>NW_024062983.1:626463-1252926 GCF_006381635.1 Hibiscus syriacus | reverse complement strand
GCTTTGTCCTGAATGAAAAGACGGATTCTTTGCTAGATGGATAGCACTTTGACTGTCGCAATACAAGATATTGTTTTCTGTTTCTTGCCTAACTCTTCCAAGAAACTTTGGAGCCAAACCATCTCCTTGCTGGCTTCCGTAACAGCGACATATTCTGCTTCAGTGTGGAGAGAGCAACTATCTTCTGTAGTTGGAAACCCAACTCACTGCAGTTCCTCCTAGAGTATAGACATACCCTGTAGTGCTCCTTCTGATGTCGACATTTCCGGCTAAGTCAGCATCTACATAGCCTGTCAGTATCATATCTCCACCTTTGAACAAAGTGCTTTGTTTGTGGTACCCCGAAGATATCTGAGGATCCATTTGACTGCTTCCCAGTGTACCTTGCCCGGATTATTCATGTACCTGCTAACAGCTCCCACTGCATGAGCAATATCTGGTCTGGTACAAACCATGGCATACATCAGACTTCCAATTGCTGAGGCATACGGCACCTCACCATGTGTGCACGTTCTTCCTCCGTCTTTGGTGATTGGTCTTTGGAGAGTCTGAAATGAACCCTAAAGGTGTACTTACTGGTTTAGCATATTGCATGTTGAACCTGGAGAGTACTTTGTTGATGTACTCAGCCTGTGATAACATCAAAGTCCCCGACTTTGTGTCTCTCTTGATCCTCATCCCAAGAATCTGCTTTGCAGCGCCCAGATCCTTCATAGCAAACTGCTTCGACAATTTTTGCTTCAAGTGTATAATCTCTTGCATGTCTGAGCCTGCAACGAGCATGTCATCAACGTACAATAATAAAATAATGAAGCTGTTGTCGAACCTCTTGATGTAGCAACAATGATCTGCTTGGCATCTGATAAAACCACTGCTACTCATGAAGCTATCGAACTTCTTGTACCACTGTCTAGGAGCTTGTTTTAAACCATACAAGCTCTTCTTCAACCTACATACCAAGTTTTTCTTGTCTGCCTCTATGAAGCCTTCTGGCTGCCTCATATAGATTTCTTCCTCCAAATCACCATGAAGGAAAGCTGTCTTTACATCTAACTGCTCAAGATGTAAATTCTCTGCAGCTACAATTTTCAACACCAGTCTGATTGTAGACAATTTTACGACTGGAGAGAAATTTCATTGTAGTCAATACCTTCTTTTGCTGAAAGCCTTTGACAACCAATCTTGCTTTGTAGCGTTTGCTCCCATCGTGCTCTTCTTGATCCTGTAAATCCACTTGTTGTGGAGCGCTTTCTTGCCTGGTGGTAATTCAGCTAATTCCCATGTCTGATTTGACATAAGCGAGTCCATCTCATCTTTCATGGAAGACTCCCACTTGACTGAATCCTCCACTTGCATTGCTTCATCATAGCACTCTGGTTCACCATTGTCAGTCAGCAACAAGTAGTGTAAAGAAGGAGAATACCGTTGGGTTGGTTTAGGAATTCTGGAGGAGCGTCTCAGTTCTGGTGTGCCTGGTTCTTCTTGAACTGCTTCAGGATTGATCTGAACATCATTTCCAGAAATCTCCTCGAACTCAGCAAATTCCTTTGTTTCAGCTTCGGTATTAATTGATTCTGCGGTTGATCTATCTTTGTACATCACATTTTCATTGAAAATGACGTCTCTGCTTCTGATGATCTTCCGATTTTCATAGTCCCAAAACCGGTAACCGAACTCATCACCGCCATAACCAACAAAGGCACATTTGTTGGACTTAGCATCAAGCTTACTTCTTTCAGCAGAGTCTATGTGTACATAAGAAATACAACCAAACACTCTTAAGTGTGAAAGGTTTATTTCTTTCTTGCTCCAAACTTCCTCTGGTATTCTGCCATCCAAAGGAACTGAGGGCCCACGGTTGATCAAGTAAGCTGCAGTGTTGATTGCTTCAGCCCATAGAAATTTGGGCAAGCCGGCATGTATCCTCATACTTCTGGCACGTTCATTCAGAGTTCTGTTCATGCGCTCTGCTACACCATTATGTTGCGGTGTCTTGGGAACTGTTGTCTCCATCTTGATCCCATTGTTTGCGCAGAAATCTCTGAATCTACTATCTCTGTACTCTCCTCTATTGTCAGACCTCACCGCTTGACTTTCAAACCAGTCTCATTTTCCACCATGGCCTTCCATTTTCTGAAGATATCGAAGACTTCTGATTTCTTCTTCATAAAATAAACCCACCCTTCCTTGTTGAATCATCGATGAAGGTGACATAATATAGTGAGCCTGCAAGAGATGGAACTGGGATGGTCCCCATACATCAGTATGAACCAATTCTAACCTTTCTGCCTTGGGTGTCTTGCCAATCTTTGCAAAACTGACTTTCTTTTGTTTGCCAAAGATGCAATCCTCGCATAGTCCGACATCTACATTTTTTAGATCCGGCAGCTTCCCTTCGTCTGCAGCCATCGCTCCCACTCGAATCTGGCTTCGTTTGGATCGTTTCTGACAATTCTTGCGAATCACCGTGTATTAGAACACCACCGTCGATAAACTCGTATCGCCGACCGAATTTCACTATTCACGAAATTCACTATTCACGTGAATAGTAATGAATAGTAACCTCGCAGAAAATTTGACAAAATTCACAACCAAAAGCTCTGATACCAGTTGTTAGGAAAATAAACCGAGTACAAGTAATTTCCCTATAACCAGATTAGTGAGAATGCGAAATAAAAGCGGAAAAATAATACCCGAAAATTGATAACGGAGTTCAGCCAATTGTGCTTACGTCTCCGGGCTGCTGCAGATCTTTTACTAAGAGAGAAAATTTACAGGTGTTTACAAAACACTCACTACTCACAAGAAAGCTCTCTAGTATAAGAAGAAAGAAATGTTTTGGGATGGGATTTTGAAGCTAAATGGGTAAGGGTATTTATAGTAGAAACTTAGGGACTAATCTTTGAAAATACCCTAAAGTGCAATGACTAAAGTGAATTTACCCATTCCTATTTTCAACAAACATCTACCAAAATTTTACCAAACTTTGAAAAACATTTTTCAAAGAAACATTTACCAAACTTTGAAAAAAACATTTTCCAAAGTTGATTGCCAAACTTTGAAACTTTTAACAGAGTGCCCCTTGTAAAACCTGCTCTTTCAAATCTAAAAATCTTTCATCCAACCTTTTCCCTGCATATTTCCGATTCCATCATCTTCAGTATACAGATCAAATCCATTAACTAACTCTTAAAATACAAAATATTGATCAAAACCCCAAAATTAGTCATTTAAATTTTCATTTTTCATTTGGTTGGTTGATACTGGGGGGACCATCAGCATTGATCAAAACCTCTCTTGGTAGGTGTGAAGTATTTAGTGTAATCTTTCAAACCATTAAGATGACAGCTTGGGGATCTGAATGATAGAAGATACAATTCCGTCAATAAGTCGCATGGAATGTTAAAGTCGGCTAACATGTTATATTCAGAATTTGAGCTCAACTATTAACTTATTGAGCACTCGAAAAATAAAAGATCAGTTTGCTATTTTCTTCAGCTTTTATTGCATGCAGACTTATCAGTCGAGAGAATTGTCCAAAGATAAAACAGTAAAATGCTTCATTAGTTGGATAAGAATGATAAACTGAGTAGTAAGAGATTGATCTTGCTTAAGCAAGGTCTCATGTTAATCTTAGTTGGAAGATTCACCCACCAAAGACAGATGTACGACCTAGGTCGGTCCAGATTAGTCAATACGAAATATTGGAATGGAGGGCAACAAAAAAAATTAATGATACCATTGATCTAATTTAATGAACCCTTTTTAATATCCTTAATGAATCTATTAATAGCATGATTAAGTTGGTAATTAAACACACAGTCCACCGACCTGATGGTGATGAATAACATAGATTTTGATATGCTTTTATTATTTCAATCCATTTTGGGTGGAATTGGATACCAATTCAAATTGAAATCTTTAAATTCATTATTCATTTTACTTTTTAAATTTTTATTTTAGATGTATTAATGTTGATAATAAATTGATTTGAATTTAAAACATTTGATTCAGATCCCAAACACTACACAAACAACAAATATCTTATCAATTATTAGTTGATGCGAAATACATTATAATTTAAAAATAAAAAATGGCCACAAATATTAAGATTTAAATTTCAAACCTACTAAACACTATTTAAAAAAAACAATATATGTGATATTTAATAAATTAAACAAACAAGTAACGAAAATTAAATATTAGGAATATTAAGTATTGAATTCAAGTTCTAAAATATGTTTGATATATTACTTATAATTAGATACTATACATAATCAAATTGATGATAATGATCAATTTTAAAAGATAATAATACCTTGAAAGAAATAAAATAGAAAAAAAATTATTGAATATGTTTTATGTTAGCATGAAGGAATAAATAAATCTTTATCTACTTACTGTTTTTCATAGAGAAAGTTTATAAAATGGGTTTCATTTTAAATTATAAAATGTATTTTTAAATTTTAATTTATTAAAAATAGTAATTTTATTGTTTTTTTCAACTAAATATCAAATTCCAAGTTAGATATTTTATGTTGTATAGTTGGTTTAATATAATTTTTTTAGGGAAGTTTGTTTAATATGTTAACTTAATTGTATGGTTTGGTTGGGATAAATTATGAATATATAACATATAGTGGGTTTAATTTCACATACGAGAGAGTTTACCTAATCAGGGGAACAAAAATTGATCATCTACCTTATTGCATATATAATAATAGTAATATTTTTATTAAAGTGGGTAATGCTTCTGTTAATTAATTTTAATTTAATAAATATACAGCTAAGAATGTTATATTTATATGGTTCTTGAAGGTATGGAAATTGTCTAAATTATACATTTAAAATTATCAACTTCAAAATTTTGCCCTTTTTATAATAAAAGTTAAATCCAAGAATTCCATAATACAATGATCTCTAAATTCATATTCAACTCCAACCCATTTTATAAAACAAGGAGGCAAGTTTCCACTTTGATATAAATAAAACAAAAACATCATTTTAATATATATTGATCTAGTGGGACGGTGTACTAAATTGCTTAAGCAATATCAAAGATTCGAATCCTGATGTCTGCGTATAAAGCAAATTGGGTTGGGAGAGTTACCCCTATAATGAGCCTCTGCAAAACTCGATCTGCATTAGTCGGTCAATGGATATATACAAGTGATTAATTAAAAAATAAATATATAGTTGAAAAGACATTTTTTTATATAAAGTTGCTAGTTTTATTAAAAATAGAAAATATCCAAAATTATAATGAAGATTTACAAGTATAATTGTAAACCTAAAATATAATTATGGCAAATTCCTATTACCATTGTGACAAAAACTAACCACCTGGATCACGTAAGGATCAAAGAAGGAAAATGTTAAAAACCTAATAAAAACTCGAATAAAATAAAGATATAAACAAATTTGATTGCATCGGTAAATGAACCACAAAAGGGGATGAAATTACTGAAAGATCACCGACAAATCGAAAATCAAAGTCAAACGACATGAGAAAACTATCCACGAACGCAAAACGTGTATCCAAATCAATTCGAGAGTTCAAAGTAGGGAAGATCTTTTATGATAATAAATAAGCAACATCTTTATCAGTCGTGGAGATGCCAAATCAAACTCTAAGAAAAAAATAAACAAAAACAATGAAAAATAACCGTAAACTACTGAAATACAAAGAAAAACATGTCACAAAAACATAGATAAACATATCACAAATACATAATTATTGTTAGAGATACATTTACTCCATGCTTTAGCAAATGATGAAATAATGAAAGGTGCATTAATATTCTTTATATGCTTAATTCTGTGGACTTTGAAGGGTGACGTGTGTGGTTTGAAACAACGTAACATAACTATGACATATCTAACCCTTTATTAAAGATGACAATAACCAGTTGCTTGCCTCATTTGTGCCGTGTTTTATTGTTTTACATAGAAATAAAGCTTGTATTAAGGGAGATGCAATAAAACTTAAGATTTACGTCGTTATGAATAGGATTAAAAATATGATTTTATGTTATGAAAATAAATTTATAAAATTTTAAAGATAAAAAGTATATTATTAATAAAAAAATATCTTAAATATATAATAATTTAAAGTTTTTAGGGGCGAATGTCCCGGCCTACCCAGCCTTTGATCCATTATTGATTATAAGTACTCATCACATATTATTATAAATTAAGTTATGGCTTTTAGTATTCAAAGGAATCGTAGGTAAGGATTAAGCAAGGCTTACATGTTTAGGTATGATTTTGTTAGGGTCGTTCTAAATTGATCCTCAGACTTTTGAACATTTCAATAACCTTCCCCATAATCATTCTAAATTTTGGATGAATTAGGAATATTCAAAAGTTTAGGGACCAATATAGAATGAGGGTCATATATCAGGGGACGAATTTGGAATTATAAACAGTTTAAAACCCAATTTAGAACGAGAGTTATAGTTGGAGGATGTATTAGAAGGAAGTAGGAACTTTACTAATTTTACAGAACCGTCACGGGCGGGGTTGATTTCATTTTAGATTTTGTACACTTTGCCGTGGCCGTAAAGTCGAAAAAAGTAATACTACTTACCTCCAGTCAACTACCAATATTCCATTTGTAGATTGCCAAAATTAATAACTCACTGTATTAATTAATATGCAAGTATTAGGGGTCCATTTACTGATTTTTGCCCTTAACAATTGGGTAAACTGTCCCATTAATTATTGAATTTTAGATTATGTATCGATTTTAATATTAAATTTTAAAATATTTTAATTTTGATAGTAAATTTATCTTATGTTTCGATTTATCAAATTTAAAACGACATGATTATGTGAATAATAACTTTTGTCAATGTGACAACGTGAAGTTTGAATGTTATAAAAAGATGTAATAACGACGGTTGTACAAATATTTTTATATATAGAAAAGATGTACGTATAAACATCTGTATTTGATATTTTAAGTATTTAATATTTTTGAACCCATTGAGTGGTCTCAATCGTAAAATAAAATATTATTTTCTCGAGAGGACATGCGTTCGCACAAGTGTATCTACAAAGGGTACGTACGTCATCAACTGACTAAGAAACTTCTGAATAGATACAATGTTGTAATTACTTCGTATCATTAAAAAGTATTTAAAATTATTTATTTAAACAAAAAATTCGTAGGGGGATTTTTGGTGGGCTAGTGAAGCTTTATTATTGCTGTTGTTATGTTCTGTCATTCTTTTTTAAACAGTACGTAGAGTAAGCTACTAATTAAATTAACAAAAGAGAAGGAAAATTAGAAACAAAAAAAAGTCTATTTTTTAGACATTATTAATTTAGCTGGAGACGGTCCATTATCCATATTTAATGTCTGCAAACAATAACACCATCACTAGCATTATATGTATATTAAGGAAAACCATTATCTTTTTCATTGGCACAGGTCTGGTACATTAACAATAATTATTTCGATAATTTTCACATCTTAATCACTTAAATTTGATTATTTAATTATAAAACTCCAATATTTGTAAAAAAGTAATCATTTAATATTTCTAAATAATTAAAAAAATGAATTATGTTTGTTGAGATTTAATTAGATTGACTATAATTTTGAAAGCACACAAGCTTAAACGTATTTAGTAATAGAACATGTATAATACTAAATAAGGTAAATAGATAAGCTGCAATCTTTTCTCTACTTCTTTATTATAAGAATCTCAAAGTCCAATTATGTATTAAATAATATTTAATTTAATGAATAAACAAATGTATCGTAATCTTCTAATAATTCGATGAAAAATAAATGAGATGTTAAGGATATGTAATATTTTAATTCATAAAAAAATAAGGAGAAGACTTTATAAATTGAATATTATAATTTAGAAACTTTGTATTTTGTTTGAAGATTTAATTATTTGTAATTATTAAAATTCTTGGGTAAAGTACATAAACGATCCATGACTATAGGGCATTGTTTTGTTGACTCGATCGACTATTAAAAGTTATAAAATGATTAATCGACTATTCATTATATTATAAACTGTCTTTTTCTAGTCCGTACTTTACCCTAATTTGTGTTCTTTTTTTTGCCCTCCCGATTCCAGGACTTCACCCTGATTAATCCAGATCGACCCGCGTCGCACGTCTGATTTTGATGGGTGAGTCTCTCAACGGGAATTTTCTACATACATTGGGACTCGAATCCAAGACATTACTTAAGCGATATTAAGTTGTTTACCACTTGAATCAGCCTGTTGGTGATATTTTTATTAAAAGTTATATAAAATCGTATCTTTTTCTTCGGGATCTTTTTAAAATAGTGTTAATACTGTTTAAATTTAAATATTATTTAAAATTATGATATCATCTAAAACAAATCACAAATAGTATTACGGAGAAGTGTATCGTGTGTTGTTGCCTTATGTGTGTGTATTTAGTGCGTCATTGTCAATGTTTCTGGTAGATTTTGTCCCATTAGTTGAGTAGCATGACAAGGGCGGCCAAGCTTTCTTTCTTCTAATTATAAATCAAAACTTTGAATGGTTGTGATTAGCATGATTAATGATGTATGATTCTTCTATATTGTAACACTCAAAGTATATATATATATATATATATATATATATATATATATATATATATATATATATATATATATTTAAAAAACCATAAAAAATGACAAATCTCTCAGTTGGGTCACTATTTGATGTTCATTTTGGGTGTCATTGACGTTAACAAAGAATATTAAAACTAAAATTATTTTTAAATTTATGTTTTTTTTATTATTTTCGATTTTGGACCTACTTAATGCATTATTATTGTCATTGATTATCTCTCTTAATTCATGCAGAAATTATAGTTAAGCAAAAAAAATCCAAAAAATAAAGTAAAGAATTAGTTATATAAAATTTATACTGCTTAGACTTTCTGTTATTAACAAATCGAAAAATATTAAAAATTTATAGAAAGCTGCGGGTTTTATTAAAAATATAAAATATTCACCAACGGATATTGATTCAAGTGGTAAGCAGTTTAATATCACTTAAGTAATGTCTCTGATGTTCGAGTCCTTGTGCATGCAAGAAATCCTTGCTGGGAGACTCACTCACCAAAGTCAGGTGTGCGACACGGGTCAGTCCAGATTAATTAATGCAAAACATTGAAACTGATGAGCAACAAAAATATATATAAAATATTAAAAATTACAATGAAAATTTACAAACATAATCGTAAACATAAAATATAATTAGGACATTTTCTTATTACAATTGACACAAAAATTAGTCATCTGGAATACATAAGGACCAAAGAAGAAAAAGTTTAAAAATCCTAACCAAAAAGTTCAAACAAAATAAAGATACGAACAAATATGACTGCATCGGCAAACAAACTACAAAAGAGGATGAAACTACTGAAAGACCACCGATAAATCGTAAATCAGAGTCGAGCAGCATGAGAATAAATTTGACTGCATCGGCAAACAAACTACAAAATATGATGAAACTATTAAAAGATCACCGATAAATCGTAAATCAGAGTCTCGAGCGACATGAGAAAACTATACACGAACACAAAACGCATATCCAAATCAATCCGAGGGTTTAAAAGTATGGAAGATCAACATGATAACAAATAAGCACTATATTGATCAATTATAACGATGTCAAATCCAACCATAAGAAAAAATATAAACGAAAATAACAGCAAAAAACCAGAAAACTACCAAAAGGAAAAGGTAAATGTGCAACAAAGACAGAGATAAACGTGTCATAAAGACATAATTATTGTTATGAAAAAAATTAAAATAAAAATAAAATTAAAAGACAATAAACGGTCGACAACATGCATCAAAATCGATACAATCACCGACTAAACAAAATCAAAGAAGAAAAAAACGATTTCATCTATAAAAATATTAAACGTTCAAGTATGTTCAATCTCACGTCTTCTTATATAACATACTAATTGCAATATAAGCTGAAAGAGAAAAAAGTAAAACTCAACCAAATTAAACATTCTATCTCGTATATATTACATGCAATGTTGATGAAACAAAATATAGAAGAATAAAAAAGATGATAGTTTACCGATATTTGTCTTGGATTAAATAGTTTATTTCTTATACACTAGCTTCAATAAGAAAAATAAAATAAAAATGATCTTGTAATAATAAAATCTCAAAAAATATATAATCCTAAAATGGTATTTTCTTTAAAAAAAATTGAAAACAATTATATATTTTACTGTAAACTTAAAATTAATTATTCTAAATAATTGTTCACACGTGTATACTAATTTTTTAATATTCATTTTTTTTATTTCGACCGCAAATAAATAATTTCACAGTTAAAAGTCAAATAAAAGATTATTACTATTAAAAGTTATATTTGAAAGAAATTCCAAACTTCTGTTTTGAAACCTTCCAGATAAAATCAAAACTAATAAAAAATCTAGGATATATAGATTACATAATATTTGACTTGGATTTGATATATTTATAGTTTTTTTTTCTAAAAAATATAGACTTTGAAATTATATATAATTAGATTATGTAATAATTAAATGTTAATATTATAAATATATAATTAAGCATTTTCATCGTGCAAGCATATTATTTTGTATTTTAAGATCTATATATATTTATAGATTGTAAAGTGAATATAATGTATACACTGTGCATGGCATACGCCGACATTTTGAAAGAATCTGCTTTTTTTTTTATAATATAAAAACAATATGAAAAATATAAAACAAAACAGATCAACCAATGAACCAAATGAGCTTATTAATCTCTAAATTAAAAATAAAATTTGAAAATTTAAATCAATTAAAATCCGATATACTCTTTTTTATTGTTGTATAATATTGCAGCTAAAATTTAATAACAATATTATCCTAATTTGTCAACAAACAGCAGTGAAGATCCTACAACACATTAATGCCTTAATCGCAGGCTTTTAGCTTCTGCCATCTATTAAATCACAACTCAAAGCTCACCTTTTCCTGTCGCTCTCTCTCTCTCATTTCTCTTTCTCTCAAGCTCACAACTTTGGTTTCTCTTTGAGCAGTTCACCGGCATCGACCTTGCCGGGATCTGGTCGGAAGTTTCACCGGAAAATGCATGAACCTCAATGAGCTTTTCCCCATTTTTAGCATTCTGTTGTAAGCTAAAGAAACAAGCTTTTTGGATCGGTTTGAAAGACAGCTTTTTGGGGGAAAGTTAGTGGAGATTTAGTTGAAACGGAATCATAGAAATTCTGGGTTTTTCTTATTTTGGTAATGTATGTGGAGAGTTGACGAGGTTTTAGCCAAAACAAGTGATTTTTTTTTTTAAATCTGAGTTTCTTTTTTCTTTCTCAAGTTTTGCTTTTGGTAAGCTTGGTGGAGCTGTTGTTTCTAGGTGAAATTATAGTTTAGTTGTTCCAAAGAATCTTAGGCTTTAGTTAATTTTTTAATGCAAAAGTTTAGTTATAAGGGAAGTTTAGAGATTCAAGGAGTTGGTGATTAAGTTGGTTAAAATTATCAGAAATCACCTCATCTTGTTACAAAAAGAACCTGAAGTTTCACAGGGAGTTTTTTTTTATGCATTATATTTGATTAAAAAGCCTGAATTTTGGATCAAGTGGAGCGGAAATTTGAACTCAAGTATTTGTTGTTTATGAGTTGAGAAGGGATAATTTAAAATGTGTAGACTAGAAGAAACAAGTGGAAAGTGTGACTACAAGAAACAGTGGGAAATGAAGATTAAGATCTTTGGGGAAGGGAAAGTGGAGAAGTTAAAGAATTCAATGGTTTCAAGGCCTAGAATGAAGCTATGGACGTTAAGGGTATTAACCACAATTTTGTTATGGACTTGCTTTATTCAATTGATGACACTGGGAGAAATGTTTGGTCCAAAATTCATGAAAGGTTGGCCTTCTTGTTTCACTCAATCTGATTCTGAATTGCCTTTGGTTCCTGAATTGTCTTCTATTCCACCAAAACTCATCCTTCCTCCCAAAAGTAAGTTTCCCAAGGTTTCTCTGTTTCAATGTTAATTTCTATGTAAATGAAGATATCCCATTTCCCCATCTGATGTGATTTTAATTTGCAATTTCTTGTGTATGCCATCATTAATTTCAACAACTTTCGTTTTTGCTCTATAATTGGTGTTTCTCTGCAGTATTTCCTTTTCTCCTGAACAGCCAAATTTTGCTAAAGATGCCTTTTTAAGTCCTTAACAAATCTTTTGCTTCTTATGTTAATTTGCCTGTGAATCTTTTGCTTCTATGGGGCTTTATATTTTTCGCTATCAAGTTGTCTATGATTACTGTTCTTATTTGATGACTGTTTTCTGCAGGGTTATATAAGAACAATGGTTATCTTATGGTTTCCTGCAATGGAGGACTTAACCAAATGCGAGCCGCTGTAAGTCGATAATTGGTTTTTCTTCTCGTAACTTTCCTGTTCAGATGCTAACTGTTTTGTTTCGTTTCCTGATTCTATTCGCAGATTTGTGACATGGTTGCCATTGCCAGATACCTAAATGTCACGCTTATTGTCCCGGAATTAGATAAAACCTCATTCTGGAATGATCCTAGGTACATGTTGTTTATATATCTTTGTTTATGGACAACTAAAAGGTTTTAGAATTATGCGTTGAAATTCAACATGGTCGTCTAATTGGTGTTCGTGATATCAGTGAGTTTAAGGACATTTTCGATGTTGAACATTTCATTACTTCCTTGAGGGATGAGGTTCGGATATTGAAGGAACTACCACCTCGAGTTCAGCAACGGGTTGATCAAGGAATGTTCCTCTCTATGCAACCCGTCAGTTGGTCCGATGCTTCTTATTATGTTCATCAGGTTAGTTTTCTATAGCTTGAAGATGTAATAAGCTTTGGTGGCTTGGAATTGTTTACTATTCATTGAATTGCAGCTAATTTCTGGAGTTATTGCTTGCAGATTCTTCCTCTTGTGCGAAAGCACAAAGTTGTACAGTTGAATAAAACCGATACTCGGCTTGCAAATAATGAACTACCCCTCGAGATTCAGAAGTTGCGCTGCCGTGTAAATTTCAATGCGCTGAGATTTACTTCCCAGATCGAGGAATTGGGTAGAAAAGTTGTCAAGATTTTAAGGGAGAGAGGCCCTTTTCTCGTGCTTCATCTCCGATATGAAATGGACATGTTGGCCTTTTCCGGCTGCACTCACGGCTGCAACAGCGAGGAAGAGGAAGAACTTACGAGAATGAGGTAAGCCATTATGCTTGTTTGTTGTTTCAATAACTATAAATTTTGTCAGCCCTTCACTAATCACGGCGAATCCGATGCTATCAGGTATGCTTATCCCTGGTGGAAGGAAAAAATAATAAATTCAGAAATGAAAAGGAAAGAAGGATTGTGCCCTTTGACACCAGAAGAAACAGCTCTAGTATTAAAAGCCCTCGGTATTGATCGCAACGTCCAAATTTACGTTGCTGCTGGAGAAATTTATGGTGGCGCAAATCGGATGGCTCCGCTGGCAGAAGCATTTCCTAATTTGGTCAGTAAACTGTAGTTTATGCATCTACAATGCTTATGTATATGCCCTAACAATCGGCATTTCTTGTAAAACAGGTCAGAAAGGAGACTCTACTTCGATCGGACTTGAAATTCTTCCAAAACCACTCATCCCAAATGGCAGCATTGGATTATCTAGTCGCCATAGAAAGCGATATATTTGTTCCGACATATGATGGAAACATGGCCAAAGTTGTCGAAGGCCATCGGAGGTAACATATCGATCCTAAAATTTACACTTCACCATTCTTTTCTTAGCTCATATCATATCGATGGCATCGAGTTTGGTCTGATTTACATTGGCGATTTCCCTGTTTAACACGTTCCAGATTCTTGGGGTTCAAGAAAACTATCTTACTAGACCGAAAACTTCTAGTTAAGTTAATAGATCAATACCAAAATGGATTGTTAAGCTGGGACGAGTTCTCCGATACCCTGAAGGAAGTTCATTCGAATAGAATGGGAAACCCGAACAAACGGGTCGTTATTCCGGATAGACCGAAAAAAGAAGAATATTTTTATTCGAATCCACATGAATGTCTACAACTGTTGGATGAACCTTTGAGAAGAAGATGAGGTGAATAACGGTGGTTAAAGTATGATCTTCAATTACACTTGTACTTAAAATACGTATTTATTATCAAACATTCTCAAATAATGCAGATCCCAATTTGTATTCGTTAGGCTATTGCTTTTTATTTTCAGCCATGGACCATGGTTCCCAAGATTAAACTTGGCAGATTTTTTATAATTAGCTTAGCATTAAGATAATCAAACTGGGTTCGAATCCCGTTTGCGAATGGAGCAAACTGGGTTGGGAGGATCGCCCTTCCTCTGTAGTATCCGATTTGGATTAGTCGATCAATAGATCAGATACAAAAAAAAAATACATCAAAATCAGAATTAGACATTTTTTGATGTATTATCGCCAAAAGAAACATAATTATATACGGATTTTATTCCAAGAAATTACAGTACATTGTTCAAAACATAAACTCCCATTAAAAAAAATGGAAAACGACTCGTGCACCAAGAAATTCCACTTTGGAGAATTCAAAATCCCTAGAAGTCTCACTCCTCTTTAAAATACATAAAATTTTGGATGGTTGAGTTGAAGAAATAGAGGAAATTGTGGGGTGATCCAAGAAAGAAAGTTGGAAACTTTGATAAAAATCAAAACTTGGTAATTGCGGGGTGATCCAAGAAATCACCCAAATCCCACTAAGTAGTCAAAGCCATGTGTGGCACGTCCTACCCCCTCAAAGTGCACTATTCCCTATGAAGTTTCAAACTTTTCATGAATATCCAACAACCCAAAATTAAATTAAATATTTATATAAATTTATACAACATTTAACTTTGATTAAATAATTAATAAATAAATATTAGTGGCTATACGAAAAATATTTTAAAATTGAAGTTGTTTAAATGCATTTTTCTTGGATATGAGAAAGTTCCATCTTCGACTTCAAGCTCCTGTGTCTTTGATTCTTTTCCACGGTTTAATGATGGAGATGATAAGATGAAGACGATTGTGTCATAGTTTATTTTTATTGAATTAATTTTTAAAAAAATATTAATTAAACACATATAATACTTTTAATCTAATTTAGATATTTTAATTTATGGTCGCACACTTGATTTTGATGAGTGAGTCTTTCAACGAGGATTTTCTACATACACAAAAGACTCGAACCTGGGATCTTGCGTAAGAGATATCAAATTGCTTACAACTTCAACCAACCCCGTTGATTAATTTATATATATTAAATACGTTAAAATATTTTTTGAGATTGTTAATATAATTTTGAACCCAATATTAACTGATCATACTCAATTGAAGAGATTATTATGCACCTAAACTCTATTCAGTTACAACATCCAAGAATCTGTCAACTACAACATACTACTATAATATAATATTAAACAAATTATCTATTTGGTCACTTATTTATATATTTCTGTTTTTTTAATTTTAAAAAAAAACTATACTCAACACTAATTTTATTTTTGTTTTGATTATTTATCGTTAAATTTAAAAGTTGACTTAATTAAAATAATAATATGGCATCGCATAAAAACAATTTTGATCTAAACAATTTACGGATTAAAATTAGAACGATACACTTTGTTACCATTCATCCCTGCATGTATAAATTCAAATCTTAAAATCACAAAGTTGAAACATAATTTAGGCATTTACTACTGTTGGGAATCTAAATTTGCAGCTCATGCAAGCAATAATTGTCTAACTCAAAATGGACAAGCTAGGTGAGTTTGAAGGACATTGTTCCCTTCCCTCGTACAACCTAAATTCACAAATATTCTCTCCTTCATGAGATTACAAAATGCAAAATCATCAAACATATGATCTACAGCAAAAAAAAAAAACTCCTGAACGCACACATGGTGATGAAGATAGTAAAAGAAAATAGAGAAGACAACCGACAATGGCATAAGAAATGTCATTCGAAATTCGAACCCAAAAGGAAAAGAAAAGACAAAAGCTTTTCATATGGGAATTAAATGGAAGATAGAGTGATCATGGATTTAAATAGCGGTCCTCTATCGTAATAGCACCGATGTAGGGCAATAATGATACATCAACCACTATTTAAATAACAAAGCATGCATGCGTGGTAAACCCTGCATATCCTATACGAATAATTTTCCTCCATATTCATCGAAGGAAAAACTTCAACTGTGAATATCAGTTTTCAATGAATTTATAGCTACCATTCTTCATTTGCCACGGTTTTAACAAGTTATACGCCATGTTCTCAGAATCAGAAGCAGGCTCGTTTCGGTGAGTAGGAAAAGTGTGTGTATGCTAACTGGCCCAGTGGTACGATCCAATGCTTTAAAAGGAGCAGCTTTACCCAAGTATGACTCAGTTGAGTTCGGGGTATTGATGGAATGTCAACGTCACTCTCACAGCTACAGCTATTATTCATAACTTCACAACGGTCGATAAATTTTTCTGCAAGCATGTGGTCATTTTTCTGTTCAAAAGAGTTACTAACAAAAGCAGTAAGCTTCCTCTTGCTAGGTTCATTGGACTCGGGTACACCCATATGCTTTGGGGTACCTTTTCTGTATTTATTAAGATAGACAAAATCAGAAAATTTGAATTTCGGTGCTCGAGTTTAAAAGAGTGATGTCAATATTTTTTTAAGTCGTAATAATTTTTTTTATATAGAACTTATTAAAGAATTTTTTTCCCAAAAAATTCAAAATTTCCATTAAAGTGCTGTTAATTTTTTTTTAAAAAATTATATAAAACTAAGAAAAATCCAAAAGTTATTTTCGCCAATGTATGTGAACGATGGTGCACCCGCGTGCTCGTCAGAGTTGGACAGAGGTGATAGAGCCTAAGCATTATCCGGTTGAGACAAAACACCAAACCAAGTTTACACGGATTTGTTTTTATAGCCTGAACGAAAGAACTATTTGCTTTATGTTTTTGTTTCATAATTTTTATTAATTTTTTAATGAACTTGGTCGAATCAGTGACCCAAATCAAAATCCAACCAGCTTGATAAGCATGGGTCATCAGCATAAGGCGGCGAAAGCAGATATTCAACTGGTGCCAGAAGATAAGGAGCACGCAACCCTGAGAGGCTCCCTTACAGAAATCGTTGATTAGATCGGGTCAATTTTTTTTGAGCAGCGGGCAGGAGAAGATGTGCTATGGTTTGATCATTGCAGAACTTAAAGTACAAACTCAAATTAGATCTTTCTATTGAACAAATTTGGCACATATAACATATTTGATCTTGCATTAAAGCAGAGAACCGCAATTTTATATGATGTTCTAGCTCATGCCTTTGTACCAATTTTATCTCCAATTTCTCTCTTCATTCCTACACATTTCCCCAGTAAAGGCATTCAAGGAATGAACATCCGGATGTTCTTCCATGGGAATCAAGATTTATCCAATTCAAGTGGTGAATCCGCTATGCTAGTCCCCACATGCGGAGGTGCCGTATCTTCAAAGCCATGAATGGCACACCACTTCTAAGACAGCGTTGCACCTCCAACTCAAACGATATAAGGACAAGCATAACTAGTACCCATATTGATCATTCAACTTAGTTCTCCCGTCACCAGATTGCCCTGCAAGGAACATAAATCTTTTAAATAAAAACACTACAATTCCTATGAATGGAATCAGGTTGTGATCCATTCATAAGTACACATTACAGATGCTACGGCTAAACCCAAATTTCTGGTTCACTGACACTAAGCAAAAACTAAAATGAATACCTTCAGGAGGAACCCATGTTTCATCAGGATTGCTATCAAGAAATGAAGGCTTCTCAGGTCCAAGCACTCGTTTCGGCATTTTCTCCTTAGATTGATTTCTGGCTAACAGATCAGGGGTTTTATGCAACTCCTCATCATCTGCATGGTACCCTCTAGTGTGCCTCAGTAACAGTGCCACAGCATTCTGCGCAATTTCTTCAGCACCTGTAGAGGATGCCGTAGATTGATCCGACGCTTTACCAGCATCTTCATGTTTCTCAACCTGTTTCTGTTTCCTTATAATCAGACCAGGGGCAGCAGTTTCAATTCCTGGCTCTTTAACCTGTGGATTGTCAACAATTCCAAGTACTTTCTTCCTATCTTTGTAGTCGACAAATTCATCAACTTTACTTGTATCTACTTCTATTACTTGATTTGACTCTTTAATCTCCTTGTTCTCAACAGCACCAAGCCACTGTGGCTTTGCATTGGTATTGATAGCCTTTTTCCCTTCGGATGTATCACTAACAAGATTCTCTTCTGGTTTCTTTGTTGATTCTGTAGAGACGTCTGCAATTCCCTCTTTCTGCATGGGAGAATTTACTGGTTCTGTAGATGTACTGATTTTTTTAGGTTCCTTTTGAGTCTGCTTCTGGACAACAGCTGCAGGAGGTTTAGACTTTTCGGGTGCTGGTACTTGTGCCTTCATATCCCTTTTCTTAGCAGCTTCTCCCATTGGATCCGCAATCTTCAACAGGTAGGAGATCCGCTCCAACTCAGTCTGAAGGGCAGAAAGTTCCTTCTCAAGTTGCACTGTCCTATCAAGCACTGATGGAGAAAGAATCAGCCTAGTTGGCTACACGCATTTCACTACTTACTCTCTCGGCTTCATTAGATTGCCAAGTAAAAGTTCTTCCTTTTTGTATTATCCATGACTCGGTAGTTTATTCATTAATTGTTGGAAAACATTTTTGCTTTTGTATGCTAAGGCTTCTTTTTCTATTTTGCTTTCAAAGGAAAAAGTAGCAAAAGGTTCGATTAGAAGAAGCCTGAGAAATAAGTTAAAGGACAATGTTTAACTATTTCCACCATCAGCATTCTGCATATTTTATAAGCTTGAAGGAATATACACATACAGAGAGACACATATTGTAGTTTAAAAAGAACTCACCTAGATGGGATGAAAGCCCAGACATGTAAGCATCAAGTGCATCTCCAGCTTCAGTTTCTAAGGCAGTTTCTGATGCCATTTTATTCTTCTCACTCAACAGCAACTCTTTCTTGTCTTCAATTTCTTTTGTGATGGCCTCTCTCTTATCAAGAAGACTATCAGCGGTTTCAATAGACTGGGTTTCACCAACTATTTGCACAGTGGGTTTCTTCTTTGTCCGGTCATAGAAGTCATCATCATCACTGAAGAACCAAAAATCATTATGAGCATCAAATATTTATCTAGCTTCGTAAGTCAACTGAAGAACAAACCAGAGGCACGTCCTTCTGATATACTTAAAGAAGAGAAGAAAAATGAGAAAAACAAATGGCAATTACCTTTCAAGGTCCTCCTCCTCATCCTCTGGCCCTCCTTTTCGCTTACCGCGAGAAATCTTTCCAGCACGTGCACCTATGCTTTCACGGATACTGTCGTTTAGAGTCTCTTCCAAGCTTTCAAGCTCCTCCAGTATCTACCAAAGTTATAAGATTTGTGTCAAAAATATTCTTCGACTTCTCTTCACAATCAAACCATATAATCCAACAGAAATGCACCAGACTCCTATCCACATAACTTTCAACATACCTGTGTCATCCTTTGTTCATTCCTAGCAATCTGAGTTTGCTGGCCTTGCGTCAACCCACCTTGTGCAATGTCTTTGGCTCGTATTGCATCTATCTCTTTCTTCATATGGGCAATCTATATCCAGAACAAGTTGCAATAATAATAATAATTGAAATAAATATATTGAAAAACACTAACACGGAATAGATCAGAAAGTGACATCTCAAAGTTGAATCTAAAGATCTAGAAAAAAAGTTTAGACAACTAAAACAAACACCTCAAATGTGGAAAAGAAATGTGTCGCTAAATTCAATTCATAAGAAGTCAAAGAAAAAGGGCTTGCCTTTTCAGTCCTTTTTATTATCTTATCACGGGTTTTCTCCTGCTTCTCTGTAAGCTGTCCTTTGTAGGTTTGCCAAGTCACTTCATCAGCATCATCCTAGATATCCAAATGATTAATAAGTAGAAAATAAAATTAACAAAAATCATCTGTTAGTCTTACGTGAAAACAATAGGAAATTAAGGTATGAAATAAAAAATACGTGGCCATCAAGTGAAACTAGATAGCTGATGGAATGAAGTGGATCCTAAAGAAAAACACCTGTGCCATTGCAATCAGTCAAATTTTGGGAGAAAGAGTTCAAATATTTTCATAAAAGCATTGTTTTGATCACATATAATATAAACAAAAAACTACAGAAGCATTATGTTAGTTTCCAAGTAGTACAAACCTCATCTTCTTCAATAGCATCCTCTCCCATGCCCCATGAGATACCATCAGAAAGAGATGCTTCTGCTCTTGCTCGTCTAAGTGAAGCTTCCCGGTCAAACATCTCTTCTCGGATCTTAGCTTCTCTGATGACTTTCAAGTCTTTTTCCTATAACACAACAGCAATCAAACATAATAAAGACAATCTCATAAAGAACATACGAAGTACAAGTTTCATGACCAAAACAATAAAACACTGCTGCATTTCTTTCTAGTTCTTGCAATAGAAGAATAGACTAGAGCATAATGTTAAAGTAGGTTATAATCCAGAAACATATAACCAATAAAGCATTCCATCATAACATATCCCTGAAAAGATGTCATGTAATATAAATAATATGATAACTGAAAGGTTAATATAACAAATTGGCCCCAGTCAAATTAGGTGATAATTAAGTAAGCTCCTGAATGAAATGTTGTACCAGATTTCATAAAACAAAAACCAACATGTGATCACATTTGATGGCAAGATAAGAAACTGGAAATTCCAATAAAGAAAAGATTTGCAAACAAACAAAACACTTAAAGTGAAAAAAAGTAATTCTATCTGTCAAACACTTCAACCCCAAAATTGAAATTAATATCAAATAAAAGAATAAATAACCAAAAGAGGCTGAAGTCTTACCGGTGGCATCAACTCAGATGGCCCTTGGAAAATATACAAGCGTGTTGAGCTACAAATAAAAATGAGAAAAAATCCATCAGAACCTGCTATGGCATCTTCCTTTTCCTTCCGTAAGTAAAACATGAAAATACTAACGCAAAATAAAAGGTCAGATCAATGAAGCACTAAAACGTTTAGAAATTTTAGAGCAAACTGAGACCCAAGTTACTAAACATAAAACCTACATAAACTTAAATGCATCATCTGCAAACTCCCTTCTACCCACCCACCCCTTCTATATTTGTGTGTCTACAAAAAAAAATAACTGATGAATTTACAAGTGAAGAAACTATGTCTTCTATATCAATTTTCCCACCATTATGTAGACCACAGTAAAGGGATAACCGCATAAGCCAGATAGTCCTTTAGAAGGGACAAGAGACAGATATGCACATCAGAATATGATGGGGGTAGGAAGAAAAACAGCATTAAAACAATGGAACTATGAATTAAATACGAATGGGAAAGGAGATGAAACTCAAGAAAACTTTGGGTTATGGAAAACCTCTAGTGTCTCTCTATTAGTTCAAAGATAATAATAAGTTATGTAGGCTGTAAAGTGTAAAGCCGACAACTTATTTATACGGTCTTGCTTTCTTGCAAGTAAAGTTTAAATCCTAAAACTAGATTTAAACCCTAAAGACAACTATCTAATAACCTAAAAGTACTTGATAGCCCTAGCCTTAGCCATCTATCATATGTCTAATAATTAATAAATATTATAAAATAAAACTGAAATAATCATTTTTTTATAAGAAAGGGAGGCCTCGTTAAAAACCCCCTTCATAACCGTCAAAACACTAAGGTATCTCGACAAACATTGGAAGGAGGATTACCAACCAAGAAAAAACAGTACAAAATGTCCATTACAACAACAACACCTTACAGCAGAAATAAACCTCCTAGAAAAACCAAAAACACAAGCTCACCCAATTCCTATCTGAGCTAATTCATCCGCCTCACAATTCACAACTCTATTCACATGCCTTACAATAACATTCCTATCTACTACCAAAGACCCAATTTCCTTCACAAACGAAATAAATAAAGCAGGACAAGAACCTGGAATCTTGATCCAATCTAAGGCTTTACTGCAATCACTCTCCAAAATAAGCCTTCCCCTTGTGCTCTAATTCGAATTCATGAAGAATAATAAACTGGCTTTGATAGCCAACAGTTCTGCCAAAATTAGAGGGCCCGACCCAACACTTTCAGAAAAGGTCCCCAACACCGTACCATCTTCTTCCCTTAGTAAACCACCTATTCCCCCTTTAGTCCAAAACTTATCTATAGCCCCATCAACATTTACCTTGAAGAAACCCTAGGAGGAGGGTACCAAGACAACGAGCTAGCGAGGGGTTTATTACAACACACCCATGAATCAGCTAGAGCAGGATTACCCACAAGACAGTCGAAAAGAATTGGGACAGCAGGAAATTTCGCCAAGAACCAAGAAACCAGTATGTACCTTGTTAAGAAAAACAACAGTTGTTGTCTAACTTCCTTAAAAAATAATCTCATTTCTATACTTCCAGACTGACCATAAAATAACCCATGGAATAAACAACCAAATTTTCGAGCGAGGCACCAGCAGCATCAAAACTGAAACTAGAGCAGCCAGTCTTTCTGGAACAGCAAAAGAAACATCTCACATCTTTAAAAAATGGACCATAATTTCCAAAATACCAAGCAAGACACAAACAAATGAGAAACCGTTTCTAGAGCCCAACCGCACAGGGGAAGAGATTTCCACGATCCCAGGGACTCTACGTTTCACCAGCTCAACTTTAACTCCTACCTTCATACGAAAAACCTGTCAGACAAAAACTTCCACCCAAAGAGGGGACACCCCAAGCCAAACAAGGTTTGACCAAGCCAGATCCACATTCTCTTTCTCATTTAATAATTTTAAACAAGATCTAACAGAATAAGCTCCTCCATTTCTTGTCCAAACAGAAGAATCTTCCAAAGAAACATCAACATAAAAATTGCAGAGAATATAATTTAATTCGAGCCAAAGCTCCAACTCCCAGTTTGCAAAGTTTCTCTTCAACTGGGTGTCCCAAAACCATCCTGACTGACTTTGTTTTCTGAAATCAAAAATTCTTTCCCATTTGTTAATCGAGAGAACAAACATCCTTGGAAATCGGTCTTTTAAAGGCACACTCCCTACCCAAACATCATGCCAAAAGAGTATAGCATCCCCTTTACCCACTTTTAAACGAAAATGATTTCCAAGACAATCCCCAAAATCATCCTCAGCCAAGCAACTTTTAACCACCCTTTCCAAATCCAAGAAGCATTAGAAAAATCCAATCTCTCGACTGAAATAGCCCTCGAATCCACATCGTTCTTGCAGCAAATCACTATTTTCCACCACGAATTAGATTTGCTTGCAAATCTCCACGACCATTTGCCTAAGAGCACTCTATTCAACAAATTAAGATCAGTAATCCCTAAACCGCCTATATCCTTAAGCTTACAAAAAGACGACCAGTTGACCCAATGGATCTTTCTCTTATCATTTGAACCTCCCCACAAAGAATTCGCCATATTCGAATTTAGCCTTGATAAGACACAAGATGACAACCTGAAAATAGACAAAAAATAAATAGGCAGTGAGCATAAAATTGATTTAATCAATACCACCCTCCCCACAAGAGAGGAAAGTTGCTTTCCAACCCGAAAGCTTCTTATAGAACCTCTGAATAACCGGTTCCCAAAGAGCCACCGAACTCTTCCTTGCTCCAAGGGGTAGCCATAAATAATCTGACGGAAGAGAACCCACTGAACAACCAATCGAAACAGCCCACTCGTTCAAAACAGTAACATCCACATTAATACCAAAAATTCTACTTTTGGACAGGTTTAACTGTAACCCAGACATCAACTAAACAAGGAGAGAACCCTAAACACATTCTTTAATTCCCCACCCTCTGCATTACAGAAATTGATAAGGTCGTCAGCAAACTATAAATGTAACAGTATAAAGGAATTATCCAAGTCGTCAATCTTGAAACCCTTAAAAAGCCCAACATTCACCGCCTTAGCCAGCATTAAACTCAAGACTTCTCCCACCAAATTGAATAGCAGCGGAGACGATGAAAACCTTGACGAAGACCTCTAGCAATCGAAAACTCCTCCGAATGAGACCCATTCACTAGAATAGAGATAGATGCCGAAGATATACAAGATTTTTTTCCAAGAACACCACCTTTGTCTGAAACCCATATCTTCCATTATTTTCAACAAAAAAATCCAATTCACTGAATCATAAGCTCTTTTGAAGTCAACCTTAAAAACAATACTTTTTCGACCTTTCTTCTTCCAATAGTCGATTCCTTCGTTTGCAAACAGCGAACAATCCAATATTTGCCTTCCCGAAATAAAAACAAGCTGAGAAAGTCCTATTATCGAATCAATGCACACCCTTAACCTTCTAGACAGCACCTTGGACAAAATCTTATAGTCCTCCGACCAAACTGATAGGCCTATAGTCTTCCACACTAGCCGAATTTACCTTCTTGGGGATGAGGGTTATAAAAGAATGGTTAACCCCCTTTTCCCATTCTTTCCCCTTGAAAAAGTCTTTAAAAAACTTACAATATCATCTTTTAATTGAGACCAGAACTTCTTTAAAAAACCCATATTCAAGACATTTGGACCAGGGGCTTTATTGTCGTCGGTAGAGACAATAGCCTCCCACATCTCTTCCTCTGTAAACTGATTCTCTAAAAAAGAGCTTTGCGCCACAATTTAGAGAAATTCATGTCCATATCCTCCACCTCAATCGTTAGGGTTGAGCAACGAAACCGAGAAAACAGAAAAACCGACACGAACCGAGTAAAACGGTTCGGTTCGGTTTGGCATTATACGGTTCGGTTTAAAGCCTCCATTCTTTTGATTCGGTTCGGGTTTTCCATATGGAACCCATTTGTTCCATATTAAACCGAATAGACAATTTTTTTTTTTTAAATTTATAGTTTCAAGTGATTTTTTCATTGAAAAATCGAAAAACCGAACCGAACCGTTTAAAAAACCGAACCGAACCGAAAAAACCAGTTTCGGTTTTTTAACCATTCGGTTTCGGTTTAAATATTGAAAAACCGTTTATTTCGGTTCGGTTCAATTTTTGGTAAAAAACTGAACCGAACCGAACCGAATACACCCCTATCAATCGTATTATCCAGATTGTACACCTTTTTAAAAAAAATACCACACAAGCTTTTATTTTCCCAGGGTCCGAAATCAACTCATCACCAACCTTCAAAGATTTGATAAAATTCAATCTCCCTCTATTCGCCACACACTGATGAAAAAATCTAGAATTTCTATCACCCTCCAAAAACCACTTAACTCTAGAATTTTGAAACCAAATCTGCTCATCCTTCCTATATAACTTCCAAAGTTCCTTTCTAGCCTTAGCAACATCTTCGATTGTAAATGTGGAGGACCCCTGCTGTATAGCCATTTCCATATCATGGATGGAACGTTCCATGTCAGAAATTAAGCCAGGCAGATCAAGGTGCCTATTTTTTAACCACTTTTTTATAGTTGCTTTAGACCCCTTTAAAACACTGAAAATTCCTTTTTTTCCTACCTCCTTTTTGAAGCTCCTTCAGTTCCTGTTCCATCATTTCTTTAAAACCGTCTTCATCTATCAGATAGTTTAATAGTCTAAAAGGCTTAGGTCCCCAATCTACCCCGCTGTTCTCTAGGAAAATGGCGTTATGATATGAAATGGATCTCGGCAATAAAAGACCGTCTAACCTTCGGAAAGGCTAATAGAAACCGAGGATCAACCAGAAACCTATCCAGCCTAACAAAGGTCGAAGACTCCCTATTATTGCTCCAAGTAAAACTACCTCCAGCCAAAGGAAGATCGTTCAGATTAGCTTGATGAATAAACTCACTGAACACTCATTGAAAACCCATTCTGAGGACCACCCAATTTCTCTTCTTTTGATAGATACGCATTAAAGTCACCCCCAAACAGACGGTCCATACACATTAATAAGACAAATCAGACCTGAAAACCCGTTTAGATTGACAATAATAGCCATAAACCTAATGTGTAAATATTTAGAGTGCAGATTAAACACCTCCTCATCGCACAATGTGACTAAACCTCCCACTGCCCCTTCTGCAGGAGACCAGATGCAACCCCGCAACAGATTTCCTTCGAGCCTTCTAACAAGAACGGGTTTCACCGAATCCACTTTCGATTCTTGAATAAATAAGAAAGATGGCTTCTTTTCCAATATCAAATTCTTCGCCGCTCTTGACTTCTCCTTCCTTCCAAGACCCCTTATGTTCCACGGTATTATAGCTAACTTTGACATTATAAATTAAATAAAAAGATACCTATTCACTCGGGGGCCTTCATTCTCTTACCCAATACCCTTCACTTTCTCTTTAGCAGTAACTTTTTTAACCAAGGCTTTTTCCCTCCCCAAAAGGTGATACCCAAGAAATTGCTAGCATTCCAAAGAGCATTCGCCCCGTCCTTCTCCTCTGACCTACGTAGGGAAGCACGAGAGGAAGACTGGTCTTCATCACCCACGACATTTTTCCTCTGGATCTTCAATATACCCCTCCTGAAGAATCTGCTATCTTTCTTTCCTTCTGAAACACAACTCCCTGCGTTGCGCCTATGATTGAGTTAGAAGGAGAAAACTTAGAAGAAATCTTCTTCTGAGAAATTGTGTTGATCTCTTCCAAGCCTTTAGTTTCCTCTGAAAATGGCCCAGACACACTGCGATTACCCTCTCTCCTTCTAGGTGGTTTTAAAGAGCTATGCCTCCTCGTCAGCTCAATTTGAGAATCTCTTTTCCCATGCTGGTCCAAACCATTCTGATCAGGCCCATCATCTAAACTAGCATAATTACCCGGCCCAAAGGCATTAATGGCCCTCTTTCCCCCCCCACCGCACGAACCGTTAATTCATCCCTCGACAAAATCTGTTGCATGGAGGCTACGTAATCATTGTGTTCTTCCCTCGATTCTCCCTCTCCCTATCTCGATCCCCTGAAACATTGATCTCGCTGACATTCCTCCGCTGCCACCTGTCAGATTATCCTAGAGCCAAGACTCCACCCTCTCTTGAGACGATCCTACTGACTGATGAGCTTCCCTACCTTCATGCCTAGTGAAGTCTTCGGTTTGAAAAGAATCCGATGAGCCTTCTTCCGATTCATCCTCCGATTCCTCCTCTATTTCTCTCATGTTCAATTCGGGAAAATAATTCTCCACCGTTTAAACTTTGATCTTGATCACATAAGACCTTCCATTAGTATTAATTGTCACCGACGATGGAATATCAAAGGGACTAGCCACACGAAGGAGAAGCTGAGCTACCTGAAAATCCTTCTTCTGAAGCATCTCCTCCTTTATATCCACCATTGATTCCTACCTTTCAGCCAAACTTCTAAAAATCACTTCAACAATTCAGAGGAACTCCCATCAATGAAATCGAACAAAAAGCTAACGGAACATACCCGTCTATCGAAATCAAAACTGGCCAGTCAAACCACACTTTTAGATCTTCAATTCTTTCCTCCAAAGCTTTCCTTCTTTCTTCTAACAACGAAAACACAATAATACAAGCATTCTTTGAATAACCCCATCTGGCCACTTTCGCATCAAAACCATCATTAACAATAGCTTCCTGAATGAACTCCATATCATACACATTTTGAGAATACCTGTTTATGACTTCTTGATCCAATCTCTCTCTGGGTATTAAAACATTCAAACTACTCTTTACATTCCCAACTCCCCCATATTCTTACCTTGACGATCCACTAGTGAACTTCTAACACCTGTCAGAGAATCCCTATAAAACCTTCCATCATGAAACCTGTTGAACAACGCCTCTCTAACTTCCATATTCTTTGACCTACCATCAGCAGCAACAATCGAGCCTTTCTTCAACTGGGACTTCTGATATTTTGCCACCTCTACTGAAATCTTTCTCCCATCAATCGTCGCGTTATTCGTCTTCTGAATAGCGTTCAGCAGATCCTACTGACTTTCGAAATGAACAAAAGCGAAAGTGAAGTTTATGTACCTCGGTCTTCTGTTCACAAAGGGAATAAACACCCTGCAAACCTTCCCATGATGCTTAAAGCGTTCCCACAAAGATCTAGAAACTCTTCTACTAAGGTTATCGATGAAGGCCGACCAGATCATTCCAGTGGGGAATGAACTGTCTCCTCTCTCATTTTCAACGACATGATTTTATAAATAATCAAATATTATAAAACAGATAAAGCTACTGTCTCAGAATGTATATCCTCAATCAAATTTTGGCTCTACAACTGATATCACATATATCCATCGGATAACAGTAAAATGGGTAAGGAAAATCAAAAGGAGAATCAAACAAACAAATGGCATTAAAAGAAAATTGGAGAAATAAAGCTATGAGCAAATAAAGACGGGCAAGCAAAAGTCTACTTACTGGCCAAATCGAATGACATCACCCACACGTAAGTCCACATAAGTCCTTTTAGTCACCTAAGATGGGGAAAAACTCAGCATGATATCACAAGCACAAGACATAAAGATAGGCCTCTAAACACAAAGTTCCTACTACAAAGCAGAAAGTTGACCTTCTAAACGTGTTACTATCTTAGCAGAAAATCCAACGGAAAAACATGTTACAAATATAATAAAGTTGGACAGTAATACCTGATTTTTATTGACAGAAGTTCCATGCGTGCTGCCAAGATCATAAAGATAGGCCTCGCCACTACTCCTAAACTGAAGCACTAGTAAAGAGAAATGACAATTAAAAGTAACAAAAGGAAAACCATTAACTTTAGCAGTCCTCAAATTTAATATTTGTGCATAAACCATAGATATTTGAAATGAAACAAACAGTCTAATAATAGCATTTACAAGGATAAAAAAGAGAAGAAGAAAAAAAGGTTTACAACATGTAGCATAAAAACACCATCTTGTACAAGTGAGTAAATTGGAAACCAGAAAATGCACTTATCATGGAATCTATGACAACTCTAGCTTCTAGAGGGTACAGAGTTGGTCATTTTAGAGAAATTTGATTAATCATTTCACAACAATATCACAACTCACAAGCCAAAGATGCTATTCATTTCAGTCAATTTAATCTGGTTTTATTATAAAGTAGAAACTATAAACAGCAGACAAAAGACTTCAACTCAGAAAAGCTATATTGCATGAGATGCAGAAAGATTAACATTTTGCTGGCCAGTGAAAGGACTAAAATAGGATAAGGTTTGATAGCCTTCACAATGAATTTTAAATATGTAACTCCACGTAACCATAACCTTAATGATCTGAACTTAATAAGGAGGAAACCCAAAAAAAATCTTGCTCCTTTTATTTGGAATCCACTCATTTTTCCATTTTAACAACGCAAAAAAGATTTACCAGCATGAAACCGCGAAATAGTGGGATGTTCAAGCACAAAATCACAGATATCAACACGCCCAAACATATAAGCTCCCTTCTCATACCTACACAAACAAATTTCACAAATCTTCAACATCCCCCCCAAAATAAACAATAAGAATGAAGGATTAAAAGGGTGAAAACAGTTACACTTTAAATTGGTCAACGATGCAGCCATCTTTAAGCATCTCGAGGAAGAAATGGTAACAAGGAGGTCCACTCCACTGAGGGATTGTGTAAGGCACAGGTGATTGCTTTAAATTCAATGGCCTTTCAATTGAATTTGGTTCCGTATTTGAGTTTGACTGTTTGTCTTCGTCTTGGGGATTTTGCAGGTTAGGGTTTATGGGAGGAGATGGTGGCGGAGGACCCATCGAGGTTTTGGCTGTATTGGGTTCGGATACTTCTTCGGCTACCGGTTCGGGTTCGGTGGAGCGATTAGGATTCCGGGGAGGCGGTGGACCCATCGTGACAGTCATGGTTGAGGGAAAGATAGACGAAAGGAGAGGAGTTGCAGAAGTTTGAGAGTAAGGCGGCACAGCGAGCAATGTTAAGGCGGATCTATGAATGGGTTACGGGTCGAAGTATTAAGACCAAACCAAAAATGACAGGGTCGGTTTTGGTGGTCTTGTATTGTATATACTTATTTCTAAAACGTGTGTAATTAAAAATTAAAATTATTTTATAATCGAGGACATGTATGTCGACATGATTTTAGTTAGGGTAAATTACGTGTTTAATACATAAATTATTACTTTTGATTTGTTTGAGTACTGAAATTTTTTATTTTTTCAAAATCATATCTAACATTTAGTTTTTGTTTCATTTAGTACCTCAACGTTAAAAACTTAACGGCTGATTTGCAAGTGACACTTTTTATAGCTAAATTGCATCATTCAATTATCTTTTCACTCTTATTTTTTATCATTAAAGTTTATTTTTTTAATTTAATTACTTAACTTTCAAATTACTCTTAATTTAATCACTCTCACTTTCAAATTAATTTTTATTTTCAATTTTGTATTAATAAAATAATTAAAAAATGTCATGTCACAAAATTATTAATAAAATAAATTAGAGTGATTAAAATATGACCAATTTGAAAGATGAGTAGTTAAATTGAAAATTTTTAAACTTTAGTACCAAAATAAGAGAGAGAATATAATTGAATGATTAATGATGTAACTTACCCATATTAAGTTCTTAACGACAATATACTAAAATGAAACAAAAACTAAATAAAAGTGAGAAGATAATTAAGTGATTAATAATATAATTTAAACTTCAGTTTTAGGCGAGATGACTTTAGTTTCAGCAAAGCTCGAGAAGCTAATGATGTCCGGTACGATTCATAAATTATGCTTGAAACAATAATCTGTCATTGGTATGATGTCAGTAGTGGCTAGGATTTCTGGCCTGCAATCCAGGCATGCACTTCTTTGATTCTTAAAGTGGCAGGAAAAGGTTTAAAACATCTCATTTAAGATATTTGTTTTCCCATTTTGCCATTCGGATTTAAGTTCATTATTTGCCGAAGCTAAAGTGCTCTTTTGGTGAAGATATTATTTGATCAGAGGAAGAGCTAATGCCTAATACATGATGGTTAGAGTTCTGTTTGATTAGTGCTTTTACTTTTTGCTATTGGTCCCTTATATTTAATTCCATTTGCTTTTGGTCACTTTTTCCTTTTTCATTTCTCCTTTGTTTTTCATATGGACCATATCCGTGAAGAATGCATAACTTGATAGCTTCCTGAAATAGGATATAATTTTATTGACTGTAAAAATATGCAAGAGAAACTTGTTCAGGGTGGTGTTCGTCCAAAAGTCTAGAATGTTGTTGCTGTCCAACAAACTTGTAAGTTCCTTTTTCTCTCATGTTTATGTAACTTACCAAAATCCAATTTTGTTAAAGCAATCAAGCATTTCTCGTTGTCTTTTTGGTCCTTCCGTCCCTTAACGTTCTGAATTTTTTTAGGAAGATGCCTTCATCGTTCCTGATTTCGTTGAGCAACTTCTCTCTGATTATGTAAGAAGGTTTCATGAAATCAAGGCTCTTAAAACAGAAAAAGAAGAAGAAAAATCAAACGGTCTGTCAAACATGTTGAGTCAATTGGTTTAACGTGCAAAGTCAACATTCCGTTACTGCAGTAATTGTTGTTAATGGCGAGTGACCGATTTGTAACAAATCGATAACGTTAGTGACCAATTTGTTATTTTAAAAACTTCAGCGAGAAAAATGAAAACTTACTCCGATATTAGTGACTTTTGTGTAGTTTATCCTTAAATCTATTACTTCTCTTCTAGGCAAAAAGGCACACGAGGTATTCTCTTAACTAAAAAACAATGTGGCCCTCGTTTTATGTTTTCTCTCGATGTGACTTTCGAATTCGAAAAAATAACTCAATGTGACCTTTTGACCAAAGCTTTTTGTCGTTGACCAATATCGTCGTTAATTTTTCCTGATGTGGCACGTCAAGCAAGCTACCTCCCTCTGTTTAACGTTGTTATAAATGGGTAAATTACACCATTAATCACACAGTTATCTTTTCTCCTATTTTAGTCACTAAACTTTAAAAAAATTCAAATTAGTCACTCAACTTTTGAATTGCTTCTCTCTCTATATATATATATATATATATTGATAAATTGAATTGCTCCTATTTTGAATTGCACGACCTCCCTCGTTTTTTTCCCACTGCCAACGCCATTCGTACCCCCCCCCCCCCGAATAACTAGGGTTTCACTCTCACCCCTGCTTAAATTTCACCATTTCCCAACTCCCTTCGTTTTCCCTTCACAATTCTCTCAGCCTTAACACTCCAAGAACATGGTGCAATTCGATTCGAATTCAAATTCCGCCCCCGCCGTCCACCACTCTAAACCACCGGACTCATTTCAGCTCATGCTACTAGAATCTATACACCGGTTTTTCACCCAACACCATAGCGGTTCGACTGATTTTTCCAATTTCACATCCATTCTCTCTCGCTTGCCACAGTATCTACCGATCCGCCGCTCGAATTCGTCTGGTTTTACTCGTATGTAACTTTCCATTCCACTAATAAATTTAACTCCTCGACTTCATCTCATATGTAACTTTCCATTCCACTCCCTCCCGTTATTTACCAGCTTTACCATTTAGTTTTCAACCAAAAAGAGTTTAAAATGGAAGTGAAGAATCTGCTAGAAGGGATTGTGAGTTACATTAGCATACGTTGCAGTATGGAAGATGATGGCAACGACGATTTGAGTTCGCGTTTTGGTGATTTGTTGCGTGTTTGGATGATAGATAGAGTTGAGAAGGAAGGTGAGAAGAGAGAGAACATAATTAATATTACTTTAATCATGTATTAATAAAATAATAATAATAAATGTCACATCACATAAATATTAATAAAATAAATCATGGTGATTAAAATAGAAACAATTCAAAATTGAGTGATTAAATTGAAATTTGTTAAAATTTAATGACTAAAATGGGAAGAAGAAGATAATTAAGTGATGAATGATATAATTTATCATTTATAATAACATTAAATAGAGGGAGATTGATATGCTTGACGTGTTATGTCAGCAAAAATTAATAGCACTGTTAGTCAATGATAGAAAATATTAGTCAAAGTACTACTTATTATTATTTTTTTTGAGTTAGAAGATCGTATTGAGGAAAAAAATAAGACGAGGATCACATTGATTTTTTTTATTTTTAGGGATATTTCCGGAACAGTTCCAAGGCTAACACATCAAGCAAAGCCATTATTAATCTGAAAACACCATATTTTCTATTTTACAATTTAAAATGTTCAAAATCAAGCATTAATCGTACATGGGGCGTATGATGCATGACCTTCATACACTTCCCTACAATCTAAGTTTTATTCATTGAAAGCAAACTTCATCTTATTATTATATACCTTAATCAAACCTCCTTCCGAAACCCGGATTTTCGAAACATATATCGGATGATTCTATAAAAACCAGGTGTCTTCAAGGATGTCGAGACGTAAAATCTCACTTCTTGGAACCAAGGGGACTGCTACATAGATCATTCCATGTGTCCTGAATTCTTCTTAAAGAGGGCGTATGCGTCGCTGTATATGGCTATCACGTTCGAGAATACTGCGAGGACAATCATTAAAAGAGCTAAGATAGTGTCTTTCTTTGTTGCTATGAAGTGGTGATCCCTGAAACGCCAATGGAAACAGAATTAGACTAAAAACCAACGGTTGATACGACAACTTGTATGTGCACTGAAAACGATCGAGATGGATACGAACTTAAACCCGAAAATATTAGGCAAATGAGTAGGGCAGATGAGGCAGGAGCAAAAATTCTAAATAACAATCCACATAAAATCAAAGATGTACCTAAGAGGTAACATCTCATGATTCTGGAAACACCAAACTTTTCGAGATACCGAACACTAAAACCATGTGTCACCAGGTTTAAATACAAATCAAGTTTCGTATGCAATTGAATCCTATATATGAGCATTTCCAAGCCACTGCCAACCATGTTTCAGTATCAATTTTCCTCTAATGTATGAGACGAGAAAGTTGATCACAGGTGTGAAAGCAGGGAAATTAAAACGTAGCTGATTCTAGTTGAATCGGAAGACCGAAAAACTCACCTAAGAGTAACCGCGGCAGGAAAGATGAACCCAAGACAAACTGCAGCAGTTGCTCCGGTGAACTGGAAAGCATCCCAGATGCTGGGTATGAAATTAGCACCCAAGAAGATAACTGTGATGAGTCCGACAGTAATACATGCAAACCTCGTATTAGACAGAACTAGAGGCCTTGCAGAAGGGAAGAGGAGGCCGTCCATGTTGAGTCGCAGTGGATAGAAAACAATGGGAAATACAAGCATGAGGTGAGCAACGTAGCTGACACGGACAGCATCATTAAGCAGGGAGCTATAGGGGATTCCAAGGTCGGTATCAAAGTTGGCAAGCACATCATCCAATGTTCCGTCACCAAATAGAAGAAACCCGAAAAAGCTTATCATTATGTAAACCGATGAGCACAAACCCAATGCTGTTCGTACAACCGGTCTTATCTGGGTAGGGTCTTCCAGTTCGTTATCTATGCTGTGAACTGCAAATTTACACACACATGAAAATCAATCATTCCCGTTATGACGAACCAATGTTAAAGATAAAAGGTACAAATTAGCTGACCCTATTCCCATATGTAATGGGATAAGGGAGATAGGATAGTAGGCTGCTGCCCCCAACTCCAGGTTGAGAGCAACTTCCGTGGGAGACCTCCGACAATCAGAATTATGAATTGCCCACCGTGAGACTTAATCCCACGACCACAAGGTTAAGAGCCTTGCACTCTTACCAACTGAGCTGGACATAGCATTTCATGAATCAACTCGCATACCATTGTAGTGGCAGATGTATGCAGTGACTAAAACGGGGACTACTGTGAAGAGTTTCCAGAATGACGTCAAATCGGTGACATCGGGGAGTAACCTAGGCATTATTATAGTTCCACTAATCAGCTTGATAATTGCTATTCCGACAGTGATGACAAGAAACACAACTGCTAGAGCAACTGATAAGGCGGATGTAAATCTTAAGGAATCTGCAAATGAGAAGGCACTATCGCTCATTAGTCACATACAAATAAAACAATAAAACCTCACTACAAACTACTCGATTTAGATTTATTCAGGTGTAAATGTAGACCGAAAAGTACTACTGAATTCTATGTAATACACATATGTTAAGCACTTTAACAGCATCTATATCAATTGCAGTTGGAATATATTGGATATTTTTGAGAAATGATACAAAAATTATACGAAAGCTGATTCAGAAACCTTGAACTGATTCATAAATTATATTCTTTCGGGGAATGATATATTTAAAATTCTCGACAAGGCGATTAAGTTTTCACAGAGATACTACTGTAAAATACTGAAATAATTTCAATCATTTTTTTATGGAGTCAACATATGATTTATCTAATGATCTACCAAGAACAAGCAAGACAATTCACTAGAATCCAGTAAAGCTAGCAAAGCCAAAACACTAACCGATCCGCTTAAAACATGCCAAGGGAGCGAAGATGCCGAGTGTAGTGATGAGAAGAATAATGGATCGTCCGTTCCACCAGTGTTCTCCGAACCACCCTTCGAGGACTCCTGCATGGTGCACCCCACTTGATGATGTTCCAGACAGCACATCACCTTCATAAAAACAACAAACCATCATTAGTCCATAAGCAAATTAGCACATTACCATAAGATCAGACTAAAGGCAGCCTAATGACATCATAGAGCAACCAAATATGCAATTCGATTGAAGGAAATAAAGCTTTTACCAATAATAATCATGTAAACAATGAGTACACCAATGTTGTTGACCAGAACACAGATTTGCAAAAAGATTCTTCCGTACTTTCCAAACGCATCTCCCATGAGACCTCCATAAGAATTTGTTTTCCCAGCTCTACTGAATCTAAGCAAGAATTCAATAGATGCATCAGTTAAGAATGCCATGAAGACGATCATGGCAATCCCAAGAATCAATCCCAGAACTTTCATTGTTGCAGGCAAGGCCATGATCCCAGCACCAACAATTGTTGTTGATAAATTGAACACCGCCCCAGTAAATGAAGCTCCATTGAATTCATCATAACCAGCTGCTTCATCTTGATGTTTAGGCAACAACGGAGCTTTCTCATAAACAACATGCTTGCTCCTCCTTGACTTTCTCTCCTTCTTTGATGTTATATCCCCAATTGTCATCTTTTGAATCACCTAAAACTCTCAAAGATTCGACTTTCTTAAGAAAATCTAAACAAACTCTTCAGCACACTGCAATTCTGTCCACATAAGAGAATACTAAAACATTATTTCCTTAAAATCAAAACCAAAAAAGGGGTAAAGCATCAATTTTTATAGTCCTAACCTGTAATAAAATCCAAAGCTTTCAGGTTGGAAAAGTTGCAAATCTTGTCCAAAAAAGGATGGAATTTCCAAGTAAGATATCAAGATGACCCTAAAAAAGGTTAATTTAATGTACAGATTTTTTTATAAATAATAGAATGCTTGTACACGATCAACAATTACAAAGGCTGAGTCTTTGATATCAAAATCAAAGAAAAGAAACCAACCCAAAGATCCAATCAACAAAACCTTGAAAACCCAATTTACAGATTCTAAGGAGAGCACCAAAGGAAACAATCAAAAAATATGAGCTTTGAAATGAAGAATTCAGGTAGACCCAACAGCCAAGAAAAGAGGACTTATATAATCAAGGCAAGGAAGCGAAAAACTACACGGCAAAAAAGGTCGTATGTGATGACAAATAAATTAAAATTTGTTTTTTAATCATTAAAAATATTAATTTTCATGATTATTGCAAGGAAAATAAAACAGGTTTGTGTAACCCACTAGCCGCAACTAGCTGACTATAAAGGTTTAGTATTCCATTATTTCTGTATGTTAGTTTAATTTTTCATTTTATTTTTTTTTATAAAATTTTAATTATTTTTAAATTATTATTCCATGCTCAGTTATTTTGGTAATATCACTTTACCTTGATCATTGTTTCAGTTTTTTTTTATATAAAAGAAAGAGAATACAACTTTAATGACTGAAAATGTCTCATAAAATATAATTTTAACCAATTTTTTTAAGATTATAAAAATGACCAATAAATTCGCAACGCGAACTCTAATTTCGCAACTCAGTTTTAAAATCCGCAACGCGAATATGTAAATCGCATTCGCAACACAAAATTTGTAAATCGCAACGGGAATTTGTAATTTGCAACACAGAGTCAAATTCACAACACATAAGTCAAATTCGCAAAGCGCGTTTATTTTCGTAACACGGATTTTGTTTTCGAATTCGAAACACAATATTAATTTCTCAACACAAATGTAAACAGTATAATCGCAACTCATAACCTAAAACCCTAAATCACAACTCAGTCCCATCTCCATCTCTCACTCTCTACGGCAATATCCGTCCCCATCTCCGAAGAAATATGTCCTCATATCCGGCGACCCCCCTCTATCTCCATATCTTAGAGCCACCCTCACAACCATTCACGGGCACAAATGGAAAATCAACCACCGAGGGTTAGATTTTTTAATTATTTTTATTTTAAATTTTTTGTATTATTATTATTATATTTTTCATATTTAAATTGATGATAAATTTACTGCTAATTTCAATATATAGATTAATCATTTCACTTAGATTGCTTAGTAAATTCATTCGGTTGCTGCCAATACTGCTAAATTGTTTATTCTTTAACCCTGTAAAGTTAATATTTGTCTTTGTTTTGTCTTTTGGTTGAAGTAATGCAATTCATTCAAGTTTCAATTTGCAGAAGAATAGTTTTTGAAACTTAAATTCGCAACACGAAAATGAAATTCGCAACACGAAAATCGCAACGCGAAAATGAAAATCGCAACGCGATTTTTGTTTCGCGTTGCGATTTTCATTTTCACGTTGCGAATTTAAGTTTCAAAAACTACTCTTCTTCTTCAAATTGAAACTTGAATGAATTGCATTACTTCAACCAAAAAACTATGATAGAATAATGACTTGGGTGAATACCGTGCTAGTTTGAAACATATTTTGCTTTGTTTTCACTGTTTAATATCATGTCTGTTTATAGTGTATAATTTGTAGTTTTTGGTATATATAACTTGGTATGTTTATTATTTTTGTTAGAAATTTTTTTCGGCTTCATTGACTCTAAGGAATAAATTAAGCTTAGCCACTACAATAGCGTCGACACTTACACCTATACAAAGAAAAATGTTTGAGGATACTTACTTCGGGCCATGGCTGAAAGTACAACATCTAGGTGGATATGCTATGTTGACCCATTTGTTTCTTCAGACCATGACTAACGATCTACCTGAGAGAATACAACGTGGTGATGAAGAGATATGGTTTCATTTTCCACCGGCGTATACTTGTTTTGGGCGAGAGGAGTTTTGCTTAATCATTGGTCTACGTTTTGGACACGATGAAGTAGGTCGGTACACTAGTCATATCGCCCGACCATCATGGTTATCTCGGTTTTTTCCTGAGCTGAAAAAGGTGAAGCCCAGTTTACACGTCGACTCCTTGAAAAGATTACTTCTTAAAGATGGTTTTACTCGGATGGATGACCTTGATGTTGTCCGAGTATGCCTTTTATTACTTTGAATGCCAGTTTTTTAGGCAAAGAGGCCAGACGACCTATTTTTGATGACCTAATATTATTGGTAGAGGTCCTAAATGCATGGAACGTGTTTCCTTGGGGTTCATATCTATGGAAAGCTACCTGGAAAAAGTTATCGTCTGCCTTTGAGGACCGTCGTAGTTTGCATGGTCATGGTTCCAAATACACTTTGGTAGGCCTTATTTGGGCCTTTAAGGTAAGAATTTCTATATAATGTTTCTAAAATTATAATTAAATTTAATAATTACTAAAAAATTAATGTTTGAGTATTATATTGTTTGTAGATTTGAATATTTGAGGCTTTTCCCAGCATGCATGCATATGCAATCAAAAAATCAAATGATATTCCTAGGGCTATTACCTGGAGGAGTATCCGACTACTGGATTGGGAAGATTTATTACCATATACGATGATGAATTATGTAAGTTAACACAAATACTACCATATATAAACAAGTTATTACTAGTAGATGTTTGACTTTGTTTGAGCTTTTATATTGTTAGGAGGCAAACTATCCATTACAGAGGCTGAGCTTGCCACTGATTGGTGGCAAGCTAGTAAGCGTTTTTTTGATGGGAATGATGATGAGTACCCCCCACTTCGAGAGACATCACCTGATCGAGCCGATTATACTCCTCCACACTGAGATCCATCACCTATTCTATCACATCATCGAGCCTCTTCTCTACCATCACCTCATGATAGGCGACCGACAAAGATGCCACGACATTTATTTCCCCGTTCTCCACCTCTACGGGATGAGTTAGGGGAGTTACGTGATGAGGTCAGTACTTTGCGTGATAAGGTCGGTACTTTACGTGACGACAATGGTGCATGGCGTGATGATGTACTGTCTTTACGTGGTGAGGTAGATGTTTTACGCGATGACAATGGTGCTTTACGTGGTGAGGTATCTACTTTACGTGATAAGTTTGTCGCTCTACGTGAGATTGTTTCATCGTTGCAGAATGAGGTTCATACTCTACGCAATAAGGTAAGTTTGTTTAATACTATACTAAAAATGCAAATAACATTTTTTCGGCATTATTTATTTATTTATTTACTGATTTATGTATTAATTTATTTTTAGCGGTCCGATAAAGTAGATGTTTTACTTAGGGTTTTTCTTGCACAACGGGGTTCACGCATCAGACGTCGTGCACATGTAATTATGTCTTATTTCACCCCGATGGTTCCAAGACTCCGTAAGAAGAAGCCCGATTCACCTGTCATTATTCAAGAGGCCCCTCCTATTGTTCAATAGGCCCCTATCATCGTTGAATAGGCCCCTCTCATCGTTGAAGAGGCCCCTCCCACCGTTTAAGAGGCCCTTCTCATCGTTCAAGTGGTCACTCCCACCGTTCAAGAGTCCGATTCACATGACATACTATGTCGACATATTGATAAACCCCCTCACGTGCCCGGTATGATGGATGAGATTTGGCTTTCATATGAGTTACCGGCCAATACCATTCCTCAGCAGGAGAGGAGAACACTACCGGACACAATTATGGATAATACCCTTTGGGCTAAGACCGCAATTGATTTTTATCTACATGAGCGGAGCCAGGGGTGTTACGCTGACATATGCAAAATCGATGATAGTATGCATTTGTTTCTTGATCGGTCTTGATGGGGTATTTTATTAGGGGTTGAAGAGAATGACTATTTCGAACGGGGGTAAGTCTTATATTATTCTTATATTGCATTTTGATTATTTTTTAAATTTATTTAATTAAATTAACTAATATATGTTTTTTTTTATAAAATAGCATATTGATGCATGGGTGTCACGTCTTCTGATTATAAGGAAATTGAAAAAAATAAAAAAAACGCGATGGACTATTATGCCTTCGTCTTTTCACGTAGCTCACTTGAAGGATTAGAGAGACGATTCATATGCATTGGGTAATGGAAAAACTATCATTTATCCTGCGTGGTGGGAGGTCGATAAGGTTAGTATTTATTTTGAATATTTTAAAGGTGTTCGTAAATTTTATTTGATATGCGCAATTGAATTATTATTTATGATTGCAAGTATTTATCCCTGTTATGGAACGTCGTCATTGGCTTATCGTCGAGCTTCAGCTCCCATCCCTGAAGACGATAGTATATGACAGCATGTTGAGTTACATATCATTGTCTGATTTGAAAGATATTATTTGTAAGGGATGAAGCGCTCATTTGGCTAAACACTTGGATGCGATTGATTATTGGACTAATTCTGGAAACAAGAAGCCAAAAAAGTTCAAAGTTACAATGATGAGAGACGATACAGCGCCACAACAAACGGCGGGAGCCAGAGGGGATTGTGATCCTCTTGTATACATGTACTTGGAACGTTTGACGACAGGAGGTAAACAGTTTCTACCTCCCATAGATAGAGATAGAGGTGCAGTAAGGTTGTGGTTTTGGCATTTTATGGCTAGAGCGATATATTTGAGACGTTGCCTACCTGCATCCGCGTGCTGAAAGTGTGCATAAACAACCATTTGTTATTGGTAAGTTTGAGCAAGTGTTGTTAACATATATACTCTTTGTTGGTTTGAAAATGTTTGGTTAAGTACCTAGAATTCAATAATTTATTTTTTGTTGGTTTTATATGTGTAGAAAATCTCATGGTCATAACGTTTCTGTAGGTTACTAAAGTGAGCTGCGTGAACAAATTGATGTATTTGGATGTAAGCTCCTTATTGTTAGGAGCATTTGGATATACTGTGAACAAATGTTTTACATATATATAGCAACTCATCTACAATGTTGTTTAATTGATTTGTTGTTTAATTTTCAATCTCATGTGATTTTGTTTTTTCGCAACAATCGCAACTCAAATTTGACTTTCGCGTTGCGAATTTGACTCAAGTTACTAATGCATGTTCAACTGAAAATGTTCAAACTCAAGTTACTAATGCATGTCTAATTGAAAATGTATGCATTCACACATAAAAAACACATAATACAACATTTGTATTTAAAAATCACACCTAAAATACATGTTCAAACTCAACAGAACATATCATAGCAATGTTCAAACTCAAGTTACTAATGCATGTCTAACTGAAAATGTATGCATTCACACATAAAAATACACATAATACAACGTTTGCATTTAAAAATCACCTAAGTTAATAAGTCCCAAAAGGTGAAGTCGGTTGTGATTAGGATTTTGATTTTGATTGCGATTTTGATTTCCTTTTTCTTGGTACCATATGAGCTTTGGATTTTGATGAGGATCCATATTTTGGTAGAGGAAAAAATGATTGTGATGGCACTGGTGATCCACAGGTCAACCTTGTATGACCACTTTCCTTGCACCGACTACATGTTGATATCCTCTTCTCTTCACCCTTAGACGGTATACGATCGTGATTTTTTGGTCGGCCAGACAGCCTGTTGTCCATAACTAGTGGCAAAATTGTTTGTAAGTCATCTGGTATGTCCCACTCAGAAGGATATGGAATAAGGTAGACAATATCGATATAAGTCTGTCGATATACTTCTGTAGTGTAGTAATCCATAGCGTATGCGCTTGAATCATCTTGGTTTAGATGAAGAGCAACTTTTATAACATGACCACACGGATAACCAGATGTTTGACATTTTATACAACTACACGTCTTTGCATTTAGATCGACAAGCCCATTTAAGTTATTATCCAATACTTCAAACAAAGTGTTTGAACATGGTTCAACTCTCCATGACATTGATTTCACAACACGTTTCGTTATCTTTTTTTCAGTCCATAGTGTAACACGACTTTCCAATGTTCCTGTAAATTTAAATAAATAATACTTAGTAAAATATATTAAATATGATAAATTATGAATTTAAAGAAATAATACATGCATGGTTTCTTTTCTTGTAGTACCACTGTTGAATAGAAGCTCAAAAAAACTCCATTAACATAGTAATGGGTAATTTTGGGAATGACGACTTAGAGCGTTGATTGATTCTGCACTATTAGACGTCATGAAACCATATCTTGCTCCAAGTTGATGTACTCTTGACCATTTTTCAAACCCGGCATCTTCTAGTGTTTGAGCACATTGAGGCAAAACATATCTTAAACAATTTATATGCTTATTAAAATCCACTTCCCGATAAGCTTTTACAGCCTTCCAATATGTCCATTTGTGATTTTTTATACCAGTAAACCTTGATTTTAGATTTCTGTACAAATGAACACCACAAAGTCCATGAAAAACATCTGGGAAAGACCTTATAACAACGTTGTCAATTGAGTTCGCCCTATCAGATATGATTGTCAGATTGCTAATAGGACCTATGCAATCCCTAAGATGCCCCATAAACCATGTTAATGAATCAAAGGTTTCAGATTTTCCAACCTCGTAAGCTATTGACAGTATCCCATTGTTAGCATCCATGGCTACCGCTAATAAGTTTACTCCAAGATATCGACCTTTCAAATGTGCTTTGTCAACTATAATAACTGGGCGCATACAAGTAATAAACGAACGAATATACAAAATAATATACACAAGAAATATAATAATTTAAATGTGAAATGCATGTAACTAACAAAAATGAGTCAACAAAATTATATTGATTTACTAACCGCAACACCAATGACGATAACAACAACTCAAAGCGTCCATCTCTATCTGTTTTGATATGAGTTACCAACCCAGGATTTTTTAGTTTTAAATTGTGACAATAAGTCGACAGTTGGGCAAACGATGCTTCTGGCGACCCCTTAACAATTCCAAGGCATAACATTTGGCTCTCCAAGCTTGAGAATATGAGATACTAATCTTGAACCGAGCATTCATGTCAGTCATAATTTCATGTCCCCGATATACTCTGCCATTCAAAAACATTAACTCAGACAAAAAACCACTCAACACCTTTTTGTTTGCCTGTCTATGGTGAGAAAAAACTTGGGTTCTTGAACATGTATGTTTATCAATAAAAGTCCTAACTTGAAACATTTCTCAATCTTTTATCCTCTTTGCAATCATACGCCACGTACAGTTTTTGTCAATCATACACCTTGTTTCGAAATGATCTTTGCTTGATTTGTTAACTTTTAGTTGATAGCCATCTTCCACACATTTCGTATACAAAGCTATCTTCAAGTCTTCATTTGTATCAAAACAATCATTTTTCTTAATAACTTTTGTGTAACAATCAACTTCTATCTTGACCAACTCTTCTTCCGGTATCTGAAGTAATTCTGGCATATTCCAGTTATACTCTCGTGACATTTTCTTCTTTTTTTTTTCTTCGGGGTCTTATTATTCTTCTTTTTATTCTTCAGTGTTATATGAATTACAGAATGGATGTTCAACATGTTCATTCAGAGTTGCAACTTCCTCCTCATTAACATCAACAACATCTTCCTCGGCAGCGGCTGTTTCATCATCAAAATTTGGGTATTGACCAATATCAAAATCATTACATGCAGGGTATGTTTCTTCTTCTTAAACATCATCAAAATCCGAGTATTGACCAAGATCAAAGTCCGGGTATTGACCAAGATCAAATTTCGAATACTGACTAGTACTCATAATTTTTTCTGTTGGCTCATCATTATCTAACTGGTCAATACGAAAACTGGAATTTGGTGCTGAAAGTTGATTGAGATTTGGATTAGGGAAATGTTGTGGGTTTTGAGATTGTGTTTGATATTGTGTTTGGTATTGGAAATATGGTGAAACAAATTTTCTTAGTGATGAAATTATGGTAGAACCATTAAATTTTGAGGTTGATAACAACGTTGTACATTGTGAGCACCATAAACTGGGGTTGAAGAACTTAGTTGATTACTACCCGCTAATGACCCAACTTCACTACTTCTAGGTTCAACAACATACAATGTAACATCATCTTCTTGCGAAACACTAATGTAAACAATGAATCGTTCAACATCTTCATTGTCGGTTAACAAATAAACTTTACATTTTCTCTGATAAGATAGCCTAAATCCACTTAGGGGCTCTAAATTCAATTTCTTTGCAACACGTAACATTAGAGTTTCATAAATTAACTTTTTTAATGACAGTTTCAGTTGAAGATTCATGGGTAAAGGCATATATTGTAAAACACCATGAACATTCTCCCATGACCCTCCAAAACACAAATCTATCCAAACATGATCAACATTAGATGATTTCATTCTACAAATTGTAAATTAATTTACTAACAAATGAGTTATAAACTAGATATCATCACTAACTTAGAGAAAACATACCTTTATTAAGTTGATAGTTGATAATTTGGGAGAGAAATCATTGAAAAATTATATAGAAATAAAATTATGTAAAAAAAATTAGAGATGGGGAAGGATGTCGTTGGATATAGGAACGAATGTCGCCGGAGATAGTGATAGATGGAGATGGAATGAGTTACGATTTAGAGATTTAGGTTATGAGTTGTTATTGCTGTGTAGTTTATATACCCAAAACATTTGTGTAGTGAAAATAAAAGCTGTTGCGAAATTAAAATTCGTGTTGCGAATTCGAAAATCGAGTTGCGAAAACAAAATTCGTGTTGCGATTTAGAAAATATTGTCGCGAAAAGGAAACTTGTGTTGCGAAAAATAAATTCGCTTTGCGAATTGAAATTCCGTGTTGTGAATTTGGAAATCGCGTTGCGAATTTGAGATCGTGTTGCGAATTTGTTGGTCATTTTCGCAAATCCAAAAAAAGTTTATTAAAATCGTATATTATAAGGCATTTCCGGTCACTGAAATTATTTTCTCTAAAAGAAATTTTAAGACCAAAGATTTAGTTCTTATTCAATAAAAGAAAAGTTTTCTTTAAATTTTTTGCTAGAGACTATCGTAATAGTTTTAATTGTTGTTGTTTGATTATGTGCTTATATACTTATATGACCATTTAAAAGAAAAAAGAAGAGTAATATTCGAAATTTGTAGGCGAGGTGCCTCCGATTTGAATTACCAAATTAAAATGAGACTGAGTATGTTGAATGCAGCTACTTAGGGTATGTAAAACGATAATTAGTACGTGTGTCGATCGTAGAATCACCATAACTATATATAAGTCAACAGGTTAAATAAATTTAACGGTCAGATCTTAGATTTTTTTTAATATTACGTATCGCATGAACTTATTAAAGATCTTACCTATATACTATAATTGACTCGAAGATTTTTGCTCGAGAGGCAACTTCTTTAAAAGCTCCAATAATAGGAGAAACTTATTTACGACGAAGAAAAATATTGAAACAGACCAATAATCGATTTTGTGGACTGTCCTCCTCCTCCTCTGTATCAAAACTCACATCATTTGATAAACGGGATGGAAAACGACCAATGTAGCGAGCTTCCTTGGTGGCCAATGCCATTGGCATCTTGTAACCACTCATCCACCGTGCAAAAGGAAAAATTCAATGAATTTGTGGTAATCACTAATAATTTAATCAGCAAACGTGGTGCCTATGGAGTTAATACCTTTTTTTTTATTAATTAATCATGCAGATATTTTACATTAATTTATAACTAATATGAGGTTCAGGTTGATCCATCTGTAAATTTGCTGACGATGCAGCCTACTTATTGGTAGGTTAATGATTCTTAGTCAAGAATGAACACATCAGTTAATTTATTTTTTCACATTTTAAAATAAATTTATTGGAATGACCGGCTGAGAACGATTAAATAAAAATATTAATTTATTTCAACATCAGAAGGGAGAGGTGAGGTCATTGGGTTAAATTATTAAAGTTGGTCACATGATTTCCGTGATAGGAAGGTGGGTCCAAATCTAATGAGCTCATAAGGCCACGAAAAGTCGTATAGAAGCGGACAATAGTCCCCGTCGAAAGAGCCATTGGATTGGATGCGGAGACAGGCGAATGGGAAACATGGGTCGATGCCTTAGGCACTTCTATTTATGTTCCCTACCTCGTATGCTATAAAACATTTTATTATTAATACGAACATAGCGATTTTAATAATAAAGAAATTATTATTATTCATCAAATTTTTAAGTTCTAGTACTAAAAATATTAAGGGTAGACTTGTAAATGAATCGAACGAATTCAAACAACTAAATAAATAATTTTTTTGTTTGTGTTCGTTTATTAATAAATTTAGTTTGTTCGTGTTCATCCGTTTAAATAATACATGAAAACAAATGAACGAACGAAACGAACACAAAAGAATAAACATAAACAAACGTAAATGAACATAAACAAACGAACACAAAATTAATTGAGTTTATATTTGAGAAGAGATTTTTTTATTTTCAAATAATTTTAAAGTTTTATATTTTTTAATTGATTTGAATATTTTTTATTTGGGGTTTAAAATTGTTTTAATTTAAAAACATTATTGAGTTTAAGATTAAAATTTATTAAGTCTTTACATTTCAAACGTGAAGAACGAACATAAATGAATAGACATTCACGAAATGATTATCGAACGTTCATGAACGTAAATGAACGAACGGGTTTTTTGTTAGTATTTGTTTATTTAATTAAACGAACATAAAATATTGTTTATGTTTGTTTGTTTAATAAATAAACGAACATAAACGAACTTCCAGTCGAATGGTTCACGAACAGTTCGCTAAATGTTCGGTTCATTTACGGGCCTAATCAAGAGTGTGAACGTTCAATGTCAAATGACTAAGAATTATCTTTAAACAAATATTACATTATATTTACCATATTAATAAAAAAGAAATTTTTTATTATGATCTTCAATACAGTCGTATCTTATCAAGTGCAATGCATTAAATAAGCAATTATAAAATGCAAAATGTGTAAAAAATATTTAATATTAGATATTATTTGATGGTATGCTAAAAATAATAAAATATATTATGATATAAAATAATTTAAATATAATATAAAAATATAAAATGTCTCGTAATGAAAAAATTTAATTTTCTCTTATTGATGTGCTGCTCATCTTTTTTTTTTTACTTTATTGATCGACGACGATATTAATTTTAATATTAGTTGTCGACCTCCGATATTCTTTATTGTCTTTTTCTTTTAATTATCATATATTTATTTTCTTTTTTTTTTATGTCTGACTGTGTTGCATATTTTTTATGTCTTTATGGCATACTTTCTTTCTTTCTTTCCTATGTTTTCGGTTCTTTGTCATTTTTTCATTTATCTTTTTTAAGAGTTGATTTAATATTGTCACGACTGATCAAGATGATAGTTATTTGATATCTTGTTATTCTTCCTTACTTTAGACCTTTGGATTGGATTTGGATATCCGAATTGCGTTCTGGACAGCTTTTCACGTCGCTCGAGTCTGATTTACGGTTTATCAGTGGTTTTTTCAATAGTTTGATCCCCTTGTGTGGTTCGTTTTCCAATGCAATCAGTTTTGTTTGTATCTATATTTATTCGAATTTATTGGTTCGATTTAATCTTTCCTTGTATGGTCTTTACATGATCTTAAGTTGATACTTACTATTTTGAATAAAATTAGTTATTTCTATTAAAAAATAAAAAATCTCAAAATTTATTTAATGCGAGACATTAACATATTAAATAATAGGTTAAGTTGATTAGCAATAGTCGAGCACTACATTTTGTCTCTTAAAAATAAGATTTATAATTTAAGATTGAATAATTGGTTCGTTCGATCGGTAAAATTAAAATTGATATTATTTCGACCACTTTGAATGGTTTTTCGCTTAACAGAATTATTTCAATTGGGTTCATAAGGGTTGGGCCACTCATATGGAGCTTAGGTTGATTTTTTTTATCATTTATATTTAGGGGTGAATAAATTTTAATTTGATTCTAAAAATATTTTTAAAAAAAATTAAAATTACTTGATTTAATTTAAATTTGGATAATTTATTATTCAAAGTATTTGTAATTTGATTGAGTCAATTCAATTAATGTTGATTGATAAATTTATATTTCATAAAAAGTTAACTAATTATAGAAAAATATGGGACGGAAACGTGTCTATGGCCTCACGCTTATGCTGATGGTTATATGTTCCCTCGCCTCTGGACTTTCCTTTGGCCGTTCCCCTACTAGTGTTATGGCTTGGCTCGGTTTCGGCATCGGTGGCGATTACCCTCTTTCGGCCACCATCATGTCGGAATATGCTAACAAAAAGACTCGTGGGGCTTTCATCGCTGCTGTTTTTGCAATGCAGGGTTTTGGGATTTTGGCTGGTGGGATGGTTGTCATTGTGGTTTCGGGAGCTTTCAAGGCGATGTACCCTTCACCACCATTCGAAAAGAGTCCGGATCGATCGACCGTACCGGAAGCCGATTACGTTTGGAGGATCATTTTGATGTTTGGTGCACTCCCAGCTCTGCTTACTTATTACTGGCGCATTAAGATGCCCGAAACCGCTCGGTTCACCGCTTTAGTCGCCAAGGACGCAAAACAGGCCTCCGCGGATATGTCGAAAGTTCTCGAGGTCGATTTAGTAGAGGAACGACAACAAGAGAAACCGAAGGAGAGAAGAGAGAGTGAATTTGGTTTGTTCAGCCCCCAATTCCTTGGTAAACACGGACTTCACTTGCTCGGCACGACAACCACTTGTTCTTGTTGGTCATTGCCTTCTACAGCCAAAACCTGTTTCAAAAGGAAGTTTTCACTGCCATCGGTTGGATCCCAAAGGCGAAAACGATGAACGCCATTGAAGAAGTATACCGTATCGCGAGGGCTCAAACACTCATCGCACTATGTAGCACCGTCCCTGGATATTGGTTCACCATGTCATTAATCGACACGATGGGGAGATTCAGGATCCAACTGATGGGGTTCACGTTCATGACATTGTTCATGTTTGCCTTGTCAATCCCGTACCACCACTGGACTTTACCGCACAACAGAATCCGATTCGTTGTAATGTACTCCCTCACGTTTTTCTTCTCGAATTTCGGCCCTAACGCAACTACATTCGTTGTCCCCGCCGAGATTTTCCAGGCACAGTTGAGATCAACATACCAGGGGATATCGGCCGCATCGGGAAAAGAAGGGGCAATGGTGGGTGCGTTCGGGTTTTTGTATTCCACCGAAGGGATCGGAGTGCAAAAATCGCTTATAATTCTGGGCGTCGTCAGCTTATCGGAGTTTTTTATATCACATTAGGGGTCATAGTTCACAGTTAAATTATATATGATATGTACTATGTTAAATAAAAAATCAAAACATAAATATTAATATTATTAATAATTTGTTTTTTAATAAATAAAATATTAATATATTATATTTTCGAGCTACTCATGAATTTTTTAAGTCGAGTATCAATAATTTGTTTCGACTCGTTAAGAACTCGATTCGAGTCTATTCGAACCGACTATTTATCGAGCTTTGACCGAATCGATCCCAAATAGCTCACGATCTATCTCGTTTCATTTACAGACCTAATTATTACTGATCAAATATGTACATCAACAAAAAAGAAAAAAGTGATTTTCAAAATCCAACAGTAGTGGAGAACTAATCCTTATCCCTTCATTGTTGGTTGAGTTTAAAATTATTTTAAAAAATAATATGATAAAAATGTATTTTGTTAATATAAATATTTGATTTTATTGTCAAAAAATATTACGAGAAATTAAAATGTATATTTTAAGTATAGGTTAAATAGTATAATTGATTGTAAAATATGAAGAATAAATAAAAAAAATATTTTACACAAACTAAATTACCTTAATAGTTAAATAGATGACTATAATTCCACCAATATATATAAATAGAGATGTTAAATGCATTTGTTGTCGAATAGTTTATAATTTTTAGAATAAATATTACATTGTAATAACCTTATTTTAATAAAAAAAAATAAAAAAAAAGTATCTTGATAATTTTATATTTAATATTATCCATTAAGATGATTACAAATATTGTTTGAAATTTTTTTATCTTAAGTTTTTTTATTCTCCATTACTCAGTGTCAAAAAGTTTTTTTTTTTTTTTTGACTTAAGGAGAGGCACAAGCCTAAGTAACCGAGAGCGCCCTTGCATAGGGTGCGCCAGAGATGTCTCTATTAAACTAAAGACAGAATTGCAGCCGGTAGCGAATCGAATGTGCGAACCATATAATCACGAGGTAGATCAAGTTTAGACATTCCATCTACTACGGCGTTCCCTTCGCGCGGCACCCAACAGAATTCCAAGGACCAACCACGAGAGCAAAGCAGTGAAATCATTGAGCACATTAACGACCTGCAAGCTATCTGTCTGAACTTGCAAACAGTTCAATAGCAAGATCCCAAGTAACCTGCAAACCGACAAGAATACCCCAAAGCTCGGCCTGGAAGGGGGAGGCAATACCGATGGACTTGTGGAAGCCAGCTACCCAAAGACCATCGCTGGTACAGATTGCGTCACCAACAGAGCTGAACCCCGTGCTGGAAGCTACAACAGCATCTGTGTTTATATATTTATATCTATTTATATAAAAACTAATATTTTAATAAATTTTAATGATTATTATCTAACATAAATAAAATATATATTTATTACTAATATAGTTTAATTATATATTAGCATATGTATTTTAAATTTAATCTTCTTTAAATTTCGTAAATATAATTTTAATATAATTTTATTATTTAATTCATATAGATACACATTTAAATTTATGGTTATTTTTATTTTTATCTCACTTATAGTATGATTAATTTTATTTGAATTTGAATTTAATTATTTAATGTTATTTTCCATTTCGAATCAAATATAATTATAAGATATATCTATAAGTTTTCATACATAAAATAAAACTAAATAGGGTACAAAAATCAAATAATAGATAATAACAATAATTATAATGTCAAAAAAGTTAACAATAAGTATGATCATGAATATATTAAAAATATATTTTAAAATTATCATATATTTTAAATTTTTTTATATATATTTTATACTAAAAATATATTTTTATCATTCTAAAATTATATAAATTCGTCTATTTTTTTAAATTTTAAAAATCGGTCAATAACATAAAACTTTATGTCCATCATAAGTACATATCATAGCTTGACACATGTATAAACGACAATGGGGAATATATAATATTATAATAGATTAAAGTAAAAATGAAAAAGAAAGAAAGTTAAACCCATAGGCTGTGAGGCTTGTGGTGTTTATCCAAATGTATTCAATTATTGGCGACTTAGTGAGAAAATATCAACTGCTTTTAAGATCTGCTCTCAACGATTATTTGAATAATCATAGTCAAAACGAGTTATGGTTGCTTAATCCACTTACATTTTCTCCATTTGTTTTTACTTAATGATTAATTACATAAGAAAAATACAAGTTGGACTAGCATCACTAGCAAATGGCACCACTCATTCCCCTTTACAAATATGCCATCTCGACTCTTGTTTAACATCCCATTTATAAAAGGATATAATATATATGTTAATTAACGAAACAAATAAAAAAGAAGGGAAAAAGGGCATAAAGAAAAAGATTTTCAAGGTCTCCCATTTTATCACGACAGAAGAAATGAAGGAGACAACTAAGCTTTACATGGATAAAGAGATACCATTCAAATTCAACCTCTTCTTTCTCTTCCCTACCGTCGCAGTTCCTTGGACTATCTTGATTCATTCCTAGCGTCAAAAATGAAGTTTTGGTCAACAGATATGGGGTTGTGGGACATTGCGATTTCATTACCATTAAACGAACCGAACGAACACCAACGGGGTATGTTTATGTTCGTTCGTTTTACTTTAACAGAATAAATGAACTAACACAAACATAAACGAACAAAAAATTTCTTGTTCGTGTTCATTCGTTAAGAAATGTAGCGTGTTCGTTCATGTTCGTTCATTTAAATGATAAATGAATATAAACGAACGAACATAAACGAACGGATGTAAACGAACATAATAAACGAACACAAAAGAATGAACATAAACGAACACAATAAATGAACATAAACTACAACAACAATAATCACATAAAATTCATTAGTATAAGTTGTAACTTTATAGTTAATTTGTATTTAATTGTTTTGGGTTTTTTATTTGTATTTAAAATTAATTGAATTTTAAAATATTAATGGGTATCAGATTAAAATTTATTGGGTCTTAATATTTTAAATGAGTATAGAGAGATTGTGTTAAACATAAACGAACGAACATAAATGAATATAAGTGAACAAACATATTATCGAATGTTCACGAATGTAAATGAACGATTGAGTCCTATGTTCGTGTTCGTTCATTTAATTAAACGAACAAAAAATCTTTTTCGTATTCATCCGTTTAATAAATAAACGAACTTCCCGCCGAACGGTTCGTTGAACGTTCGGTTCATTTACATGCCTAACAATGACACATATTCAATAGTAAAGAGAGTGTTATTCTCTTTAGAGATCTCGAGTCAAAACAATTACGTTATCTGTATGTGTATGTCATTAATAACTAATAAAGATTTTAAACATATATTTTTTATAATTATTATAGACTATTCAAAAAAAATATTAATCTTAAAATATAATTATTGTAGCCATTTAATGATGTGATATTCTTTTGATTAATATAGAGTGTTTACATGTGGTAGTATCTGTTTTAAAACTCTTAACAATTTAATAATAAACGCTCAAATACCTTGCAATTTCTAGTGTTCAAATTTAAGAATAATAATAATTTCTTTAATTACTGAAGTAACTTGACTCGTACTAGTATAATATTTTTATTAGATTATTTATTAACCAACGAAGAAAAGTTAATTTAATGTAAACGAATGTGATTGACTCGTTAGGATTACTTATCCTTTAATTAAATCAGATTAACTCGATGGACGAGATAGTAGTGCAGAACAGTTATCAAAACTATTTATAAAAATATATAACACACATATAACGTTATTTTAATTAAATAATATCATCAGATTTATGAATATTATATGTGTTTGTTTATTTAATAAAATTATATAATTTATAGATTAAAATCCGAGGCGATGAGAAATAAGAACCATCACAATAACGACAAGAAACGATAGCATCGAAAAAGACATTGTGGACGACGAATTAATTTTGCTTTGCCGCAACAAATAAAAAGTAAAATGGGTCAATATTTTAACAAAACACCACGATTAATTAATAATGGTAAGTGGGATAAAGACCTTAACCCTAGTACGTAAGCACGTATGAAATTTAATAATTACGTGCTTCTCACTCTTACTCAAATTCCCACCATTCACCTATTAATCAAATAATTTAGGGTAAACTATACTGGTGACCACTAAACTATAATTCTTTTTCGTGTTTTGATTCAATCAATCAGACCACCTAACTATTTAAATAATTCAATCAAGTCACTAGCCGTTAATTTTTAATAGAGGTGATAATGTGACAGTTAATAAAATTGGAGTAATTATATATTTGGTCCTTGATATTCAGACATTCTATTTATTTAGTCACTATTTTAATAAAATAAAATTAACACTCCATATTGGAGGTGTCATGTGTTACTATATGATTAGAGAGTGAATTTCATTAATCTTAATATTTTAATTAAATAAATTTTTCTATCAATCAGGTGATGGTATGTGTCACCACTTCTGTAAAGAGAAAACATATTAAACTTACAAGGGAGCTTGGGGGATTCAATCTAGGGATCTTAAGGAGTCCCTAAATAGGCCTTTACCACTATGTCAAACTACCTATTTGGTTCAAAATTGCATAACATTTTATACACACAAAACATTTTATACACACTCGCATACACACACTATGGTAAGACATAAAAATGAAAATGAGTTTAAAATTTTATTTTTAATTTTATTTTTTTTATTTTATTATTTGGATTCTCTAAATAATTTTAGTATAATTTATATATTATTATTTAAAAATAATTTTAGAAAATAATTTAAATAAAATATTAAACTCATTTTTATTTTTAAGTTTTACATTAACTATAATTTAATATATATTTATATATAATATAAAATATAATTTACTTGTTAGATTTGTTTTAATATATATGTGTGAAATAACCTTAAACACAATATATAAAAAGTTGTGCAATTGTAAACCAAATAAATAGTTTGGCTTAGTGGAAAAGGCTTGTCTAGGGACTCCGGTACCTAGTTTGAATACCACCCCAAGCTCCCTTCTAAAATTAATATTTTTGTGACACATATCACCACCTGATTGGTGGGGCAAATAATTTAACTAAAATATTAAAATTAATTAAATTCAGCTTCCAATCATACAATGACATGCAACACCTTTGGATTTGAGGATTACATTTATTTAATTAAATTAAAATAATGACTAAATTAATATAATGTGTGAATATTAAGGACCAAATATAAAATTATGCCAATTTTATTAACTACCACATCATCAACTTCGTTAAAATTAACAGTAAGTGGTTTGATTGAACCATTTAAATTGTTGGGTGATATGATTGATCGAATTGAAACGTCAGTGGTCAAAATGAAAAGAGGCTATAATTTAGTGATCACCCCTGTAGTTTACCCTCCTTATTGAAGACGACAAACAATTGGTAAATTTTTAATAACCTAATTGAATTATAAAAATAAATTAGATGTGTAGATCAAATTGTACTTTATATAATTGCTGATGCAATTAAATTATAGACGAAGTTATCAAAATGTAATTAATTTTTATATAATTGTTTTTATAAATGAATAATGACATAAATTACAGTGATTTTTCACATGGCACGAGGTGGGGTATTATTGACACCAATCAACCAAAGTTTATTGTCTTAGGCAAGCTTAGTGGGGTGCATAAATGGTACAACGTGACACTGTCCAAATTTGTAATTTGATTTGTCACGATCCTGAAAATAGCCTTTGAAAATAAATAAATAAATAACTATAAAAAGAAAAGGTTTTTCTTTTGAATGAGATGACAGGCTGAGCAATAAGGTTGTAGGGAGGTGCACTAGGCAACCATGCGCTCTCGTTAGTAAAGGCCCCGCGATTACGACTATCATGTTCCTTAATGTCATTTAACTTTTGTTTTCCTTTCGAAGGAATTTGGTAAAATTATATAAATGATAATCAAATTCTGTTATATTTTTTTAAAATTAAACTTTTAAAAATTATAAGATAAATATTAAATTTATAACCCAAAGATAATGTGCAATTTGATTATAAGCAATTCCTACTACGTGAGATCATTAATAAAAAAATTACATTTCTTTTTTAATTTTAAAAATATAAAATTTAATTTTTAATTACAATTAAAAGACTAAATGAAAAATTATTTATTAATTTAATATATTATATGATCTCTTTAATAATAGTTACGATAATTACTATCATGATCCTCGTTTTGTAATTATATGTAAACTTTAATATTTATTTTAAGAATTTTAAAAGTTTAATACTTAAATAATTATTTTTTAATAGTCTAATTGATTACACTATAATATTTGTTCATAACTCTTTTAATATATTGACAAGACGTACCTGTTCAAATTTATAATATCTAGGAATAATTATATTTTCATTTATGCTAAAAACATTTGATAGATTTAAAAATATAATACTTGAATAATTATTTTAATATAATTTAATGATTATTTTATACGATTTATTCAAATGAAATTTATAAAGGAGAAAAAGGAAAATAAATCATAATAATATTTTTGGGTTGGTTTGTTCGGCCACTTGAGCCAGTTAAATCAAGTACCTTCCGTGCATAACCCAACCAAAACGTCTTTATAGTGAAATGTCCCTTGGGCATGTTTCAGTTATCGAACGTAATAAAGTAATATCTTATAATCGAGTAACAAATGTCTTCATTAGCTTATTATTTATTACACTGAAATGAATTGCATATCATTATTATTTGTTAGGAATGAAAGAGATACGATATGCGATTATGAGAGGTAGATAAGATACGCAAACTTGATTAAAATATTATTATAATGATAATTATAAGATCATAAAAATATGTTTTTCCCCCAGTTAAATTGTATTCTATTTGATTAATTTGTAATGTCAATAAAAAATACTAAACAGTGTAAAATAAAATTTTATTATCAATTCCAAAAAAAAAACAATAAAAAGAATTGCAACATATGCTAAAATCAAACCAACCATTCGTACCAAAACTTTTAATATATTTTTTAAGTTCACATCCCCTAACATAAATTTCTACGTCAGTCCATGTTACCGTTATGGCAACATTGAGAAGCTAAAATTGGACATACCTCCCTTTAAAGCGTACAAAAATCAAGTACAATTTTACAATAAAACATAGTTAGCCAAGTCTTCAATAGCTTATTTCCAGCTTTACATTGTCATTCCCCACTAAGAAATAATACTAAAAAATGATAAATAAAACTCAAACTAATTACGAGAAATTGGAACAAAAGAAGAGGAGTTTATCCCTCCAATGATACTATTGACTAAATAAATAGCCCACTTTAGGTGACGTCCCTTTTATTAATCTGAATTTAGAAGTGATTATGGTAAAATATAAGCATCAGATTGTTTGTTTATTGGAGATACTGCAGCACTCAACTCGTATTTTTGGTTAAAGCCAGCATATGCAAATATAATTAAACAATGATCAACACACTTTCTTTTCCTCTTTCTCATGGTAATTTTCTTTCTTCCTCTTTTAAATACCGATCAACGATTATTTTTTTACCGATCGTGATTCTCCGCTTAAATTAGAAAAGTGTATTAATTTTTAAATTTAGATAACATAAAGTGGAGATAAGAAAATGTTTTGTTGCGTCAGAAGTCTACATTGGTTCAATCACCCCCACTCTGATAGATTATTTTTTCTCGAATGCTCCTTTTTCTTTCTTGGGCTATAGGCTTTTCCGCCAATAAAATAATTATACTCCCCACAACACAAACTCTCTTTCTGATGTAAGCATAATTGGATCCCCAAATGATTATCCACAACACAAGTGGCATCCCCTGTTCTCTGTATGTGCGCCTGCAATCATGCATGTCCATAACCTATGTATCACTTCTATAATTGCACAAATTTAGATGTATTTGCCATACTAGATACACCCATCGATACATAAAGTTATCAAAACTTGAGTTTTGTGAATGAGAAAAAAATAATCGAGTCATGATGCGTGCGGATGCTAAGTTCAGCTTTTCTTACTCTATAAAAACCTAGTCTCCTCGCATCTTAATTGTTATCTTCCAAGGTTTTAGTCCCTTTCACCATGCAGCCTAGTGATGTTTCAGGTGTTCGATACCTTGTTCCTTCCTATCCATCCCTATATTCGCCGCATTTCGGCATGAACCAGAGCAACATATCCGTACACGAGCCGAATCGATTCTCGAACCCCATCTATAATCTCTATGCCCCTCCTCAACTTCATGAAATCAGTCCCGTGTCCTCGTGCATCAGCAGCAACTCGACTTCCGACGAAGCCGACGAGCAGCAGTTGGGCCTCATCATCGAGAGGAAGCAGAGGAGGATGATATCGAACCGAGAGTCGGCACGCAGGTCGCGTATGCGTAAACAAAGGCACCTGGACGAGCTTTGGGCGCAGGTGGTCTGGCTGAGGAATGAGAACCACCAGCTCCTAGATAAGCTGAACCATGTGTCGGAGAGCCACGAAAAGGCGCTTCAAGAGAACACGCAGCTCAAAGAGGAAGCCTCTGAACTTCGTCAGATGATTTCCGATATGCGACTGAGTCAGCCGTACAAGAGTTCAATGAACCTGGAAGATGTCGCCTTGGAACACGGTTTATCCTAAACCGGTTCAAACACAATTTTTGGTTCTTCAAGATGTAAGGAAACCAGAATAACACGTTTTGAGCATTTGAGCTTGAATATCCTCGAAGCTATTATCTTGTTTGTTCCTCCTGGATATCATACAAGTCCAAGTTGCTGCAATATATATATACACCCAATGTTTATTTCTCCACCATTTTTCTTTCATTTGCTTTGCTCTGTTCGTTGAGTTAGGGAATTATTTATCAGATCAAGAAGCTTTGGTGCCCATAAAAGTAAACTCCCCTAAACGACAAGAAAAATAATAGGAAGATTACAAATATGATAAAAGTAAACTCTAACACATTTAACTAAAATTGTTTGATCAAACATTAATTCCATCCACACTTTTCACTTTTTTATTATCAATATTTAAATATAATCATTTTTAATTCATAATATAAAATAAATTAAACTTTAGCAACTATAAAAGAAAACATATTTTAGTCAATTAAATTTGGTCCAATAATAAAGTTAAGATCTTAAGACTTTTGATGTCTTAAGTTTGAATTTTTCCGTGCAAATCATATGTGTGAATTTTCAGCCTAAAATTTATTTTAATTTAAGTTTTATTTTGATTTTTGTTTGTAATGATTAATACTTAATATTCATATATATATATTATTTATATTTGTAATTATATTTTATAATGATTAATTTTTGTGAAGTAGTCATATATGTATTATTTGTATTTGTATTTATAAAAATATTTTATTTTTTTTAAAAAATATGGATATGACATGTGTCACTTAACAAGTTTTTTATGATAGACACATAAAATTGTAACAGAGAAAACTTTAGACATCTATTTTTAATAAAAAAATTCTTTAGAAGCTAAAATATTTTTCGAGACATTCTTTATGCGCTTATTTTTATATTAAACTTTTTATTTATGATAGTGTATTAAAAAAATTTTAAGTTTGGTATTAGTATTGTCATTGATTCTGTGTAGGTAGACCGATGGTTGATGGTGTTTGGGTCGACATCGAGGTTGATAAAAGGTGATAATAATGATTTGATAATTAAGCTAATAAAATTTATAAATAATTTTTTTTATTGAATTAGTTAAAATTAAAATTAAACTAATAAAATATATAAATATTATACATTAAATATTATTATACTAAAACAAATATTATGATAATAAGTATGTTATATAGCGTGATTGAAATAAAATCAAATAAATAAAATCAAATAATAACATTGAGAGTAAATTACGTATTTAATATTTAAATTATTATTTTAATAGATAAATTTTTAATTTTTTTAAAATCATATCGTTTAGTTTTGAATGCTGTTTTAAGCTTTCTAGCTTGGGTTTTTTTTAATACCCGCTGGAGTTTTAATATGGGTTTTTACCTTCTCCATTTCTCTTCACTTTCATTTCTTCGAAATCTTGCATCTTTCTTGCCCAGATGCTCTTTTAAGCTTTCTAGCTTGGGGCTTGTTTTTTTTTTTAATACCCGTTGGAGTTTTAATATGGGTTTTTGTCTTTACTTCAAAATTTCAATCTTTATGGGGGTTTTAAATTCGTTTTTAGATGATCTAACCGTTTTTTCTGTTTGCTTTCCTGATCAGAGTCTTCCAAGTGGCGCAAATGTTGACATGCATCAAACATTTCTGGCATTGAATTCAGATCCTCTTAAAACAAGGTTAGATTTGATATACAAGCAAGCCAATGATCACGTCACGTTAGTGAAAGCAAATGCAGCTTATGCAATGCGTCTAAAGCTTGAAATTTCAAGGCAATTGAAAATATTTGATGATTTAGCTAAGAACTTCTCAGACCTTAATTCGAAACCGAGTTATAAATCCTCTTTGTTTGAGACCGATGGGAATTTAGATGAGGATGTTTTGAGGCAGTTTGAGAAAGAAGTGAAATATAGAGTGAAATTTGCTAGGTCGTTGGTAGCTGAATCTAAAGAGAATTATGATAATCAGTTGAAAATTCAGAAGTTGAAAGATACCATTTTCTCCGTTAGTGAATTGCTAGGAAAGGCCAAAAAGAACGGAGCTTTGGCGAGCTCGATTGCTGCTAAATCAAATCCTAAGAGTTTGCATTGCTTGGCAATGAGGCTTGTTGAGGAGAGAGTTGCTCACCTAGAAATGTATAAGGAAGAGTTGCCTAAGGCTGAGTTTGAGGATCCTAGTTTGTATCATTATGCTGTATTTTCAGATAATGTGATTGCGGTTTCTGTGGTCGTGAGATCTGTGGTGAAGAATGCCGAGTAGCCATGGAAACATGTGTTCCATGTGGTGACCGATAGAATGAATGTAGCTGCAATGAAAGTTTGGTTTAGAATGAGACCCGTGGAAAGGGGTGCCCATTTGGAGGTGAAGGCAGTGGAAGATTATAGCTTCTTGGATTCTTCCTACGTGCCGGTGTTAAGGCTGATTGAGTCTGCCGAGAAAATGATGGAGAATGCAACAAAAGATGGGAGTAACATGAAGTTAAAGAACCCCGTGTCTACTTCAATGTTGAATCACCTCAGATTTTATTTACCCGAAATGTACCCAAAATTGAATAAGATTTTGTTATTGGATGATGATGTCGTAGTTCAGAAGGACTTGACAGGGTTGTGGAAGATAGATCTAGCTGGAAAGGTAAATGGGGCTGTCGAGACCTGCTTTGGCTCATTTCATCGTTTCTCTCAGTATTTGAACTTTTCACATCCTCTCATTAAGGAGATGTTTAATCCTAAGGCCCGTGCTTGGGCTTTTGGGATGAATATTTTTTATCTTGATGCTTGGAGGCGAGAGAGATGCACGGAAACATATCACGAGTGGCAAAACTTGGTAAGTGTGCGATTTACTTTTTAAGTTAGCGGTGTTTGATATAATCCTAATAAATTTATTAGCAACTCGGCATGATTCCAAGAGATGATTTCTTTGGCTTTGATGGGGAAAATGATAATTATCATTTACATAACTTAACTTGAATTCGAAAATGAAAGTTTGTGCTTAGTTCTTTTAGTATTAGGTTGGGTTTTGGATGAAGATTTGAAACCATAGAAATGAAAGATGATCAAATAAAAACTTCTATAAGTAAAACTGTAAAATCAAGTTTTATACTTCAGATTTCGAGTAAACATCTCGATTACACAAATGGTAAGAATTATGGTCTGAACTGTAAAGTTTGAGAATGGACATGTGATTAACTTTCAGTGATCTTTGACAGAATGAGGATCAAACTCTATGGCAACTGGATACTCTCCCTCCTGGCCTGATCACATTATACTCTTTGACCAAATCATTAGACAAATCTTGGCATGTGCTCGGGCTTGGATACAATCCAAGCATTAGCATGGATGAGATCAAGAGTGCCTCAGTCTTTTATTATATCGGAAACATGAAACCTTGGCTAGACATAGCTATGAATCAATACAAGAACCTTTGGACTAATACGTGTATAAAGATAAGGAGTTTGTGCAGATGTGCAATTTCGGGGTCTAGGTAAGTTTGCTTGTTCATGGTGGCTTGCAATATTCCACCAGCATTTTGGATTTCATTGTTCACTAGACTACCTTCCAAAACAAAGCTCGATGGTTTCTATCATCGGTTTTCTTTATTTTTATCCCATTTATTGTAGAATAACCACCATTGATTCTTAAATTTTGCTATTCTGTCTAGGAATATTTCAAGCATGTATCGTACCGAACCAGATAGCTTATGTACACAAGGAAGCTATTCTTTTGATTAGTAAAGTCTTTTCCATTAATAGATTTGGAAACTCGAGTTCGAAATTCGCCGTGTTAATCTAATTATTGGCTGTTCAAATGTACTCCCTGCTGTTATGGTATTCCAAAGTAACTTCGAATCGATTCTGCAATTCTCAAGAGAATCCACCAGGCTTCATTAGGCTTATTAGCCAGAATAAACGAAGCCTTCCGTCCGTTCATCCAACTGAAAAAAAAAGATCCACCACAAAGTTTTTTGATCGTTTAGTAATCGAGCGAGAAGCTCTCAAGCTTCTTGTTCAATACGGCGGATGGGGTTGGCGATGTACGTAGGGTTTTCATCACCCGCCATGATCACAACAATTTTGGGCTCCATTTCAAATTGCATGGTGGCCTCCGGTTTCTCGGCTGGCTTTCGGTTTCTGTTTCATCACCATGGGAATTGTGCGACGAGTCCTTGCACGAACAAACTAGAATAACTAATGCAATAGCAGTCAGTCCTAGCATCGCCGCCATTACGCCGAAATACATCGGGATCTAAGTCTCATTCCCATCTGTATATAAACCTTCTCGGACAATCATGTCTCTCACAATAATTAATTAGTCCACATCGAAATTACTTGAGAATCGTACATGAACAAAGGGAAGGGAAGATTACAACACTCTTTTCCCAGACAATGGGAAAGGCAGTCCTCAAAATCTTTGATACCGATACTTTGGTGGCTTCGTTTAGAGTGAGCGGTCGATCGAGTTTAGTTAAAAAATTTCGAGTTACTTGTGTTGATAAATCTTATTTTGCAACTCGAAGTTGACTTGAAATTTTTTCGAGTCGAATCGAGTTTATGAAATTACAACTCGAAGTTAATCTAAGTCGAGTTTTCTCGAGTCGAGTAAAAACGCGCTCATATTCTGTAGACGTAATTGTTTGAACTCAAGATCTCAAAAGAGAACAACACTCCATTTAACGACTGAAATTTTGATGAATTTCATCATCCTAATTCTAATTTTCCTTTGGGTTCATGTTCATTTGACCCCAGGTTTGACATTAATATACAATTAGAGCCATGACTTTTTTTGATGTAATGTGGCCCCTGACTTTGTCTTTGAGCTGCAACTGGGCATCTAACTTTTTGTGGGTACAATTTGGCCCTTGAGCTAAATTTATTAAAGTTTATTAAAGTGTTGAGTAAGTTATTTATATTAAAATAATTTAATGATATTAATATAAATGATTTTATTAAAATAAGAGGTTTGACTAGAAGTAGACAAGGGACAAGACACGCAAACATGTTGAAATGTTAAGGGTAAAAAAAATCCATATATAGCCATAGTTATAAAATTAATTTTATAACTATTCTACAATTTCTTATCAAAACTTTAGAATATTATTATTATTATTATTATAGAATGTCATTTTGCTTTAGGACCAAGAAATAATATTAATTTATATATTATAAATGGTCTTAAATATATATATATATATATATATATATATATATATATATATATATATATATATATATATATATATATATATATATATATATATGATTTTAATCTGTTGTCTCTAAAATTAAAAATTCGGGCCTCCTATCAGCAGTAAACTATATGATTATTGGTGTATCATAATAAAATTTGATATTTAAAATTAGTCTAATAGTTTTTTGTTCTTTAAACTTTTTTTTAAAAAATTATCTTAATATTTAAATATGTCTGTCTCTTTTAGTATTTAAATTTTTGTTTTTATCAAATTAAATCAATTGATTTAATTTAAAGTACTACATGATAAAACCAAATCATCTTGTCATAACCATTTTTTTTGTAAAACAATTAAATATTATTTTAAAAATGATTACGACTTTATTTTGGAAAAATGGGTGATTTTGAACGGATTTGAATAAAATTGAAAAGAGTCGCCATCGACCTTTGAGTTGGGTAGGTCGAATACCTAAAAACGTCTTTTAAAAACAATTTTAAGAAAAATAATTTTATAAGACAAAAATTTGGTCTACGTTACCAAAGATTCATTTAAAACTGGTTCGGGAGTCGGTTACGTGTGGGGAAGGGTAAACACCCCACAACGCCCAAAATTGGTACTGTGTAGCTTACACAACGTCGTAAATGGTAGAAATTACAATTTGAATATGAAGTAAAAAAGATATGATCTATTTATTGAATATTTGTTAAAATAATAGAAATACTTCACTTGGTAAGAAATCTCAAGATTTGCAATCCTCCAACGGGAAAGCTATCTCATCTATTTCTTACCTATAAAGTATATCCTATCTTTGAATTACCACTAAATAATATCGTCATGAGTAGAAAATAAAATATGCTTAATTTATGTATCGTTAATATTAACATAACAACCATTAATACAATAAAAATTATGAAAAATAGAATAATAAATAAATTATGATCTATTTATTGAATATTAGTTAAAATAAATAAATAAAAAAAATCCTTTTCTCGATAAGAAATCCCGAGATTTGCAATCCTCCGCCGGGAAAGCTACCTCGTCTATTTCTTACTTGTAAAGAATATTTTCTCTTTAAATAAAAAAAATGACGAAAATTGACATAATGCATCACACTATACTTTTCCAAAGCATACATCACTCGTATTAAGATTCAATGAAGAAATAATAATAAATATTAAAATCTAAATATTAAACAATATGAACATCAAATAAATTAATCAAAAAAAATAAAATAACAATAAAATAATTTCTATAAGCTTGTAAAAGGAAGAGTTTGCATTTTTTTTATTCTGTTTGAACGTCGTATCGGATTGTACCACTTCGATCAAGTGATACTTTCCACGCCCGTTCTATAAATATGTGTTCTTGAAAATAAAATCAAATATAATGAAAATAAATGCAATTGGAAATATAAACATTTACGTTAAATTATATTAAATACATTACTTACATAATACAAATAACCATAGAATATGTAAAATACATTCATACATAAATAACTAAAATAAAGCTAAGTTAACATTACTAACCAAAATACAAACCAAATAAGCACATATGATAATTTCAGGGACCAAAATACAAAATACAGAAATTTAAAGGGCTACAATCGAAGAAACATGAGTTAAATAACTAAACTGAAATTACACAAAAACATGAAGGATAAAACAAATATTTAAACCAAATGCCAAAACAGTGACTAAAACAGAAGATGCATAAATCTGAGGGCCAAATTCGAACATCAGCTAAAATTGCACAACACATGCAAATAAGGACTAAAACGATCATTATACGAAACAAGCAACCAAAAATCTAAACACTTAGAAAATATAATACTAATCATATAGGATTAAAACGGAACAAGAAATAAATAAAGAGCTCAAAATATAAAGATGAAATTTCATTTAGGATCATATTACAGCCATTACAAAGCTAAAGGGATTTAAAATGTAGTTATCCTAAGAAAATAACAAAACACGGAAGAAATTATGAGGACCCATACTGTCATTTTCCCTTTTAACCCAGCATCCAACCCTCCCCTGTCTCAGAACGACGTCGTTTGACGTCTGAGATATACCCTTTTAAGGGTTATTATGAAACCCTAAAATCATTTCCTCTCCCCTCTCATTCCCTCAGCCGCAGACCCAACCCGTGGGAGAGAACTCTCCCTCGGCTCACCGCCATGGGAGGTGACCAAGCCTCCTGCCACCGCTAATCAGTGGCCACTAAACCGATTAACCATCCCCCCACGAACGACCTCTCCTTTGAAAACCGACCTCTAGGACCCAAACCCACAACTTATATCAACCGAAACCAACCCCCCCAAAACCAAAAAACAAAGGCTTTACCTTCAGATATGGGGCTAGCTGGGATCAAGGAAGGTCACAGCGAGGTTCACGGTGGTGGCTAGAGAATGTAAAACTTTTCTTTTTTCTCTCTTTTTTTTTTCTGTTTCGATTTTTCTCTTCGTCCCCTCTGTTTTTTTTTTCGTTTCCTTTTTTGCTTTCTTTATATTCAGTATCTGGTGAGATGATGATATCTAGAAAAAATAGGATATGGGTCTTACTGACTTTGCATGATTACCTCCCGATTTTTCGGGATTTAATCTGTTTTTTTAAATGGATTCTAGGATTTAGGCTACTGTTTTTACAAGAACCGGTTACTGTTCATGCAGGAGAACAGTCGGCGGCGACGGGACATCTCGGCTTGGTGGCTCCGGGATTGACTTACGGCTGGGAAGCTGAGGAGTTGAAGTCGGCGGCTGGAAGGGGATTAGGGTTTGAAACCCTAATTGGTTTTAGGGTTTGAAACCCTAATCTGATTTAGGGTTTGAAACCCTAATCTGATTTAGGGTTTGAAACCCTAATCTGATGGGTTGTTGGGCTCCGGGATTGGGCCAATTGGGCTTCGGGTTGTTGGGCTCCGGGATTGGGCCTTTGTAATCTGAATTGGGCTTAGGGATTAGGCCTGCAAAAATTGTAATAATAAATAATAAAATAATAAGATAACGATAATAATAATAATAATAATAACGGAAAAAAAAACCCGGACAAAAACGGGTGTTTACAGCTGCCCCTCTTTGCACATTCTTGTGTTAACAAGAATAGGGCAAAGACGACAAGAAAACACGTTTTTTGTCTGGTTCTCCTCTTTTTGGTTTTAAAAAAAATGGATAGTTTTGTTGGTGGGGACGACACTGCTCGTACGCAATGAAGAGGTCTGGTCGTCTAAGGGTGACACAGCTCCTACGTGATGAGGAAATCTGGTCATCTTTAGGAAGGGTGATAACTCGGTTCCTACGTGATGAGGACGGCTGGTTATCCTAATGTTGACACGGCTCTTACGTGATGAAGAGATCTGGTCTGGGGATGACACGGTTCATACCTGATGAAACTCTGGCCACCTAAAGGTGATAACACGGTTCCTACGTGATGAGGACGGTTGGTTATCTATGGTTGACACGGCTCATACGTGATGAAGAGATCTGGCCATCTAAAGGTGATAACACGGTTCCTACGTGATGAGGACGGCTGGTTATCTATGGTTGACACGGCTCCTACGTGATGAAGAGATCTGGCCATCTAAAGGTGATAACACGGTTCCTACGTGATGAGGACGGCTGGTTATCTATGGTTGACACGGCTCCTACGTGATGAGGAAGTCCGGTCAGTTGATGTTGATTGATTCAATGCTTCAATAAGTCTTGAAGATCCTGTAAAAATGGTTATATGCCATGATTTCATGTTATCAATATGCTCTAAGAATGATCTAAATGCATGTTTAAAGGGTTATGCTCAGTTCGTTCCTGGCATTGAGACTCTTCTCATACTCTTTAATCGAAACATGCGATATTTACGCATTTATCCATGCCTGGTTACTTTCTTGACCTCTCATTAAATATTCTTTGACTTGGTCCTTCTGATCTACCCCGAGAGAGTTTATCTTGCATCTTTGATTCTTTGGTCATTGATTGATTTTTCAGAGAAAATTCATTCAGAATGGACTCTCCTTGTTACATGCCTTTAAATTGGGACTTCTTTGCTTGGGAACAGTATGATTATGTTGAAACTGATTTCTTTGATTTAAACCCTCTTTTTCCTCAATGATTTGTTTAATGATTGATGGGAGCGTGCCTTTGCATGTGTTCTCTGGTGAACACCTGTTTCAAAATCCCCATAATCTGACACTTTTCAGAGTAAAGCATAGTAACTGATGTTGTTATTGATTAGTAATTTGGTGAATATATGCGAGGACATTGAATCAAATCCAAAGATTTCACTGAAGATAGATAATGAGAAAGTACAATCTTTTGGGACAAGAAAGCAAGTATATACAAAGAAAAACAATGGACAAATATAGTGAATATCAAATGCTGAATCCTTTTACTTCTTCACTCCAAATCTTTCTTGAAAGTTGACATGTGTTTCGAAGATTCAGATCGTACAAAAGATGTGTGAGTATGAGAGTCTTTCCCTAAACTGTTAGGCTTCCGAGGGAATCCACCATTTCAAATTCTGATTATTCGAGCCGTCCATTACGGATTTTCAACTCGAATCCTCCTTTGGTTTCAAGATGCCCATTTTGGGTTTTCATCTTGAACCCTCCTTTTTTCTTCTTTTTCATTTTTCATTTCCTTCTCTTTTTTTTTTTTTTTTTTTTTTTTAAGTGTAATATCGCTTGACCGAATCTGAATTCACGGGATTAGGCAAATCTTCTCCATCCATTTCTGTTAACACCAAAGCTCCTCCTGAGAATGCCTTTTTTACAACATAGGGACCTTCCCAGTTCGGCATCCACTTCCCTCGAAAGTCTTTTTGCATAGGTAAGATCTTTTTTAGTACCAAATCGCCTTCACGAAATTCTCGAGGTCTGACTTTCTTGTCATATGCTCGTATCATCCTTCTCTGGTACATTTGGCCATGGCAGATAGCTCTCAGCCTTTTCTCCTCAATCAAATTTAATTGATCAAACCTACTTTGTACCCAATCAGCCTCGTCTAGTTTCAACTCCATCAATACTCTCAAAGAAGGTATTTCCACCTCAATAGGTAAAACTGCTTCCATCCCATATACCAAAGAGAATGGTGTTGCCCCAGTAGATGTACGAACGGACGTGCGATAAGCAAGCAATGCAAAAGGTAATTTCTCATGCCAGTCTCTATATGTTTCAGTTGCTTTTGTGATGATCTTCTTGATGTTTTTATTCGCTGCCTCTACTGCCCCATTCATTTTTGGGCGATAAGGAGCCGAATTGTGATGTTTGATCTTTAACTTTGTGCAAACTTCCTTCATTAAATCATTGTTCAAATTCAATGCATTATCTGTGATGATCCTTTCAGGTGTTCCATATCTACAAATGATTTCTCTTTTTAGAAATCTGCACACTGCTCCTTTTGTGACATTAGCATAAGAGGCAGCTTCAACCCATTTGGTGAAGTAGTCTATAGCCACTAAGATAAAACGATGTCCATTTGAGGCCTTCGGTGAAATTGCCCCAATGACATCGATGCCCCACATTGAAAACGGCCAAGGTGCGTTCATTACATGGAGTGGTGAAGGAGGAACATGTATTTGGTTATCATGAATCTGGCATTTATGACATCTTCGAGCAAATCTGATACAATCTCCTTCCATAGTGGACCAATAATACCCAAACCTCATGATTTTTCTAACCATTGTGAATCCATTAGCATGTGTTCCACAAACTCCTTCATGGACTTCCTCAAGTATTTTCTTGGCCTCGATTCTATCCACACATCTCAAAAGCACCTGATCCTTGCCCTTTTTATACAATATATCTCCATCAAGGACATACCACATTGCTAATCTTCTTAAGGTCCGTTTATCATTCTCAGTTGCCTCCGCTGGGTATGCCCGATACTTCACATACTGGAGAATATCATAATACCATGGGAGATTATCATCCTCTTCTTCCTCTATGTTGCAACAATGAGCTGGCATTTCTCTTATACTCATCCGAATAGGCATCATTCGAGATTGATCATCGGCCTTAAACATAGCTGCCAACATAGCCAAGGCATCTGCCATTTGATTTTCTTCACGAGGAAGATATGCAAAAGAAATTTCTTCAAACTCTTTGATCAACTCCATCACTAAGTTCTTGTATTCTATCAACTTGGAGTCTCGAGTCATCCATTCCCCGCGAAGCTGATAAATAACCAGAGCAGAATCGCCGAATACTTCTAGGCTTTTAACTTTGCGCTCAATTGCAGCTTGAATACCCAAGATACATGCTTCATACTCTGCCATATTGTTAGTGCATTCAAAGGCGAGCCTACTAGTACAAGGATAATGATCTCCCTCAGGTGAAACTAGTATTGCCCCAATTCCATGTCCCACAGCATTAGAAGCGCCATCGAAGTTCATTTTCCATGTTTCATTTTTCGGAGTATCCTCTTCAGTAACAAATATACTCATCAAGTCCTCGTTCGGAAAATCAAATTTTACTGGCTCATAGTCTTCTAATGCTCTGCTTGCCAGGAAATCTGCAATAGCACTTCCTTTAACTGATTTCTGGTTCATGTAGACTATATCAAATTCGGACAACAACATTTGCCATCTCGCCATCCTTCCAGTTAGAGCCGTTGATTCCATCAGGTACTTTAACGGATCCAGTCTTGATATCAACCAGGTAGTATGATACAACAAATATTGTCTCAGCCTCTTAGTAGTCCATACTAAAGCACAACATAGCTTTCGATAGAGGAATATCGAGTCTCACAGTCAGTAAATTTCTTACTGAGATAGTAAATAGCTCGCTCTCTTCTTCCAGTTTCGTCATGTTGGGCCAACACACATCCCATTGACTTCTCAAAGACAGTCAAATATAAAATCAATGGTTTGTTTGGGATTGGTGGCATCAAGACAGGAGCAGTAATTAAGTAACTCTTAATTCTATCGAAGCATTCTTGGCAACTATCATCCCATTCTCCTGGGTTTTGCTTTCTCAGTAATCGGAATATTGGATCACATTTCTCGGTCAACTGAGAGATGAATCTGGCAATATAATTTAACCTTCCCAGAAAACCTCGTACTTCCTTTTGCGTTCTAGGGGGAGGTAATTCCAGAATTGCTTTGACTTTATCAGGATCTATTTCTATCCCATTCTCACTGACTACAAATCCCAATAACTTCCCTGAAGTAGCTCCAAATGTACACTTGGTTGGGTTAAGCTTGAGCTGGTATTTTCTTAATCTTAAAAATAGTTTCCTTAAGACTTTTACATGTTCTTCTCCAGTTTGTGATTTGGCAATCATATCATCCACGTACACTTCTATATCCCTGTGCATCATATCGTGGAACAACGTAACCATGGCTCTTTGATATGTTGCCCCGGCGTTCTTAAGTCCAAAGGGCATCACCTTGTAGCAAAACGTACCCCACATTGTCACAAAAGTTGTCTTTTCCATGTCTTCTGGGTCCATCTTAATTTGATTGTAACCTGAGAAACCATCCATGAAAGAGAAAAGAGCATGACCAGCCGTATTGTCAACCAAAGTATCGATATGTGGGAGTGGAAAATTATCTTTGGGGCTCGCTCGATTGAGATCCCGGTAGTCAACACACATCCGAACTTTGCCATCTTTCTTTGGAACTGGCACTATGTTTGCTACCCATTCAGGGTATTTGGCCACTTGTAAAAATCCAGCATCGAATTGTTTCTTCACTTCTTCCTTGATTTTTAATAGCATATCTGGTCTCATTCTTCGAAGTTTTTGCTGAACAGGCTTGCATTCCGGCTTTATTGGCAGCTTGTGCATCACAATGTCGGTTTCCAACCCCGGCATATCTTGATAAGACCAAGCAAACACATCCCTATACTCCCGAAGAAGGCTTATAAGACCATCTTTTATTTTTGGTGAGAGTGAAGTGCCAATTTAACTTCCTTTATATCCTCTTCTGTTCCCAAATTTATTGTTTCAGTTGTCTCTTTGTAGGGCAATATTTGTCTGTCTTCTTGCTCCATCATTCTAACAAGCTCAGAGTTTAACTCACATTCCTCTTCATCTTTATAACCCTCAGATTCTTCGAGACACATGTCATTTTCAAAATCAATTTGTGGTTCAAAAGTATCATTACTCGAACAGTTGATATCTGAAGACCTGCGAATCAAAAGGAGTATATTTGGCTGTGGACAAAAATTTTATCTAATATTTATCAAGAGAATAATTATCAATAAAGAATAAAGAATACTCAAGAGATGAATAAAATACTTGCTAAGATTAGAATGAAAAGAGAACACTGTTTCATTAAAGCAATGACAAATAACAATTTGTCCTTTTACAAAAGCCCTATTATATTTGGGTCAAAAGGAGACAGATTTGTTATTATGCATTACTTTGAAAAGTGCTTATAGAACACAGGGAGTTCTTCAACAGTGTAATTGTTCAAAACATAGCCAGGAGGACACGGACGGATTGATGCCAATGAGCATTCTCCAGTAGAATCATCTGTGATAACGTTGATGCTCAGGCTTCCCAATAAATCTTCAACAAATTTTATATCTTCACTATCCCATGACTGTTTCAGCGTGTCAATCACAAATCCTCCAGACACAAAAGATTTGGAGAGAGGCGGAATGACCATGGGTCCCCAAACAAGATCTTCTCCCTTTACTCTTGCCTTCCTTCTTTCTTTAAGCTTTTGTGCATCCTTGACTTTATCATGGTACGTTGGTTTGTATCCGAGACCAAAATAATTTCTTTTAGGAACTGGAGCCGATCCTTCCGTGATTCCTTGCAATTTCTTTCCCAAGCCTTTCCCTACCTTTGCTCCTCTAGCTAAGGTCTCCTTTAATTGCATCTTTGTATTTTTTGAAAGATGAGGAATGGGAATTCTTTTGCCTTCAGAAATAAAAGTAGCATTAACAAATTCCAAGGACTGGAATGAGGACTCTAGTGCATTTTCATCTACCCCTACATATGGTGCATCTGTAGTGATAGAGGCAATGATATCTTCTTCCGCTTTGATGGTCACCAGAGTCCCATCAACAATGAATCGGAGCTTTTGGTGAAGGGAGGAAGGAACTGCCCCAGCCATGTGAATCCAGGGTCTCCCTAGCAAGCAACTATAACTCGGATGAATATCCATGACAACAAAATCTACTTCAAATGTTGTAGGGCCAATTCTGAGAGGGATAATCATCTTCCCCATTATCTTGCGTTCCGTCCCATCAAATGCCCTTACAGCATTGCTACAAACCCTCATTTGTGATACATCCACAGGAAGTCTATTTAGAGTGGCGAATGGCATAACATTCAAGGCCGATCCGTTGTCAATTAATACACCTGAGACGACAACTCCTTTGCAATGAGCCGTAATGTGTAAAGCCTTGCCCCTGCCTTTTCCTTCTTCAGGTATTTCGTCATCATAAAAATAAATAAAATTATCTGCATTAATATGATTTACCATCCTGTCCACCCGTTCCACTGGTATATCCTTCCCTACAAAAGTTTCATTCAGCACTTTGATCAGAGTATTTCGATGTACTTCCGAATGCAACAGTAGAGATAACATTGAAATCCGCGCTGGGGTCTTATGAAGCTGTTCCACAATATTATACTCGCTGTGTTTCAGAAACTTTAAAAATTCCTGAGCCTCCTCAATCTTAACAGGCTCATTCAATTTATCATCAGGATCTTTAATAACCACATCTCTTGCTTTATCAGCCTTTCCAGGAGCATAGCATCTTCCACTCCTGGTGAAAAATCCAACTTCAGCAACCTCTTCCTCCTTACTCTCAGGAGTATTAATTTGGCATGTATAGTCCCAGGGAACACTCTTGTTACTCTTATAGGCAAAAGGCGCAGGGGTTTTGATCACCACCCTAGATGTTATACTTCCACTGCTGGCCTCGTAATTTGGCTTCGATATGACCAGGACAGGCTTTTTTAAATTCTTTTCAGCTTCCCTTGAATTTTCTTCAGAAGCGCAGATATATCTTTCATTCTCACTCATTCTTTCTTCATAGAACTGCAACTCCTGCTTGTTCATTAATTCTTGGACCATTTGCCTAAATTCTTGACAGTCCTGAATCTGATGACCATTTTCACCATGGTATTCACAAAAGTTCTCTATTTTTTCCATTGAGCATTCATTTCTAGGGCTCAACAACCCTCTCTCCTTTATTTGAGCATATACCCACTTCAGTGGTGTTCTTATTTCTTCAATTCTCCTTTTAACTCTCTGATTTTTCTCAATAGCGTTTATTCCCTGATTCTGATGATTTGGAAGCGGGTTTGCAGCAACACATGGTGCTTCAGAATCATTAAAGGACACCACCTTTCTCTTGATCAGATCTTCAACCACTCTTTTAAAAGCGAGACACTTTTCAATGTTATGTCCTCTGAGATTTGCATGATATTCGCATGTCTCATTTTCATTGAACCATTTTGGATAAGGTGGTTTAATTGGATCAATGAATTTTGGTGACACTACGTGAGCTTGGACTAATCCATGGAAGAGCTCGCTGTAAGTTATTGGTATGGGAGTGAACGTCATCCTTTCATTGTTATGTTCGCGCTTAGTCTCTCCTTGAGATGAAGAAGAGTTTCCCATCTTCGGCTTACTCACAGAGAAATTTACATTATTCACCTCTCCTTCTTTCCTTTTCACATAGGGTTTCTTTGCAGGAGTTTGGCTACCGACAATCTGCCCCTTCTTTAATGCTATCTCGATCATCTCTCCGCACATCACGATATCAGAGAAGCTCTTAGTTGCCACTCCTAACATATGATCAATATAAGGAGATTTTAACGTATCTATAAACATGGTTATAAACTCCCTCTCAATAAGTGGTGGGTGCACTTGAGCAGCAATATCCCTCCAGCGCTGAGCGTACTGTCGGAAGGTCTCATTATGCTTCATCTCCATATTTTGGAGAGTAACACGATCAGGCATCATATCGGTAACGTGTTGATATTGTTCTTTAAACGCATTGGCCAAATCCTTCCAAGACCCTATTTTAGCTCGGGTTAATTGGTTATACCATCTGACAGCTGACCCCGTCAAGCTGGCCTGGAAACAGTGAATTAATAGCCCATCATCCTTCACAAATCCTGTCATTCTTCGACAAAACATGGTCAAGTGAGCAACAGGACAAGTTTTTCCATCATACTTTTCAAATTCCGGCATTTGAACTTTGGTGGTAATACTAGGTCTGGCACAAGACTCAATTCCTCTGCATTCATTCCGTCTTGAGAACCCTGCTTTCCCATTTCTTTAAAAAACCCTTTGCACCAGTCCTTTAAATGCTCCGGTACTTCCGTTTTAGGTTTCTCCATTTCCTCAGGATCTACATCAATATACTCATAAGGACTGTTTTGAGGGTTAGTCGTGGCCATTTGAACCTTTACAGCTGAAGACCCTGCAGGATGTTCCACTAGCTTTTCAGGTGAGATAACTAGTCTCGGGGTAGACTCCTGCCTAGAAACTTCAACAGGGGCAGCGCTTGGTTCTTTAACTGTTTCAGTACGTAACCCAGACATCTTGGTCATCATCTCATTCATCATATTAGCCTGGCTTTGCAGGATTTGATCTATAATTGACTTTTGTGACTGATCCATCTTTGCCTGCCATTCTTGTTGTATTCTTAGTAAATCTTCTTGCATTTCTTTCTTTAATTGATCAAGCTTGGCCTCCATGGCTCTACTTCGCGTGTGATAAGGATTGGAGTTCTTACTTGCCAGAATCGTCTGTCACATAACCCTTCGGAAATTAATTTTATTGTTCTTTTAAATTCGAATGCATATTATTGGTAATGTGCTATAAATGATACATTTTATTGGTGATGCATTATAAATAATGAATATTCTTATGCATAATGAATGATGCAAGTATGAAATGCAAATAAAAGGCGTTGACCCAAGCAGTAACCATTCGGAAATACTTTCATTGGATAAAAAGTTTCACTCATTACAAAGGAGTTCTATTACATATAAGGCCTAGCCCTCAGACTCAGCTCTACAATTTCATTCATAACGGCGATGATCTCCCTTGTATATTCAGAAACCGGATTTGTGCGCAGTTGGATGATCTCCGCTCTATTGGCTAATTCATTCATGTACCGAGCCACTTCACCCATTTGAGCAATAGCTTCCCCCATCATGCGCTCGCGTTCTTCTACCAAGGATCGATAGTGCTCATATGTATTTTCCCATCCCTTATTGATGCGTTTGATTTCTTTTTCTAGACTGGTAATATGAATTCGGCATTTCTGGAGTTCACCTTTCAATTCTCTGATTTCCTTCTGGAAGGATTTGTTTTCTTCGAGAGCAACTCTTAGGTCCACTGAAGCGGGAGGAACTTGCACTTGCAGAAGGGATTGCTCGAGGTTCGATACATGACTCTTGAGCTCATCATTCATAGCTCGAGATTGGTTCATCTCATGTTCGAATCTCATCTGTAATTCTCCCATTTCTCCCGTGAGCTCATCTACTTGCTGACTTTTTGTCGAGAATCTCTGCATCCACGATCCAATCTCTGCCTGCTTTCTATCGAGGAATCGATTCCATCCCTGTCTCTCAGACCACATCTCTTCTTTCTTTTGCTTTCTTTCTTCTTCGAGCTCTAAAATTCTTCGATCTTTGTCCTCAAAGTCCTCAATTATACCGTTCATCTCAGTTTTTAACCCCTGGACTTGATTCTTTTCTTCTTCTAATTCTTTCAAGCTGACTTCTTTTTCTTCTTGGAGTTTTTGAGCTCTACGAGCCTCAGCTTTATACTGCTTGATCAATTCCTTTTTATCGGCCTCTAGTTCGCATACTTTTGCTTTTCCAGCTTCTATCTTCTTGATCTGACACTTGTTCTCAATTTCCAGACTTTTGATTCGCCGTCTTGCAGCCGCTAATTCTCTGGATCCAAGTTTCTTTCTCACTTGCTGCACCCTTTGATAATATTTTTTTAAGTCTTCTAAATCGGCTTCCACCTCCTCTTTCCGTTCTCTCATCATTATAAACTGTCTGGCATGAAATTCAGCCTCGATAGTCAACATGAAGTTTTCTCTCTCCATCTCTTCTATTTTCTTGGAATCTTTAGCCTTTTCCATTTCAAACTCAATTCTTTGGATTTCCAAATTCGAAGGGATATTTCTGATTTGTTCTTCTATCGACCTTGATCCCTCTCCAGATGTTAAAGGTATCTTATCATTTACCCTCCTGATTCTCCAGGCTTCATAATCAGGCGTCAAGATAACATCCGCTCCAACCACTTTAGTCCTAAAAGTCATCCTCCAAGAATCAGCCACATCTTTGATTTCTTTCTATAATTGCCTTCTTTAAAATCAAATTCAGCACCAGTCAACCCATGAGTCACGGGAACAAACTGTCGGGCACCGTACTGTCTCAATATCAACAAAGGAGCGTATCCCACTCCTCCCCATAGTCCCAGTAATATGATCCAGTCCAAATCTCCGCACTTGAACAAGATTTGTGTATGCATCAGCCACGGTGTTCGCCATACTATGTTTTGACTTTGTAGATTCCGGAAGAAATCAATCCATTGATCTTTCTAAGATACTTCAGGCCACTCCTTCGTAAGGTACTCAGCAACAGGAGAATAATCTTTCAAAAAACGGTTATAGTTGACCTTTTCTTCCTTCCAGAAATGGCTTCTGATCCCACAGTAAGCAATTGAGCACAACCCATAAAACGACCTCCCCCCAACCTTCTACATATATTCAAAGATCGGAAAGTTTCAGCAAGAATTGCATGGACTGGATTCACCTCTCTTCCTAACTTCTCAACCAAATCGACTACTGCCAGCTCGATCAATCCCAAACATTTTGGAAAGATTACCAAACCATATATACCCAAAGCAAATACATCTCTACGCACGTTTTCATCTACATGTGCTTCAGCTATCTTTTGTAAGTGAGACCACGGCACTCCCTCACTTTCTCCCTTGCGTTGCAAGCGATCATTCACCCATTTGTCGCTTGTGCCCGAGATCTTTGCAAGCTTTGACTTAAAGGAAGGCCCTTTTATCGACCGGGAGTAAACTTTGTCCACTTTAACGCTTGTCAAATTCAACAGAAATTGGTATTCCTCGAGGGTTGGAGTCATGTCCTCTCGGTTGAATGTGAAACAACTATAGGCCGGATTCCAAAACTGTATTATGCTTCGTATGAGAACCGGGTCTACCTTCACGTATATCAGATGAATATATCCCCATAAGTCTGCTGAAAAGCTTGCCTCTCAATAAGATTCCAACTTTCCCAAATGGTTTTCAATCCCTGAAGCTCATTCTGTTTTAAAGAAGCTGGTGTATAATCAGACAGATCCGACACGTAGTTCCCTGATAGACTATCTCCCTGCTCTTTCTGCTTGGCCTCGGACCAGTTCCTTACATCTGCTGGATTCACTTCTCTGTTTAGGAAACTCCTTTCCATCGTGAAAGTCTTTCCACTTTATCGCTACTCACAGATCAATCGCCTTTTCTAATGATATGTCTATGCAGTATGAGAAAAATAAACAAAACAAACAAAACAGTTAGTCAAAACAATTGTATAAATTTAACATAAAAATATAAGTAAAACAGGAAATAAATCTATTCTATTTATGCATTATCTACCTGAATAATATTCCTCAAAAAGGGTCCTACCCAAACATGCTCTCTACCCTCCTAAATTAATTAAATTCTAACTGCACCTAAATTCTATTTCACATGCTTTAACAGAATAAATCTATTCTACATACTCAAAAATAAATAAATAAAATAAAAAGGTTAGAGGGTTTCTCCATTGTGTACGCCTATTTTGGGTACCTATTGACGGACAGAGGTTCAGTATGACTCTACCTAGTGTGACCGTTCTATGGTTCACTATATGCATGGTTTCAGCTCTAACAGGAAACAAAGGAACTCGAATTGTCCTTGATGTCAGTGCCCCCTTGGGCTACCAAACCCTCAATCCTCACCCATTACAGGTTTCAAACGGACCGAGTTCAATTCGAGGGGATTCACTGCCTTATACCCATACGAGGAATAAATTCCTACGAAGGTATAAGGTATGTATCCCATGGGTTATTTGCTAAAACTCATACGAAGAATAAATTCTTACGAGAGTAAAGCAATTACCCTAACTAATTTGGATCGAAACTCATGTCTAGAGCTCATGTTATGCTAATGAGAGTGATGTGTGTGAGGAGAAACAAACAAACCTTTGACTCAAAAACAGGAAAAAAACACTCAACGAGAACTAAAAAAATCTGAAAAAATGAAAACAATTAAAATGTTAGTATATAAAAATCAATAAAAATTCAATACGTAGATCATAGTTTTACTAAAGATTCGAACTTATAATTTCCACCATAACGACCATATATAAGCGACCGACAGCCTGACTCTCTAGTTCCCCAGCGGAGTCGCCAAGCTGTCATAACCATTTTTTTTGTAAAACAATTAAATATTATTTTAAAAATGATTACGACTTTATTTTGGAAAAATGGGTGATTTTGAACGGATTTGAATAAAATTGAAAAGAGTCGCCATCGACCTTTGAGTTGGGTAGGTCGAATACCTAAAAACGTCTTTTAAAAACAATTTTAAGAAAAATAATTTTATAAGACAAAAATTTGGTCTACGTTACCAAAGATTCATTTAAAACTGGTTCGGGAGTCGGTTACGTGTGGGGAAGGGTAAACACCCCACAACGCCCAAAATTGGTACTGTGTAGCTTACACAACGTCGTAAATGGTAGAAATTACAATTTGAATATGAAGTAAAAAAGATATGATCTATTTATTGAATATTTGTTAAAATAATAGAAATACTTCACTTGGTAAGAAATCTCAAGATTTGCAATCCTCCAACGGGAAAGCTATCTCATCTATTTCTTACCTATAAAGTATATCCTATCTTTGAATTACCACTAAATAATATCGTCATGAGTAGAAAATAAATATGCTTAATTTATGTATCGTTAATATTAACATAACAACCATTAATACAATAAAAATTATGAAAAATAGAATAATAAATAAATTATGATCTATTTATTGAATATTAGTTAAAATAAATAAATAAAAAAAATCCTTTTCTCGATAAGAAATCCCGAGATTTGCAATCCTCCGCCGGGAAAGCTACCTCGTCTATTTCTTACTTGTAAAGAATATTTTCTCTTTAAATAAAAAAATGACGAAAATTGACATAATGCATCACACTATACTTTTCCAAAGCATACATCACTCGTATTAAGATTCAATGAAGAAATAATAATAAATATTAAAATCTAAATATTAAACAATATGAACATCAAATAAATTAATCAAAAAAATAAAATAACAATAAAATAATTTCTATAAGCTTGTAAAAGGAAGAGTTTGCATTTTTTTTATTCTGTTTGAACGTCGTATCGGATTGTACCACTTCGATCAAGTGATACTTTCCACGCCCGTTCTATAAATATGTGTTCTTGAAAATAAAATCAAATATAATGAAAATAAATGCAATTGGAAATATAAACATTTACGTTAAATTATATAAATACATTACTTACATAATACAAATAACCATAGAATATGTAAAATACATTCATACATAAATAACTAAAATAAAGCTAAGTTAACATTACTAACCAAAATACAAACCAAATAAGCACATATGATAATTTCAGGGACCAAAATACAAAATACAGAAATTTAAAGGGCTACAATCGAAGAAACATGAGTTAAATAACTAAACTGAAATTACACAAAAACATGAAGGATAAAACAAATATTTAAACCAAATGCCAAAACAGTGACTAAAACAGAAGATGCATAAATCTGAGGGCCAAATTCGAACATCAGCTAAAATTGCACAACACATGCAAATAAGGACTAAAACGATCATTATACGAAACAAGCAACCAAAAATCTAAACACTTAGAAAATATAATACTAATCATATAGGATTAAAACGGAACAAGAAATAAATAAAGAGCTCAAAATATAAAGATGAAATTTCATTTAGGATCATATTACAGCCATTACAAAGCTAAAGGGATTTAAAATGTAGTTATCCTAAGAAAATAACAAAACACGGAAGAAATTATGAGGACCCATACTGTCATTTTCCCTTTTAACCCAGCATCCAACCCTCCCCTGTCTCAGAACGACGTCGTTTGACGTCTGAGATATACCCTTTTAAGGGTTATTATGAAACCCTAAAATCATTTCCTCTCCCCTCTCATTCCCTCAGCCGCAGACCCAACCCGTGGGAGAGAACTCTCCCTCGGCTCACCGCCATGGGAGGCGACCAAGCCTCCTGCCACCGCTAATCAGTGGCCACTAAACCGATTAACCATCCCCCACGAACGACCTCTCCTTTGAAAACCGACCTCTAGGACCCAAACCCACAACTTATATCAACCGAACCAACCCCCCCAAAACCAAAAAACAAAGGCTTTACCTTCAGATATGGGGCTAGCTGGGATCAAGGAAGGTCACAGCGAGGTTCACGGTGGTGGCTAGAGAAGGTAAAACTTTTCTTTTTTCTCTCTTTTTTTTTTTTCTGTTTCGATTTTTCTCTTCGTCCCCTCTGTTTTTTTTTCGTTTCCTTTTTTGCTTTCTTTATATTCAGTATCTGGTGAGATGATGATATCTAGAAAAAATAGGATATGGGTCTTACTGACTTTGCATGATTACCTCCCGATTTTTCGGGATTTAATATGTTTTTTTAAATGGATTCTAGGATTTAGGCTACTGTTTTTACAAGAACCGGTTACTGTTCATGCAGGAGAACAGTCGGCGGCGACGGGACATCTCGGCTTGGTGGCTCCGGGATTGACTTACGGCTGGGAAGCTGAGGAGTTGAAGTCGGCGGCTGGAAGGGGATTAGGGTTTGAAACCCTAATTGGTTTTAGGGTTTGAAACCCTAATCTGATTTAGGGTTTGAAACCCTAATCTGATTTAGGGTTTGAAACCCTAATCTGATGGGTTGTTGGGCTCCGGGATTGGGCCAATTGGGCTTCGGGTTGTTGGGCTCCGGGATTTTTGAATTGGGCTTAGGGATTAGGCCTGCAAAAATTGTAATAATAAATAATAAAATAATAAGATAACGATAATAATAATAATAATAATAACGGAAAAAAAAACCCGGACAAAAACGGGTGTTTACACATCTCATTAGCTTTTTTTAGTTCTAAAAGTAAAATTTAGGATTTTGAAAAATATTCTAATAATAGTTGCATAGTCGTTTATTGTAAACTTCATGTGTTTGATACAAATTAATTGCCACAGTTGTTGCGGAAGACGACTATCGGATAGAGCAAAATCGCAACTGATAATTTGAGAAAATAAAAATGAAGATAAAAGAGACACAAAATTTACGTGGAAAACCCCTAAATAATATAAGGTAAAAACCACGGACAACGGTAGAAGAATTTCAATATGAGAAAATAGGAATTACAACTTCTCTCGATCTACCAAGGAGAAAATAATGATAATTCTCTCTTGATAAAAAGGAGAAAACAACTCTAAAAAACTCTCTAAATTCTCTCTAGTATTGGAAGAAAGCTAGATTGCTTTGGGATGGTATTGAAGCTAAATGAGATAGGGTATTTATAATTAAAACTTAAGGACTAATTTGTAAATATTCTAAATTACAATGACTAAAATTAAGATTTTACCATTCAACTTTTTCAACCAAACTTTCGGTGGAATTAAATGTTTTATTTTTTTCTTCAATTATCCACCGAAAGTGGCCATCAATTTGGCCACTTGATTTTTTGTATTTTCAACAACAATTTGAATAATCATTTTTTCTACTGTAAAGTTTAGGTCAAGGGTGGCTCTCTTAGTCCAGGTCTAGAGCATACCTAGGATCAACTGAGATTTACATAGGAATTTACATATTGCCCACAAAAAATAACGAAATTAAGATTCGAACATTTTGAATAATCATTAAAAATTCCTTGTTAACATTTGTAGTATCACACAAATTCCTTAGAAATTGGACAATATACTTAGGTAGATGTAGAAAGTGGACCAATTTTCCTTGGCAGACAAGACTGTGGGGAACATCAAACAAAAGTAAGCAAAACCCTATATTTACATTACCCTTCAAGCAATAAAATCAACAGAAACTAGTAAAAATACGAAATGTATAATTCTATTAATACAAGAAAACATACCACAAAACATAAATTACCGAATCTATGTAGCACTCTTGAAATTGAAACAAAAGCAAAATACACACACACATAAATACTTGATGAATAGAGCATTCTCAAAGTGACATGCCACGTTTGCCTCATTGATACACACGTGTAATAGCCCAGACAAAAAGTAATACTATTTAAATAAAATAAATAAAAATGGGGAGAGCTTAGGGGTATGGGGATGATTCATTTATAATATAAAGGTGAAAACTTGGTTTTGTGCGTTGTTATCATCATCACTGGTGCATCAAAAGAGAGTTCTTTTTGTTTCCTTGTCTACTTTTGAGTTGATTTAATCAGAGGATGGGAAGGCAACCGTGTTGTGATAAGGTAGGGTTGAAGAAAGGGCCATGGACAGCTGAAGAAGACAAGAAGCTTATTAACTTCATCCTCACCAATGGCCACTGCTGCTGGAGGGCTGTCCCTAAGCTTGCAGGGCTGTTAAGGTGTGGGAAGAGTTGCAGGCTGAGATGGACGAATTATCTCAGACCAGATTTGAAGAGAGGACTTTTGTCTGAATTTGAAGAGAAAATGGTGATCGATCTCCATGCTCAACTCGGCAACAGGTGAAATAAAAATCATTACTTTTTTTTTTATTTGTGAAGTTGGTTTCTTTTTTGTTTTGTTCTTTTGGGGGTTCAGTATTCGTCTTGTTCTACCACATTTTTGCAGGTGGTCTAAGATAGCTTCGCATCTCCCCGGAAGAACTGATAATGAGATCAAGAACAATTGGAATACACACATCAAAAAGAAGCTGAGGAAAATGGGGGTAGACCCTCTCACCAACAAGCCACTATCCACAGCCGAAGAATATCATCGTCCCCAACAGCAAGACCAAAAGAAACAAGATGACAAAACAATGGAACCCGAAACATCATCTTCCTTAAACTCCACAATGACTGAACCAAAGGAGGAGGAAGACCACCCAATGGTGAAAGGCGTTGATACCAATGGTTTTTACACCCATGAGGTTCCTTTGATCGAACCCCATGAAACTTTGATTCCTAATTGTGCACCATCAACGTCTTCATCCTCGCCGTCTTCTTCTTCTTGCCACTCTTCCATGTTCCTTGAAGAATTCCCTGGTTTTGAGTGGCCCTCTGATGATTACAACGCAAGCGACTTGTGGAATGATGATTTCAACATCTGGGATTTGCTTATCAATGAGGAAAGTGACAAAGGGATGGCTCTTGATCTTTCATTATCGTCTCCTCTAATGGGTTTTGATCAAGATTCTCACCCATACCAACTTTTCTGATTAGTTTCCAGTATTTTTTCCCTTTTAATTTCAATGTGGCTCTTATTTGTTGTGAAAACCATCGCTTATTTTCAGTTTCTATAATACACACACGCATGAGATGAATGGAAGAGAAGTATAAATCATTATTCATGTGATTTGAGTTCAAATTTTATCCTATTTAAATAAAAATGAAATATTGTGATGAAATTGATTTTAATGATCAATAAAATTATTTTTATGTGTACGAGTCCTATCTATTTTTTTCTCCACCAACTTATTGACTTTATTCTGATTTAAAATAGTATTCAAAATCTAAATTTTGACCTTATTCTGATTTAAAATAGTATTTAAAATTTAAAATTTTGACGTTATTTGTACAGATTAAATTTTTTATTTTTTTACTCTTTTTTGACATTATAAAATGTGCCCAAAATTCTCTTCATTTTAAAAAAATTGATTTCATACCCTCTTTAATTTCTCGATGATAAAACATATTTTTCCAAATTTCAACAATAGGGAGATGAAGAATGAAGAATCACGTTATATATCTTGATTTCATGCTAACCAAATGATTAAAAATGTAAATCAAATTGATTTGTGGTTTCACGAATTTTGAATTTTGAGTTGAGTTTCATGATTTTTAAAGTAATTTAGAAAAAATCTAAAATAATATAATGTTGAGAGACGATGAGGAGAGTTCTTAGTGTCTTAAGTGGTCAGAGAATGGTGATTTTGGTGTCGATGTGACACGAGGATGAAATTGTGAAACTTTCTTCATTGTAGGAATAATGTAAAATAAAAATGAAAATGAAAAAAAGGAGAAATAGTGTGATTGACATTTTAGAGAAAAACAATCAACTTCAATATACATGATTATCATGTCAACCTTCTATTTCTATTTAACGTCTAAATGATCAAAATAGAAGCAAAACAAAAGTTTAGTGAGTAAATTAAAAATATTTTAACTTTAGTGATCAAACTAAGAATGAAAAGAAAGTTAAATGTTAAATTTATAATTTTAAAACTTTTTTTAAAAATAATCATAGTGATTATCCAAAAAAGTAACACTTTAATTTACCACTAAAGTCACTCAATGAATTCTCGACCTTTTAACTTCAAATATAAAATTTGATACATTTAATATTTACTTTATATAAACTTATCCAGGGACCTCAATGGTTAAATTAAGTATTATTTTTTAAAAAATATTAAATTCGAATAACTACATATGCGGAGTGTATACGATGTCAATATCTTTCAAAAATTACATGTCTGCGCTGCTTGCAACACTAATGTAAAATACGTTGTTAAGGACAGTAATAATTTTTTTTTAAAACAAGGACAGTAATAATGTGTTAGGTGAAAATCGTCATCTTAGCATATAATCTCACTCCTTCCTTAATACTTCCATTTTCTTATTGGTAATTAATGTAAGTTTGTAGTTAATTTGGATTGCATTCATCACTTTCGCTTAACTTAGCTATTACTGTTTTAAAAATATTGCTTTGTCGTGTTGCCCAAAACCGTAGAATACTAGTAACAATGACAACGGTCCAACCGTATATATCATTATATAATATACACGTCAAAATCTCAAATTTAACTTCAACATTCTACACATTCATTTCATAATTCAAATATCAACCCACTTTAATCAATTCTTTCTTTCTTTTCAAGTCTATAACCCAATTTAGTACATTAATTATTAGTTTTGTTCTATTTTGATCATTTAATTATTATTTTTATTTTAAAATCATACTTAATTTTATGTTTTAGTTTCATTTTAATCACTTGTCTTTTAAAAAAAGTTAACAGTGATGCTGATGTGCAGGGCCGGCTAATAAGGGGTGCAGGGTGAGCTATTGCTGGGCCCTTTTCTTTTATTGGGCCCTAATTTCCAATATACTTTTACTTTATAACTTAGACCCTTAATTTTATTTATTCATTTTAAGGCCTATTGTTTTTTTAATTCCACTTTTTACCTTTATAATTGAGGTTCCTAATTTTTTTAATATCTATTTTTACATTTAAGGCCCTAATTTTTTTAATCTTACTTTTACATTTATAATTTAGGCCCATAATTTTTCTACCTCACTTTCTTCTTTTATAATTGAAGCCTCAATTTTTTAATATCACTTTTTACATTTATAATTGAGGCCCTAATTTTTTTTCAATCCCACTTTTTACTTTTATAATTGAGATCCCTACTTTTTCTAATCTCAGTTTCTACCTTTACAATTAAAGCCTTGATTTTTTTAATCTCACTTTTTACAATTAAAATTGAGGCTCCTAAAATTTTCAATCTCACTTTTTAGTTTTTACCTTTATAATTGAAGCTCCTAAAAAAATTATCTCACTTTTTATATTTATGTTGAGGCCCCTAATTTTTTCAATCCCACTTTTTTACCTTTAAAATCGAGGCCCCTAATATTTTTTGATCTCACTATCTATCTTTGTAGCTGAATCCCCTAATTTTTTTAATCTCAATTTTCACCTTTATAATTGAGGCCCTTAATTTTTTCAATCTCACTTTCGTTCTGTAAGGGACTATTTTTTAGTTTCGCTCAGGGTCCTAAAAATGTCTGAGATGACTCTGTTGATGTGTCACCATAAGGTAATGTCATGTCATCATTGAAAAATTTTAAAAATGGCACGCCTGTAGTTATGTTATTTTTTCAACAACAGGTGACCAAAATAAAACCAAAGCATAACGTTAAATATGATTTTGAAGCACGAATCGAGTGACCTCGGTGGTGGAGGAATTGTTGTTATTCCTTAAGGTCCCGAGTTCGAGCATTAGGAATGCTAGGGGTGTGAGTGTTCAATGTCAAATGGTTGAGAGTTATCTTTGAACAAATAATGCATTGTACTTACCCCAGATCAATAAAAAATATATGATTTTGAAAAGAATAATAGTGGAGTGACTAAAATAAAATAGAAATTACAGTTAAGATACTAAACTTGTAATTTATCCTATATTTTATATCAAACTAGGAGTGTTTGATATATTGATAGTAAATTTTTGTTTATCAAAGATTGACGATAATAAAAAAAAAAGTGAGATATGTTATGGAAAAATATGACAAATTCCATCAGAGAGGTTGGCAAAAACACCATTGGGTTGTCGACGGGGAAGGCCAAGGAACATAAAGAATCGTGGTGGTGGAACGACGAAGTCCAAACTAAGGTGAAGACAAAACAAACTTGCTTCAAGGAGTTTCTACAATGCAATGACGACGAAGAAAGGTCGAGAGCTAAACAAAGATACCAGGAGGCAAAGCGGGAAGCCAGGAAAACGGTAGCTAAAGCAAAGGATAAGGCATACGAGGAAATGTACAAGAGATTAGACACCAAGGAAGGACAAAATGGCATCTTCAGACTTGCAAAATCTAGGGAGATTAGGAAAAAGGATCTAGGTAACATTAGGTTTATTAAGGACAACAATGGTGTTCTTTTAGCGAAAGATCACGATATTAAGAGGGTTTGGGGTAGTTACTTCTTTGGCTTATTTAATGACGGTGCCTCTCCATGTAGAGATAGTATCGTTGATGGGTTAGCCGACTATCATACTACGGCCAATGACTGCCCTACAAGTAGGATTGGGTTTGAGGAAGTCAAAATGGCTCTTAGAAAGATGGGAAGGGACAAAGCTGTCGGTCCTGATCAAATTCATATCACTGTGTGGTTGGCCCTAGGAGAAGAGGGAGTTAAGTGGTTGACCAACATCTTTAATATTATTTTAGAGACTGCCAAGATGCCAGAGGAGTGGAGAGAGTCTACGGTGATACCAATCTATAAAAATAAAGGAGATCCCCAACGTTGTGGTAACTACAGAGGTATTAAACTACTCAGCCATACCATGAAGCTATGGGAAAGGGTGATAGAGGCTAGGTTGAGACAAGTTACTAGGGTTTCGGAAAACCAATTTGGCTTTATGCCAGGCAGGTCTACCACGGAGGCGATTCATCTACTTCAACGGCTTATGGAGAAATATAGGGAAAAGTCTAGAGATCTTCACATGGCGTTCATTGACCTTGAGAAGGCTTATGATAGTGTTCCCCGCGATACGATCTGGAAGACTTTAGAAACGAGACGGATCCCAACTGCTTATATTTGGGCGATTCGTGATATGTACTGTAGATCTACTACTTACGTCAGGACTACAGTTGGCGACACCGAGGCATTCCCGGTAGAAATCGGACTCCACCAGGGGTCGGATCTTAGCCCTTACATCTTCGCCTTGATTATGGACGACATCTACTGTGCGACACCAGACGGTGTACCATGGTGTATGCTTTTCGCTGACGACATTGTCCTAGTTGCTGAAACAAAATCTGAGTTGAATAGTAGACTGGCTACCTGGAAGACTGCTTTGGAAGAAAAAGGTTTAAGGATCAATATTGAAAAGACATAGTATTTATATTCAAACTTCAATGGGAACCAAAACAATGAAGATGTAGAAGTATGCATAGAAGGACACGTTCTCCTCTCAAAGGATTGTTTCAAGTACTTAGGGTCTATGATACATAAAGATGGGGGTGTAGATGATGACGTTACACACCGTATAAAGGCGGGATGGCTAAAGTGGAGGGCCGCTACTGGAGTTCTGTGTGACAAGAAGGTGCCTCTAAAACTTAAGGGAAAGTTTTATAGAATGGAAATAAGACCAGCGCTGTTGTATGGATCAGAATGTTGGGCAACCAAGAAGGATCACGTAAAGAGGATTGAGGTCGCAGAAATGAGAATGCTTCGATGGACATGTGGTAGGACTCTGTGGGATATGACGATAAACTCTGCGATTAAGATGTCCTTGGGGGTGGTGTCTGTTTCCGAAAAATTGAGGGAGGGAAGACTACGGTGGTTTGGGCATGCCCTTAGGCGACTACCGTCGGATGCGGTCAGGAGGGTAGAGTCGATTACAGTCGACGGTGCCAGAAGGAAAGGACGACCAAGGCGGAAGTGGGAAGACTGTTTGAGATCTGATTTGAGGGATTTAGCCCTTACCGAAGACATGACCTCTGATAGGAAAATATGGAGGCTAAAGACTAGGGTAGTCGAGTAGTGTGGGTCACATCTATAGGGTGTATCATCTCTGTCTTCTTTTAATGTCTTTGTAGTATTTTCTATGACTTATACTTTTTATACGTTTCTGTTATTGGTATTTATGAAGGATTAGAACTAGGCTTGCTATCGTTGACTTCTGTGTATCATTCTTCTCATGTTTCCTCTTTTAAATTTAGTCGGGTCTTATGTTTCTGTCTATATGCAGAGATTCTTTCGCAGGGATTATTATGCAGGGATTAATCCCCGTTACAGACGCACATATGATTTTAATGACTGCATATGAATACTGTTTAGCTATGTATTTATGTATTTATTTATATATGCATTGAATTTTATCTATATTTTTAATTTTCTGACTGCCAGAGGTCTTCCACGGAAGCTACTCTCAACCTGACGTTGGGGGCAGCCTACTACCCTACCTCCCCCTTACCCCATACATATGGGAATTGGGTTTTGTTGTTGTATTTATAAAAAAAATATTGATATTTAATAATTCGAATTATAAAGAGGATGAAGGCGCGTGGAGATACCCTTTTACGAATCACGATTGTCTGGTTAACAATTATATGAATGAATTACTTATCAAAAAAAAAAAAATTATATGAATGAAATGACATTGAAATGAATAGAGGTCTAATAATATAACCTTCATTTGTCCAGTCGCCGACAAGCGCGTGGAATAGCGCAACTAAACGTGCAATCAATTCATTTATAAAATTAAAAAAAAATTCGAATTCTCAAACAAATAAAATTAAGTATTAATTTTTATCTCTTCTTATTAGGCATCGTTAGTCTCTTTGTTTTCATTTTTGTGATCGGTAGTGGCATTAGCCTTGGTGCTGGTCACGTACCGTCGTTATTCATTATTTTTCTTTTGTTTCATTATAGTGTAACTTTATATTTTTCTCTTTTTTTTAAAAAAATAATTTCGCTTTTATAACACGTCTTTTTATGTCTTTATGACACGTTTTCGATCGTTTGGATGTTATTTTTGTTTATCTTTTTACGGTTAAATTTGATATCGCCACGACTAATCAAGACGGCATGTTATTTGTTACCATGTTGATCTTACATGTTTTGGACCATCGGATTGGGTTTGGGTATGCGTCTTGCGTTATGGATAGTATTTTCAAGTCACTCAATTTTGATTTGCGATTTTTCGGTGGCATTTCAATAGTTTTGTTCCCTTTTGTAGTTCGTTTGCCAATGCGATCAGATATATTCGTATCTATCCTTTATCCGAGTTTATTTGATTAGGTTTTTAACCTTTTCCTTATATAGTATTTATAATCTTAAGTAGCTAGTTTTCTCACGTTTAAAAAAATATCTCTATTATATGTCTAGTTCGATTATAAGCCTTCATTGTAATTTGAATATTTTTCTATTTTTAATAAAATTATCGACTCCAATAAAAGAAAAATTAAGTATTAGAATGAAGTTCAGAATTTAATTTATCTTTGATCAACAACTAACAGTTTAATTTATCATTTAGATCTGATTCGGCTCTACTCGAAAATACTGTCAATATCTTTTTGGGAATGGAGAGGAGGATTATGTTTTTGGAGACTATACAAATTCTTAATTGTTTTTGTGGTTTTATTACATTTAGGACGAGACACTTCACCCATTTTCCATTTGGGCTCTCTCCTTTGTTTTTTTCATCGGTCTTTGAATTAATCAACCGATTTTGCCGGCAGGTCTACCTGTATCAATCATATTACAACACATAATTTTTTTTAAAAAAAATTATATACACTTGATTTTGCTATTAATTTTAACCATATATATATATGAACCAAGCACTTGATTGATCGTCTTTTTGGAACAATCCTTTAGTTGTGTGACAGTTCCTTTATTGAAGTTCAAATTTGTGTGCATTCAAGTAAGAGAACTTTAAAAATGAAATCTAATATTACCTTCATGTCATTGATTAAATTAGTTGAAAAATGGAAACTCGTGTGCGTGTGCTTTTAGTTTAAGCTATAATGAAAAAATAAATAAATATTTAATGCATTGACTATATAGTTGTAACATAATGAAAATAAATGAATAAATACTCGGCATTTCTCCTGTTAAAGCGTGGGAAATAAAACAGGCAACAACAACATTACGAGAGCTAAATTTGCCAAGTCAATCTGCAAATTATTTAAAAGAGAAGTATAAACAGGAAGATTAATGTTTCTATTCGTACATTACATACTAAACCAAATGTGTTTGTATGAGTGTCTCTGCCTAGACCTAATAACTTGCACCTGAACTTTACAAAAAGAGAGTTAAAATTTGAAGGCAGAGCATAGGCAAGAAAACCTAAGGATTCACAAATTCCTTCCTTGATGAATCCAAGAAAGAAATTATCAATTACACATGTCCTATTCCGAGAGGACATAAAACTGGGGTTTAAGCTCATTCCATGATTGAATAAAAGCTTTAAAAAGTTCTCTTTGTTCTAGGGTCAAACCTCTAATCAAAGCTCCTGTTTAATCTCTCTATTCACACCATCCTCTTCATTGACATCCTCTACGGGACTGCTTGAGACTATAGTTCCACTGTTATACGCATCTACCAGCAGCTTTCCTATTTTCGATCTCCATTCCGACATGTCACCCTCGTTTTTTCGATCATGGACAACTCTGTCACAGTACTTGAGCATTGTTCCCAAGCCGGTATTCGGAACCCAACCATACTGCATTAACACCTTTGCCTCACCTTCACTCAAGTCTTCTCCAATCTGAACCAAAAATGAGATTAAAATACCCATGAAGAGTTATGACTAAAAAATATATGAATCGCTGACACAATTGAACACAGGCAAGAACAGAATTTCTCCTTTTAGTAATGTTAAAACTTGCCCCCTCCTCTTAAATCATACTTATGATAGTAAATTACAAATTGCTCTAAAAACAAGCAAAATTTATAAAATGAATAAATCAATTTGCTTAGATATCCAACTATTATGACCTAAACACTAGCAAGTTAGCAACCATCTAAATAAAATGAATTAATTATTACCGACAAAGGTTTGTTCTCAATCAGCGTTATCCTGCCACAGCTAGTAAGCTTCATGGCAGTCACCAATCTCATGACCTGCCAGCCAACGGGCAAGGAATCTAACAGCTCAAAAAAGTATGTTGCAAAACCATATTCTGGACGTTCAAGTACAATTCTGCATTCAAGAGAACATTAAATATTTCATCAGCCATAATAATAAATGCAAATTGCAGACTTTAAACATAATTCATGCTGAGGACCATTCACCTATGGTGCCTTTTAAAGACAAATATAAAAGATTGAAGATCTCGGCACCATCCCCATTCAACTGGCCATTTACGAAACTGCAGATAACGGGTCTGAAAGAATAGGGAAAAGAAGAAAATGTTCAAAAAATTATAAATTAAATAAGCATTTTGTGACTGAAGATAAAGAAATTCATTATAAACAGAGACATAAGACATTGACGTAGTACAAAGCTTTTTACCTGCTCCACAAGTGAGAATAGGCAAGTCAAGCAATAACTAGGTCTTGGACCCTTTGGGCATCGTATAGAGGTAAACTTAAAAAGTTGGCTTCGCTGAGCGAATAGCTGTCTCAAACATTATAGAAAGGCCAACATCAGAAGCCCCTTGGAAGGAGCATTTTCAAGCCAAAGTGGTAAACAGAAGAACTCTTGAAACCCAGAGAAATTTCAGTTTATTGGATAATTAACATCCCTGCTCCATGTTAATTGAAAAGGGCTGCAGGGAGTATTGTCTTTTTCATAGTCGAAGAGAAACTCAACATTGTCAATGGCACAAGGGGCATTTTATTAGCTAGAACCCTTATGATGCCTCAAGCATGATGTGTGTGTGTGAAAAAAAGCTTAAGAAGTATAACTATCATAATCAACTGCGGTGCAGTCTACCTCCAATATGAATGATTTCATTATGGTCCTAACTCTAATGTTGAGTGTTCCAACATGGAATAACCTAAATAGTCTAAAATAGCCTAAACAAGTAGAAAGATTACAATCAAATCCATAAAAATAAAATAAAATCTTAGAGGACTCTCTTAACAAGTGTATCCCAAATTCAGAAACTCTAGCTCCAGTTAATCAAATGAAGAGAACTTTTACTTGTTAGCTTATGCATTAATAAACCAAACACAGGCATTTAGTTTTACAACTTTTGGTAACTATCTAGACAAATTTGATACGACAGATTCTTTTGAATTAAGCATCAAAGCACATTAAAATGTGATAAAACATAACTGCAATAAATTAGTGAGAAAAACAGCAATAAAATGAATTTTCACTCTCATCACCCTTGAACCTTAGTCATTATATCTTCAAGCTCTGAGAAGCTATCTTCGCTGAATGATTCATCTATGGGATCACCATTCTCAGACTCCCCATAAAGCTTAATTTCATTAACCGACACACCTTTATCAAGCAAAACCTGCAACTGAAATATTTTAGAAACCAGAAGATGGCAATGCTGATCTGGTAGCTTCAAAGTACGTAAACAACCAGCCATTTGATATCCCCATAGAAAACAAACCCAAGTCCATAAAGAAAAAGGTATAGTAAATAAAGTACCTTGAGAAGTCCAGGTGCATCTTCTTCTAATGCTGTTGCAACCGAATCCCTACAAATTTTCACAAGCAATAGATTCCTGAGGTACCTACACAGAGACTCAATTCAAGAATTTAAAAGTGTAACTAAAAGGCACGACATATCCTACGTGGCCGTTTTCTTTCTACTCCTTCGATGGATTAACGTTGTAGGTTTGGCAAGTTCGAAAACAAAAGGGCTATCTCCAAAGGCAGCAGGCTCACTTTTCGCGGAAGAATTCAATTTAAAATCCTCAAATAATGACGGCAACTTCATCCGATCCCGTAGAAGCATATGATCCATTCCATCAGAGATGTCCTCTTCACACTTCACTGATACCATGTTATTGAAAGTGCTCCTTTCAGGATTTTGCAAGTTATTATAATGCAATGGTTCATCTTTCACTTTGACAGAAGTATCCAAAGTTGAATTGCACAGATTATTTGTAGTTGCAGATACAAAATCATCTCCATCACGCAATTTGAATTCTATTGATGTTCTCTCAGAGGTACGTATTATGTTGCTTTCTCCCATTTGATTTCCTGATTTATCAGATTCGGTCCCTACACAACCAGGCAAAATTAATATTGTTACCTCCATGAAGAATATAACTCGATGTACCAGTGGAAGAAGTTCTTCGAAGATAAGAAGCACTTCTGTTAAGTATTTCATTAAATTCATTTTCACCTGACCAGTGTTTACCATCAACATGTTGAAGCTTTTTTTTGTTCCTCCATTCATAGCATTCCAAACTAGATGAACCATTTGCTGAATAACTTGAAAGATAAGCAGCATTTCTTATAGGATTGTCATTAAATTGATTTTGAGATGTTAAACATTCGCCATCAATAGGCTGAAGCTCTTGTTTAATTCTCCTGGTAGAGTAATCTATAGTATCTTCCGTCAACCCCACAGGAGTACCCTGAGTGCCGTTGATGGATACACCATAGAGAAAAAAACAAAAAAACAAAAACAAAGTTCAGACTACCAAATAATATTATTATCCCCACAAAAAATGAAAAAGCTTATTAAACACCTACTCAATCATTGTAAAAGGAGGCAGTGGATAAAGAGGAACTAAAACAAGTGACAAAAAACAAAACAAATTTTTTCTATAAAACAGGTACTGGCCGTGTACAAGAACTAGCATGTAGTAAGCAGGTCAAGAACTCTTTGAAGACAAGCAGAGGCTTTTACATCCAACAATAAAAACAAAAGAAAATTTACCTCCAGAACAGATTTTGCCAATTCCACTAAGGCAAGAGAAGAGAAAGGAGAGTGAAAAAAAACAGATTCAACTTCTATTCCCCTTTTCATCATTGTCTCCATAGACTAGAGGTAGTGAATATGTAAAACACACAAGTACAACACATAAAAACTGAAAATGACATTTCCCACCAAAATGGTGTATAACTACTACTGTATTCTGGCATGATAATACTTCCAACTTCAGAAAAGTAGGACAAATTACCTCTACAGGTGGCCTTTCCAATTCCATAAATTTCCTGTAAATCCACACATAGATTAACAATTTTTCACCAAGGCCAAAATTCTGGAAAATAATATACAAGAACAGTGGCAAAAGGAAATTTCAAAAAGTATACCATACTAACTCAAAGCCTAACTAGAAATAAGCAAAAATCATCAGAGAGAAGCACCTTTTTAGAAGCAATTTTCTTCTTTCTTTCAATACAATATGGTCAAGTTCACCAAATGTACAGTCACTGAGCTTTTTATCCATCTTATTCACAGCTATATCACCAATACTGACAGAATTATTTGTATCACCTTTTGACAAACTCAACGGCATGTTATCAGCACAGTTAACTTTTTCAATAGGAGAAACATCTGAAGGCACAAGATTTAAAGGGGCACGCACACAGACATTGATCTCCTCCAGTTCGGAAGCATCAGCTTCACTACCTTTCAACTGGTCAGATTCACTTCCTTGGCTGTTTCCAATTATAGGCAAATATATATCTTGGCAGGAAGCTAAAACACCAGAAGTGGCAGAACTATTAGTATTACATTTTGATAAACTCCACATGACCACATCATGTTATAAAAGTCAACCTTAAAAACATCAGGAACATGTGAAGGCACTAGATTTGGAGGAAGAAAGACAATAAGCATCAGCATTAGATTCAATACCTGTCATCTTGTTCAATTGATGTCCTTGACTGTTGCCATTTATTGGCAAACCTACATCATTGAAAGAAGAGACCTGCGGAGAACCTTGAGAAACTGTAGAAGAACCAACCGGATCTTCAATAGTTGCAACTTCAAAAGCACCAGTAGTAACTTTGCAATTAGGACTATCGTTTGGCAATTGTTGATCCACCTGATCTCGGGCAGAGCAAGGAGGGAGGGAAAGTGGGCCCTGCATATGTCAACCTTCAATATATTAACATGAGAAAGAAAGTAAGACACAAGCAAACAAGAAAGATAGACAAAATATAAATACACACAAAATAGTGGCCATTTAGTATAGTTGCTAATTTGGAATTGAGATAAAATGGCAATACTCCTAGTTTTATCTTCATTTGTCATCCAACTTACAGTCGAGTTACATTTCAACTGCTGAAGATGAGCTCAGATGTACTTACACCAAGATGTCCTAATCAAAATTTGCTCTAGCTCAACAGGTCTATTGCACGTAGCATGATAAGCCATTAGATTAAATAAGCTAAACAACCAGATGAACTAAGAAGTTCCATTTTCAAGTTACCCTTTGGACTTGATATTGATCCGTACTAAGTTATGAAATTATGTCATTGGGAAATGGCAGTTATGGTACAATGCTAGATCTTTTCCTTCTTACCAACCTATCCATAACTCAAGGGACAGGGCAAGAGTGGGAAAAATAGACTATTTAGTTTCAAATGCTGGATGACTAAGGAGCACATTGAAGTTCCAATTACAATCCCAGGCACTAGAATTAGGGAGTTGGAGAAAAGGAAATGTACCTGCATACAATAAATAAAAAAGAACAACCGTACATCTCTTTCTATGGATCTTACCCCTCTTTTTATGTTCTAACATAAAAAACATCTCTTTGCATTTTTCCTCTAAGCCTAAAACGTACTCAGGTCACTCACCTCCAAAGTTGAAGACTAACATCACAAGTAAACAACAACTTGTTTTTTTAACGAATTTAAGCTTTGATAGGCATACAAGGGCAAGAAAAGTCATTTTTCTCATGTCATCCCCATTTGTTGTTTCCATTAACTAAGCAAATGTCACAATATCCCATTGCTTCAATTTATGATGTCTATATTAAAGTATCATAAGTGAAGTGAGCAAACAATTTTTGTTCACAAAGAAAAGCAAAGATGAAAGCAGCAATTAAAGCCAAGAACTCCAAAACCACGTTTCTATGCATTAAAAATATAAAGCCGATAAGAACAAATTCAACAGAACAACTAATAATTCAAAGAAATAATAATTTAAAAAAATAACCAGGAATTTGGAGGTTTCGGCTTGGTTCTCGAACGAAACGGTGGGAGAAAGTAATAATTTCCGCCTCGTTGATAAAGGAACATGTTCAAGCAACTCGTCAATTTCACCCTCCGGAACGCAAAGACTTAGACAAGCCATCGATTTCGGTTTTGGTACGGGAAAAAAGCGGGCGATAAATTGTTTATCGAATTAAAAGGGGAAAAAATTAATTCGTGGCTTCCATAAATCCAGCGTCGAAACTTTAAACTTTTTTTTTTTGGCAGGGAAGGAGAGAAGTGTGAATAGGGATGCACATAGTTCGGGTTAGGTCGGATTTTTGGTCTATTCTATTTGATCCGAGAATAATGATTCTTTTACCCGAGATCCGACCTGACCCACATGAAACAAGATTTCACCCGACCTGATTTCGACATGATATATAATTTAAAAATCTGACCTGATCGATCCGACCTGAAATAATAAAATATTATTTTTATTCAATAAAAACAGTAACTTAATTGAAAAAATAATATATAAAAGATATTATTGTAATTATTCATAAATATATAAAGTAAATTTTTTTTTTTGAGTCTGGTCGAATATTTTTCACCCTAAACTCGAATCCGACACGATCCAAACAGCATATTTAAAAAACTCGACCTACCTGACTGAACCCGAAATTTAAAAAAAGTTGACCCAATCAAATCTGATTAGGTCAAACTCCATCGGGTTCGATCCTATGTCCAACCCTATGTAAAGTTGCAAAGGTGAGATATAGTAGAATAAATTTATTGCTTAAAAATTAAATTCGTTTTACCAAGTGTTGGGCCGGGCTGTCCTTGCCTATTCGCTGTCTCGTCCAACAATTATGAGAGTATGAATATTTATATTTGACCCGAACCGGGCTTAAATTCATGTTACCATAGGTTAAAAATATAATATAAGAAAATATAAAAAATTAAAAATACTAATTATTAATAATAGATACTAAAATTTATGTTACCATGGGTTAAGCACAAATCATGCGATCTCAATGGTAGAGGAGTCGAAATTATTTTGTGATGTCCCGAGTTCGAGCATGAAGAATGCTATTATCAAGAGTGTGAACATTCAATATCAAATAATTAATAGTTATATTCGAATGAATATTATTTATACTCACAATTGAAAAAAAATCCAAGAATAATAGAATGAAAATATAAACTAAGTTAAACGGTTCAGAATCAAATACTTTAAAAGATAATTATTATTACATGGAAATCTGCTAGAGGGATATAAATGTAATATTAGATCAGCAACGGCTAAATCCAAGTACCAAAAAAGAAAAAGGATGTTGCAGTGCAGCCCTGGCCTTTGTGTTTTGTTCTTTGTTTCATAATATAAAAGTAGATTTAAGACACTGTCCATTATTTCCTGCATGCAACTGCCGTAAAATGTTGCAGATGATATCTTAGCCGTTCATCTGCTAACATGTTCTTTTACGTCACTTATGTCTTTTCTTTTGTTTTTCTACTCATCTATTTATTCCATTATTTTCCACATTTACTCTCTCTCTCTCTCTCTCTCTCTCTCTCTCTATCCTTTCTCTTATTTTCTTTCAACTGAGCCTCACATTGCCTTTCTACTCGTTTCCGGTTGTTTCCAGTTCCCTCAGATCACTCTCTTCTCTCTGGCTTCTGTTTGTTTCGTGAGAAAAATTCGAGGGTTTTTTTTTTATCTTCCTACCTATGGCCTGGCTTCATGCTTTTGTTCTTCTTCTAGCCGTTTCTCAAGCAACTGCTGATGAAGGTAAAGCTTTTTATATCCGACTCTTCCATTTACTCAATCTTTGCTTAATACTTCATTTAAAGAGATCTTACAACTGATGAGCTCGATCTCTTTTCGATCAGCTTTCTGGGTTTTCTTTTGTTCCCTTTGTTTGTTCTTCAAGTCATTTGAATGCTAGAAATCTGATGAAAATGTACTGTTTAAACGTGTTTGAGGGGAGATCTTTTGACTGTAATGAAATTCTTTTGCCTGTAATGAAATTCTTTTGCCTTTTTTACTTTGCTTTGAGGGATTTTAGTAGGTCTGAAGCATTAAATTGGGGAATAAGTGAGGACAGAAGAGAAGTTGGGGGTATTGAAAGATCATATATATATATATGTCCTACATGTCAGCTAATGAGAACGTAACTGATAACTCTTCTAAGAAGAAAGATATAAGTATATAACCGACTATAATGGGGATACTCTGTGTATAATGTGGAATCCAGCTTTGATACTGGGGACAGGGTAGATTAAAGAAATAGTTTTCCCCTCATTTTGTTCTTATTTTCCCAGTACTATTTGCATTCTTTTCCTGAATTGAATACAAGGAAAAGGAAAATGGAAACCCAAAACCTTTATCTTTAATGTAGAAAACATTGGTTGAACTGGTTTTTTTATATATTTGCCAGACTCGAAACATTTGTCGGTTTCCGGTTGAACGGATCCGGGTTTTTCATTTAATGATCAATGTAGCTCTAATATTGTTCAGCAGGGTAGATCCTAGAGGTGATTCCATTGGTTCCTTTTAGTCCCTCACTGTATTTTCTTTAAGAAAAAGAGAAATCTCGGGCAGTGGCATTTCCACTTGCCTTGGTAATGAAATAAAATGGTCAAAAGATTACTGGATCTAGGAAATGTTGCCGGCTTTGGAGTAGGGAACATACCATCATTATATATCATGTCTCAATGCTTTTGATGTAGCTACCATGCACCCATGTTTGAATAATTTTTATAGAAATGACACATGGATAAGTTTCTTTGTTGGAACTCTACTGATCATGGTGGAGTTTCTATTTTAGTGAAGTAATGTCTTGCTGGATGCATTCTATATCTGACACTTTCACTTAAGTCCGAGTAACATAGGGTTGTCACGGTGTCTTTAATTCGATACCAGAATCGGACATTCTTGTCTTATTTTAAAGCTAGTATGGATTTTTAAGGAACATGATTAATTGATTGTAAAGCGTTGATAGTAGCAGCGTATTTGCTATGTAGAGAGATCTGTTTTAACTATTTTGGTCAAATTTTGTTGTTGCAGATCCATATATTGGAGTGAATATAGGGACAGATCTATCAATCATGCCACACCCAACTCAAGTAGTTGCTCTTCTTAAAGCTCAGAAAATCCAACATGTTAGGCTGTATGATGCGGACCGAGGAATGTTAGTTGCTCTTGCAAATACTGGAATTCGAGTTATGGTTTCTGTCCCCAACGAACAACTCCTTGGCATTGGACAATCGAATTCCACTGCAGCTAATTGGGTCTCTCGGAACATCGTTGCACATTATCCAGCAACCAACATCACTGCAATTTGTGTTGGTTCCGAGGTTTTCACTGCTCTTCCTAATGCAGCACCAGTGCTCGTGAATGCCATGAAGTTTGTTCACTCTGCCCTCGTGGCATCGAATTTAGACAACCAAATCAAAGTTTCATCACCTCTTGCTTCATCTATAATCCTTGATTCTTTCCCACCTTCCCAGGCCTTTTTCAACCGGTCGTGGAATCCAGTTATGGTCCCTATGCTTAATTTCTTGCAGTCGACGGGGTCGCTTCTCATGCTTAATATATACCCTTACTATGACTATATGCAATCAAATGGTGTGATTCCACTAGACTATGCACTTTTCAAGCCTCTTCCTCCTACAAAGGAAGCGGTCGACTCTAACACACTTGTCCACTACTCCAATGTCTTTGATGCTATGGTCGATGCTACGTATTTTGCCATGGCTTTTCTGAACTTCACTAACATACCTGTTATAGTGACCGAAACTGGTTGGCCATCGAAAGGTGATTCCAAAGAACCGGATGCCACAATAGAGAACGCCAACACATACAACAGCAACTTGATCCGTCATGTGATAAACAAAACCGGAACTCCCAAGCGCCCTGGAATTGCTGTTAGCACTTACATCTACGAGCTCTATAATGAGGACCAGAAACCCGGGCCAATCTCGGAGAAGAACTGGGGTTTGTTTGATGCAAACGGTGACCCTATTTACATACTACGCTTGACAGACTCAGGGGCATTGTTAGCAAACGACACCACTAATCAAACTTATTGTACGGCAAAGGAAGGTGCTGATCCGAAGATGTTGCAGGCTGCTTTAGATTGGGCATGTGGACCAGGAAAAGTAGATTGTTCAGCATTGTTGCAGGGGAAACCATGTTATGAGCCTGATAACGTGATTGCACATGCAACTTATGCATTCGACACTTACTATCACCGTATGGGGAAGACTCCCGACGCATGCGACTTCAATGGGGTTGCAGATATTACAACAACAGATCCAAGTAAGATTAACATAGAGCATGCACACATAGATACTGATATAACAACATTATTGATTACATGAGAAGGAAACTAAAGTTTGCTTCTTTTCACAGGTCACGGTTCTTGTATTTTTCCAGGAAGGTAAAAAGAAATAACAACTTTTTACCCCTTTGGCTTAGTGTTTTTTTCACTTGTCCTTCACGTTTGATTTGTTATTTGTCGATGTATGATGCAGCCTTGGAAGGAATGGAACCATGGTAAATATAACAGCACCGTCGATGAACTCAACGAGTTCGGATTCGGGTCGGAATTTTTACAGCGGGGAAGGCTTCGGTACCGTGTTAGTGGTAATCAAAGTTATGCTGTGCAGTGTAATCTTCTTGTAGGATGCTGTGCAATTTATTTTAAGCAAAAAATTTTGAGAGTGGAGAAGTTGGGTCAATGGGAAGTTTTTCCCCTGTTATTTTAGGTTCAGGCCTATTCGGTTTTGTACAAAATGTTGAAGTGGAGGCGATTATTTCGCCAATAACTCATTAAAATCCTTAATTCTTTTGACATCATATTTAACAAATATGAACACCAGCATTACTGCATTAGCATAGCGGAGTATTTTTTTTTTCAATTAAACGAAAATAAATTTTATCAAAAAATAGGGTAAATAGCAAATTTGATAAGTGATTTTTTATATGATTCTTATTTTACTCACCGTAATTTTCAAAATTTTCAATTTACTCATTTAATTGTGCAAATTGAATTTTTTGGTCACTTTACGTATTTTTCAAAATTTTCAATTTATTCACTTAATTTTGTAGATTGAATTTTTTGATCATTTTGCTGTTAAACTTCTCATGCTGTTATGATGTGGTTTAAAAAATGGTTTTTTAATTGTTAAACGGTCGAGTGATAAAAAAACTCAATGTTTAAAGTTGAGTGAGCAAATTGAAAATTTTAAAAGTACGGTGAGTAAAATAGAAATTATATGAAAATTCAGTAATCAATTTTGTAATTTACCCATAAAAATAAATAGTCTAAATCAAATCCAAATTTAAAAACGTTTATCTCACACACGATAGGCATTAAACGAGATCGGGTCAACTAAACGAAAAAATCACCTTATAAGGTGGTCCAATTTGTATTTCAAATTCCTATTATCTTTTTATATTCGATCCGAGGAGTCTAGATTTCGGGTCCGGATCCAACCATCCGCGTGGAGTCCACCCCTACTCCTCGAAACCCTAAATATTCCCTCCTTTCGAAACCATATAAATCTCCCCATCCCCAAGCCTCTAATGCAGCCGATATCTACGGCCTCCTTCCCCAAGACCAATTCCTTTTCTCTGTATTCATGATTTGAATAGCGTCTCTCTATGATCCGCACTGTTCTCTATAACGCTAGAGGATACGAAAAGATGCGATATCAAAGGGGCAGTTTCCAGAATCTGCATTTATTAATAATATTATTAAGTTTTTTTCTAAAAAAAACGTTATAAAAATATAAATATGTGTCACTTAATAAATTTTTAACTTATTATTGTATAGGTATCTAAAAGTGTAATATAAAAAACGTTAAGTACATATTTTTAATAAAAAATTGTATAAATACTTAAAATTAACTTAGGGTATAATTTTGACACTTATTTTTGTATTAAGTTAAAATATAAACATGACATATGTCACTTATCGATTTTTTCAATGGTATTTATTATATAGACACCTAAAAGGATAACGAAAATAAAAACATTAGGCATGAGTTTTTTTTGCCCAATATCCTAAGTGAATCAATTATTTGGGGTATTAGGTTTACCTATAATTTATTTTGGAAAATACTGTAGCTTCTATAATGCACCCCTCAAATATTATTTTAATTGGTCACTGCATAGTGGGTCCTATTTATGTCATTATTTTATTGATATTTGACATGAGTCTATTAAAAAATATTTTTTTTAAAAATTAAAATTAAAAATAAAATTTTTAAATTTTAAAAAAGAAAAAAAATTAGAGTGAACTGTCACGTGTTCAATTTAAAAACACTAGTTGTTGGTCAATGGACAGACGAACAACAATATTCACTTGGAAATTGGAATATATGTTGCGTGAAATAGAAGTTCGCCGTATTATTTTTTAATTTGAAAAATCTTATTTTTAAAAAAAAATTTAATAGACTCATCACCTCAGCGTGATGAGTTATTATAATGTCAATAAAATAATGGTCGATGTGGGACCCACTACACAAGGACCAATAAAAATAATATTTGAAGGAACTTGTCACCTCGAGTACACCGTAGAAAACGTCGCATTCTCCAAAACAAAATTTGAGTATTCCCAATATCCCAAATAATTGATCCGCTTGAGGTATTAGGCCAAAAAAACTCTAAAAATGTCATATCGAAAACGTTAAACACCTATTTTTAACGAAAAATTCTTTAGACAATTATTAACTTAGGATATAATTTAAACACTTATTTTTGCATTAACCTTTCTTTTATATCCATCGGTATTTGATTTATTGATCAATTAATTCGAATCAGGTACTAAAGAGACAAAAAAACAACCCTATCAAATATGTTATTGTAAGCTTTTTTAATTATATTATTAAATCAACTTTCAAAATATTTGACGAATATATCCATTGCAGTTTTACATTAATTAAAATTTTAAAACAAAATGTATTTATCAATATCCAAAAATTAAATTTCTCCAATTCTCATGTTATATAAATATAAATTACATAATAAATGGATAATATATTTTTAATTATTTTAAGTATAATTTTTTTAATTATAGAATACAATTAATTTAAGTATAATTTTTAATTATAAAATAAAGTCGAGTTAATGGACTGAATCGACAAAATCGATCAACATTAAGTCGATTTGATTAATTCAAGCACAATTATAAGAGTCAATCAACTCAATTATTATCCAGGACAATTAATACATCAAATATCAGTTATTAAACTAAAAAAACAATGACCAAGGGTGGTTTGTAAGCAAAGAACGCAGACGCCATTACAAGCATAACAAATAATGAAGTCTTAGTAGATCAAGTTTGATTCTGATATATAATCGTACGTGTAATTCAAATAACATACAACAGTCCTACACAATAGTGGGGAGGTTCTTCACTCCAAGAGCGGATACTGCAAAATTTACTGGAATTTGGTTCTAATTCAACTCAACCAACATGTTAAGCCTAGACAGACTGAGATATGACCTCGGCCACCGGCAATGGTGCTGTTCATCTTTCAACCTCGGAATCACACCAGCTGTTGCTATCCCATCTTCTGCACATCCTCCGGTGAAAGTATTTTTATGTACCAAACGTTATTCACAAATGCCCTGCATTGTTTCATTATTCAAACAAAAATTAACCACGCTTATATACGCTTAAATGTCGAAACGATAATCGAATGAAATGTCATCAAAATGCGAGGAAAATCATCTCGAGTTCTAACTCAAACCACATGATTCGGTCTTGTGATGTAACTGTTGCAATTCCATCGTAAAGGATATGTACATGATGAAACAGTTGTTTAAAAAGCAGCTAAAAGAGATTATTGTGTTTTTCCAATTAGTTTTAAACAACTGCTGGCAAAGTTAATCAGTATCCAAAAACTACAAACGATCAGAACTTAAATTGATTTGGACTTCAGAAATCTATTTTGTAAAAACTCTTACAAGATGGAAATAAGACCAATAAAAAAAGGTCGGATAACTGAAGATATCTGTCCAACTATAAAAATGATATCATTTTTATGAGTATTCAGAGACTGATTATCAGAGACCATGTTTTGAAGTGCAATTCTAAGTTCTTCATTTGTGAATCTAATCTAACAGCAGACCATGCATGCATGTGGAGTTTGACTAAATTTATAACAATAGAAAATACTTACTCCCATGGGTCGTCTCCAAGGAGAAGAATATCATTCTCCCTATCGACAAATACAAGCTGCCAGCCTGATCCAAGAGGGTCTTCCAACTTCCCCTCAATTCCAAACATCCGAGCCAGCTCCTCTCGCAGCTCATGGTAGCTGCTGAACCTGGAGATGTCCAATGAGCGTCCCACCGACCCTGATTTATAAACCTGCAAAAATAAACGAAAACATAGATCATTGTAATCTTGAGAGAAGTATGATGAATATGAAATCCACATTAGAAGCCACTGTTCATATACCTTGACAAATGTTGGAGGTGGAGTAGGTGGGTCAACTAGCCCTGTGCCCTGCAACTCTGAGTCTTGCATGAAACCATACAGAGGATTATGGAATGAGGGATCCCCCAATGGAATTGATGGCACATCAGCTTCACTTGAAGATGGAGTGAAACCAGGCATTGAGGTGGGAAGTAGAAGGCCAAAGGAATCGTTGTTAACAACAAAATGAGTAGAATTCTGAGCATCCGTGTTACCGATATCTAGCTCTGTTATAGCGTCTTTTCCAGGAGAAACTTGTGGACCCGATGTTGAGCTAGCAAAGGCATTTACCTGTGAATGGGTATACTTTGGGGCCCAGGACTGTTGGGGTAATTGGTCAGCTAGCATTGACTGACCAGTTGTGGAGAAGTTCAAAAGATTTGCACTGCTTTCAGGACACAATGAACCCAGCATATTCAGAAGAGGGGGACCAGATTCTGAGAACTTTGCTGAGTCAAAAAATCTGGTTTCAGAAATGATGAAGGCACATTCGCCAGCTGCCTCTGCTGGAGCTGATCACTTTGAATCACGCTATGCTGTTGCTGAACCCGCTCCTCTGAGTGACTGCTTACTTCTTCTTGTCCAAGGACAGGGGGCAAGCTCCCAGTTAGAATTTGGGATTGCTGTGCCTGCATAACGTCATGTGTAACTGACTGTGAATCAGCTCGCTGCTGCTGCTGCTGCAAAAGTGAACTATGGCTGCTCGGTTGAGTGTAAGATTGCTGCAACTGCTGTCTCAGCAGATCCCCACTCACAAAGTTCTGCAATCCATTGGCTAGCATGTGTTGGTACTGCAGATTATAATCATTTCCAGGGAAACTCGGATCTAGTTTTTGCTGCATCCATGGGTATGAGCCGAAAGGCTGAAGATTCAGAGATTGCAGTCCTTGCTCTCCAGATCCCCCCCTTGGCCACATTAATCCATTAGGTATATCATCTCTGTTATCTGCAAGAACATAGCAATCACTGTGAAAAACCCAGGGAAATAGATAACAAGTAAATAGTAACAAACATATTACCATGCATCATGATCAAACTGTCCAAGTTAAGGTAAGCAGTGAAAACTAGCAGAAGGCAAATGACAATCATTTTCATTGATTTTGTTATCAATGGTGCATGAAATTGGTACAGCCTAATAGATTCTAATACTGACAGAGGATTTGAAATAATTCCAGAAGATTTATTAAACAAACTTTACCTAAAGCAACCGACAATCATAATTCCAGAGCCCCGAAAGAACAGTTTAATCAATCTTAAAGCATTAAATTTAAATTAAATGCCGAGTCTTGGAAAACGGGCTTAAGGGAATAAGCTCAGAAAGAATTACCATGCAAAGATGAGGAACCAAAATTCCAAGAGCGTTTCAATCTGAGGGGAAATAGGTATGGAGACATTGGAAATGTTGTTAAAGGCTCAATCTCCCACAATGATACCCTTGGCTGCCTCTCACCTGCTGTTGACTCATCCCAACCAACCTACACATAGTAGTGGGCAAGAAATCAAATTCAATTAAAAGGAAAAAAAGAAGAAAAAATAACTCTTTTTCATGAGCAAGTAAAAAACAAATTCAAAATCAGATGTAAAATGCCATGCATTCTAATGGGACTTAAGGTTTGATTACTACCAACTATGTAAAAACTGGAGAACAACTAGGAGATATTTTCACAAAAGCTCTTAACAGGGTCTGAATTGATTTTCTAGATAACAAGTTGGACATGATTATATATGCTCCAACTTGACGGGGGAGCGTTACATATCTGTAGGCTAAATCTTTGGATTAATATATATTGTATTTAATGTAGGTTATTACATAGTTAATGTAAGATGTTACTTTACATATTATAGAACCTTTATACTTGTTTATATACCCATAATGTTGATGAATAAAGATATGAGAAAGCGTTCTATTTCAAAATTCTACAGGCTACAACTAAATCCTTCTAAGGGCGATGTGTATTTGATTGACATGTCTCAAGCTACTTTACAACAAGTGCATGAGGTCACACGGTTTGCAATAGTGAAATTACCTGGGCAATATTTAGGAGGGGTACTCGATAGGCAGTTCAAAAGGGCAATAGTACTGAAATGATGGTTATAGATAGAATAAAAGAAACAGTTCGGGCTAAGCTTTTCAATGAAAAGATAACCATGAATGATAGGTTAAATAACAAGCCTAGTATAGTTTGTGGAATTTGCTGTCATGTAAAAGTTCTGTGATGGGCAGTGATCACTGATGTATTTTTGTAGTAGATTATTGCTTACTGGACAATGAATGAAACTTATCCCAAAAAAATAGAATATGCCACCATATCATCGCAAACAATAAGAAATATGTCGTGCACCATCTATTAAGTGATCCATGAATAAATATGTTAAAATTTACCTTCACAGACCGCCAATGGGAATTTGGCCAGCGAACGGGATCCAAACTACTTATTCCTGTTATTGTACCCATATACCTAGAAAAGGAGAAGTTTGGCATTTACATATGAACAAATATATGGTGCAATATAAAAACTTCTGTGCAGCATTATTGAGAGCAATGCATTAAGACTACACTTTCAATAGCAAGCTTACAACAAACTTCAGCTGGGAAACAAAAATCAACAGCGCGGGAGTGTGACAGAAAAGAGAACAAAGTTGGCAAAAAAATAACTCAATCGCTCCTATTTGGCATAAAAATACTAAAAGTCTTATAATAGAAAAGTTAAAACCTTGACCTTTTATCCTGAAATTCAAATAAATAATAAAAATGTGGCATGGAATAGTAAAAAGTATGGTGCAATAGCCGAAGTTTTATGAACTGTCACTCTAGTTCTACTAAACCTAATAAAATCCAACCATTTTTAAGGTAAAAAAAATTAAAAAGAAAAAGTTTCAAATACTAAAACAAGGACCCCACTTCTTTATCATGAACTTTTCACCTAATAATTGTAATCAAGCATAAAACAGTTTCACTTCAATATATACACAAGTTATTTGACACCATATCAAAAATTCAGCAAAAAGTTGTCATTAAAATATTTAGATGGGCTTTCAAGAACAAGAATCCGATAAACAGAAGCAATTCATAGAATCTCATGGGGTGATGCAATAAAATAATATTAAATGAACCATTAATAACAATAATACCTACGAACACTTGATTCTTCTGTCTCAAAAAGCATCCTAAAACGCATCCCAACTGAGATGCGTGTGTGGAAAACAGCTTTGACATATTTTGAAAAGGGTATCACAAAATCAGATGAGCTGGCCCTGCATATTATAAAAACAACTTTGTTAACAGATAAGACATAAAGAATAAATCAGAGCTAAGAAATCATCACCACCTCGGATTATAAAATACTGTAAAGCAGCTATTAGTAGCAGCAGCATGAGCTGCAGCAGCAAGTAGTCCAATGTGCATGCTATCACTAGATAAAACAGATGATGGCATTACAGTTTGTGGGCGAGCGGCGCGGCGAATTCCCAAAAGAAGCTGGTTCTTTTCATTCCTAATGACAAAAATTGACAATATATGGTAATAATGCTATGTGCCATTTAAAAAATATTTAGCAGCGTGATTAGGAAAAAGAAGAATATGAATACCAAATAAACAGAACAGAATCCCCTGCAACAAGTCTCTTGGCACTAACAAACACACTCCAGCCTGTAGTAAGAAGGTGGCGTTTCGGCTGTCCTGCAAGTCAGGTGACACCACATCAACTTAAATAGAAAATCAATAGTTGCAGTCTCAGATGGATGGTTTTAGTGTCCAACAAAAGAAAATCTAATTTGTTACTAAAATGGTTGTCTAAAGCAGATTATAAAAAGACCGTCCAACCATAGTTCCCTTAACTACAGGCACAAAAAGAATCATTATAGCAAATATCAAGTGAATAGACTGAAGTCGCATGCCCGAATATATAAAATATATTAGTCAATCAACTCAGAACAAAATCTAGGATATGTAAACCTCGGTTGATATTCTTTTGTGTTTAGAGGTTCATTTAGTAATTGTTGGTTCCCACTCCTAAACCCTGCTGAGATAAACCACTTAGTTACAAGGTTTTCATTATTTATGGAGAAACTGGTTCTAATTACACAATAAACATTGCACTGATAAAGAAGTGGCAGTAACTTCCATATTCTCTTAAAGCATGCATCATACAACTTTAACTTGAACATTGATCTTCTGAGTCTGTCCACATCTTATTGACCTATGGCTTCGATGCTTCTCAAGTTGATGTTTCAACAATATGAGCTAAAAAAGCAACCTATCAGTCTTCTTTTTTGTGAATCATTACCATGATTTCACACAAGATCCAATTTGATTTCTGTGCCAAAGTGTCTAAGTTAGCTTAGGGCCAAGTTGAAATGCAGCAAAGGCACTGTACCTCTGGAACAAAGATAACCATAGAACTAAGGAGATAAAAGTGACTTAAAACTATATGCACCAGGCACTTTGAAAAACTTAAATACAATGTAAGTTGCATAGTAGACGACGAATATGACTCAGTTAACTCCCTTTTTTGAACTATTTGGTACTATTAACCAAAATCAAAGAAAATTTCATTAAACACGAACACAGATACAAGCCCGATGTCCCATTTACACCAATAATTAACTTGTAAAGAAAAAAGGAAACTATTTATTTCTATAAATGTTGGAAAAGGGAGGTGGGTTGGAGGGTTTAGGAGAAAAGAAAGACTATAAGCTATGAGAATCCTTTGATTGAAGCAGCAGTTGAAACTAACCTCTAAATATATGTCTAAATTTCCACTCAACGTCATGTAGATCCCTCGCAATAAGTTCCTGAGCTGGTGGCTGTTGCGAGAAGTCCTGCAAACAAAGAACAAACACGTCAGCACTAAGAAACTGGCATGAAGGTAGAAGATATACAAGTCATAGATTACCAGTGGTGGGAAGACTTTTTCGGCAGAGCGACGTGGAACAGAAAAACCACCATGGGTACTAGTATCACTTGCTGTCAGTGTCTTATAGAAATAATTGGTTGGCTGCTTGCTTGGAATCCCCAACTCCATAGGAAGAAATGTCTCTTTCTGCTCTTCCTGTATGGCAAAAGAGAAAAACATATAAAACGAACCCAAAACTGTATATTGAAGTGAAGAAGAAAGCAATGCTTCTTACAGGTGTCAAAGGCTGCAGTGACATTTGGGCGTATACTTCATCTGTCTCAACATCAGCCTGAAATCATAACACATGCATAAGCAATGTTTGAACTCTTTAGACACTGAATGACTGAAAATTTAGATATAAAAGGGAAAGAACTTACATGCATGGTGACTTTGTGGAGCTGACATATCAACTGAGGCGGCAAGTTGGGGTAATTTGGAATGTGGGTGTCGACCTCCTTGTTAGTGGTGGCAGCTACCTGAAAATTGATCACATTTTCCATTATGTTTGGAACTAAAAAACGTCGGTTATGAACAGGGAAGAAAAAGAGAAGCATTTGATTGCGTGTAAAAAAGACCTGCTCGCTATGACCCTGAGGAAAGTAGACGACACGGGTCCCCGCAGTGGGTAGACAAACCAGTGGGCCGGCGCAGGCATGCCATAACTCAGAGTTCAGGCACTTGTTTTCCCCTAATAATCATTGACCATTCATTATAATTTGAATAGATGAAGAAATATGAACAAATAAATCCATTTATGTGCACCTGTAACAAGATTTAGATACATGAAAAAAGTATCATACTTTTAAAAACTTTGAACAGAAAGAATACCTTCATTAGCCTGCTGCTGACCCTGTCCTGACGTTGAAAGCTTCATATCAAACTTAGTTTCTGGTTCGAAAGAAGATAATTCTAAATTAAAGTAAGAAACCCAACAAATCACAACCTTTCACTCGTACTGCAATCATTGCACATGAAATGGCAAAACCCCTAAAACTGTTTTTAAAAAAGCAAACCCCATTTTAGATCTTAAGCTCGGGAAGTGGAGGGAGGAGGAGGAGATGACAGAGTTTCCTCTTCTTCTTCCATCACAACACCATGGGTCTAGGGTAAGGGGCTTTTTTCTTAAATCACTACAAAACTCAGCCAAAACAACTAAAAAAGAGAAAAGGGAAGGGAAGAAAGTGGTTTTTATAGGGGAGTGGACCACCAAAAACTGAAAGCTGAAGCAGCAGGAAGTATTGAGAGAGAGAGAGAGAGAGTTTAAAGATGTTGGAGGAGAGACAATCTGGGCCGCTGGTTCATCCGTACGGAAGGATCCTGGGCGTCTATGGGGTGGTGTGATACGACAGCAGAGCATGTGCGACCATCCTCCAGTGGTCGCTGTCACAAGTACCGATTGATAGCGCTCCATTATAGTTTTAATAGGGTGGAGTTACCAACAGGTGCAGTAGTGAAATAAATAAAAAGAAAAATTCAAAGATTAAATAGGGAAAACTATTGTCAGAAACAGGGAATATAATTATTAATTCTACTTTGACTTTGGGTAAACAAAAGTCCATCACTTTTCTCTTATCACAAAATCAAGTTATTATTTTTAAAAATATGGTAGTAAAAGTTATCATTATACTATTATTGGAATGTTAACAAGTTAAATTGACAGTTTAAATATACGATGAATTTAGGGGAAGGAAACTAGAAAAGCCTCGGTGGTACAACGTTGTTGGTCGCAATAGTGGAAATGTAGGGGTTTCAAAGGCATTTAATGCCTACAAGAACTATATATTCAAATTTTATCAATGTTTGGTGCCAACATTTGCATATGCTTGCTGTCCATCATCTTATTATATCAATGGGTGGAAATGCCCTTAGAAAGTTTGTTACCCTTCACGCTAAATCATTACTTTAACATCCATCAATATATTTTTAGATGTTCACAGTTGCCACACAAGATTGTTGGGGATGAAAATTGTTCTCCGAATTGAGGATGCATACAAACGTCTTTGGGTTGGAACCATACATGTTTCTTTGAAGAAACCAAGTCGTAATTCGATTCGGTCCGACTTTTAAAAGATAAATAAACATGTATGAATATAAAATTTAAAATTATAATAGTCGTGATAAGAGAAAAAGTAAATGAGGTTGATGATATATATCAGCTGCAAGCAACAGAGTTCAAGTTAATCGAACATCCAAAACACATCAAACCCCCATGGTATAATACGAACACACAATAGATAGTGAAGCACAATAGAGAGAGGCGTTTGCAAAGTCAATATGATGGTCGAAGGCGAAGCAGACTGATTCCGAATGAAATAGTGCAGATCTTGAGCCCAACCAATGCCAAGAACCCAAATTTCCTGCACAATCATGTCCATAACTTTTGTTCCTATCAATAATTGTATTGTAACATCTTCAATCAAGAAACATGACCTACTGGTACTAAAATGGGAAAAAGAAGTGGAAAGGAATGAAATACCCGAGATTGAGACGGTTACTGGGATCACCGGTGGCATAGCCGGTGAAGTAGAAATAACGGGCGACGATGTAGAAGAGTCCCAGGGCAGCAGAGACGCGAGGATGGCCCATCCCTCCCAAAATAACCAATACGAAGAGCATAGGCATCATCTCCAGCGAATTCTGGTGCCCTCTCTGCAATCATTCCTATATGAGTAAATGAAAGCCAAAATGAGGCAGGCAAAGGCGAAGTAAGCAAAAAACCTGAACACAGTTGAAGAGGTTGGCATCTTTGTTATCAGATTCGAGAGCGTACAGAGTCGGGTAAAAGACCTTATACCGCTTGCGAGCTTTCCCAACTTGGATAGACATCCACAGGTTGAGGAAGCTGTAAAGAACCACCACTATCACCACATATCCAAATTCATCTCCTAACACCTCCATCTCTCCTCTGCTTCTAATCTTTTCTTTCACTGCCCTTTCCCAGTTATTATATTAACCCTCCAATCGCTCACTGCTCCCTCTTTGTTTTCTAATCTGTGGGAATTCTCGACTTTCTCGCCAAGTAAACAAGACATCTAGGCTAAAACAAAAGCCACCCACTTGGTTTTTTACGTTCTCATATGCACTCAGCATTCAAAACCCACAGCCAGCACATAAAAATATTACTAAAAAGCATATATTATATCGTTAATCAATTCCATCGTCATTGTAGTTGTAGCATAAATAATCATAGTGGGTGAGACTGAAAAAAAGATGGATTATAAAATGATCCAAAATTTGGTTAAAAGATACAAAAAAAAAAAAACCCTCCGGATTTCTTGGTTCTGTTCTTCCAGACCTATTTTTACCGGTTCTTAGTTTTTCAATTCAACCTGTAAAATTAAACTGTTAAATCAACCAGTTTTGAATTCCGTCCGTTCCAGTTTTTCGAAGAACTAAATTGTACTAGCAGGGATAGAAGAGAGAAATGCAATGGAGTGAATTCCGAAACAACGAGTCTTACACAGGCAAATGCTTTCACACTGCAAATCCAATGTTACATTGAAACAAAACGCCAAGGACCTCAGTTCCCTTATTCACGTATGTTCAAGAAGCTAAGCCGGTACACTGATTAAGGTATGATAGAAATGAACCAACAGAAAGAAAAAAAATATTTATTGAAGACTCAAGTCCACCACTCACTTCTTTAGTAGCGTCGCGCTGCATTGTGCCATTATTTTTGATGCCCTAGTAATTGAATCAGTCATGTAGAAATTCTCAACAGCAGCCTTGAATGGTGTCGAGTATATCTTCTGAGTACAGTCGAGACTCAATGTTGATCCAAAAGAAGCCGCCTCTATCTCATCAGTGCGGAGTAGGTTCGGTGCCACAGTGCTCATCCTGGATCGTATGGATGCTAATGTATCATAAGGTAAACGAATTCCTGCAACCTCAGAGAGAGCTCGAATGATCTTCCAATCATCCCTAGCATCACCCACTGTAGGGACTGCAGGCAATGTTTGCTGGGCACACCCTTCTGTATTTTCATATGTGCCCTCCTTCTCGCTGAATGCTGCTGAAGGAAGAATTACATTGGCACGATACACGCTTCGGTCTCCATGGTGCCCCTGGTACACCACAAAAGCATCCTCTGGCACTTCTTCCAAGTTCAAATCATCAGCACCCATAAGATACAAGAATTTTGCAGACTCAACGCTGTTGCTGGATTCTGGCACAAGTCCAAGGTCAAGGGCTGCAGCCTGGGAAGCATTGAGAAGTAAAACATTGAATCCATTCCAGTCAGGTCTGATGACATTCCCCTTCTTTGCAATGGCTTCAACAGCGGCAAAAATTGCATCTTTGTCGTCCCTCTCAAATATCCCAGCACCAACAATGATGGCTGGGTTTTTGGCATTTGTGATGGCTGAAGAAAAAGGATGACAACCTTCGGCAATCTCAAGAATTGTTTGTGGCCCAGTGCCAAGATGCTGGCAATCATAGTTGAAGTCTGTTGGAGGACCAATGTATCCAACTTTAGCCTTTGATGCCCGAACCATCTTATGAATTCTGGCATTAACCATAGCAGCTTCAACCCTTGGCTGAAGATTAACATGAAATTAAATGATTATTAGGCTGAATATTAACATGAAATTATATGATAATTATACTTTTTACTTGATATACATCCACACTCTTCACACATTTTATTCTTCTCGCAACAGTATCCTTTTTCCTTACTTGATTAGTCCTCTTCGACTTTATGTTTTCAACTTGGAATCCTGGGCTCTCTCGATAGCCATTTTTTTACTCTCTAACCCCCTTTGGTGTATATCATAGATCTTTTGTTCTCAACAGAAAAAATTCAAAGAATGCATGGAGCAAGCATCCAAAAAAGTAATCATTCAATTTAGAAGAAACATGGAACACCTATCATGGGAACGAGTTGGACAACTAATTGCTTACTATGTAAAGAGAACGTGGATAAAAGATATTGAGACGTTCAAAAAGAATACATGCAAGATGTACAGAATATAAGGATTTGGGCAGATAAAGCATTACCTGGGTACCAATCAAAAGGAATACATCAGCCTTCTCAAGCCCAGCAATACTGCTATTCATGAGATATCTATATCTTAGATCAGCATTAGGGTTTGAACCAGTTCCTTCGCACCACACATTATTTGATCCCATGTTGTTTAACAAATCTTTCAGTGCCATCATGGATTCAGCATCAGAAAGTTTACCAGCAACTCCAACAATTTCCTCTGGTTTAACCTTAAGGGCAACCTCCGCAACAATAGCCAATGCATCATGCCAGCTCACAGCCTTAAAGCGCCCATTAGCATCACGAATCATGGGATCATTTAGCCTCTGTCTCTTCAATCCATCATAACAGAAGCGAGTTTTATCTGATATCCATTCTTCATTTATATCCTAAAAAGGTCAGCGAAACAGGCAAAAGTTATTTATCTTATCAAGCAGATCATCGTTCTTTTTTCACCCCAAAATCTTACTTGGACAGGTGAAAAGATGCATCAAGAAACATTTCAATGATTAATGAATGTTAACCAGATAGGGATAGCACCAGTAGGAAAATATAATCAGCTTTGAAAGAACAACTTTCCTTCAAATTTTAAACATTGAAGTTTCAGCAATTTATGATAAGAAAATTTAGTTACTTCGAATCTTGCACAAATTGGAAGAGACCATTCAATCATTATTACCAAAATGAAACAAGGCATAAGAGAAAAGTCTACAATTTAAGAACTAGCACAAAAGAAATCAACATCTTTGTGAGGCTGCATTTCATAACAGAAATGATACAGGTCATAGAGTCACTTGAAGTCACAAGATCAAAACAAAATGAGAACTAGCACAAAAGCAGCTTACATATAATTCATTGCTTCGTGGGCATCACATAAAAGACTCCTAGAAATGAGTGTACCATAAGCAGCTTACAAAAATTTACACTTACCTCATTTAAACGTGGAAGGATACGCATAACCTCCGGACCTCTGCTATCAATCCGAATGTTGGATCCAACCGCATCAGTCACATCAATGGTCTCCGTTCCTTTCATTTCCCAGTTTCGGGCCTTAAATGCAAAGGGTTTTGAGGTAAGGGCTCCAACAGGGCATATATCAATTACATTTCCAGAAAGTTCACTTGTCATAAGCTTTTCAACATAAGTCCCAATTTCTTCTCCACTACCACGACCTAACATGCCAAGATCCTGAACTCCAGCAACTTCTGTTGCAAACCTGACACACCTGATGAAACCAAAAAAAAAATTAGTTGCCTCAAAGTCCGACTATAGAATGAGAAGAAAATTGCTTATGGATATTTCTCAAATAAAAAAATCCTGAAACAATCAAAAGGCACTGGCCAAAGAATGGGTTAAAGAAGAAGGTGCAAATTTTAGCTTGATACTCGAAAAAGAAAGAACAGTAAAGAGGCCCTGGAAGATCTATTTATGAACCAAACTACCAAAGAGCCCAAACAAAACTTCATTTGGCTTCATTGAGGTGTCTCCCACAAAAAATGCCACTAAGCATTTTCCAGGTAATAATGTGATATCCTTTATCAAGGGCATAATTTTTGTGCGCAAAGGTTTAGAACTTAGACTGAGATGTGTAATTATAGAAGAACGACATCAGTATATCATAGAAAAGCAAAGAAAATTCACACTAGAAATTGTATAGGTCCACTTAATCACAATCTGATATAAACCATTCAAAGTGTGGGACAACACATGATTAAAAAGGTGGTGGACATACATCAGCAATATTAGTGACAATGATACAACTATCATTCAAGTGGAAGCACTCATCCTTTGGATTCAAATCTTAATAGATTAAAAATATAAAGAAATAAAGCAGTTGGAGATATTGTTAGATTTATTTCAGACCTTGTGCACTGAATGCACCGAGTCATGACAGTCTTCACCAAAGGTCCAAGATTCTTGTCAACAACAGATCTCTTCATTTCAGTAAAACGGCCACGATCAGATCCAAATGCCATAGACTGATCCTGGAGATCACATTCTCCACCCTGATCACAGATTGGGCAATCCAGTGGATGGTTCATCAGCAAAAATTCCATTACTCCTTCCCGTGCCTTCTTTGCCAATGGTGTATCCGTCTTAATCTTCATTCCTATGTTATAGTCCCAGGAAAATTAGAGAACAAAATAAATAAATTAATTAATCAATAAATAAAAGTTTTCATAAATCAGAACCAAATCAACATAAAACAAAAAATATACACTTATTTCAGAAGCAGCACAACTCCCTAACAGATAAATTGTTTAAAATGACAGGCACTATCGCCTTGAAAGATCAGTTTCACACGAGAATTATTCGTATGCCGAGGGCCGCCCGAGGCCACTATTGCTAGAAAATTAAGAAAAAAAAGAAATTAACATATACGAATTTTGAAAGAGATATAATAATTGAATCTTACTGTAATGAATCGTAGCGCTGTATCTTTCCTAACATCAAAAGGACAAATAAAAACATTAAGAAACGTTGAAGCAAATTAAAAGTATCGGATTAAATTGATAGCCTAATCGAAATCATTAAATACACCTAAATATATTATAAGCCTGTATAAAAGAAACCAAATTTGTTCATCCATAAAGGTCAAATTCAAACAGATGAATGAACTTAGCTAAAATGAAAAAATAACAAGCATGGAACCAATAGGCTCACCTGGGAGGGCGGGCATGGCGCAGGAGGCGACGGGCTTGGGGGATTTTTCAACCTCGACAAGGCACATACGGCAGTTCCCCGCGATCGAAAGTCGGCTATGATAACAAAACCTAGGAATGTCAACTCCAGCGATCTCGCAGGCCTGAAGCACAGTCATGCCTTTAGGGATTTTCACTGGGAATCCATCTACGAACACCTCCATGGAATCATCAGGGTTCGTGAACTCGACCCGGGCACCGCCCACGGGTTTCTTCGGGGGAGGCGGAGTGGGTTCGGGCTGCGCTGCTGCGGCGGCCGATGAGGCATCGGGGGATTGGAGGCCGGGTTTGGTAACGATGGGTCGGAATCGAGAGTATTGAGAAGAGAGAATCCTGGAGGATTTAAGAGTTCTTGAAGCTAACGACCCTAAACCCATTTCTAGGTACGAATAGATCTCTGAGCTGAGAACAGTGGCGAGAGATTTTTATTGGCACTCAAATGAAAATGAAGGGCATGTGATTCCCCACGAATCGGGTTTCAAGTTGACCCGTTTTTCGTATCCATGGTCTGTAATTGGTGCTTGTATACGGCGTCGTATTGGTGTACGAAAATTGTAAGAGCCTGTATATATTTTGATAATCAATAAAACCCAAAAGAAAATCCAAATGCTTTTGTTAATATTACTTAAATATAATATTATTTATGATCTTTCATATTAGCTTAAGGCTTAATTCCCAAACAAGTGCCCAAATTATCATTTTTTTCAAATAAGTGCCTACTGTTTTTTTGTCCATCAAGGTGTCTAACGTTATAAATGTTAATTTTTTAAGTGTTCAGGTCGTCAATGCCGTTAGTTTTTCTCATTATGTGACACGTGTCAACACTTGATAATTTTAAAAGTTTTATATAAAATTTTAAAAAATAAAATATATATATTTTTAAAAAGAAAAAATATAAAATTTAAAATAACTCCTATGAAATCGTGATCGATTAACGATTAATTGACCACAAATCGACGTTTTAAATCTCACAAAACTTAAGATGAAAATCGTGATCCCACTCGATTTCGACGGTTAATCGGCACAATTACGATGACATATAACTAGGATGATGTTAATGACTATGTTGGTGAAGGCGCATATGGTGTATTAAGGTTAGGATTTAGTATTTTGGGTTGTTTTATTATATAAGAATAGTTAGGGTCTTTTTTTTATAAACACAATAATGTTTTTAATGTTTTTTATATAAAAGAAAATAAAATTATCAGGTGTTGAAACATGACATTTAACGGGAAAACTAACGGCGTTGACGATCTGTGCACCTAAAAGGGCAATGTTTGTAACATTAGATACCTGAATAGATAAAAAAACGTAGACACTTATTTTTAGCAAAAATGACATGGTTTGGACACTTTTGACAAAAAAGGCATAGTTTGAACACTTATTTGAGAATTAAGCCTTAGCTTAACCACCGTTACTTTCTTCATCACAATCCATGCTTAAACATTAAAGCAAGTTGAAAGCAAAAACTTCAACCCCTATAAATTTATTTCCTCCTTTTCAAAGGGTAATATAATTTATTTTTTAGGGGGTTAAATCCATTGACTAGCCAATTACTAGCAGGCTAAAGTAGGTTTTGCTTCAATTTTTATTTTGCTTTTCCTTATAATTTTTTCAATTTTTAATCGAGCAAAATACATTTAAGAAATGACAAATGATGTAAAAGATAATATATTTTTTATTTCCTTTCTACATAAAGATTGTCGAATCACATAAATTAAATAAGAATAAATTATTTTGGATATAAGATAAATAAGCTTTATAGCTGGAAGGGCTTCAAATCTAAGGATCTCGAGCACAGTCTAAACACTTAATCAATGGGATAAGTTGAGAATTCATTATTCAGGGACCAAAGTTAAAAATATATCCAACTTTTAGAGGTAAGACATGTATTTAACCCTTTATTTTATTAGTGAAACTAAGGGAAAAACAGTCATCTCCTAGTCGATACCCTGCATTTTTCCTGAACTTTAAGACAAACTCGTACACTTTTTCAGGGTCCGCCATTACTCTCCCTTGCAAACACCGCTTCATCCAACCGGAGAACTTGGGACACTCGTCCGCCACCGTAAACCCGCCGATCTTCTCGAGCGCCAAGAACCAACAGGTCAGAGGAATTGCTATAATGTCAACGAATCCGAACGTGGCACCATTGAGGTAATCCTTGTCCCCCAAGGCACCTTCTAGCTGCTTCAATATCTCTATGAACTTCGTTTTCGCTTCCACCGGTACCTCCCCTTTGCTTCTCCGTATATTCCCAATTGCATCAAATACCTTTTTCTCAATACTCAATATAATCGGACCAGGTGTCGTCGATGAAGTTAACGATGACAGTGGACTCACACAAGGGTTTACCGTCGTGCAGAAACACGGGGACTTTGTTGTAGATGGGGTTGGAGTCGAGCAACAACTCGCTTTTGCCGCCGGTACAAGTCCTCGGATCGAGCTCGTATTGAAGGCCTTTCTCGTTCAACGCAATCTTCACCCTCATGCCTCTCTCGTATTGAATTTATAAAAGTATTGAATTTATAAAATTTAAAGGATGAAAATATATTTTTAATAAAAAATATAAAAAATTTAAATATATAATAATTTTAAATTTTTAAAAGGTTTAGTACCTCAACCACCCCTCAGTCAAAATTCCCCTTTGTTCTAAACAATAACAACCAGCTTAAATTTTCCAGCTTCCATGGCTTCCAATTCAAAAATCCCAAAATCAAAATTCCCCTTTGTTCTAAACAAGAACAACCAGCTTAAATTTCCCAGCTTCCATGGTTTCCATTTCGTTTAACTGAATTCCCTAATTTGAGTATTTTTTTAAAGAAGAATCGAACTAAGGAATCTTTGTTCATCGCACTTAGCAGTTTAAGTTTACAAAGAGAATCTCGAATGGATTTCAAAACAGAAAAACACTTGCTTCTTATTGGGCACAATGAATGATACGGATCACAAACAATTTGAGTACTTTTTATTTTCCACAAAAGATCAAGGCGGATTGAAATTAGTTTAGGATCAATAAGAAATTTGAAAACTCAAATATCACTTAAAAATTAACTAATCCCAGAAAAAATGGTTCAATAATTGGAAAAAAAACCCAAAAAAGGAAAACATATGACTTTTACAAGGTTGAGAAACAAACGAAAAACAAGAACAGGGGCTTCAAATTCAGAACCTAGAGATAAGTTTACAAAATCCAAAGATATTAAACATGAAAATTTACACGAGAGAGAGAGAGAGAGAGAGAGAGAGAGAAGAGAAGGAAATTAACCAGAAGTTTTGAAGAGAAAAAGAGTGAGAAGGAATTTAAAACAAGGTTTGAATCTTAAGACGTCTTCAAGTCGAAAGGATTGAGTTAAAGAAAAGGAAATTGAAGGGTGGAAAATTGATGAAAATGGAAGCTTGTAGTCTGGAGGTATGTGGAGAAGAGTATCTTCCATGGAAAATGTTGGCAAAGAAAATGTAGACAAAAAAATAAAATAAAAAATTGAAGAAGAAGAAAAGAAAATGTGGTCGGCGATGTTGCTAGATCTACGATGATCGGCTATGTATTCGAGTAATCGAAGGTCGGATTCATGACGAGGAGCACAAGACGATTTTGCTAATGTATTTTGGGTCCCGAACGGTGGTCAGCGTCGACAATCGGCGCGGTAGTCACCGGCGGTCAAAGGTGGCCGGTGATTGACCGATGGAGCAATCATACCTGAGAGTGGAGGGCACAGGTGAAAGGCTTAGTGAAGAAAAGAAATTCAGAAAAAAGTACGAGGGAGGAAACTTAAAATAGTATATATACATTTTCCAAAACTACGTAGTTTTGGAAAATAGAAGAAAGAAAAGAAGAAATTATAATTTTAGTCCTCTAACGTGGAAACAAAATCACAATTTTAGTTCTATAATGTGAAAATAATTGGCGTCCACTTATGTAGAAATTAAAGATTCAGTTAATTAAAACGATAGATATTGATGAAATTAAATGATTTCGAGAATAAAATTAATGTAAAAATGTAATAAGAGTAAAATTGATAAATTCGATTAACTACAAAGATAATTGTGACCCTTAAACATACAATTTAATACCAAATGTATTACACAACTTAAAAGAATGATACATTAAGGTCGGTAATAGAATAAAACACAATTTATCAAGGTTATTTCTCATTCATAATTTAGAAAAATAAATTTAAAAATATAGATATTCAATAGATACATTCGAATGAGAATTCAAGACATGTATTCCTCATTTTTTTCTTTATTATATATAAGAAGTTAATCTTTAACATTAGATTGAATCATTTCATAAAAATCTTAATTAATATATTTATTAATAGATTAAATACACGTCGTACTTTTTTTCTATCCGTTAGTCTATCCCATTGAATTTTCTTAAAAGCCTTTATATATATCTTACGATAAAAAACGAAAATTCTACAATCAATATTTTTTCCGAACAGAAATTGTCAATATTATTACATGTAAAAGATGTATCAAACACCCAGAAGAAGTTCAACAGGCTAACAAACAAAAGCAAAACAGCTGAAGAACAAAAACAAAGGCAAAAGAAAAAAAATAAAACCCGATAACTAAAGAAAAAACGATTAACACTTCAAATTCTTGCTGAAGAAGTAGAAAAAACGGTGATACGCTCAGCTGCAAGGAACCAAATAAAAAACTCAAGCCTTCAAGCACTGGCCCAACCATGAGAGTCATCTCTCTCCTTCCCAACGTTGTGATGTGTGAAACACAAAGAGCACGAGAGAAGACAAGATGTTAATATATATGAAATTGAATATTCATACCGTTATTATATATGAAATTTTAATATGTTTAATAATTATTGTTATGTATTCATATATACCCAATACATAAATAAATAAAGTTGGTGACGGAACACAGATACAACACGGGACAAACCCATGAAACGTTTTTGCCGCTTAATAAATGAGAGAGATAGGAACTTTGCAATCCTAGTCATTAACATGTCAACTTGCCTACAATTTATCCTTTTAGTCACCTACTTGTCAGTTTCCCTTATACTCTTATGACATCATTAACATTTAATATATTAATTTTTAATAATAAAACTTTAATAAAATTATTACTAGTATAGTAATTTTTTTTCTATATATTCCCACCTTGTTTCACGCTTTTATTATTATAAATTTTCTTTTAAGACCAAAACTTCTCTGTTGTCCGGTCCTCCCTTCTATGGCAACAAAGTTTCTCTCGCCAAAGCTCCTCAACACCCTCCCTCCATTCACCAGGTTTCTTAGCTCTGCCTCCACCGCCTCCATCGCCGCCGTTTCACCCCTCAATTTCGACGAAAAGCCTGAACCCAATGACGCCGAAAAACAGCTGACTGAACCTACCACCGCCACCACAAACCTCGACCTTTCTGATCATCAAAAGCTTTTCGCCTCGGTTTCGACCTTGAAACTCCTACGTTCATCGGCCACCCTCGGGTTGGCTTCCAATGAGCGTTTCATCGATTTCGGCATGTGGGTTATGAATTCCAGACTCATGGAAACAAGTTTGGTACGTGATGCTATATTAAAAACCGTAAAACATACCTTCTTTCAACAATTTTGCGCAGGTGAAACCACCGAGGAGGCGGCCGACTGCGTTAGGAGAGTACACGACAGCGGTTTCAGAGGGATGCTCGTTTACGCGGTCGAGCATACAGAAGATAACGCCGGTTGTGATCGGAATTTGGAAGGGTTTATAAAGAGTGTTGAACTCTCCAAGTCACTTCCACCTTCATCTGTAAGGGTTCTTATCCTCATTGATTATTGTCCCAACACGTAAACCTCTCGGGTTTTAAAGATATATTCCCCCTAAAACCATTATTATTAGTATTATACATATATTAAATACGTATATCAAACTTGAATACATTTTAAAATCTGGCACTTACCGATTATTCGAAGTCTTTCCATTGTATGAGACTTTTTTTTAGCTTTATGTGCATGTACGTGAGCTTAAATGGTGGAGCGTTTCCCGAGGATTCAGTCTTAGACTGTTTTTGGTGTTTTGTGATGGAGAAAGCGGTGCATTAGTGAAAAGGATCGGCTGTTGTTTTGACAGCTGCCTTGCTAGTGACAGCAGACAAAACGCTAAACAAGTTGTCCGACTAAACATGTGTTCATTTATTCAGGTGAGCTTTGTCATAGCAAAGATTACTGCAATTTGCCCCATCGGCCTGCTAAGGAGGGTTAGTGACTTGCTGAGGTGGCAATACAAGGACCCTTCTTTTAATCTCCCATGGAAGCTCAACACTTTACCCATTTTCTCAGATTCCAGTGCTTTATACCACACGCTCGAAAAGCCAGCACCATTGGCATCACAAGAGGAGTTAGACCTTCACTTGGCTCACCAGAGACTTCTTAAACTCTGCCAAAAGTGTATTCAAGATAATGTGCCTCTCACAATTGATGCCGAGGACACATCGATACAACCTGCCATTGATTACTTTACATATTCCTCGGCAATCATGTATAACCGAGATGATAAACCTATCGTTTACTGTACGATTCAAGCATACTTGAAAGATGCAAGAGAGAGGCTGTTTATGGCAACAAAAACTGCAGAAAGTTTGGGGATCCCTATGGGGTTCAAACTAGTAAGGGGTGCTTATATGTCTAGTGAAAGCAATTTGGCCTCATTGTTAGGCTACGATTCCCCGATTCACAACAGCATTGGGGAGACGCATGCATGCTACAATGACTGTGCTTCTTTTATGCTCGAGAGGATTGCTGATGGCTATGGTGCAGTTGTTCTTGCTACTCATAATATTGAGTCAGGTAATGTACTTTTTCATCCCTGATGAGATTTGAGACACAGGATTGATTTAACAGGTCGATGAATGATTAACAGGGCAACTGGTGGCATCAAAAGCATGTGATCTAGGGATCCGAAAGGGAAACCAAAAGCTAGAATTTGCTCAGCTATATGGAATGTCTGAAGCACTTTCTTTTGGTTTGAAAAATGCAGGGTTTCAAGTTAGCAAGTATTTACCATATGGACCTGTAGATATGGTAGTGCCATACCTCCTAAGGAGGGCTGAAGAGAACAGAGGACTGCTATCGACTTCAAGCCTTGATAGAATACTCATGGGGTAAGTTTTTTTAGCCAGGGAGAGAGAAGATTCAATAGAACTGTAAAGTGATATGATACTGATCACTCTTTTCTATCCGGCTTATCTAATTACATGCAGGAAAGAGTTGATGAGAAGACAAAAGAAGCTGCAATTTACTAAGTCAAAGATGGCATCTCCAAGTAGCATCAAGGTAGAAATAGGCACAGAATGAAAGTTTTAACCAAGTGGTTAAACAATGGCTTTCATTTCAGGATGGCTACTTTTGTCTTATCAGATGGTAATTTCCACCAATAATGTAGATAAATAAATGTAACATTTGGTGATGTATCTGCCATATCAATGGAATTTTGCTCTTTGAAATCTCATATCAGTATGTGCATGTATTATGATGAAGCCTATGATCAAATTAAGTGCATATCAAAGTCATAGCCAAGTTGGAGTCCAATCAATTGGTAACCACTAGTGTGATTATGACTAGTAGCTCAAGCAATTCCTATATGGAAAAACGACAGTGCGATATGAAAATCAACCACTCACCAATGGATGTAACTAAACACAAGGTTTTTGAAGATTACATTATCTCTACCCACTTTAGTTGATTTGGATTCCATTTCATGCATCTGGTGTGCTTATGTCTAGCTACTCAAGGGAATTCTTCCCAGGCCAACCCTGAACTTGGAAAAATTAGCTACAGATTTATGGCTTTACGTTTTGCCGGTGCAACTCACACCAAAAATTAGCTTTAGATTTATGGCTTTACGTTTGCCGGAGTAACTCGCACCTTTTCCTTGAAATTATAGTAAATAGCTATTACAAATTTCAGACTGCAATTTTACAAGTTGAACAATAATATGGTAGCAGAGGTCAACGTTCACATCTCACGTCTTAGTTCTATTTATAGTTTAATCAAGGTTTTCAATATTGGATTTATCAGTTGTTGCAGCAGGCCTCAAGAACGAATATAAACACATTACTAATCACACCCTCTGTTTCATTTAAATCCTAAATAGAAATATGGGAATTAAGGATTATTTTTGACAACAACAAAGTATCAGGTCATTGCATGACAAAAGCCACTGCAGACTATCATGTTTTGGTAAAGTGACTAACAAGCTCAATAATCAAACTTTTGGATCATCTCCACAGGCTAAATATCAGTGTGATCAAAGCCATTTACCTAATACACATCAATAGGACTGATTTCTGAGGAGTTATGAGGCCATTATTAGGATATCTGGATGTTAATACCTAAATCATAAGAGGCAAAGCAGCGCCTAATTCATCATTTCCAATAGACATCTCCTCCACGAAAAGGTTTAACAAAAAAAAAACTGTTTTCAGGTTCATATAACCAAAGAATAACAGTATAAGCACTGAGAAAGTAGCACTTATCAGCTTAAGGTTTGATAGCCCAAAGGCCCTTGTAAACCATCCTGTCTTGGATCACTCCTTCCCATTAAGTAGGGTACCCATGGGAAAAGTTTCCCAAGCTCCTTGCCTATTATACTAGGCTGTCTATCATTAATCCCAAATTTAGCTCTCTCAACAGCTTCCATTATATCTTCCCTTGTCACTGTTTCACCACCTACAGGAACAACCACAGCGAGACAAAAAGTTCAGCTTTGTTCTCAACATTAATAATGTTTTAATCTAACAGGCCAATGGAATTAGTGGAACCGGTTAAACCAAAAACTGGACCCCTCACTGGTTCAGCAAACGATCTGGTTATTAGAAATTTTGGGAGTGGGGTAGGTGGGTTTGCTTTTACAATGCTCAACACGAACTTAAAAAGGAAAAGGAGAAAACGTAACCAGCGGTAGAGGCAATGCAATCTGAAACCAGATGGAGCTATGTATCAGCTTCTCACCTCTACGAGCAGCAAGTAAAGCAGCTTCATTGACAATGTTTGCAAGATCAGCACCTACAAAACCCGGGGTCAGTGAAGCAACCAACTCAGAAATAAGTTGTGGGTCTTCTTCTAGAGAAACTCCTCTCAAATGTACAGCCAAAATCTTTCTCCGTCCCTCCTCATTTGGTTCTCCCACCAATACTTTCCTTGAGAAGCGACCAGGGCGACAAAGGGCTGGATCCAGTGCTTCTGGCCTATTAGTTGCCCCAATAACAACCACTTTCATGTCTGACTCAAATCCATCCATTTCAGTCAGCAACTGCAGCAACAAAATAGGATTTTAAAAGCCCGTTAATAGCAGGAGAGAATCCAAAATTTTCGAATTCTGTATTTGGTTTAAATTTTCAAAAAAGAAACAAGAACAAAACTTGAGAAAAACCCATGGATAGATCCTTCAAATTAAATAAGAATTTATAGGACCTTTTTTGTTGTTGCAAAAATATGGTTTGATTGTAAAGGGCAATCTTTACACAGAAGTGATAAAATGTTTATTGAAGTCCCAATTTGATCATAATAATATAAGTAAAACGCAGATATGCAATGCAAATAGGGTAGGAATAGGATGTTAAATTGCCTGGTTTAATGTTTGGTCTCGTTCATCATTGAAGCTTCTACCACGCTTCCCTCCAACTGCATCAAGTTCATCAATAAATATAATCGATGGGGCAGATTTCCTAGCCACGTTGAAAAGATCTCGAATTCGAGCTGCTCCTCTTCCAACAAATAATTCAACAAATTCACTAGCTGATACACTAAAGAAAGGAACTCCTGCTTCTCCAGCTACTGCACGAGCTAGTAATGTCTTCCCTGTTCCTGGTGGACCCACTAGCAACACACCTCTAGGTAATTTTGCTCCCAGTTTTTGGTAGTTTACAGAGCCCTGAAGACATGAAACGATCTACAGAAGGGATTTGTGTCAGCAGAGAGGGACAGAAAATTACTTCATTACTCATGAGAGATTAAGTAAACCTAGTTTGTAATAGCTATAGGGGACATTGTCTCTATTAAGACAACAAACACCCCCTAGAGAATATAGCAGTCGAACTACAAAGAGCTAAGTGATCTAAGATATATGCATCAACATTTGTTATTAGTTGTGAACACTTCCAGGACAATAAATTAATTCAAACAAGAGAAAGTACCAGAAAGGACACCCTTCTAGCAAAAGCCTAATGCATGGCATACGAATTTGTTAAACCAAATAACTTGGTTTTGGGCTTACGAAAAGTATTTACAGCCAAAAAATTGTTAGCAGTATCATCGATGAATTCAAATGCCTTCCAAAGGAAATAAAACCAAGACAAGGAGATCACAAATGAAAGCTATGGTAACATCCTGGTTGGTTTACTACCTTCTTGAGACTATATCACACATGGAAACAATTTGAATAAATTCTAGAAAATAAGCAAAATTCTATCCTCATCATGATGTGGCCAGCATATGAATGTCTTGACATAGGATATGAAACAGAAGGGGAAAGAAGAAAAGAAATTACATTCATTTTGTGGAAATTGAGAAGTTCTTACCTCCATAAGCTCCACCTTAGCAGTATCAACTCCCTCCACATCATCAAACCCAACAACCTGATTATTCGGTCGCCGCTTCTTTGCTGGGCTATTTGCAGCTGAAAGTTGACGATACAGAAGCCACATCAAAGGCATTAAAGGAATCCACAAGGATATAATAGTTATTAAAGTACTCCTCATTGCCATTAGAACTGATTGTGGTGCTGAGCTATAAGTTGTTCCCTTTTCTCGCATCAAACTAAGAAGAAACTTTTCATCATGATCAATTTTTCTTGTCAAATACATCCACGGAGAAGTAGAAGTTTTAGGTTTTGAAAACCTCTTCAATAGACCTTGGTTTTGCAATTGTCTACCATCCTCTCTTGCAACCATATCAGTTAGGTTTTCTGTTGAATCGTTCCTTGCCGATGATTCTTCTTCCGATTGAGTATTTTCATCACTTTTAGAATCCATGTTGAAATATATACGACGAGAACCCTCTTCAAGCAAAACCTTTGTCACGGAACTACTCTGAAGGCTTGTTATAAACTCCGAGTACGGAACAATCTTAGGAGATGGCACTGCAGTTAATTTCAAGAACAAATAGCACATTCCCAACACTAGAGTTATCGTGCTGTAAAGACTAACCCTTCTTATATTCTTTCTTAAAAACACAGCTACATCATTTAACATCGACCTAACTGAGAGTCTCTTCATTCTTCTCGTTAATAACCGTAACCGGGGACGCAATCTTACTGAAAATATCTTTCTCACACGGCTACTTCCTCCTTTTCCAAATTGGGTTTCCTTATCTCCACTATTCCCCTTCATCAATAACCCATTGGGTGCCTTGCAACAAACTCGAAAACCCAATGAAGGAACCTCATTGCTTCTTCCATTACTAATAAACCTAGAGCTATTATCACCAGAAAAGAACAAGTTCTGGGTTTTGCAGTGGTTATAGCTATATATACCAAGTGAAGGAAAGCAAACTGAAGTATAAGAAAAGCCAGTATATCTCCTAATAGACTTGGTTTTCCCACTATCAATAACCAAGTTTCCTTCACTAACAAAACACCCATAATTGCACACAATACTAAAACAAGCCATGAGTATTTGCAAATCAACAACAATACTTTGGGAAGAGAAAAAACAACAACAAAAGCTACATAGATAGATATCGGGAAATTGGTAGGCTTTAAGCCAGAGAAAAGTTTTACTTCTTACCTGGGTTTATAATACATGGGATGAAACTGACGAATGATAATGAATGAGGGGAAGGCTACTTTATCTTCCAATTTTCTTTTCTAATTATATCTGCTGGGATTTAAGAATTGAAAACGAAGATCTGACCGTCCTAAAACATTGGCTGGATTGATCAGATAAATATGGCGTTTTTGTGGCCCAAAACTAGCAGCGGTACAATGAATAAATTATCTAATCCAAGATCTAATAAATGACTTTCAATTGAATTATTTCATTTAAATATTCAGGGTTTACGCGTATTTTTGATATTAATGATGTGTAAATTAATCACAAAATTAAAAAAAATATTATAATCATTGAAATAAGACCATATAATACTAGGAAATATTAAATCTAACCAAGAAATTCGTACTAAGATATATACAAACAGATCTTATCGCATCGACAAATGTGATCAAACTATTGAAAGAGCACCGACAAACAACAAATCAGACTCGAGCGACGTGAAAAGTTATCCACGAACACAAATTGTGTATCCAAATCCAATATGAGGGTCCAAAGCAAGGAATATCACAATATATCAGATAAGCGCCATCTTGATCAGTCGTGACGATGTCAAATCAATCCTTAGAAAAAAAGATAAATGAAAAACGACCAAAGAATCGAGAAACATGTAAAAAAACATTAGAAAATGTGTCATAAATATAGATGACAACGTATAACATAGACAAATTTATTAAAAAAAAGAACAAAAGAAAATAAAGATACAATATAGAAAAGAAAAAGAAAATAAAAAATATCGACGATCGACAATCAACATTAAAATCCGCCTATCAACAAAGACGAAAAAGAAAAGAGATGAGCGGCACACAACGAGAGAAAACTAATATTAATATAAATAATTTATTTTAGTGGTTTAATTTTAACTTTAAATAATTATATTTTATATATCATTTATTTCAGTGAGTTGATTTAGAATTTTTTTTAAAAGTATATTATTGCGCAAAACTAATATTGATAAATTATTAATATAAATATAAATGTGAAACTTATTTTTTTAATTTATTTATCGATATAAAATGAATGTATTTTAATACCTAATCCAGATAAAAAAATAAAGTAATGATAGACAATAGAAGTAGATACATTGACATACAAAAGTAAAAAGATTCCTTAAAAAATTATTTTTACATAAGTTAAGATAAAAAAGAATATATATATAATTCATCCTCTCAAGTAAAAATAAATAAAAATTAATAGAAGGAATGATTAAAAAGCAAAAAATAGTGATCAAAGATTACACAATACGGTGAGCAGCAAAACCTGATTCCGTGATGTTTCAAGTCTTCAAATCTTACCCAAAACTTGAGAGTTAAGGTAAAGGCATTATCCCCTTCAAAACTTTGATGCCATCTTGAGTGTTCGGGTACCATTGAAGTTGTCCGGCGTGTTACGGGTATAAGGTGCTATGGTCCCTATGCTCTTGACTCCGGCTGCTCGGATTCCCGTGCTCTCGGCTCCTCCAACTATCCTGACTACCGTATTCTCGACTTCTCCAACTGCTTTGAGTGTGATTAAAGAAACTAGAACTGTAGTCTTGACTGCCAAAAGCTAATCTCTGAAACAATCTGATTTCAGCAGATTGTTATGCCGAATAAAAAACTCCACTTTGGTCGGGTCTCATTCCATTCGTGATATCCGATGAATCGTCTAATGAGTCTAGAACTCTCACTACCTGAGAAGTAGACGTCCAAGAAGTTCTTCCGTGAGCCAAACATTATAATAAACGAAGTTACTGCACTACTAAAACATATTTACCTGGCTCATTCTTGGTCTTTTAGCAGCTGAATGCCGCACACAAGCGGCAGCTGCCTTGATCATTCGAAACATCTCATGTTTCACATAACTGTTTCCCAGTCTTGGATCCACCAACTCTTCGAAGTTCTCATGTTCGATTGCTTCAGCGAACAATGGTCGAGCCCAAGTAACAAAATTTGGATCATTTTAAAACGTTTGGCATTGGAACATTGCCATGGGTTCCATTGCATTAGAGAAAGAAATGATCAAGGTAATAACGACTAGGTGAAGCACTTTTGGAAACATTTGTTTGAAGCTACACTGGATTTCAGATTTTATTGGAAAAATCGAAAAATTCAAGATTATTCGATCATCGTAAGATTTAAAGAAAAGCTAAATCTTTGAAGAAGTCCGAGCAAAGCACATCAAACCTTTCTATAACACAAACCTAGTTGCGTAGACTTACCCATTCAACCAGCTCTCATCACCTTGGGGCTGAGTATCATCAACAGGCTTGCGCCCAGTAACTAGCTCCAGGAGCACAACACCAAAGGAATAAACATCGGATTTTTCTGTTAACTTGCCACTTGTTGCATACTCTGGAGCCATATATCTAAGAAAGAATAAATTCATTAATCAGAACACCTGAATATGATAATTTGATTACGATACATTACATGTTTGCTTACCAAGTAAAAAAGACAACAAAAAGCATAGTGCACAGTCGAACGGAGCATCACATCCCAAAATAACTGGATATTAAACGTTTCGAATCACAACAATGTGCTTTAAATATATCAAAGTGATAATATGCCATTTAAAATAGGACCTTAGGTGTTAGCTTTACGCCGGGAATTTTTAAACCGACAAAAGAAAGTACAAGGATTATGCTTATGCAATACGGGGACAACAAAATCATGTATAAGCACATGCAAGTTTAGTTCCACTAGATGTATCACAAAACGACATATTTTCTTACCCCGAAGGTTCCCATCACTAGAGTGGTCACATTAGTATTTGAATCCAATGCCAACTTCGCAAGTCCAAAATCTGAAACCTATGATGGAGACATGAATTGAGGGGCAGAACCTAAAGTGCAAAAAAGGGAAATTATAATAGTGAAGAAAAAAAGAAAACCCCAATATAGGTACTAAGAATAGCACAGTGAGAAAATGTTTGTAATACGAATTTAATGCAGAAAATTTATAGTTGACAATAGATGATTTGGCACTACCTTCAAAATCCCCCAAGGCAATTCAAGTTCAAATTAATGGTGTTCACAAAAGTATAGACTACGGAATGGCATACCTGAGCCTTGAAATTGTTGTCAAGAAGAATGTTTGATGACTTGATATCCCTGTGAATGATGTGAGGATGGCCTGATTGAAGCAATAAAATTTCTAAGAGATCTTGCATAAGAAGTTACAACAAGAATGATGTAATGATGGAATATATCATAGGAAGAGCATAGAAAACCTGGGTCTATATGTTATTTAAACTCTACTGTTTACTTAATTCATAAATTTCAAGGTTTGAAGCATATAGGGCAAATAAAAGAAAGAAGAACAAGTAGATTACAGTCTTCATGGAGGTAAGCTATCCCACGAGCTGCTCCTGCAGCAACTTTTACTCGTACAGCCCAGTCCATAACTGGCCGGCTTCTACCTGCAAAATTCCATAAAAGTGCATTGAATTAGAACATTACCGTATGTCAAAGAGAACCACAAAGAATAGATTTCATGTTTCTGTCCTCATCTTAGATTCAATGTGTAGGTGGATACTGAGTTTTTTTTTTCATAGTTGGAGGGTCATATTGATTGAAAAAAAAGGACGAGAGCCATATTGGGTTTTTTGAAAATTCGGGGGACCTTGGGTGCTTTTTTTTTTGCCAAAAAAGAAAGACAGCCTTTTTCTATGGAGGGAATTGGTAGAGGTAGAGGGAGAGAGAGACCGCAAATGGTGCAAAGGAAACGTGGGGGCAACTTGGAGCCTTCAGCCTATGCTCAAAATCAAGTCTTTTCATCACATGATCGCCAAGCACCCTAAAATTCTGCATACGCAACGTTTCCTTACGTTTAAGATTTACTAATGAGTTCTCCTTATTAGGCTGGCATTAAATAAATTTCATAAATTTTAACTTAATTACGTCTAAATGATTTTTTTATTAAACTATTATAAAGTAGTATTTGTTTTAAATACTTTCAACCATTGACAATGAAAGCTCAATCATCATACAACAGTCGCTAATATTTAAACCTGTGACATCTACTTGGCAACAGTAATTTGTAGGCACTCCGAACCATGAACTACCCCGTACGCTCTGCAGTCCAAACCCGACAATCATCAATTAGATATTTTGTACGGGGATACTAGGAATTTGCAAAGCCTCGTTCTCAACAAACACCGAACGAATTAATTTTTCCTTCCATTCCATTGAGATTGGATCAATTAAGTCCGTCACATAATTAATCTCCGGATCAATCGAAGATTCAATTCGCCTTGGTCTTCTGTTTGGAAGCCAGAAATCATTCCAAACCGAGATGGAATTACCCGAGCCCACTCTCCACCTCAGACCCATCTCCAGCAACCCTCTCGTACTCCATATGCTCCTTCAGACATAAGACGGATTCGAACCCAAGTTTGCATTAAAAAAGTCTCCACTCGGAAAATATTTAACTTTTAGCAGCCTTGCCATTAAGGAGCTCGGATTGTTCAACATTCTCCACTCTTGCTTGGCTAACAGAGCCATATAAAACTTCGACATATCTCGAAACCCCAAATCTCCTTGATCTTTTGGTCTGCAAAGAGTCTTCCACAAACACCAGTGAATCCTCTTCCCACTCTTAGAGTTAGGCCACCAAAATCGAGCCATGATAAGTTCAATTTCAATGCACAAGCTCTTAGAAAGTAAAAAGCAATACATAGCATAAAGGGGTAATGCTTGAAGCACCGCTTTAATAAAAACTTCCTTACCTCCCTGAGATAACACCTTAACGCTCCAAGAGCTAATACGTGCATTAAATCTGTCCCGAATATGAGCAAAAGCTCCTCTTTTGTTACGGCCAACTATTGCAGGAAGCCCCAAGTACATCTTCGGATCCGTTGAATTCGAAAACCCAAAGATACGTCTTACATCATCCCGATTACCATCAATCACATTCGAACTGAAGAAGACTCCCGATTTGTCGAAATTGATGACTTGGCCAGAACTTACCCCTTAAATGTGAAACACTTCCATTAACCTACTTATTTAAATTTTAATTAGTTGAATTTCGTATTTGTTCAATTTAGTCCTTAAAATTATATTTGCATATGAATTTGGCCCATTCTTATTTCTTATTTATATTTTTGTACTTGGCCCATAACTTTTTAAATGTGTCATTTAGTTATTTTCTATATTAATTTCAACCTCACATTTTAAAATTATTTCGATATAGTCTCTCATCAATGTGTGTTGTTTAATTTATTTAAAATTTTATTTGTAATTTCATATTTGTTCAATTTAATCCTTAAATTTATATTTTTATAAAAATTGATCCATGGTTATTTATATTTTTAGTAATTTACAATAAATCATATACAATTACAAATTGCAATTCAACGTTCACGAAAGGTGAAAAATAATTAATCCAAAAATAAAAATGACCCGACCTAAACTCAATCCTTATCTGGTAAAGATCCGACCTGAATTTTATCTGTCAATGATGTGACCAGATCTGAACGGGATCCGACTGAAGTTAATTTGAACCCGAATTAACCTGGTGTTTAACTACTCTAGACCTGAATTGTTTTGACCTGAACTGACATCGATTCAAATTGAAATTAACCCGACCTAAACTCGAACTGAATATGACATCAAATTAACCTGAAAATGACCCGAACTGATTTGACCTGGATCCGAGTCGGACCATCAAATTGACTTGACATGACCTGTATCTGATTTTACTTGACCTGATAGGATCTGACTAAAACTTGAACTATTACCTTATTTTACCTCCATAGTTTCAAGGAAGTTAGTAACTGGTTGACCTGGATCCGAGTCGGACCATCAAATTGACTTGACATGACCTGTATCTGATTTTACTTAACCTGATAGGATCTGACTGAAACTTGAACTATTACCTTATGTTACCTCCATAGTTACTGGAATCCTTGATTTCATGGAAGTCCAAAAAATAGACTACCATTACAAGGTCCTCAGCAGAGGCTGAATATAAAAGCATGACGAATACTACAGCAGAAATAGTTTGGTTGTAGGGACTACCATGTGAGCTTGGGATTGAAACTAGACAACATGTCATGTTATATAGCGATAGTAAGGATGCATTACAAATTGTAGCAAATCTTGCTTTTCATGAGTTAACCAAACATATCGAGATCGATTGTCACTTCATTAGAGAAAAGATACATAAAGGATTAATCAAAACTGAACATATAAGTTCTGGTGAGCAGCTTGTGGACGTATTAACTAAAGCACTTGGAGTTCAACAACACAGTAGGCCGGTGTCCAAGTTGGGGATAAAAGACATTTTTCATCCTCCAACTTCAGGGGAGTGTAGAAAGTAATTACCTGATTAGATGAATCTGTTATAAAGTTTGTTAATTTGTTAGATTTCATTCAGTATTCATGGTAAGATAGTTGCTTTCTATTTCACTTCTATTTTCCATTTATATATATATTATACGAACATAAAATGATTGCCTATGGTTTTCTTAATTAATTATTTGATCAGACTAATAATGTCCACTTAAATAAATTCAGTTATATCATATTTGAAATGTCTTAAACTTTCTGGTTTCTTTCCGTGCTAATACCGAGCCCCTTCGTTTATACAGGAAGTATTTGGAAGATCCTTGTGTGTGGGTAGAATCAAACACGACGACCTTGAACATACTCTCTTCACATGCTGAGATTAGAGTTGGCTTCCTTCTAATCGTTTCGTTACTCTCGTCAGTTGCTTAACTAGACATTTTTCCTATTTTGGTTTATTTTACCATTCAGCCATTCCACCTCCTATGACCATTCTAATTTGCTTAAATTTTGTAGGTTGCAACGTAATATCACACAAATTTTCATGTACTGGCAGGTCCGTAATGCTTCTTTCTTCTCTAACTTTATTTTTCATTTTTTTTTGTTTATTAGCTTTCTGTTCGGCCTTTGTCTGGAAGTTAGTGATAGGCTGATACAGAAACAGAACTATTTACCCAGTTTACATATTTAGAAAGAACGAGTGGGGAAAAAGGAATGAATTAATGTGTTCTCGCTTCCTTGGTCCCTTTTCCCCATCTTTTGCAGCTTTTGAAGCTTATGTACATGCTTCGGTTAGTTCCGGATACCACCAAAGTTTTGGGGCAAAGATTGTGAGGACGGCTAATCCTCTTGTCCAGCGTTATGTGCCATTTTTGGACGCTCCAGTATCCACAATTCTGCGATGGTGGTTCAGGTAGTAGCCGAAAACAGGTGATAGATAGATCAACATGAACCATTGGTTCAGTTAACAGTTGAAAAATATTGATAAACATGAAGCCTACATGTGCTTTTGTTAGAAAAATATTGATAAAGATTGGACTTCGTCGCCATTGTATTGGTGGTAGTTATATGACAAGGAGGATCGTAATAAAGATGCTAAAGCAAACGCACTGCCTTCCCTGAAATCACGCAATTGTCGTGGTAACTAGTATTTTCTAAAAAAGCATCGTCCTTTTCTTTTCTTTTTATTCGCGTCCAAAGCTCAAAAAGTTTGATCCTATCCATGAAAATAGATTGCATTTCAATTTTTCTTGAAAGGAAAAGACGGGTTCACATTTTCCAGGAAGTGGGTCTCCTTTGCTCTCTCAGTCGTGGAACAAAAAAGGAAAACGAAAAAGAAAACCCTGTACTGCGCTGGCGACGACCAAGACCAAGACCAAGACAAAAAAAATATCACTTCTTTCATGTCAGTGTAAACATGATACATGTGTTGCCGTTAAAGAACCGCGGAATAGAGGGTAAATCATTTAAATGGTCAATAAAGTTTTAGGCCAATGCATGTCATTATCTATTTTATCAAGAAAATGAATAAAAACCAATATTTCTAGTTAAGATTTAAGTAAGTTGTTTGCGTAAAATATCTAATGCTCAATCATATTTATTACGTGATTGAGAATGATTATTAAAAAATTATTTGATACACATGTGCAAATTTTGGTCCACACAAACTTATATATTTTAATATCACGTTTTTTATTTAGTGTTTAGTATGTAGGAATTTAAGCTTTAAGGTTTAGAATTTAGGGTTTATGTTTAAAATTTATAATTTAAGATTAAGGTTCAAATGAATATGAGTGTGTTTTATAGATTTTAGTATAGGGTTAGGATTTGTACAACTTGCATAACAAAAACAATACATTAATATGATAATTTTTTTATAATCTTAAATAAATAATTAAAACCCACGATTATGAAGAATAAATTGATATTCAATAATACATATATAATTTTATAACTTCACTCGTAATCATTATTAATAAAATTATTAAAAAAAGTATGTTTGTGGATATTTACTTCCTCGCTCTTTCCAAGTGGATCATTTCCCCCAAATGTTGGTAGTATTATAAGAATAGAAGGATAAGCTTCTTTCTTTCTTTTTTATTTTTTTTAATTTCAATATGCCTATAAATATAGATGAGAAGGGAGAAGTTAAGCACAAAATAAGAGTAGCTACTCCCCCCCCCCCCCAAAAGAATGAATGCTTTTCCCATCATTTGCATCCTCTTCTTATCCTTCATCCTTCCCTTTTCTATAACTCAAGAAGTTCATCATGGTAACATAATTTGTTTCTATTTCACTTTTATTTTCCTTTTATGATATGATTTAACTTTGCAGTATGTATATTTTATGAACTTCAATCATAAGTTTCTTAAATTTTATTAAAGCAAATACTGCAAACATAAACAAATAATATATACTATTAAATACATGATACATGGTATTCACCCACTTTTAAATAACATGAATATGTAAATTTTTTGTATTTATTGTTGTTTCGGAGTTCATATTTCTGATTTCAATGACACGTAAATTTTTGTTTGATGTAGTGGAACAAAGCGGGCGTTATAGGGGTATTCCTCCGAGAAGACCAGGGCCACAACATCCGACTAGATTTGCATCATGCTTTCATAACGGAAGCCCTGTGGAATGCTACAGATCCCCACCACCACCGTCCACGATGGCAACGGCAGTGACAAGGAAGACTATTATTATTGTCGGACGACGCAAATGCCCTTGCCATCAGCATCATTGAAGCTTTATTATTTCTGCCTAGTTTTATTGTGTGTTACTACTGTGTTCACTAATGATCCCTAATAGGGTGGGATTGAGGTGTGTGTTTGGAGAGTGCTTTTATTTCATGTTTTTTGTAATGTTTTTAGTATATGTATAATTAATGGGATTGAGGTGTGTGTTTGGAGAGTGCTTTTATGTCAGTTTTTTTTTATGTTTTAGTATATGTATAATTATTTAATTATAGTTTTGGTTACTTTTCTTCTACGTATATTTCACATTTTTAAAATCTTTAAATAGTATAAGATTAAAAATAAATAAAGAATATATAAACTAAATTTATAATTAATGTATCTAGTACAAAATTAATAGTAGAATTTAATTTAATAATTTAACGATGTCGGTTGAACATGGATCAAACTTGTAAATTTTAGATAATATAAGATTAAGCATACTATATTCAAATATTATAAGATCCAAAACTGTAATTTTTTTTTTATAAAATTTAAACTTGATCAAAAACTTAAAATAAACCTATATTGACTCAAATTTTAATTATGTAACACCTTGAATCTCATGTCAGTGATTCGGGTCAACCCGAGACCCATATTTTAGAGACCAAAAGACATGTTAAAAATAGTTGGACCAAGTTTAATGATAGCGGGCTTGAGCTGGGCCCAAGGAGTTAAGTGATGGGGATGATTTGAGTTAAGAGAAGAGGTGCTGAAAGTGCAATTTACCCGTTGCTTATTTCAAAAGCTGAAAATCCCCTTTCTATTATATGTTTTATGTGAACCACACCCTTAAACACTCACCAAACACTCTTCCTTTCATCTCATCTTTCTTCTCTTCTCATTCCTCCCTCAAGTGAAGAATCCAAGGATTTTAAGCTTAGTTGAGTTTAGTAAAGGTAAGTATGGTAATCTTCAACCATAGAGGTTCAATTTAAGCCCCATATCTCAAGTTTTTCAATTAGTTCCAAAAATGGGGGTTTTTAGAGGTTTAAGAGAGTTTATGGATTGTAGCTTGTTTTTAGTAGATTTAAGCTATAGGAAGTATTCTTAACTTTAATCCAACCATCTAGCCAAACTAGTAATCCATTTTTCTTACCTTTGATTAGTGAAAGAAGTGGGAGAGCTCAAGAACAAGAGGAAAAGAGAAGTTGTCTCTTGGGTGATTTGATGACATTTCTAGCAGCCAAGAATTAGAGGTAACACATTTATAATCTTTTCATACCATTTGTGGGTCACTAGGAATGCATTTTAGCTAATAGTTGAGTTGAAGCATGTTAAATAGTATTCATGGTAAATTATATGCTTTAGTGTTATAACATGTTTCAAAGCCTTCTTTATGACCCCTTAATATCACATAAAACTCTAATAATGATAGGAACCTCAGTAGGACATTTTGGGTGGTTTAAAGAGTCAATTTTGTGCTTAAGTAAGGCATGTTTAGGGAGTATCAGTACTAGAAGAACAATACCGACATTGTTCTTAAGATGTTATACTGTAAAGGGGTTTTTGAGTTAGAAGTATCGATACTTAAACAATGGGTATCGATACTGTAGGTGAGGTATTGATACTCGTAGGATGGTATTGATACTGGGATAACTTAGCAGATCCCAATAGCCATTTTTTGTACCGATACTCATGGGAGTATTATCGATACTCTCAGCAGTGTATCGATACTAACGTATTTTTTCAAGCATCGAACTCAATTTTAGTATCGATACCTCAGATGATATCGATGCCATAGTTTGTGAGTATCGATACTGGACTAGCAGTATCGATACCAATCACCTATTTTTCAACTTGATTTAGCCTTAAGGTAACGATACCCAAAGGTGAGTATCGATACCCTCGTTCATTTTTTGGCAAGAAACCCAAGAGATTTGAAAAGGTAAATGTGGTTTCCCAAAAGGGCTAATTATTTCCAAATAAGACTACAAGTGATAACCAAAATAATGTCTAATTACATTAGAAACGAGATACATTAAGGTGACATAAAACTAGCCTTGTTTGAATACCCGAGAAATGATCAGGACACCCGAATTACTTTAGAAGTAATGCTAGTATTGAATAATAGAATCAGTTCGGATATCCTTAGGTAGTGCGCAAGGCACTTTAAACTGACTAAATAGGGCGTAAGGTTCGACATTCGCAAGGGGTGGGTTAGTCGAGAGTGTTGTGTCTGATGTAGAGATTCCAGGCCACATTCTTAATAGACTAGAGGGGTATGTGAGCTCCAAGATGCAGAACCCTCAACCGCACCATGATGTCTACCATAGAGTAGAGAGTGCAGTATACGAGTATACTCACTATTGCACTAGACTTGATAGCTTGAGCATTCTATTGAATACATTTAGTATTATTTAGTGTTAGTGTGACACTGGGCTAGTTAGCTTAGCGTTTGGAATTTGTTTCCTTATGCATGTTAGTAGAGGGGCAGTTGGGGAGCCTTTTGCTCAGTGGAGATCCAAACTGAGTACAACAGAGTACGTCTCGAGTTCTTTTTTAGAGGGCATGTATATTTGTAGATTTTTTTTGTATAATCGAGTCGTAACTTATTTTAAAGCGATGGTCTATATATTTTGATTTATTGTTTGGGAGCTCCTGATGTAAATCATTTTATTAAATTATGGTGATTTATTTTATTAAGAGTATTTGCAAATAATCGTTTTAAATGAGCAAATAAAGAATTTTTTTGGTTAGACACTCTGGTGGTTCCATGTAGCATTCTGATCGGTCAATTGTGTGTCGTACTATTTTAGGGTGTTAAAAATTACACCGATACAGATCTTAATCGAAAGTAACTTGAATTGAAAGTATCTCAAATAAAAAATAATTTGGACCGAAAACAATTCAAATTTAATCCTTATTTTTTCTTGAAAGGAAATATGGGGTCACATTTTCTAGGATGCGGGAGGAGGGGACTCCTTATCTCATTTGCTGTCTCTCAGTCTTTAAATATTTATCTTTTAAATCAGGTTACAATAAAAAAGGAAAACGGAATAGACAACCTTGTATCGGCGACGACCCATTCTTCTTTAAAAGAAAAAAAAAACTTCTTTTCTTTTCAGTTTATATATGATACATGTGTTGCCGTTAAATATACATATGAGGAATAAGGCTAAGCGTAATTAATTAGATGTCAGAAACTAAACACTAGCTCTCACCCAAAACACTACTATTAACGTCGGCATGCAACGCAATCTCGATTTCAACATGCGGCTGCTGAAAAGTATGAACACTAATGAGGTGATTCCACACTCTTTCTAAGCGGGTCATTTCCCCTATCATGAGTAGTATTATTAGCATGGATCCATACTAAGGTGGTCACACGTCTACTTTAAAAGTTATTTATGGATTCGTTATTAAAAAATATTTTTAGTTTTGCTGGTAGAGTTATAAGAACAAAATAATATCTATTTAAGTTGAAATGGTAAAATGTGTATATATCTTTTTGAACATTTTAAATTAAAAGATATTATTATATGTTTAGATTTAAATATTAAAAGATATGTATTTTGAGTAAATCTCTCATAAAAATTCTTTATAAATACTAAATTAACCTTCTAAGTTCAGAATTCAAGCATTTCAGAAATCTTGAAAATTATTCTCTACTTCTCTAGTTTTTTTGTGATAGACAAAGGTAAATGATAGTTCGTGATCTCAACAATTGTTCTATTGTATGTTGATTACTTAGTTGTTGTATCCTGAGAAACAGACGACCAACGATCTCGAGCACTAAGGAGTGACAAAAAATATATCTTAAGGAAATTGTGTAGAAACAGATCTCAACTCATTTTAGATCAATAGATCAATCAAATAAAAGAGTATTTTTTTCTATATATTTTTATTTAATTTTTAAGGAGTTTAATTTATTTTATTTCATTTTCTCAGGTTCAATTTTGTGTCTGTTTTGTATTACTATTTTAAACCTCTAAAAAGAGTAGTACTACATTTTACTAATGAGTTCGCTTTTATATTATTTTATTTCGGTTTTTGTTTTATATATGTATAATTATTTAATTATATATTTGGTTGCTTTCAATCTATGTAGATTTCACATTTTAAAGTTTCGGTATTAATTTGAAATGTATAAGATTAAAAATATCAAATTAAAGAATATGAATCAAGTTTATAATAAACGTATGATACAAAAGTTAATAGTAAGATTGAACTTAGTAAATTTAATGAAGTGGTTTAAATATGAATGGATCAAAATTTTAAATTTTAAACAATATAAGATTAAAAGGATATTAGTGGTAAAAGGGAATGTTGTTCTCTTTAAAGAGTTTAGGTTCGAGTAATTACGTCTGTAGAGTATGTGTATTATTAGTGGTTAAAAATATTTTGAAAAATATCATCTTATAATCACTCAAATTATTAAAAATTAAAATGAAAAAAAATTAAAATATTATAAATCCTAAACCAATAACTTCTTTATACAATATTTAAACCATTTAAAATTTTCAAATTTCTATATCGAAGATATTATGCACTCAAGAAAACTTAAATATATATTTTTAAGTTAGGATAATTATATCAATTAAATTAAAATTCAATTGATAAATAAATTCATAACTTACTCATAATGGAATTTAATAATAAATAAATAAAACCTTGCATTGGGGTGACCAAGACAATGGAAACCAACTAGCTAAGTCTTCTTTAAAAGACCCAAAGATCACATCTTCAATGTGATATGCGACACAACTCAATGTGCGCAACAGTCGTATTGTTGACCGTGCATAAACTTTACTCTTGTTAAGAAACTGACTCAAGCAATTTTATGGAATTTTTTGTTACTTATTTATGAAATTTCTCATAGAAAATGAGTTTATAATATGAAAATATTTTGACTTATAATTAACATAAATTTGATTTTGCCTCCTTAACCAGGACTGGTCTTTATCGTTTCGTTATTTTACCCAGAGTGCAAGAGAGTGGTCCAACGATCCTTTGGGTGGTCCCAAGTTCGCGCTCCGAGTTGGAATCGTGATGGAGTTGTCACTGATTGTTTTTGAATTAAGTAGATCGGGCATCTATTTTCCATTTTCTGGGTCTGCGTTTTACCAGAGAATTATCGGATTCGGGAGTCGTTTACGATCGAGGAAAATGAGCACCCTCAAATCACCCTTTCGACACCACACAATTATCTTGTTGTCTTAATCGCGAAAATTAGAAATTTAAATAAGAATTTAAATTCAATTTGAATTGCTTACCTTTAATAATTGTTTGAGATTTAATTGGATTCCCTAAAAAAATAAAATTAAAATTAAGAAAGAAAGAAAGTAAATGAAAAATAATGAAAATAAATAAATGTCTATGTGATCGCCATTTTTTTGGGCCTTAAACCAAAACCCAGGTAGCCCTAAACCAACCTAAATACAAGTCATTCAGCTTAAACTCGAGCCCAATCAAAGCCTAAACTCGGGCCAAATACTACCCAACTAGGGTTTCTAAAACCCTAATCTACCACAATCATCACTGGCAGTCACCGTCATTAGAGCTAGCCAGATCTACTGTCACAGGAGCCAACCAAGTCTGCCGCCCATCTCCACCAGTCGGCTGCCACCAACCGAAGCCCTGCAGTGTCAGATTACCCAAATCAACACACAAACATAAATTCACAGCAAACATTTTTTATGTCCGAAAATCAGATATGTAAAATGGGTTATATACAAGCCCAAGTAAAACAATGTAACATGGGCTCCCTCCAATTTCGAAAGGCAATAAAAAATCAACATTTTATATATTTTGTTTTATTATTTTTTCCACTAAAACGTAAAAACTAAAAAAATGGGGAAAAGAGAGTGCTTACATTCGACCGGAGCCTCACCGACGACGGGGTCTTCTTCGGCCAATCCGAATGGTGAGGAGGATCGCCTTGAGGAGGGAAACAACAAACTTGGAAATCAGGTAGATCCAACGATGGAGATGGGAGATCAGAGCCCGGGAAAGTCGAAGAGTCTCGACCCTTTTTACGGGTTTAGAGGTCGTTTCGTGCGAAACCGAGCCCAGATCAACGACGGGGAAATCGAGACGAGCCTCCTGGTGAATTTTGGTGGCCAAAGGCCACCAGCGACGGCACAACGGCCTGGACGATGACACGATGGTCGAATTCCTAGAGAGAAGACTAATTTTTTTTTTAAAACAAAATAAATGAAATAAATAAAAGAAAAAGAAAAAGTTTGCTTTTAAAGAAAAAATTTGGGGAAAATTGCTCTTAAGTCCCCCAACATTTTACATGTTTTTACAAATTGGTATTGTGCAGGGAACTGTTTCATAATTTACCCATTTTAGTTTGTGCTTTGTAATTTTTGGTATAATTATTGTTTTAGGAAAAAATATTGTTTAGTCCCCTTATGTTAGATGTGTTTTCGCATTTTGGTCAGTGGACATCCCTTTTCTAATTTATTCCACCTTTTAACATTCAATTTTTTTTTTAATTTAGTCACTGTTTACTTCTGATTTAGCTACTGTTATTTTATTTTATGCATTTTGGTCATTGTCTATTTCCGATTTAGCTACTATTTTTTATTTTGTTATATTTTAGTCCCCATCTAGATCACTTTTATTTTAGGTTTAGTCCCTAAGTTAGGAGAATTCTTAATTTGGTCATCGCTCTTGCTCGATGTTTCAATTTAATTATCAAATTTTAAAATTAATTTAGATTAGTATTAAAACAGATATTTTAGTTAGATTTCAATCTAGTCTTTTAATTTAGGAAATAATTTGAGTTGGCCCTCGCCTAAATGCTCGAGGGACTATCTCAGTTATTCGATTCAATAATTGGTTTAAAAATAAGAAATAAATAACATTAGAGCCTATAATTTTAGGTTTATACCCCTAAGTCATTTAATTTCATAATCTGACACCTTAAGCTGGGAAAAGCCTTTAATTTACCTTAGATTAATTAGGATTAATAAAAAATTGTTTGATTACATTTTATTTTTAAACCAAAGGCAATGTTCACTCATTAGGAAATTAATGATACATCTCCTGTAAGTATACTCAGGGGGTGACTACTGGTGATTCTCGAAATAGGTCGACATCCTTTTTAAAACCACATCATGTTTTTTGAAATAGAGACAATATTCAGTTATTAGGCACAATATCTGATCTCCCGCATTTATGCTAGGAGGCGAACACTATTGACATTAATAAACGAATACTCTTTTCAACTTTTTGCATCCGTAATGATTTTTATATTAAAAAAGATCAAATTCAAAGTTTTTGATTTTAAATATAGGGTAATCAACTAGGTACCAATTTTTTGGCACTTGTGGGGGTGCTAATCCTTCCCCACACGTAATCGACTCATGAACCTGATTTTTGGATTTTCTCAAACCTTGAAACTTGGCATTTTGATAAAAATAAAATGTTTTATTAAAATCACCCGATTTTTATATGGCCCAATCGCACCTAAAATTATTGGTAGTGACTCCTCACATTTCGAAAACCCTTTAAAAAAAACCCTGAGTCGGTATCAGTCTTTCCCCGCCCGCGCGAAAAATGACATCGTTATCTTGGCGACTCTGCTAGGGACGTTTTGTTTTTTAAACAACTTGAGTGTTGAGCCACGAGTTGGTTACCATATATTTAGGATTTTGGAAATTATGAGTTCGATCTTATTTAATTTGTAGTTTATTATGTTATTTCAAAACAAATATTTTCTCTCTGATTAATGGTTACACTTATGTGAATATTTAATATTGTTGCATATCATAGCTTTAAACCCGAGCTCCACCCCGGTTTACCTAAGTAGGAGAAATGTCACACCTCACGAGGAGAATTGGGCTTCCATGTGTGGGTCTGATAAAGTATCTCTGGAAAACATCCTAAGTTGCCTATCCATATATCAGATCCGAGGTACGATTTTAATGATGTGATCCCCTGAGCCGAATCTGATTCGCAAGTCTATAATGGCCAGAATCGAAATAAACCTTAGCAGGTTATAAAGATGGCTTGGGAACCCTTTGCTAGAAACCAACCTCATGTAGAGAATTTAGTAAACCTACCCCGCTAGAGCCATGTGGATAGCCTAGGAGAATTAGAATGCATACGGTTAGGACTCTTGATTGCCTTTGTATACTTATTTTTCAATCTCAACTTTGAGCCGTATTTAATTATTTTTGCAAAGATCACATTTCTTTAACTAATCATTTCAACTAACTTGACTCTTTTTGTACTGTTTTTACTAACATTGATTTCCTTTCATCTGGTCTTGTGCTTTGTTGCATTTTTGCATAAACATGACATATCCTTCAAAGGTATCGATCCCTTAAATAACTGATCTTTTAGAAGGTTCTTGAAAAACAATTCCACATCAATGCCTTTCACTGGGATCAGTAGAATGTCGAAGATGCTCTACATAGATTGAGTAGCGTCAAGAGAGAGTCTACCTACTAAGGAGACAAGCCATATATCTACCTGCTGAGATAACAAGGTGGAATCGAGAAGATTTGACGCTAAAACTAACAACTGAAGATCACGAACCAGCTCAAAAGACTTCTAAAAGTAGGAGATGAAGTAGAAGCTTTGAAGACGATGCAATACTTAGATGCTCGCAGGAGATGGACAACTTACAGATTGACCAGATTTTTACTTCCCCAGTGCACCGAGACATTGTTGATTTTTCAAGAATTGTAAGGAACATTTATTTTTTGGGATCAATTCCTTGTTGTATTTGCATCTCGCATTTTCCACTCCCATTTTTGCATCTTTGCATTTGCATGTGTATCTTTGCATCTTTGGATTAGTATATATACATTGTACATTACATATTATACATTACATGATATACATTGCATCTCAACGTGCATTAATCACGGATCCTGAGAGTAACTCGAGGAGAATCTTGTGATAAAAGTTTTGACGTAAGATGAAGTCACCCCATTCATACCAAAAAAGGACTGAGAGCTATGGACGTAATGTTATCACCGTCTGAAGTTCAAGGTGCATCACTAAGACTTGTGGGGCATTGAAACACAAGGTTCATAATTTAATCGATTTAGGGGAATGTACATTCAATGAATGATGGGGCTTTCTGATGCAAACCGAGAAAAATCATTGCAGCCACTAGAAACTTTTGATACACTCACATATTGTCTTGTTTGAATTTATTTTCTTTCTTTTTTTGTTAAAAGGTTTGTAAGTCACTTGACAATTAAACATATTAAATAAAATACTACCTTCTAAGTTTATGAGCAGTGAGTAATTTTCAAAATTGGAATTCTTTAAGTATCCACTGGATTAAAAGCTCTTTCAAAAAATCAGAGTTATAGATCTTTGACAAAATGGCAAGATTGAAAACTAATAAGACAAGGACCCTTGACTTACCCCAGATGATATGTTCTAATACCATACCCTTCTCTTATAGGGACCAATATAACATTCTCCTCTCATGAGGAAATGATAAAGAGGCTTGACATTCAGGTATAAATAGGAGCGGATAACGTGGGGCATCTCTATGTATGACATTGCAAAATTGCCTAAACTACACTTCTGTCGAAGACGTTCAGTGATGATACTAATCATTGCAAATGGAATGACAGAGTTAACAAATTTAGTTTAGGTCAGTTGTTTGGGAACATAACTCTAAATGTGGGATTTCCTGACCATCAAAGACACCTAGACTATAACATGTTCTTCTCGATGAGCTAAAGAAATTATAAATCTGAATACTCAAAAGGTTAATAAATTATTATTATAGATTATACAATAATGCTGAGTTATTCCACTAAATCAATTGATTATAAAGGAAACTCAAAAGCCCTGGCTTTATGAATAGATTGTATTTAAACCATGACATTACTCGGATACTCAGTAGTTCAGATTTTTCTCACTGCGATTGTCAAGTCGAAGATTTTGTGATGAGACGAACCCTTCAGCTAGCCCAATAAAGACGATTATAATAAAGTTGAATTCAGCTAGTCAAACAATGGAAAATTAAATCAAATTTATTTAATAACGAGTGTCTGTAAAATGGACTAAGGGAGTTGAGGAACGCATGTTATAGTCAACCTCACACAAGCACTCAATAATTTCATATTTAGATTGATATCCCTACACTACCTCTACTAAAGGGAGTCTATTAAGCTTGAACAAATGAAAGATTTCAGAGAACTGAAATAGAAGTGTTCTAGAAGTCTAGCAGTTGATTATGTTAGTTGCATCATTTTGTCTGCATCTGATTAAAATGTCAAGCTAAAAAAAGAGGGGCATATCGTAAGGTTCACAAGGACCGAAAAAGAAAGGACATATTGGATGGCTAAAACCTTAGAAAATTTAAGGAGCTAACCTGAAACAACCCATCAATTTTGACAATTGTTAAAGATGTATAACTTTGAAAGATTAAAAGAGTTGTTGATTCTTTTGATATTTAGTGAACTCTTGTTCTATGATTTGCTTCAATTGTGAGCCTAAAAGAAGAACATTTTTCTTCAACAAACTTTTCATATTTTGAAAATCAAAAGAAAGAAATTTTTTTCAAACAGGACAATCTCTCTGGATAGTGTATCTTGGAAATTGACAAAAGTCTCTCAGGCCTAGAATCTCAGAATTAGAAATTGGGGCAAAGAATTTGAATGTTAAGGAGCAAGAAAAGTGGATTTTTGGGAAAAAAATGTGATTGTACACTTCAATGTGGGAAAAGAATGAAGACGAACAGATAAAGAAGAGAACCAAGATTGCTTGAGCACCTCTTCACTACCCTTAGTCGAGAAAACATGCATTGACATTCACATACATGATTTTGCAGCATTGCATCAAACATCTTTCATCTTATACAATACAAACTTTAATTTTCCCTCTCACGAGGGTACCAATAAAATTTCTCTTGAAATTCTGTCTTTTTCAAGGATATTTTCTCCTCTCGTGAGGACATCCATAATAATTACATTCAAATACACATTTTATACATCTTTTAGGAAAACGTGAGATTAAAAGACAATAGGACGTCCTCAGCAAGAGGGAACACTCATCTTCGAATTCAATATTTTCAAAATAAAAATTGTCTCGCTTGAGACAGTCTCATTTAATACAGAAATTTTATCTCACTTGAGATTGTTTTTCTTAAAACAAGATTCATCTCCCTTGACATAGTTTCACTCGAAGCAAAAATTTTATCTTGGTTGAGATAGTTTCACTTAGTACGAAGATTTATCTCACTTGAGATTGTTTTTCTTAAAACAAATTTTATCTTGGTTGAGATAGTTTCACTTAGTACGAAGATTTATCTCACTTGAGATTGTTTTTCTTAAAACAAGATTTTATCTCGCTTGAGATTGTTTCACTCGAAACAGAAGATTTATCTCACTTGATATTGTTTTTCTTTAAACAAATTTTATCTTGCTTGAGATAGTTTCACACGAAATAGAAGATTTATCTCACTTGAGATTGTTTCTCTTAAAACAAGATTCATCTCGCTTGAGATAGTTTCACTCGAAACATAAATTTTATCTCCCTTGAGATTGTTTTTCTTAAAACAAGATTCATCTTGCTTGAGATAGTTTCACCCAAAGCAAAAATTTTATCTCGTTTGAGATAGTTTCACTCGAAACAGAAGATTTATCTCACTTGAGATCTTTTTTCTTAAAACAAATTTTATCTCGCTTGAGATAATTTTCACTCGAAACAGAAGATTTATCTCACTTGATATTATTTTTCTTAAAACAAATTTTATCTTGCTTGAGATAGTTTCACTCAAAACAGAAGATTTATCTCACTTGAGATTATTTTTCTTAAAACAAGATTCATCTCGCTTGAGATAGTTTCACTCGAAACAGAAATTTTATCTTACTTGAGATTGTTTTTCTTAAAACAAGATTCATCTCGGTTGAGAATTTTTTCACTCGAAACAGAAATTTTATCTCACTTGAGAGTGTTTTTCTTAAAACAAACTTTGTCTCGCTTGAGACAGTTTTTACTCGAAACATTTCATTTTACTCAAGATTGTTTTTGTAAAAACAAATTTCATCTCGCTTGAGAAGGTTTCCCTTGAAATATAAAATTTGAAATTGTTTCACATGAAACAAGAAGTTTAACTCACTTGAGATTGTTTTTCTTAAAACAAACTACGCCTCACTTGAGGGATTAACATTTCTTATTGCTAGATTTACGACATTTTGAATCAGTGATGCCTCACTCGAGGGATTAATATTACCTTGGCTTGATTTACGTCATTTCAAATCAGTGACGCCTTACTCGAGGGACCAACATTTCCAGTTGAGAATTCATAATGAAGAACTTGTTCGACCTATTGCTCGATTCATGGCATTTCGAATCAGCAACACCTGTCTCAAGGGACCATCATTTACAGTTGAAAGTCCATGATGAGAAGAACCCGCAGCTTGAAGAATAGAGATTGAGCAAAAAATGGCGCTCTATTCTCTTTGCTTCATTCATGTTTCATAGAAGTGAGCAAAGAGGGGAAGTTGTGGTCGCCATTTTTTCTGGCCTCAAACTGAAACTCAGGCAGCCCTAAACCAACCTAAATACAAGTCATTCAGCCCAAACCTGGGGCCCAATCAAAGCCCAAACTCTGCCTTATCATACCTAACTAAGGTTTCTAAAACCCTAATATACCACAGTCATCACCAGATGCCACTGTCACTAGAGCCAGCAAGTTCTACCGCCACTAGAGCCAACCAAGTCTACCGCCCATTTCCACCAGTTGGTTGCCACCATTTCTGCCACCAACCGAAGCCCTCAGTGTCAGATTACCCAAATCAATACACAAACACAAATCCACACACAAATGTTTTCTATGTAATCATTTCATGTCAAAAAATAGGCAAAAAAGATATGTAAAATGGGTTCTATATAAACCCGAGTAAAACAATGCAACAGGGGATCCCTCCAATTTCGAAAAGGTAATAAAAATCAGCATTTTATATATTTTTTTATTATTTTCCCACTAAAACGTATAAACTAAAAAAAGGGGAAAAGAGAGTGCTTACATTTGATCGGAGCCTTATTGACGAACGGGGGTTTTTTCGGCCAATCCGAATGGTGAGGAGGAGCGTCTTGAAGAGGGGAGAAAAATACTTAGAAATCAGGTTGATCCAACTGTGGAGCTGGGAGATCATAGCCTAGGAAAGCTGAAGAGTCTCAGCCTTTTTTACGGAGTTGGAGGCCGTTTCGTGCGAAACCGAGCACATATCGATGATGGAGAGGTCGAGACGAGCCTCTTGGTGAATTTTGGTGGCCAAAGGCCATAGGCAGTGTCAGCGACGCGACGTCGGACGGTGACACGATAACCGAATTCCTAGAGAGAAGCTAGATATTCTCTCTCTAAATTTTTTTAAAAACAAAATAAATGAAATAGATAAAACAAAAAGAAAAAGTTTGTTTTTATAGAAAAATTTTGAGGAAAATTGCTCTTAAGTCCCCCAACGTTTCGTATGTTTTTACAAAATGTTCATGTATATAGAAGTGTTTCATAATTTACCCATTTCCGTTTGTGCTTTGTAGTTTTTAGTATAATTACTATTTAGTCCCCTACTTTATGCGTATTTTTGCGAATTAGTCACATGTAGGGTTTTTTGTGATTTACCCCCTTTTTGTGCATGTTACATATTTTTAGGAAAAATTGTTATTTAGTCCCCATATGTTAGCCGTGTTTTTGTATTTTGGTCACTGGACCTCTCTTTTCTAATTTATTGCACCTTTTATCATTTAGTTTTATTTTATTTTAATTTAGTCATTGTTTACTTCTGATTTAGCTACTGTTATTTTATTTTGTGCATTTTGTTCATTCCATGTTTCCGATTTAGCAAATGTTTTTTTTATTTTGTTATATTTTAGTCCCCATCTAGATCACTTTTATTTTAGGTTTAGTCCCTAAATTAGGAGAATTCTTAATTTGGTAATCGCTCTTGCTCGAGGTTCCAATTTAATTATTCAAATTTTAAAATTAATTTATATTAAAGCCCATATTTTATTTAGATTTTAATCTAGTCTTTTAATTTAGGGAATAATTCGAGTTGGCCCTTGCCTAAATTGCTCGAGGGACTATCTCGGTTATTCGATTCAATAATTGGTTTAAAAATAAGATATCAATAACATTAGAGCCTATAGTTTTAGGTTTATACCCCTAGGTCATTTAATTTCATAATCTGACACCTTAAGCTAGAAAAAGCCTTTAATTTACCTTAGCTTAATTAGGATTAATAAAAATTTGTTTGATTACATTTTATTTTTAAACCTAATGCAATATTCACTCATTAGGGAATTAATGGTACATCTCCTACAAGTATGCTCAAGGGGTAAATACTGGTGATTCTCGAAATAGGTCGACATCCTTTTCAAAATCACATCATGTTTACTGAAATCGAGGCAATATTTGGTTATTAGGCACAATAGTTGATCTCCCGTATTTATGCTAGGGGGCAAATGCTATTGGCATTAATAAACGAGTATCATTTTCAACTTTTTGCATCCGTAATGATTTTTAAATTAAAAAGATCGAATTCAAAGTTTTCAATTTTAAATATAGGGTAATCAACTAGGTACCAATTTTTGAGCACTTGTGGGGGTCCTAATCATTCCCCACGCGTAACTGACTCCCGAACCTAATTTTTTGATTTTCACAAACCTTGAAACTTAGCATTTTGATAAAAATAAAATATTTTATTAAAATCACCTGATTTTTATGGTGTCCTTGTAGATGCTCGATTTGTCAGGGGATTCTATTTTCATTTGCGTTTATATATATATATATATATATATTATTAATTAGTGATATATATTATTGGTATAATATATATATATATATATATATATATATAACATGTTACAGGCCTATATAACAAAATAATTAAAAATGACCCAATAAGCATACCTAAACCTGAAATGGCCCTGCTGAAGCAAGCCTGAATCCATAGTGGCCTAAGAGTTTAGGGTTTAGGAAACCCTAACTACATTAAGCCTCTAGCATCATCTGATTGGACAAGATCTGAAATATAATATCAAAGTAGATTAGGATTAACCCTTAACCCATGCGCAGCTGAATACCAACTGTTGGATATGATTTTAGATCCAATGACCCATATGCTAAAGTAATTAGGGTTTACCCTAATGCACCCAATAACTGTCGATACATAGCAGTCGTTGGATCCGATCAGCGATCCAACGACCCAGCTTTACCCGAAGATATCTGACCATCCAGATTTGCTCGTGCATCACACGCGCGCATCTCTAGATGCTTCACGCGCCTGTACTTGGTCTCTTTGTCACGTCGTCCAACCACTTCAAGGTGAAATCACGAGAAATCCGAGGCATTAAATGCCCCGACTGGTCAGTTATTCCCACCAACTTATATGCAAAGGGGAACAACACACTAAAAAGTTAGAAGCAAAAAACAGTAGTCAAAAGAGGAAAAAATTAGGAAAAAAACATTTTATCATATATGTAACTGGGTATATAACCCGAGAAATTTATGTAAAAATCATTGGCTTTCGAATAGAAAAAAAGAACTTAGATTCAAAGCAATATTACAGTCTTTCAAAGGTATCTCTATCTTTTGCATGCCTTTTTTCTTTCAATCATCTGTAATTTTCGAAGTAACATAGCAAAATAAAAGGGAAAGGGTCATTTTTTTTCTTACCTTAGTTACAAACCCTTCGTCATATAAAGGAAAAGAGTTCTCTTCTAGGAGTTTGGGGCCACCGGAAGTCCAAAGGTGGGACTTTTCTGCTGCTAGGAGTCTTTGCTTGTTTTAAAAAGGGTACTTGGGGTTAAGTGTTTAGACAAAAATATAGCCTTTGGTCGCTCTAGGTCGATTTTGGTTAGATCGACCACCGGTGGTGGTGGTTGAGTGAGCAGTGTTATCTGGGAAGCGTTTTGGGTTTCGTCCGAATAGAAGTTTGGTGAGAAGGCTATAGGTTTTTGTAGAAAAATAACTAGCTATGTAGGGGATGGTCGACTGTTGATTCATTGTTTCCAAGAGAGCTTAGCAGGTTCCACTATTCGATGGTACAACCATTTGAGCATGATTCATATCAAGTAATGGAAAGATTTATCAAAAGTTTTTATTGAACAATACAAGCTTGTGAAAGATTTGAGGCCTAGTCTACTTGTGCTGTAGAGCATGAAAAATATATCTAATGAGAGCTTCATATAGTATGCCCAGAGATGGAGAGATGTGGCTGTACAAGTGCATCCACCGCTGGTGAGATGATTGAGATGGCAATTAAGAGTGAGAGATTCGATGGAGGCGAATCCCGCAAGAAACCGCCAATAAAAAAATAAGAGAATGAGGTCAAAAACGTGAAGTAATAGGAATCTAATAACATCACTGTGTCTCGACCTTAGGTCACAGGATCATCTACCTAAAACCCTACCAGACAAGAGGCAAGGGAGCCGAGGCAAGAAAGAGAGAAGCCCCAGTTCGATCCAATTCCTATGACCTACAAATAGTTGTTCTAGATATTGTATGACAGACATGTAATGTCACCCTATCATGTGTCACATCTACAACCTCCCTACCCCAAGTGGTACGATGCTAGCATTCAATACGAGTATCATGCTGGGGTTCCCGGATATTCTATTAAGAACTGCATTGCATTCAAGAAAGTCATCCAGAGTCTGAGAACAAAGAACGTCATAAATTTTGGTAACATTGAGCAGGCAAATATATCGCAAAACCCATTGCCAAACCACGAAGGTATGGGAATCAATGTAATTTTTAACACCCCCAACCCGTACCCAACCTGGATACAAATTCGAGGTGTCACATTGACTTTTCAAAACTTTGACTTTGTCAAAATCTAATAAATTTCAATTTAACATTTCTAACAAAACCAAATAATTTCTATTGTATAAAACATATGGTGTTATAAAATTGATAAGAGCGTATCCAATACTATTATTTTATCTTACATGCCAACTACCTTTCATATGAAAAAATACATATAATTTAAAACCTTTTCTGATCTGAACTGTGGAAAGAAGAATCTGACCTGTCCTGCTCCTTTTAGCTTCTCTTCTTGCTTTTTAAAACCTACGTGTGAAACACTCACACGCTAAGTCTATGACTTAGTAAGGCATTAAACTTATAAAAGAACTCTAACTATTAAAAAAATGCATGAACATATCATCTCATGATGCCACACCAAAACAACATAACATATATTTATATACAACGTAATATACACATATACATATCACACACTATTCCATCTCTAAACTTATTCCACTATCAATCTTCTTATCATTATATCTTATAATCATATCTTCTATCTATTTTTTTTAATCAACATATGATTCATTTCACCAAGCAATACACATATCATCATATAAGTCATATAATACAATTCATATCACAAAAGTATATACATTACATGTAATATCTTTATTATTATCTCTTTGTTAGCCCATGTACATATGTGAGAACTGTATATATGTGAGTCTATTGAGGTTGTGCATTATGCTGTCACCATAACTCATATGGGGTCCCACTTGGGGCATATGAATTTGTCCCGAATGACTACTATGAAATGTCCCGAATGACCACTATGAAATCCCTCGACTCTTGGCATGCCAACTATACCTCTAGTTCTCTTTACACATAACATGGGTATTAACAATATATCATGTCACATATTCATATAATCACATAGTTCATATCACTTGTATGGTTTCTTATAAACATATATATCATATCTTATTCATATATATTTCTCATATAACTCATATTATATGATTCATATCTTATTCTTATATCCTTTTGCATATCAGCTATGTTTATTCACTTAATCTCTTATATCCATATATCATAAATCATTATTATATAGACATAAATGCACATCTCATAACATATAATTCAAGCATGACACATTCACATAGTACATAATCCTAATCATGCTTCGACTCATGCTATCATATATTCAAATATCGGGAATAGATTTATCACAAGTCTAATTCCCATGTAAAAATACATATATTCCAATATTATGCACTCACCTTGGCCTCACTAAGTTCCAATCCACTTTTATGATTTCCTCTTTTGTAATCGAATCTTAACTTGATAATCGTTCTGGAACTTGTTCGTGCTCGATATATATATATAATCATACATTGATACATATCAGTATCTAATTGATATATTCTAATCTATCATTTCTTAGACCAAAAGAAAGGTATAATTCTATTTTCCCTTGAAGTGCATCGATACATTCTACAATGTATCGATGCATCCCTTAACATGTGCATCGATGCACTACCCATGCATCGATACACAAATCACCTTCGATGTTTTCATTTTAAGGGGGTGCATCGATGCACTAATTGCATTCGATGTTCATTTATTTGAGAGTGCATCGATACACATTGAAGATGCATCGATGCACACAACCCAGAAATTACATTTTGAGCCCGAAAATTCTTACTTTGTCCTCAAATTCTACTTATTAACCCCTCCTTATGCCTTAAAACTTATCTATACATATGTAAACCTTCTTATAACACTATAACATTTCATCATCTCTCATAATTCACCATAATTCTTGAATCAAAGAATTTCATCCAATTTTCCATGTGTTCTAAATTCAATTCTATCACCTCTAACTTCTTAATTAACTCTTTGACAAGTCAAATTCATCCTTAGAATTTCCAAAACCTTTCTATAACAAAAGTTCATTTCTAAACTCTTAATAGAAATTCCTTTCTAATTCTCTCCTCTTAGTGTTTTAAGCTTATATAAGCTTTCCTTAAGCGTATATAACACTCAAGGAATAAAACTCAACTCAAATATTCAAGAATTAACCATAAAAATTAAAACTCACCTTTGAGGCTTGAGCATGAACACACGAGAAGAAGGAAGAAAGGAGAAAAAAAGAAGAGTTCCAGACAACTCTCCAACCCACGTGTTATCTCCCTAAATAAGGGATATAAAATATGCTCCAAGCTAATTTACCATATTACCCTTGTAATCCTTTCATAATTACCCTTTAATCCAACACTGAAATATTCTTATTAAATCCTTAAACTTTTTAATTTTCCTAAATTAATACCCAAATTTCAAAAATTCTCATTTTAGTCACTGACACGGATTTCAGGATGTTACATAATTACTGACGAGAAGGGAAATAAAATTATAACGAAAGTTAGTGAGGTGGAATCGCCTATGTATTGGGTGTGGGGTCAAATGATCAAGGCTAGTCTATTGATGCCCAGTCTGTCAGCTGAACAACTCAACAGTGGAAATACATGCCATTACTATAACTACGAAGGACACACTATACAACATTGTCCTAATTTCTGAGCTCCAGTACAAAAAGATGATGGATGATAAAGAGATGGAGTTCTTCAAAGAAGCCACAAAAGAAGAAGCAGAAATATGTGCCTTTGAGGGTTCTTCTAAAGGGGTTTACAACGCTAACTGCCATCTAACCATCACGTCAAAAACTCACGTAACAGAGAAAATAGCCTCGAAGGTGGTCATCATACCCTCATCCACATTCCTGTATAAAGACAACAAGTAGGTGCCATGGAAGTATGACCGCAAGATGGAGGAGATGGTGAAAGAAAATGAAAAAGTAGATGAAGTTTCACATTTCACTAGAAGTGGAAGATGTTACTCTCTCAACCAACCTAAAGAACCTAAGAAGAAGGCTACTGATGACAGTGGAAAGAGGGTTGACATACAATTAAGAGAAGATGAACATGTTATCAACAAGCCAGTTGTAACACCCCCAACCCGTATCCGACCCGGATACGAGTCCGAAGTGTCACATTGACTTTTTAAACATTCATTCGTATAAAATAGTGGGTAATTTAAAACTTTGATAACATTTAATTTATTTCAAAGCGTTTACAACAGATATCAGAGTTCATACCATTTATATCTTTAGACTACATGCCAACTACACTCTGTAAACAGTACATACATTTTCTGATCTGACATTTGGTAAGGAAAACTGACCTGTCTTGCTCCGCATTACTCTTTACTCTTCTCGAAACCTACGCGTGAAACAATCACACGCTAAGTCGAAGACTTAGTGAGGCATAACGACTTATAATGCACTTTAAAACATATATCGATACATGCATGTTCTTTTCTATCATGTTATAGCAATTCCATGCATTCTTCGTATCATATAAAATCATATCAGATTAATTACAGTAAATACATACAGACACATAATTCATCATTAACAGTTTATCATGTAATCACATACTTTTATTGTTAACCTTTTCAATCAAACACTATACACACACAACATCATATGGTTCACGTAACACATTTCAAACCACTTATAACCCCATCGTATACATATCACATTCAGTATGCTTGTTTAATCACTTTATTAGCCCATGTACACTAGTGAGAACTTAAGGTATGTGAGTACATTGAGGTTGTGCACACATATGCTGTCACCACAGCTCGATCAATGTCCCGAATGACCAGTCCATAGATTCCGAAGACCTAGGTAATCAGTCCATATGTCCCGAAGGACATAGGTAAACAGTCCATATGTTCCGAAACATAGGTAAACAGTCCATATGTTCCGAAGAACATAGGTAACCCTCGACCCTTGGCATGCCAACTATACCCCTAGCTCTCATATCACATAACATGGGCATTATCATTTATAACAGTTCACATTACTTATTCATATTCTTTCTCTTATAACCACATATCTTTTCTTTTCAGTCACGTATCACATGTACGTGTAATCATTGATCTCATAACCACATGTTCCTTCTTTTCTGTCACATACCACATGTATGTGTAAACATATATCTAATATCATATGTTGCATGCAATCACATAGATCTTATCTCATAACATATACTTGTAGTCACATAGCTTCTTTTCATATTCTCATAGGATCACATAGTTCATATCTTATACTTTGTTTTCTCATGTTCACATATATCATGTCATATGGCTCATATCTTATCATGCAGTCACATAGTTCAGTTTCACATATGTTCATATATATACATTACATAGCACATACTTCTCATAACATTACATTCAAAAGCATGTTAACACATATAATCATGCATACATACAATTCATGTCATTCATATACGTATAATCATATATTCATGCATTCTAACAGAGGAAATAGACTTGTCGCAAGTCTGTTTCCATTTAGCACCATAAACTAATTAATATGCACTCACCTGGCCTCACTAGTCAATTCCAATCTCTTATCTTTCCCCTTGATCGATCTTACTTGCCAAACGTTCCGGAATTCTTTATGCGTAGAATCTACATAAATGTACATTTCGAGGTAATCATTAGATACCTACACCTTGTAATTGAATACTAGCAACTTAAACGAACTTATTAAACCAATATTAACATTTTTCTTTAGGGGGAATCGGTTCCCTACCATGGGGGTATCGATTCCATCAAGACATTCTGGAATTCTGTCGTTTGAAGGGGTATCGGTTCCCCTTGAATGGGTACCGATTCCCCTTGCCCAGAAATCATATTTCAACCCGAAAATTACTTCATTTCCACTCAAACCCTTCATATATCATCCCCTTTTCATTCTTAACTCTAGTATACATACTTAAACCAATCTATATTCATTTATTTCATCTTAAACCTCAAAATCCTATCTTCCATATGAGATTCAAAAATCATACCAAATTTTCAATGTGTTCTAATTCCAATTCTAACACTCCAAATCTCTTATTTAACCATTGACAAGTCAAATTTAACTTCAAATTCTACTTATCAATTCCTTTCCAAAATTTCATATAAAAACTCCAAATCTTTAATCTCTCTTAACCTCTCCATCATTTGTTTTTAAGATGATTTAAGCTTTCCTTAAGCTTAGTTATCATCTAATAATCAAAACCCAACCTTAAAATCAACAATTCATTTACAAACAAAGAACTTACCTTTGAAGCTAGCCCCACGTGAAGAAGAGAAGGCAAGAAGAAGAAAGCTTCCAGATAGCTCTCTTCCCACGTGTATATAATTCCTTAAATGATCAAATGACCATTTACCTTTATTTCCTTTAACAATTACAAAATAACCTTCATCATATGCATCTAATAATCATAGAGCTATTTCATTCTTCTATTTTAGTCATCAAATTATGAAACTTTACAATTTGATCACTAACCGGTATTGAGGATGTTACAAATCTCCTCTCTTATAAGAAATTCGTCCTCGAATTTCACTGCACATCTTAATAGGAATATCTTCTAATGTTCTTATGTTGCTTCCTGACTTATTCTTTCTTGTCATCATCAGAAACTTACTTTTCAATCCCTTAGTTTTTCGACTATCTTTTCGTTTATACCTTCATCTTCTGTTGTTTATCATATAAGCAATAACCAGTAATACCAATCCATTTGTCTTTTCTCTCATTCGATTATGCATTTTTCCTTTGATCTTTCTAAAATTCCATATAATGTCACTCATCACGTTGACAATACATTCATCTCATCACTCTATATCAAAACTGTCCTCTACTTCCATATTTATCGTATCTGATTCTTTTAAATCAATCCCTTTCATTTCTTATACTTGTATTTTCCTTCCTGAAGGTTCCATGCAAATACTTATCTCTGTTTCTACATCATAGCTATCTGCTCAGAATATACAATTATATTCAAATTCATATCATAATCAATTAACTCCACTATATCTTTCCTCCAATCTTATAACTCTAGCACCTTTACTCTGACAGCTAGATAATAACTTTGGTTCAGTCTAGGGCACAAGCCCTCTTATACCATCATATACATTCTTTCCAATCTAAATTATCTTAACATTCGCTTACTCAACTTATCAATTTCACCTCTATTCTCATACATCCTGAAATTTCTTTTACTCAAACTCAACATTCTGACTTCCTGTGTCCTATAATCTGATCATCGATATACATATTCTCAAACTCTTCTTATCAATCCTCAGCTTACTTAATATACAAATTCTTACTTCCTTTTCCTTTACTACCACATTACTATGATCCAAATATGCAACTGTATCCAGATCCATTACGGATTTGGTTCTCATATCCTGACAATATCTTATAATCTTATAATTCCAGTACATTCCCATCGCATATTCTCGTTAGCTAACGCTAACTTTTCCGTCTTAACTGCAAACCCTTATCATATAAACGCTCTTGCTTATACACAATGTTATTCCTTCATTTTGAACTTATAAGCTCTGACTTATACATCTTATACACTTGTCACTGATGCACTTATCCTTAAGTTCTTCTATACGTACTCATCACGTCCTTAGATCTTTTTAACATTCTTATGGTGACACCCGTTCACCATATTCTATCTTATCCACAATAACTCTATATCGTTTTTTCCGATTTCAAACGATGAAAACTTTCTATCATTATTCAGATATGATTTCAGCTTTCTGAAATCACTTTGATCTTACTAGGCATTTCCTGAGGTGTACGCTCTTCATCCTGCCTGGCCAGGGCAAGTGAATAGCTATCACAATCAGGAATATCACCTTTCACTTACTTTGAAATTATTACGATCGGATTTCTACTGTATTAAACTATTCTTATTCTATTAGCAAGACAACATACTCCTACACAATCAGATCAGAAATTTTTCAATCTATGTTGGCATGTACACCTTTTATGACACTTTGGACTTCGGTTTATGCCGAGAATCGGCTAAACCTTGGCTCTGATACCATTAAATGTAACACCCCCAACCCGTATCTGACCCGGATACGAGTCCGAAGTGTCACATTGACTTTTTAAACATTCATTCGTATAAAATAGTGGGTAATTAAACTTTGATAACATTTAATTTATTTCAAAGCGTTTACAACAGATATCAGAGTTCATACCATTATATCTTTAGACTACATGCCAACTACACTCTGTAAACAGTACATACATTTTCTGATCTGACATTTGGTAAGGAAAACTGACCTGTCTTGCTCCGCATTACTCTTTACTCTTCTCGAAACCTACGCGTGAAACAATCACACGCTAAGTCGAAGACTTAGTGATACTTATTGTTACCTTTTCAATCAAACACTATACACACACAACATCATATGGTTCACGTAACACATTTCAAACCACTTATAACCCCAGTATAATCACACATATGCTTGTTTAATCACTTTATTAGCCCATGTACACTAGTGAGAACTTAAGGTATGTGAGTACATTGAGGTTGTGCACACATATGCTGTCACCACAGCTCGATCAATGTCCCGAAGGACCAGTCCATAGATTCCGAAGAACCTAGGTAATCAGTCCATATGTCCCGAAGGACATAGGTAAACAGTCCATATGTTCCGAAACCATATGGTTCACGTAACACATTTCAAACCACTTATAACCCCATCGTATACATATCACATTCAGTGCTTGTTTAATCACTTTATTAGCCCATGTACACTAGTGAGAACTTAAGGTATGTGAGTACATTGAGGTTGTGCACACATATGCTGTCACCACAGCTCGATCAATGTCCCGAAGGACCAGTCCATAGATTCCGAAGAACCTAGGTAATCAGTCCATATGTCCCGAAGGACATAGGTAAACAGTCCATATGTTCCGAAGAACATAGGTAAACAGTCCATATGTTCCGAAGAACATAGGTAACAGTCCATATGTTCCGAAGAACATAGGTAACCCTCGACCCTTGGCATGCCAACTATACCCCTAGCTCTCATATCACATAACATGGGCATTCATTTATAAGTTCATTACTTATTCATATTCTTTCTCTTATAACACATATCTTTTCTTTTCAGTCACGTATCACATGTACGTGTAATCATTGATCTCATAACCACTGTTCCTTCTTTTCTGTCACATACCACATGTATGTGTAAACATATATCTAATATCATATGTTGCATGCAATCACATAGATCTTATCTCATAACATATACTTGTAGTCACATAGCTTCTTTTCATATTCTCATAGGATCACATAGTTCATATCTTATACTTTGTTTTCTCATGTTCACATATATCATGTCATATGGCTCATATCTTTATCATGCAGTCACATAGTTCAGTTTCACATATGTTCATATATAACATTACATAGCACATACTTCTCATAACATTACATTCAAAAAGCATGTTAACACTATAATCATGCATACATACAATTCATGTCATTCATATACGTATAATCATATATTCATGCATTCTAACAGGAAATAGACTTGTCGCAAGTCTTGTTTCCATTTAGCACCATAAACTAATTAATATGCACTCACCTGGCTCACTAGTCAATTCCATCTCTATCTTTCCCCTTGATCGATCTTACTTGCCAACGTTCCGGAATTCTTTATGCGTAGAATCTACATAAATGTACATTTCGAGGTAATCATTAGATACCTACACCTTGTAATTGAATACTAGCAACTTAAACGAACTTATTAAACCAATATTAACATTTTCTTTAGGGGGAATCGGTTCCCTACCATGGGGGTATCGATTCCATCAAGAGAATTCTGTCGTTTGAAGGGTATCGGTTCCCCTTGAATGGGTACCGATTCCCCTTGCCCAGAAATCATATTTTCCAACCCGAAAATTACTTAAGAACTTACCTTTGAAGCTAGCCCCACGTGAAGAAGAGAAGGCAAGAAGAAGAAAGCTTCCAGATAGCTCTCTTCCCACGTGTATATAATTCCTTAAATGATCAAATGACCATTTTACCCTTTATTTCCTTTAACAATTACAAAATAACCTTCATCATATGCATCTAATAATCATAGAGCTATTTCATTCTTCTATTTTAGTCATCAAATTATGAAACTTTACAATTTGATCACTAACCCGGTATTGAGGATGTTACACCAGTGACTGAGAGTGAAGTTGTGGAATTCTTGAAATTTCTTAAACAAAGCAAATATAATATTGTTGAGAATTACACAAGCTGCCCACCCATATCTCAGTCTTGGCCCTTCTATTGAGCTTCGAGGCGCATCGAAACGCCCTGTTGAAAGTTTTGAACCAGACTTTTGTGCTGAAGAAGTTGCCCGTAGACAAGATGGATAAGTTGGTTGCAAATATACATGCTGAAAACTTAATTTCTTTTTCCGAGGATGTGATCCCCTCTAGGATGATTGCCAGCCATAAAGCCCTACACATCACTCTTTGGTGGAAAAGACATGTTTTGTCTCGAGTGTTAGTTGATAATGGCTATGCTTTAAACATGATATCATTAGTAACCTTGAAGAAACTTCCAGTCGATAGTACACTCGTGAGAAATTGCCAGAGCGTTGTCTGAGCTTTTGATGGAACCAAAAGGGAGGTGTTAGGAAATATCGGCATTCCTTTAACTATCGGCCCAGCTACGTATGAGGTGGAATTTCTTATGATGGATATCATGCCCATTTACAATTGCTTACTGGGGAGGCATTGGATTCACCATGCAGGTGCAGTTCTATCCACGTTAAAATTTGTAATCGATGGGATGCTGATATGTGTTAACGCTGAAGAAGACATCATCGCTTATGTCTCCACCACTGATCCATATGTTGAAGTGGACGAGAAAGTTATTGAATGCTCTTTAAGATCATTGGAGTTTGTTAATGCCACATTCGTGGTCGAAGGCAAAAAGATACCCAGGCCCAGCCTATCAAATTTCACCAGAATAGAGCTCAAACTGACCTGGGGAGAGGAGCAAAGGCTGGAAAAGGATTAGGAATTCACTTACATGGATCGGTTAATCCAGTTTTCCCAGTTACTAAGAGGTATCGCTTTGGCTTGGGATATTAGCCGACTCTAAGGAAGAAAATGAAAGGCATCAGAAAAACTAAGAAATAAGGAAAACAAGGTTAGATGGAGAATACCTCAGTTGGGAGCCAATGATCTTCCCACTGTTGCGAAACATTTTTGTGTCCAAATGACATATGTTCCAAGGGAATCAGCGAGACAATGAACTGATTATCGAGAATGCCTTGGGAGAGCTGAGCATCAACGTCATAGTGGGCGATGAATCTGAAGAAGGGAAAGATATGTGTATCTATCCCGCACCACCAGACTTTGTGTTGAATAATTGGACTGCAGAGGAATTACCTATAGTTTACAAGTCTTTTTCAGAGTAATACACGAGAACTTTTCCCTATTTCTTATACCCTTTGTCAATAGGTGATTTTATGTAAAGGGTTAAATTATCTGTTTTTCTTACTTTCAATGAAAGATGTATTCCAATTCATTCAAAATGACAAACATTCTCCCGTGCATTTTTTCATTCTTTGTTATATATATGTATTATTTATTTCCATTTATCTTGATATGGGATAAGATTATCCCGTACGTCTATATGTATATATACTCACATTCGTTATTCTTTCAGGACCTAAGATATCAATAATATGAATGCTGATGACACTGACCCGAAAATTGATTTCAGCTGCCTATATGTCAAGGGGAAATTGAGGATTGTGATGAAGATGAGGGATGTGACTTACCTTCTGAGCTGCTAAAAATTGTGTAAATAGAAGATAAACAGATTCTTCCTAATGAGTATCCTATTGGGATCTTAAATTTGGGGCCAAATGAGGATAAGAAAGAAGTAAAGATTGGTACTACTCTATCTACTGAAGGCCGGGTGGGTGGCGTTGTATGCTATATTTCAGTAAACATTTAATTTAGTCCCCATTCTAGTCCTTTTTGTGTTCGTTTAATTTGGTCCTTGAAGTTCGTTGTTAGATTAGAGTTAATCCTTAAATTAATTATTTTATTGATTAACCTTTCAGTTAATAAGTTTGCTAAAGTTTTATTATTGATTGTTAGTTTTAATTAAAATTATGTTCTTGATTTTAGCATATTTAATGTTAAACATATTTTGTTAGACTCAATCATAAGTCGCTTTAAGGTAATATTATCTTGAGAGCGGAGTCTATGAATACACGCCTTAACTGACTAGGAATGTGTTTTCGAGGGTTGTCTGTACTAAGTGGTGTACCTTTCGGCGTACAAATATTTTTAGTGTACTAAATATATGTTCTTTTAAAAGATTATGGTAATGACCTTTTGTATGGAAATCTATCAAAACGCGCCTTAACTAACAAGGAGTGTGTTTTTTAGAATTGTTCATACGAAATAATTACCTTTTCAAAAAAAATTTAAATAGGATCATAATTTAAATTTGCCAATTTTTATATCTAGATGATGTATAATCGCTTAGGTACCGATTTCGGGCGCTGTGGGGTGCTAATCATTTCCTACACATAACTGACTCCCGAACCCTTTTTTAAAATAAATTTATGGTTAAACGCAAATCATTTTTTATCTTTTAAAATTATTTTTCTTAAATTATTTTAAAAAGTATTTTTAGTTATTTGACCTATCTAACCCAAAGGTTGATGGCGACTCCGAAAATATTTATTTGTTTTATTTTGAAACCCAACCTTTTCCAAGATTAAGTTTGATCGATCCCCGCCATAGCCCCAAAAAGCTTAAAGATCGTTCCAACAGTACCAATCGCACCTAAAATGATTGGTGGTGACTCCTCATATTTTGAAAACCCTTTCAAAAGAAAACCCCTGATTTGGTATCGGTCTTTCCCCGCTTGGGCGAAAAACGACGTCGACAGTATACAAAATAAAAAAGTGCAGCCTTGATTAAAGGGACGTGAAACAAAACAAAAGAAAATAGTTAGATTAAAATAATCACCAAAATCAAATTTAATAAAACAATAATAAATTTTAAAAATAACTAGAATGAAAATAAATAAATAAAAGTCGAAGCAACGAAATTCCATAGAAAAGACAAAGGTGAAATAATTAGTAAATAAAGTTAAAAGAAATAAATTAAATTAGAAATAAACTGAAATAGGGGTCTTGACTAAATGAACCTGAAAATAAGAAAAATAAATAAATTAGAATGTTATGTGAATTAAACTCTGAATCGAAAAAATTAGATAAATTGTTAAAAGAATAAAGGACTAAAATAAAATGAATATAAAGTTAAATGCCGAAACTAAAATGAGCAAATGACCAATATGAATTAACGGAAAAGGTAGAGGGACCGAGAACATGTTTTCCCTGAAACTCATAAAAGACGCGGATGAGATGGAATGACTCCATTTTAATACCTAGGCAACCCTCCCAAAATTACGTCGTTTTGAGAGTATTATAGAACCCTATTTTTAGCTTTTTTTAATCTTTTTCATTTCACCCTTTGGCCCTTTTTCTAGAGAGAGAAGCTTTTCCTTCTCTCTAAAAAGAAAGTGGGGAACCCCCACCTACTATCGCTTCTCGTCGTCGGCCATGTTGACTGATGTTCGTCGCCGTCGAAGGACACCAAAAGATACCGGCAGACTCGTCTCGACAAGGGGAGTTCGGATCTGGGGTCCGTTTCGCCGGGAGATGCTCCGATCATAGCGAAATAGTCAAAGGCCATTCAACTTTTCTCATTCCGATCTGTTGCCATCCGCCGTCGATTTAACGCAATTCCAAGATATGTTACTCCCGCTAGCCTTCTCTCCCTTCCAACCGCTCGGATTCGCGAACGGAGTCCCCTATCGCCTGCGGAATCATAGGCCGAATTATAATATTTTTTTCCCGATTTATTTCATTCTTACTTTATTTTATTTCCCATTTTGCAGGTCACTCGTCAAAAAACCTCACCAGAGTTCGCTCGCATGATAGAAAAAAAATTGTTTAAATAATATACTTTATTGATCGGAAAACCCCGTTCCCCGTTGTTCGAAATCTCCCCCCCTTTCGATTATGTTTTTTTGCCGATTTATACATGAAAATATTCCCCTTTAACAATCAATCAAAGATTCGGTAAAGATCCGACCTAAATTTTATATGTCAATGATGTGACCTGATATGAACGAGATCCGACTGAAGTTAATCCGAACCTAAATTAACCTAGTGTTTAACTGCTCTGGGCTTGAACTGTTTTGACCTGAACTGACATCGATTCGAACTGAAATTAAACTTACCTGAACCCGAATTGAATATGGCGTCAAATCAACCTGAAAATGATCCGAACTGATTTGACCTGAACCCGACCTGCTCCGATTCAAACTATTAAATTGACCTGACATGACTTGTATCCGATTTTACTTGATCTAATAGGATCCGACTGAAACCTGAACGATTACCTGATTTTACATCCTTAATTTCAAGGAAGTGAATAATTGGTTTCTGTATTAAGTTGGGGGAATCATTGATTTCATGGAAGTCCAAAGAACAGACTACCATTGCAAGGTCCTCTGCAGAGGCCGAATATAGAAGCATAGTGAACACTACAGCAGAAATAGTTTGGTTGTAGGGACTGCTATGTGAGCTTGGGATTGAAACTAGACAACATGCCATGTTATATAGTGATAGTAAAGCTGCATTGCAAATTGTAGCAAATCCTGTTTTTCACGAGCTAACCAAGTATATCGAGATCGATTGTCACTTCATCAGAGAAAAGATACAAGAAGGATTGGTCAAAACTGAACATATAAGTTCTGGTGAGCAGCTTGTGGACGTCTTAACTAAGCACTTGAAGTTCAACAACACAGTAGGCTGGTGTCCAAGTTGGGGATGAAAGACATTTTTCATCCTCCAACTTGATAGGAGTGTAGAAAGTAATTAACTGATTAGTTGAATCTGTTATAAAGTTTGTTAATTTGTTAGATTTCATTCAGTATTCATGGTAAGATAGTTGCTTTCTATTTCACTTCTATTTTCCATTTATATATATATATATATATATATATATATATATATATACATAAAATGATTGCCTATGGTTTTCTTAATTAATTATTTGATCAGACTAATAATGTCCACTTAAATAAATTCAGTTATATCATATTTGAAATGTCTTAAACTTTCTTGTTTCTTTCCGTGCTAATACCGAGCCCCTTCGTTTATACAGGAAGTATTTGGAAGATCCTTGTGTGTGGGTAGAATCAAACACGACGACCTTGAACATACTCTCTTCACATGCTGAGATTGGAGTTGGCTTCCTTCTAATCGTTTCGTCACTGTCGTCAGTTGCTTAACTAATACAGTTTTGTTAGAAAACAGGTAGTAGCCGAAAACAGGTGATAGATAGATCAACATGAACCACTGGTTCAGATAACAGTTGAAAAATATTGATAAAGATTGGACTTTGTCGCCATTGTATTGGTGGTGGTTATATGACAAGGACGGATCGTAATAAAGATGCTAAAGCGAATGCACTGCCTTCCCTGAAATCACGCAATTGTCGTGGTAACTAGTATTTTCTCAAAAAGCATCGTCCTTTTCTTTTTATTCGCGTCCAAAGCTCAAAGCTTTGATCCTATCCATGAATATAGAATGCATTTCAAGTTTTCTTGAAAGGAAAAGATGGGTTCACATAGTCCAGGAAGTGGGTCTCCTTTGCTCTTTCTCAGTCGTGGGTTGGCCCAACAAAAAAGGAAAACGAAAAAGAAAACCATGTACTACGCTGGCGACGACCAAGACCAAGACAAAAGATATCACTTCATTTGATGTCAGTGTAAACATGATACATGTGTTGCCGTAAAAGAATAAATTAATATTTAATAATATGCATATAATTTTATCATTTCACTCGTAATAATTATTAATAAATTATTAAAAAAAAAGTATGTTCGTGGATATTTACTTCCTCGCTCTTTCCAAGTGGGTCATTTCCCCCAAATGTTGGTAGTTTTATAAGAATAGAAGGATAAGCTTCTTTCTTTCTTTTTTATTTTTTTTAATTTCAATATGCCTATAAATATAGATGAGAAGGGAGAAGTTAGGCACAAAATAAGAGTAGCTACTTCCCCCCCCCCAAAAGAATGAATGCTTTTCCCATAATTTGCATCCTCTTCTTATCCTTCATCCTTCCCTTTTCTATAACTCAAGAAGTTCATCATGGTAACATAATTTGTTTCTATTTCACTTTTATTTTCCTTTTATGATATGATTTAACTTTGCAGTATGTATATTTTATGAACTTCAATCATATGTTTCTTAAATTTTATTAAAGCAAATACTGCAAACATAAACAAATAATATATACTATTAAATACATGATACATGGTATTCACCCACTTTTAAATAACATGAATATGTAAATTTTTTGTATTTATTGTTGTTTCGGAGTTCATATTTCTGATTTCAATGATATGTAAATTTTTGTTTGATGTAGTGGAACAAAGCGGGCGTTATAATGGATTTCCTGCGCCGAGAAGACCAGGGCCACAACATTCGACTTTGTATGCACGATGCTACAGGAACGGAAGCCCTGTGGAATGCCACACATCCCCACCACCACCGTCCACGATGGCAACGACAGTGACAAGGAGGACTATTATTATTGTCGGACGACGCAACTGCCCTTGCCATCATTGAAGCTTTATTATTTCTGCCTAGTTATAGTGTCTGTTACCTACTGTGTTCACTAATGATCCCTAATAGGGTGGGATTGAGGTGTGTGTTTGGAGAGTGATTTTATTTCATAACGTTTTAGTATGTGTATAATTAATGGGATTGAGGTGTGTGTTTGGAGAGTGCTTTTATGTCAGTTTTTTTTAATGTTTTAGTATATGTATAATTATTTAATTATAGTTTTGGTTACTTTTCTTCTGCGTAGATTTCACATTTTAAATTTTTTAAATAGTATAAGATTAAAAATAAATAAAGAATATATAAATTAAATTTATAATTAATGTATAGTACAAAATTAATAGTAGAATTTAATTTAATAATTTAACGATGTTGGTTGAACATGGATCAAACTTTTAAATTTTAAATAATATAAGATTAAACATACTATATTCAAATATTATAAGATCCAAACCTGTAATTTTTTTTATAAAATTTGAACTTGATCAAAAACTTAAAATAAACCTAACTAAACCTAAATTGACTCAAATTTTAATTATGTAACATCTTGAATCCCGTGTCAGTAGCCATTTTTGGTACTGATATTTATGGGAGTATTATCGATATTCTCAGTAGGGTATCGATACCAAAGTATTTTTTTCAAACATCAAACTCAATTTTAGTATCGATACCTCGGATGGCATTGATACCATAGTTTGTGTGAGTATCGATACTGGACCATCAATATCGATACCAATCACCTATTTTTCAACTTGATTTAGCCTTAAGGTATCGATACCCTTGTTCATTTTTTTAGACAAGAAACCCAAGAGATTTGAAAAGGTAAACGTGATTTCTCAAAAGGCCTAATTTCTTCCAAATAAGACTGCATGTGAGAACTAGAATAAAGTCAAATTACATTAGAAATGAGATAAATTAAGGTGACATAAAACTAGCCTTGTTTGAATATCCGAGAAATGATCAGGACACCCGAATTACTTTAGAAATGATATTAGTATCGAATAATAGAATCAATTCGGATATCCTTAGGTAGTGCGCAAGGCACTTTAAACTGACTAAATAGGGCGTAAGGTTCGACATTTGCAAGGGGTGGGTTAGTCGAGAGTGTTGTGTCTGATGTAGAGATTCCGAGCCACATTCTTAATAGACTAGAGGGGTATGTGAGCTCCAAGATGCAGAACCCTCAACCGCACCATGATGACTACCATATAGTAGAGATTGCAGTATACGAGTATACTCAGTGTTGCACTGATAGCTTGAGCATTCTATTGAATACATTTAGTATGATTTAATTATTAGTGTGGCACTAGGCTAGTTAGCTTAGCATTTGGAATTTGTTTCTCTATGCATGTTAGTTAGATTAAAATAATCACCAAAATTAAATTTAATAAAACAATAATAAATATAAAAAAGAACTACAATGAAAAAAAAATCGAAGCAACGAAATTCCTTTGAAAAGACAAAGGTGAAATAATTAGTAAATAAAGTTAAAAGAACTAAATTAAATTAGAAATAAACTAAAATAGGGGTCTTGACTAAACGAACCTGAAAAGAAGAAAAATAAATAAATTAGAATGTTACGTGAATTAAACTATGAATCGAATAAATTAGATAAGTTGTTAAAAAGATAAAGGACTAAAATAAAAATGAATATAAAGTTAAATGCCCAAACTAAAATGACAAAAGGACCAATATGAATTTACGAAAATGGCAGAGGGATCGCGAACAAGTTTTCCCTGAAACTCCTAACAGGCGCGGATCAACTGGAACGACTCTATTTTAGTACCTATGCAACCCTCCCAAAACTACATCATTTTGAGAGTATTATAAAACTCACTTTTTTTAGCCTTTTTTCATTTTTTTTTCATTTCACCCTTTGGCCCTTTTTCTGGAGAGAGACTCTGCCTTCTCTCTAAAAAGAAAGTGGAGATTCGTCACCTGTCGTCGCTTCTCGTTGCCAGTCACGACGACCGTCGTTCGCTCCCGCCAATGGGCAACTGTAACACCCATCTCCCGTATACTTTTATGTACACGAGATACATATGTCAAATCACTTTTAAAATATTTACTCATTTGAAAACCCGTAAAATTTTGTTTCAAATTTTAAAACCACACAATTTAATACAATGATTAAATATTCATTGAAACATATTACTAAAACTATCACTTTAAATACATTACAATAAATTTTCTTAAGTTCAATTACATGCCAACTAAGTTTCAAAATGAGTATGATTGTCCCAATCTTACTGACGAGTCAATCTTCAATTGATGATGATTGTTGCTGCTGCACTCCTTACTCTGCAAATCTTTGATTTTAACCTACGCGTGAAATCAACACACATAAAGTATTTATTTAATGATGCATAATCTTGTAAAGGAACTAAAATTTTATTCATAAGCATGTTTTGACTATAAAAACCATGATAATTCGTCTACTTCGTAAACCTTCTTTACGATCTTTTAATCGAATTAATAAATGACACAATTTATGTCCAAATACTCTGTTAAGCATTTAATCTTTTACTCAAAGGCATTTAGCCTTTCATCTAACTTGCAATATTGGCACATTTCTGTCAAATACACAGCTAGTCAATTAATCTTTTACTCAAAGGCATTTAGCCTTTCATCTAACTTGCAATATCGGTACCTTTATGCCAAATGCACAGCTAGGCAATTAATCTTTTACTCAAAGGCATTTAGTCTTTCATCTAACTTGCAATATTAACACATTCTGCCAAATGCATAACTAGGCAATTAATTTTTTACTCAAAGGCATTTAACCTTTCATCTAACTTGTAATATTGGCACCTTTCTGCCAAATGCATAGCTAGATAATTAATTTTTTACTCAAAGGCATTTAGCCTTTCATCTAACTTGCAATATTGGCACCTTTCTATCAAATGCATAGCTAGACAATTAATCTTTTCCTCAAAGGCATTTTGTAACATCCCAAAATCAGGGTTAGTGACTAAAATATAAGTTTTGAGGTCTAATTTTAAAAAATTGAAAAGTTCAGGGGCTTAATTGAGAATATTTTGTGAATGATTGTTTAGTAAATATTTGATGGAGTAAGGGGTAAACTGGTTTTTTCACAGGAAAGATTTTTATTTTCCCTTTATAAGGGATTTAACCACGTGAATTTTGGGTGAAAAAGAAAGAAAAGTCTGGAAATTATTTTTTTTCTTCCTCTTCCATCGTGAGTGCTTGGCTAAAGGTAAGTTGGTGTCAAACTGGTTAATTCTTTCGTTTTAAAGTTGGTTTTGATTCTTGGAGTGATAGAAAAGATTAAGGAAAGCTTAAGACTTCTTAAAACTCAAAGAGGAATAAGTTATATAAGATTGAAGGTAAAGAGTTTTTAAAGGAATTATTGAGATAGAGTTAGTAAATAAGTTTTGAAGTGAAATTTGACTTGTTAATGATCTAATTAAGAAGTTAGAAGTATTAGAAGTGAAATTAGAACATGTTGAGAATTTAGTAAGATTATTGGTTTTAAGAGTTTGAATGAGATATTGAATGTTTAGATGTTTTAAAGTGATATAAGATGGCTTGAAGAAGTGTATTTGAGGTTATTAGTATGAAAGAAGTTAAAAATGGAAAGTATATGTAAATATGGGTGAATTTTTTAGCTAAAAAGTGAATTTTGGGCTATGTGTATTGGTACTTCTTCATCAAGTACCGATACTTCAAGAGTAAAATAGTGATATTTGGTATAGGGGTATCGATATTGGTTGAACAATATCGATACTATAAGCTTAAATTGGAAAAAGGTATTCATGAGGTATCGATACCTGGAGGGTAGTATCGATACCAAGAGTACCGATACATCGGTACCCAATTTTGAAACAAGGATTTCGAATGCAAAAAGGGTATCGATACCCAAGCTTGGTATCGATACCATAGCTAGGGAAGTATCGGTACCATGCATGGGGGTACCGATACTACTTATAGTGAACATTGTATTAAACACTTCGTTTAGCTTGAGTTATTAAGGATCGAATTATAACACTTATGTTAGGATTTTCGGAAGCTCGAATCGACAACCGGAACGATTTGCAAAGAGGGGTCGGAACGGTTTTGTGTTTAGGGAGTAAGAAGATTGAAAGATAGAGAATTGCATAGCGATTTATAGTAGTTCGACTTTCTCAACCAAAGTCTACGTCCACTACCTTAGCTCCTCACCAAGGATTTTCCAACAAATTCACTAATTTGTTCTTTCTTTTAAGGACAAAGAGTAACCTTACAATTCCCTAGTTTTTCTGGGCTAAACTAGAACCTTTTCCCTAGCTTTTACACGGGATAAGCTAGAACATTTCCTCTTTACAAAAGGATAAAAGATGTAAACAAGAAAACCTCTCTAAGGTAGGTGTTTACAAGATTAGCTCACAAGAACAAAATATTTACAAGAGAAAGATGAAATAAGAATGAAAAACTCTTCTCTTGTGTTTGATTGCTTGGATAGTTGTTCTCTTACTTCTTCAAGTGTCCTTAGCTTGTATTTATAGCTTGGAATGTGTTTGAAGTCATATCTAGCCGTTGGGGATGTTTTGGAACCATTTGGGAATGATTTTTCTGCAAAAATAGGCTGCCCAGAATGGGAGGAATCGGTACCCCTTCATAGGGAATCGATACCCCTTCATAATATTCAAATATTATGACCATTGGGCTGATGAACAGTGATGGAATCGGTACCCTCAAGAGGGAATCAGTTCCCTTCGAGTAATCTGTTATTTCTCGGAGCCAAACCATGCAGGGGGGAATCTGTACCCCCTGGGGGGGAATCTGTTCCCGGGGAATCGATACCCCCTGGGGGGGAATCTGTACCCCCTGGACAATCTGATTTTTCTTGAAACCCTTTAAAAAGAGAATATTTTTGGCTCGATTAAGGCTCGAAATACTTTGTAAAATTGTTTTAAAATAGTTTAAGTATAAAACACAATTTTACACTTTAGTAAGGATTAAAATGAACTTTGAAAGACTTGGAGTAATATTTTGATATTCGAATAATTACATCAAATATACTTAGAAAATCTTTTGTAAAATCTTAAAATTCATTTAACTTAATTTGTTATATCGAAACATCAAAATGTTTTCAACAATCTCCCCCTTTTTGATATAACAAAACATTTGAGTAATTTTAAGATTTTGAAATAAAGTTTGAAATTACTCCCCCTTACTTTAACACTTCTCCCCTTTAAAACACCTTAACACTTCTCCCCCTTTTTGTTAAATCAAAAAGACTCTAATCTTTTAAAGTTCAAAATAACTTTAGAGAGTAATTAGTAAATTTGAAATTTTAAAAATCATTTGAAAAAATCAAATCTCCCCCTCAATAAATGCATTCCAAATAAAATTTAGCTTTAAGAACAAGACACTTAAACAAAATTGAATTTCAACAAAGAATATCAAACATGTTAGTAGCACGTGAAATTCAATATATCCAAGACTAAAATACTTTATGCAATACCAATTGTTGAAATTTGATATCAATACCAATTGTTAAAATTAAGTGCATATGCATAAAGTTTTCCAAAAATGTTATGCATTTGAAAATTTTGATATCAATTGTTAGAGAGATATCATTTTCATTTAAACCACATGCATAAACATTCAAATTTAGGTCAAAAATTTAAAAATTTGTAAAATCAAAATATTTGAAAAGTTGATATCAATTGTTAGAGAGATATCATTTGCATTAAAACAAATTTTGACCAAAATTTTATTATGATGAACTAAAATCAAAATTTGATCATTTTTTCAACATACATGAGATTAAAACAATGATGCATAATCATTTAAAACCAAAACTCATACATGCTTAAAATCAAATGAGCAACCAAATAATCCAAAATTAAAAGTATTAAGCTTAGAGGTTACCCATTCCTTTTTCATGTGTGGCTAGAGTATCTTGAATATCATCATTTTCATCACAATTGCTTCCACACACCTACAAGAGACATTTAAGTAGATTTTGGTATCCAAATTTCTTTGGATCCTTGAACGTTAGTTACAATGCCCCTTGTTCGTTTTGGAACCCATACTTGCCTAATTTTAAAACGTTTTCCTTTCTTCAAAGGACAAGTATGTTCCATATGACCATGATAATGGCAATGTGAGCATTTTGCCATATTTAAACATAATAGGTTGATTTTAGAAATTAATTCTTTTTCTTTTATTAAGCTTTCAAACTTAACACCTAACTCAAAATTTTCTTTTTCTAAATCATTTATTTTGATTTTTGAAAGCTCTAAATTATTTTTCAAAATTTCATTTTGATTTTCAAAATCAACTTTTGCTTTCAAAATCAAATTATCTTTATTTTTGAGTTTTGAAATTAATTTAGTATATTTGGAATTCTTGGTCTCAAATCCCAAATACAACCTATTATAAGCATCTTGTAACTCATCAAAAGTAAATGAATTAAATTCATTTGAGTTAGAAGATACCTCGAGTTCTTCTTGAGTGGTCATGAGGCATAGGTTGACAACTTCATCTTCATCATTATCTTCATCCACCTCATCACTTGAATCTTGATAGCTTTCATTGATGCCTACGTCCTCATTCTTCTTCTTCTTCTTCTTCTTCTTCTTCTTCTTCTTTTTCTTGTTTTTCTTCTCTTCCCTTTCTTCATCTTCCTTCACCATAATCTCATGAGTGAGAATAGAACCAATTAGCTCGTCGAGAGTGAGAGACTTTAGGTTTCTTGCTTCGATAATGGTCGTCTTCTTTGATTGCCACTCCTTTGGAAGAGAGTAAATCATCTTCCTCACAAGCTTCTCATTTGGGATTACTTCTCCATATCCCTTGAGACCGTTGACAATCACGGAAAATCTATCCGTCATAGCTTTGATGTCTTCATCGGGTTTCATCTTGAAGTTCTCGTAGCTATGGTTGAGAAGACTTTTCTTTGATTCCCTCACTTCGTCGGTTCCTTCATGAGTGACTTGGAGCTTATCCCAAATATCTTTGGCACTGGAACAAGATGAGACTCTTCCACATTCATTTGGGCCTAAAGCACAAAATAGAATATGTATAGCCTTAGAATTAAGATGAAAATTTTTCTGCTCTTCTCTACTCTAATCGTTGTACTTGCCGAGTGGAGAGGAGTAACCGTCCATGATTGAGTACCAAGCTCCTAGATTGTATGATTGAATGAAGTACATCTTCTTATTTTTCCAATGTGCATAATTTGCTCCATTGAAGAAGGGTGGCTTGTTGACCGGTTGTGAATCCATAATAGGATTTTCTTCAAGATAATAAGCACCGGAGGAAAAAGTCATTTCTTTGTCGGTTGCGTTGGAAATTAGTAGAGATTCTTCTAGGATCGTCTCAAGGTGGTTAAACCTTCTTAACGAGTTAGGCTCTGATGCCAATTGTTAGGATTTTTGAAAGCTCGAATCGACAACCGGAACGATTTGCAAAGAGGGGTCGGAACGGTTTTGTGTTTAGGGAGTAAGGAGATTGAAAGATAGAGAATTGCACAGTGATTTATAGTGGTTCGACTTTCTCAACCAAAGTCTACGTCCACTACCTTAGCTCCTCACCAAGGATTTTCCAACAAATTCACTAATTTGTTCTTTCTTTTAAGGACAAAGAGTAACCTTACAACTCCCTAGTTTTCGGGCTAAACTAGAACCTTTTCCCTAGATTTTACACGGGATAAGCTAGAACCTTTCCCCTTTACAAAAGGATAAAAGATGTAAACAAGAAAACCTCTCTAAGGTAGGTGTTTACAAGATTGAGCTCACAAGAACAAAATATTTACAAGAGAAAGATGAAATAAGAATGAAAAACTCTTCTCTTGTGTTTGATTGCTTGGATAGTTGTTCTCTTACTTGTTCAAGTGTCCTTAGCTTGTATTTATAGCTTGGAATGTGTTTGAAGTCATATCTAGCCGTTGGGGATGTTTTGGAGCCGTTTGGGAATGATTTTTCTGCAAAAATAGGCTGCCCAGAATGGGAGGAATCGGTATCCCTTCATAGGGAATCGATACCCCTTCATAATATTCAAATATTATGACCGTTGGGCTGATGAACAGTGAAGGAATCGGTACCCTCAAGGGGGGAATCAGTTCCCTTCGAGTAATCTGTTATTTCTAGGAGCCAAACCATGCAGGGGGAATCTGTACCCCCTGAGGGGGAATCTGTTCCCAGGGAATCGATACCCCCTGGGGGGAATCTGTACCCCCTGGACAATCTGATTTTTCTTGAAACCCTTTAAAAAAAGAATATTTTTGGCTCGATTAAGGCTTGAAATACTTTGTGAAATTGTTTTAAAATAGTTTAAGTATAAAACACAATTTTACACTTTAGTAAGGATTAAAATGAACTTTGAAAGACTTGGAGTAATATTTTGATATTCGAATAATTACATCGAATATACTTAGAAAATCTTTTGTAAAATCTTAAAATTCATTTAACATAATTTGTTATATCGAAACATCAAAATGTTTTCAACAACTTAGAATTATGATATGCATATCAAATGTTTGATTGTGTAGATGTTGATCGGAAGCGAGTATTTGATAAATTAGCGAGATAAGATCGAGCAAGGAAAAATCAAGAGATTGATATTGACTAGTGAGGCCAGGTGAATGCATATTAGTTAGTATATGATGATGAATAGAAATAAGACTTGCGACAAGTCTATTTCCTATATTAAGATGCATAAAATAATGTATATAAGCATGTTATTGATATGAGTATATGTGTGATGTATTGTTGTACATGCTATATGATATGTGTAAATGCACGTGATGTGATTATTATATCAATGATGTGATAATAAACTCTATGAATATATGAAAGGTGAAATAAACTATATAATATTGACCTATGTGACCATGTGTGAAAATGTATAAGTTATGTGATTATAAAGTATGTGAACATATGCATATGAGATAAGCCATGTGAATATGAGCTATGTGATTATAAGTGATATGATTATATGATCACAAGAGATAAGCCATATGCCATGATAAGAAAATATGAGAATATGTGTCTATGTGATCTGACTATGTGAAATAAGATAAATGATAATGCCCATGTTATATGTTAGGAGAGCTAGAGGTATAGTTAGCATGCCAAGAGTCGAGGGTCCTACGTGGTCCTTCGGGACATATATGTAATCCTTTGGAACATATATGCGGTACTTCGGTACATTTATTTAGTCCACTGGAATATGTATATGGTTCTTAAGGAGTGGTCATTTGGGACATAGTGGTCATTCGGGACAAATCCTACGTGCCCCTAGTGGGAATTATACGAGCTGTGGTGACAGCATATGTGCACAACCTCTATGTACTCACATATATTTAGCTCTCACATATGTACATGGGCTAATAAAAGATAATATAAATAAACTTGGTATGATTATATGTTTGTTTCGTTGTGAAGTGATATATGTGATATGATGATGTGTATATGGTTTGATTAAGAATGTTAGATACAAGAGTATATAACTAAGAGATAAGAATGAAAATAATGCTAATAATGATAAAAATAATAATAAGGATAATGTGATGTTATGAATTTGTATGTATTTATGTTGATGTATAATGTGTTTTATAATTATTATAATTACATGAAATGTGCATAGTAGGAATTAATATTTAGATGTTATATTTAAATTTATTTATGCCTCACTAAGTCATCGACTCAGCGTGTAAATGTTTCACACGTAGTTTCCGAGAAGATTAAGGAGCCAAGAGAAGCAAGACAGGTTAGTTTCTCCTTACCAAAGGTCAGATCAGAAAAGAAATGGGTATGTTGAATGTACTTGGCATGTACTAAGAGAATTGAGTTGAATATGCTCTGATATGTTTTGTAGAACCAATTGATCTTTTAATTAATGTAAAGTAATCATTTTTCTTGAATTGTTAATTTAAATTTTTAACCATTTTATAAAGAAAAACATTTGAAAAGTCAATGTGACACCTTGAACTCGGATATGGGTCGGATACGGGTTGGGGGTGTTACACATTTAGCCTTTCATCTAACTTGCAATATTGGCACCTTTCTGCTAAATGCATTGCTAGGCAATTAATCTTTTATTTTAAGAATAGTTTTTACCCTAAAAGTTATTCATAATATCAATTCCACACATATTATAAACATATATCATATAAGGTATAACATACATTAATTTAAACATTTGAGATGGACTTATTGTGAGTCTCCCTCCAACCCATATAATTACAATATATGTACTCACCTGATATGCTTCCCTACTATGCTCTAGTGATGTCCAACTACTCGACAACTTTGTACTTGCCCTTTTTCTTGCTTGACTCGAGAGCTTGGTTATGATCTACACAAGCACAAATTTAGTACATATTCTATACAAATGTTAGTATATTATCTAACATTTATACTTTAATAATACTCAAAAGTACTATTATTTTAAAATTCTATAACAATTTCAGCCTATCTTATAATTCTTGGCTTAATAGTATCGGTACCCAGACCATGGTATCGATATTTCTATACTATGGTATCGATACTCCCTTTCAGTATCGATACCATTTCGGTATTCTAGAATCCATGGTATCGATACCTTTCTCCTAGTACCTATACTTCTATACTATGGTACTGATACTCCCTTTCAGTATCCATACCATTTCTACATTCTGGATTCCAAGGTATCGATAACTTTCTCTTAGTATCGATACTAATTACATTAGTATTAATACCGCACATCTGATTACCCCAAAATTAAGCCTATAATATCGGTACTGTTCTTCCAGTACCAATACCCTTACCCAGATTTTCCATTTTTTAGCCTGATTCTTACCCAAACTTGGTCAAATTTCCTTATGTTTACCCTCAACAATACTACTAAACTCTTCTTTACTTATCCCTACTAACTTTCCTTCATTTAGCTTATTAAAACATCCAAAATCTCTCAAGAACATTTCCATCTAAGAATCATACCACTTTTTCTAACATGTTTTTAATCTCATCCAATGCTTCTAGTCTCTTATTTACTTCTTTGAAAAGTCAAATATGCTAGTAAACATCAATAAAAACTCATATTCTAACATATTATTCAAAAACACATTTTCTTAAATCTCAAATATTTCATCTATCTTCTAGTTTTAATCTTATTTAATCATTCCTTAAGCTTACTTATCACTTAAGGTTGCATGAACAAACCAGAATCGAAAGGAAAAACTAGTTTGATGAAGCTTACCTTATCTATGGAGGAGAACACATGAACACGGGAAAAAAAGAAGAGAATATAGCTAAGGTATTAACACCCTTCCCTTTTTCCCCTTTATTTTACTTTAATACCCTAACTCATTTCCCCTTTAAAGGATCAAAATACCCCTTTTATTATTTCATTCTTAGAAATTGGTCTTAACCAAAATTTTCTAAATTATTTTCTTATATTTTATCATTTTTTAGATAAATCCTCAAATTTTAAATATTTTCAATTAGTCATTGGCCTGATATTCGGGGTATTACAGCAACAGAAGACATCGGGAGACTCGTCTCAACGAGAGTAGTCCGGATCTAAGGTCCGTTTCGTCGGGATGCTTTGATTGTTCAAAATAGCTAGAGACAGCTCGGTTTTCCTCCTTCCAATCTACGGCCTTCTGAAGTCAGATTGTCTCTATTCTGAGATATGTTACTCTCACTAGTCTTCTCTCCATTTTAACTGTTCGGATTTGCAATTTGAGTCCCCTTTTCGCTGGCGAAACCGCCAGTCGAATTGTAAGAATTTTATTCTTCTTTTTTTCAGTTTATTTCGTTCTCACTCTATTTTCTTTCCCATTTTGTAGGTCACACGTCGGAAAACCTTATCGGATTTAGCTCGCATGAAAAGGGAAAAAAAGTTAAAGGGAAACGTTTAAACAATATATTTTATTGATTGGAAATGTCGAGAACAATGGCTGCTCTTTTTTCCCCATTCCCCACTGTTAGAAAATAGAAACCTCCCCCCATTTCAGTTTTGTTTTTTACGGATTTATACATGAAAATATTCCCCTTTTACAATCAATCAAAGAAATATTCAAATCCGAAATTTCTGCTATGAGATTTGATGTTGATGTTTTTCTTTGCATGAGAAGATTTTCTTGCCAAAGATCAGTTATGGGAGCCTGAAATTTCGGCGTGTAGAAGGGCTTCTGGTCAGCACGTGTACGGGATGCGCCCAACTCTAATGGAAACGACTGTCGAGGCTCTTTGCACTGCTAGGGTTTCTTGTTTACCCTAAGTTCCTTGGCTTGTTGTTTTCTTTTGAGATTCTAAAGTCAAACAACTATTATATGTGTAGAGTATATATATAAATTATCAATGACTTAATTAAATTATAAATGTATATTCATTTGTATTCACATTATACTATTCTCAACAAAATATAAAGAAAAAGGAATGAATGATTGTCTAATCATGGTAAAGGCAAATTGCATGAGTCACAGTCTTGCCACTTGAATGATAAAGATAGCTCCCCAAACTCATTTTTTTATCGTTAAAAACGGCTCTGCTTAATCCACGGACACGTTAAAGTGGAAGAAGACTTTGATTTGGACTACGAGATGGCTTGAGGGGAGACTAGTTCAACTAAATCAATTGTATTTGCATAAATAACATGAAATGAATATATATATATAATATAGTACAAAATTTTATATCAGAAATATGAAATTCAGTAATTATATTAAAAATGATGATGCACATCACGTTATTAAAAATCATAATTTTTAAATTAATATACTAATTACTGTAACTAATCAACAATGTCATAGGATGCTTTTTCTCACTGATATCCTTTCTTATCACATGTTGTTGACTGATGTGTGTATTGGGTCATCATGATTTGCTTTTGAGTCATAACAATATGTATATAATATCGATAATGTCTTGGAAAGCTTAAAAGGTTCACACTGTAGTTGAGAGAAATATTACGAATCTAGCATCCTTGACAGAAATGTATGGCCATGCTCCATGTCTTATACTGATTTGGTGTCACGTAAGATAAGATGTGACTCATGCACAACATTTTACGTTGATGTGGCACCACGTAGAGTAAGGTGCGCCAGCTGGAGCCACATCAGCGTAAGGCACGATGTTGGGTCGCACATTTCTGTTAGCTGACACGATTTAGAAAGGCGTGGTGCATGGGCCGCGCCTTTCGTATTAATCCTGACCGTTCTCACTCCCCACATCCACATGTTCACACTCCCCATCTCATCCTATCAATACCCAATCTCTCAACTATTTTCACCACACCAAATCCTCTCAAACCACATCAAAAATCAAACTCCGATAAAATTATTTTTTAGTATTTTATTTAATTATTTTATTTTTTTACAGTTATAAAATGGAAGGCAAACTATTTCGTTTGAATGAAAATCATATATCGAGACATTTTGCTGATACGGTAACATTTTTAAATTTTATTTTAATTTAAATTATTAGTAATAATTTATTTATTTATTTTTTTATTATCAGTTCATTTATTAATTTTTGTAATTATTAATATTTTTAGGAGAGCGACTGTATGTTAGATCCTTTTATCTGCAACCTTAAGTTAGCGATACCAACTTGTGTCTGGCCGTATTTAGCAATGTTATCAAAACCGGACTGGACCGGCAGGTTCGACCGGTTGAACTGAGAACCGGTTGCCTGTCTGGTCCAGTCAGCCTCCAAAACCAGTTTTGCAATGAATCGCTAAAGAACCGGTAGAACTGGTTGGGAACCGGCAAAACCGGTGTGAAACGATGGTTCACACGGTTCTGTTTTTTTAAATTAAACCAAACCACACAGTTTACACGGAGATGAAGAACTTGATGCTGTGGACTTTCAAGTTCAAAGTGATGCTATGGAGTTTTAAGTTCAAAGTGATGCTATGGAGTTTCAAGTTCAAAGTGGTGATAACAGTGGTAGTTCAACTAATGAAGAAGTTTTTCCCAATATTTTGAAATTTGAGGGAATAAATTTTAATTAATATTATGATAATTGATACTTGTATCAATTATGTACTTTTTTTATTTGGTTGTTGATGAATTTCATTAGGTATTGACCTTAAATATTATGTTGTAGTTGATTTGAATCATTTTGTTTCACTTGATATTATGGTATTTAACTTATATGTTATGACTTGTTATATTTTTATACTTTTTAATATTGTGAGCTTAAAAAGAGTGTTATATATATATATATATATTAATATTATGTAAAATTTTTAAAAAATATTATTTTATATAAACCGGTTCAACCGCGGTTTAACCACGGTTGAACTAGTGAACCAGTACCTTCATCGGTTTAAGGTCTGGTTCGGTTTTAAAAACATTGGTATTTAGTCGAGGCTGGATTCGATTATATAGCTAGATATGAAGGCCACTGTGGGATAGAACTAAACCTGATTTCTGCATTAGTCGAGCGGTGGAGACTGGAGACACACACATTCCATCTTCCGTGCGAAGAGTGCACGATTATGCTGGAGGATGTTTCCATGCACTTGGGGCTTCCGGTGGATGGAGATGTGCTTTAAGAGGTGGTGCACGGTAATTGGAATTCTTTGTGCCATGAATATCTAGGAGGTGTTCCACCAAATTTTAACGATGGTCGGATTCCGTTAAATTGGTTGGATGCAAATTTACAGAATTTGAGTGAGGACTCCTCGGAGGATCAGGTTAAAAATCATGCATACTACAACTGATAGGATGGTTGCTGATGTCATAAAAATCGCACAACCAAGTTCATTGTATGTGGTTGCGGCATCTCGGTGATTTTTATCTGGCTTGATCACTGAGTTGGGGCTCGGCAGTTTTGGCATTCCTGTATAGGGAGATGTGTCGAGCTACTTACTACAAGAAAAATGTTATCGGCGGATGTCTACTTCTGTTGCAGTCTTGGGCATGGTATTGCATGCCCTTTTTATGTTCTGTTGGGAAGAATTCGTTCGTATTCCTGCTACTATTGAGGTAATTACAAAACTGATTTCATATATTAATCATTTTATCTAGTATATAATAAAAATTATTTCCTTGAATAGGTGGTCTATTGACAGGAAAAGTCATCGAGATCTACCTGATGAATTAAAATTAATGAGGCTACTAATTGATCAGAAGACTGGCACAGATGTATGTATTTAAATGTTTGAAAATCTATTTTGTATTATAGTTATATAATTAGATTATTATTTTAATAAGAATTATATATATATTTGTTTTAGTTTAAATGAGCTCCTTATTGTAATGATGATATGAGGATTTGCATCTCACATGAGTTAAGGAGCCCATTAGATGTTTGGATGGCAGTGGTCCCTCTGATATGTTATGTGATTGTCGAGTGGCACCCCACTGATCGCGTTCTCCGACAATTTGGTTTTGTACAACAAATTCTGGAAGCACCTCAAAATCTTGACGAGTTGCATAACACCGATTGACGCGGTAAGAAAGATACAAATTGGCTGCTGAAGCATTATGAGTGGGTCATGATATGTGAGGATCGACGTTGGTGTATTCCCCATAGAGAACCCATTTATGTAGACCATTTGACGGTTGCAGATGGTTATTACAAGTGGTTTAACAGTAACGGGAAATTGTTTATACTTTCCGAGGATGCACGAGGACGGAGCATTCATCCATGTCGACAGAGACGTGCACCGTCACAACCTCATCGTCCCCCGACTCATGGACGGAGAGCATGTGCTTTCGGTTCGTCGTCAGCTGCAGCACCGGAACATTCACAACAACCACTCCCTGTAACGATGTACACCCCGTAGCCATATCAGATGCCACCACTGTCGTTCTCATACCAGATGCGCCATCACCACAAAGTTATATGACCACTCCTGGATATTATTGTTCTATATTTGCATATCTGACTTGGGGTTCATATGCTAGTTATTTGGCGGGTCCAACCTCACCACCGATGGTCACCGCACAGACACCTCATGTACAGTTTTCTCACTCATCGATTTATGTGTTTTCTCAGTTTTCCCAGTTTTCTATGAGTTGTGGGATAGTCAGTCATACACCTCCAGGGTCTTTATTCTATGGAGGTGCTACATCGTCATCAGTTCCTCATCAACAAAATATATCTACTCCTGATGACGATGATGACGACGATGATGGTAATGATGATGACAATGAGGAGTCAAAACCAGTTATACGAAGAAATCCTCCTCGAGACAGACACTCACCGCCCTGCTGAACACATTCGCACCGCAGACACCGATAGAGTTTGATATTTTATTATATTTGTATTTACTTGTTAGTTGGACAAATAATTGTAATTTTTTTATTATTTACCATTTAATATTGACTTTATTTTGTTAATTTTGTTTATTACTTAATTTAAGCGAATGGTAATGATCATTTAGTGCTTTTTAATTGTTTTTATAATAATAATAGTAGTAAATGTATGTATAAAAAACAATTGTCTTTTAAAAGTTTGTTGTATTTAAAATTATATTCAAATTCTGAATTGATATTAGTTTGATAAAATTTAATAATTGTCTTCGATAACTTTCTTAAGTTTGTCAGTTATTATCTTTTTTATTTTAATCACATATAGCGCCAACGTCGAATCTCGTTGTACCAATAAAAATTTGTCATATAACCCATAGCTTTGTCAAAACAAAACTCATTTTTCTTAAAAATGTTGTAAAACTAATAGATGTCAAAATCTTTGAATGGTTTTTATTTATCAATGTTGATGAATAATTTGACCTTGAATGGTTCTTCTTTATCATTTTCTTGTATTGTTTTTTTTGTTTAATTAATCAGTGGTTATCAAATGATATTAAATTTAAGTAAATGTGAATTAAATTATAAGAATTATTCTTTGATAAACAACAACTTCATCAGCTCCTCATCAATGGTTACTTGATGACAAAATAAGTGGGCATGTTTTTCTACTGTGTCCTGGGTTTCTACGATACCCACATCTTTTGTTTTGTCTATATGTTTCTCGAATATTCATATCACAATGAATTTGACTGGATTTTGGACGACTATGATCCCTCAATAAAGTCATATCTGGTACAATCAGAACCCAATTCTGAACCTTATTAGGGTCTTTTTCATTACCTATGGGGGAAACTCAAATTCGTATACATTAAACACTTCTGATAGAAGATATACGGGATCCACAAAACGGTTATAGTCTTGACGGGTATACGATCAAGCTGCTATCACATGAAAGCATGGATATTTCAGAGCGTGAAAAATCCACAGTCGCACCATCTGTCTCGTAGATTTACTCTTAACGAGTTAGCTTTAATCCCTTGAAGAGGTCGCGACATCTCTGTGACACTAAATAATTCATGCATTCTAGAGAAGCTTGTTACAGACATTCTATTTGATGCAACAATTCTTTTTTGTAGATCTATAATTAATCTAGAGTGATATACATGACCGTTTTTCATCCATGTTGGAGCTTGTCCTCCGAGCTTCGCAAAAAGTGATCCCAAACGAAAAATATGTCAGTTTTACCAAAGCTGTTACAGGTAAGTGACATGCCCCCTTTAAGGTCAAATTGATTGCCTCAGCCAAGTTGGTCGTCATGTGTCCATATCAATATCCACCATCATATGCATTTGTCCACTTTTCTTTAGTGATGAGGCTGATGTAATCGTATCATTTCTCGTTCTTCGCCCGCAAATCTTGAAGCATGAATTCAAATGTTTGAGGTACTAGTTCGTAACCTGAGCATAAAATGTATAACTTACTAACTTTGTTTCTATAAAAAAATGAAAATGATTGAAAGAAAAAAAACTACAACAGTTTCACCTACCCATGCGTACAAGTAATTGGCGCTCGTCATTCTTCTTGAACCTTCCATGGTAGTTCGTAGCAATGTGTTGGATACAGTACCTATGTTGGACAAAGGGTGGTTGCCACATTATACCCAAAGACTTCATTGCTGCTTTGATCCCAGCTCCACGATCTAAAATGACACAGATTTTTTCCCCCGTGATAACATGTGAGTGTAAGTTTCGGAGGAAACAAACCCAAGAATCTGTATCTTCTCCTTCAACAAGGGCAAAAGCAACTGGAAGAATGTTGCGATTACCATCTTAGACAACTCCCAATAGTAAAACTTGCTTGTATTTTCCATACAAGAAAGTCTCGTCGATCTGGATCACAGGCTTGCAGTATTTCACAGCATTAATGCACTGTGGGTAAGTCAAAAAATCATGTAGAATTGTCACAACATTAATGCACTTTGCTTTGCCAACCATGTTTTTCTGTATAAGACGAAATACCCATACTGCGATTGTATAGCTGAAATCAACACAACAATAACTATATGGGAGCTTGCTTTTACCATGGACATGATGACTTGACAGATCACTTCAGAGTCCAAGTTGGGATGATCTTGGTTGATCCCTCCAGCACAACATGTGTGGGGATCGTTGTATATTGTTAGTTCTCATCTATTGTTTTTCCTCTTACTCTTCGATACACGAACCATCCAATTGCATCCGTTTTCATATCGGACACAGTGGCAAACATATTTTCTGGCATAGAGCGATCGACTCTGGACTGAACAAAATTATGTATATTGTAATTTTTTATTGCCATCATTGCTTCTTCTTTGCTTAAAAACTTCATGTCTAAATATAACTCACCATTAATTATTGATGAGTTAAATCCATAGTCATCGAGAGTATGCATATCTGCAAATTTTGGTCGTACATTGCACCATAGTCAGCTTCATACATGTGTGCTAGAGGTTCAGTTTGTACCACATTTATGGGAACTTCATCATCATCATCGGAGTTGAACTGCGGTGATTCTGAGTGAACGAATAGTCCAGTTTCAGCTCCATCTGCACTTGGCTCACAAAGCGGTTCTTCTAGTGGAGATGATGGTTCCTCCATGCTATCCACATTTAGGTCGATAAACCTACTACTTGCATGTCTTCCCCTTGAACTAGAAGGCATCTCGACATTGAGATCAAAAAAGCCCGCAATAGAATGCCTCCCCCTGGAGCTTGAAGCCATTATGTCAAATGAAAACTGCACAGATTGTTGCGTCGATGACATCTCCATATTTAGTTCAAAGAAATTGGCAGATGATTGCCTTCCCCTTGAACTGGACGCGATGTTGCCATACGGATTGTTTGTGGACCCACCTCGGTACAGATCGTAAGGAGTTGCTGATGAATGTCTCCCCATTGAACTTGATGGGATGGCACCATAATGCGGATTTCCCATTATGGCATTAAAATCATTAAACATTATTGTAGTTGGGTTGTCAAGTTGATCAACTTGTTTAGCCATCCCATATTGAGAGCTTAATGACAGACTTCGAACAGCACACACTTTAACAAACTTTGCATACATCTCAGTATCGACGTCTGAATAATGATTTTGAGAATCAACCATCATTTCAATATCAATACTTCAAACATAAATATTCATTGAAATCTTCGTTATCAGCTCCTCAAGAGTTATGTTTCTCTTGAAGGATATTTTAACAGAATGATTTGATACGAACACAACGCCGGTTTCATCTTCCTGAATTTCTTCATCATAATAAACAATAGCTAAAATTTGCATCATTCTTAAAGTTTGAAAGGGAGACAGTCTTATATATACAAAAAAAAAATGAAACAAGCCTAATTAAATAAATAATATATAAATTAAAATACAACGCAATAATTTTTTTACAAATAAACGTAAATAATTTAAATAATATAATTTTATATTATTACCGTATCGGCAAAAATATTTCAACGTATGCTCCCGCTTTCCAATTTTACAACCTCAAAAATTAATTGAAAATTATTAGTACACTATTTTTTTTCAAATATTCATATATAAAAAATATTATATATTAAAAAAATTACCTTACGACGAAAGATCGAACGAACTTCTGAATCAAAGATAAGAGGATTGTCGGGTTATGTTTACAGGTTGAGAGGATTGTTGTGTGAATGTTTACGGGTTGAGAGCGTATCATTTATAGTCGAGATAAAAGTTTAAAAGCCGAGGAAAACAGATACAATTATAAAAGGCGCGGCCCATGCACCGCACCTTTCTGGCGCGTGTGTTATCCAATATAAAGGCGCGGTGCATGGGCCGCGCCTTACCCCATGTGGCGCCAAATCAGCGTAAGCTGCGGTACATTGGCCAAGCCTTTCTACAAATTGTGCTAGATCTGTAATATTTTCTGTAACAGTATCTAACACATATATAATTAAAAAGGGTGATTTTTCGAGAAAATCGCCGTTGAAGGTTTAAGAAGAAAAATTATGCTTATTTTAGGAAAGAGTATATTACATCATTTCTTATTGATTTTTTTTATTTACTCCACATTAATATTTTTTAATTTATTCATTAAAATTTTAAATTGTTCTTGTTTTGATAATTATGAATTATTTTATTTTTATTTTATATGATGAGACATTTTTATTATTATTTATTATAAAAAAATTAAAATAAAAATAAAAGGCGATCGGATGCCACTACTAGTCGCCTTCAATTGTCGCAAATAGTGGTTGTTCGATCACAAAATTTCAAGGTTCGTTTCGCCTCGAGACTGTGAATCCGAATTTAACCTTAATTTTGTCGAAACTTGCTTCAAAGTCCACAAACTGGAGATTGAAAGTGAGGAAGCCAAAACGTTTCGGTCGAGATTCATTGATTTTGGGACATTTTATGGCCAAACAATCACCAGATTCAAACTCAGGGGTCGAGACAAACCAACCTATTAAATTTAGGACCGAACACCAACTACGACGGTCGATGGCGACTAACGGTGGCGTTTGATCTTTTGTTTTTATTTTAATTTTAAATTATTTTTTATATGAAATAATAATAAAAAATGTCACATCATACATAAATAATAATAAAATAATTTATAGTTAATAAAACAGAAATAATTCGAAAGATTAATGAGTAAATTAAAAAAATTAAAAGTATAATAAATAAAATAAGAGAAAATAAAATTTAATAAAAAGTAATATATTTTACTCGTCTTCATGAAACGTGACATACGGAAAAAACCTTGACAAAAATCATCGTCTTTTACTTTTTATTTGCACCCAAAGCTCAAAAAGTTTGATCCAATCCATGAAAATAAATTTTTCTTGAAATGAAATCACTTTCTAGGACGTGGGAGGAGGGTTGTTATATTGTTATAGATCGATATATTTGTATAAAGTATCGATATTTTATAGGCGCTATAATTTCTTCTCTTTTAAATTATAAAAGTGTCGATACTTATATTAATTTATCGACACTTTCAATATATCAGGTAGCGGTTTATCAGTTTTATCATAATGACACCGGTTTTATTATATTTTTACTTGTTATATTACTATGGATCGATACATTTTTCATTTGTATCGACACAAACCGACAAGCTAAGTTTGCCGGTTGTCAAATTTTTTAATATTTTCTTCATGATTTCCACCTACAACATTGTTATTACTCGATATTTCAGGTAATGTTAAACCAAATTTATTAAATATATTATAATATATCTAGTAACATCATATATTTACCGTATATTAACCTACCTTTACTGAGACAATCCCTTAATCCCCTTTGCTCTCTCAAGTCTTTAAATGTTTGGCGACGACCAAGACCAATCTCTTTCAAAAGACAAAAGATATCACTTCTTTTCATGACATGATACATGTGTTGCCGTTAAAGAACAGCAGAATAGAGTTAAAGAGTAAATCATTTAAATGGTCGATAAATTTTAGGTTAGTACATGTCATTATCTATTTTATGTAGAAAATGAATAAAAAACCAATATTTCTGGATAAGATTTAAATAAGTTGTTTAAGTAGAATATCTAATGCTCAATCATACTTATTACGTGATTGAGAATATTTATTAAAAAATTATTTGATACACATGTGCAAATTTTGGTCCAGACAAACTTATTTATTTTAATATCACATTTTTTATTTAGTGTTTAATATGTAGGAATTTAGGCTTTTTTAAGGTTTAGAATTTAAGCTTTAAGATTTTAAGGTTCAAATAAATATGAGTGTGTTTTACAGATTTTAGTATAGGGTCAGGATTTGTACAACTTGTATAACAAAAAAAAACATTAATATGATAATTTTTTTATAATCTTAAATAAATAATTAAAACCCACTATTATGAAGAATAAATTGATATTTAATAATATACATATAATTTTATAACTTCACTAGTAGGGATGGCAAACGGGAGGATCGGGTGCGGATACCCTCTCCCCTATCTCCATACCCATATAATATTTTCAAATCTATCACCCGCCCACCACCCATAATGGGTAAATTTTTTTAAATTCACACCCGCCTACGTGGGTACATTCTCAAATTCATCCCCATACCCACTACCCAACTGGAGACATACTCGGCTAGACCCGCCTAACATCAACCTATACATACGCAACAAACATAAAACAAACACGTCCATTAAGAAACATAATATTAGTCTCTAAAATTATACCTATTATTTGGTTAAATTATAAGTTGTATCTTATACAATATTAAGATTTATAAATTAGTCTCTAAAACTATACCTAAATTCATAATAATCCAAAATTTAATTGGTATTTAGTGGGCGGGCAGGCGGATGCAGGGCGGGCAAGGTCTCAAACCCATCACCCGCCACTACCCGCGACAGGTACCACTTCCTAAATCCACACCCGTCCACTACCCACTAAAATTATACCTATCCCCGTCTCAATTGAAGAGGATACGGTGCGAAATCTACGAAATTATATCCGTTTGCCATCCTATTCACTCGTAATCATTATTAAAAAAATTATTAAAAAAATGTCTGTGGATGTTTACTTCCTCCCAAATATTAGCAGTAGACTATTATGAGAATAGAAGGATAATCTTCTTCTTCTTTTATTATTATTTTTGTAATTTCAATATGCCTATAAATATAGATGAGAAGGGAGAAGTTAAGCACAAAATAAGAGTAGCTACTTCCCCCCAAAAGAATGAAGGCTTTTCCCATCATGCTTTCCAGTGCCACAACATCCGACTAGATTTGCATCATGCTTTCATAACGGAAACCCTGTGGAATGCCACACATCCCCACCACCACCGTCCACGATGGAAACGACGGTGACAAAGCGGACTATTATATTGTCGGACGACCCAACTGCCCTTGCCATCATCATTGAAGCTTTATTATTTATGCCTACTTTTATTGTGCGTTACCTACTGTGTTCACTAATGATCCCTAAGGGTAGGGTAGATTGAGGTGTGTGTTTGGAGTATGCTTTTATTTCAGTTTTGTTATGTTTTTGTATATATATAATTATTTAATAATAGATTAATCCATGTAGATTTCACATCTTAAAATCTTAAACTGGTATAATATTAAAAATAATTAGATTAAGAATATAAATTAAATTTATAATTGACATATAGTATAAAATTAATAGTAGAGTTTGATTTAATAAATGTAACGGTATCAGTCGAATATGAATCGGAATTTTAAATTTTAGATAATATAAGATTAAAAATATTAAATTTAAAATATTATAAGACCCAAATCTATGATTTTTTTATAGAATCCGACTTGATCCGAAACATGAAATAAACTGAATTGAACTTAAATCTACTTAAATTTTAGCTAAATCAATATAGATCTACACGAAAGTAATCCAAACTAAAATAAAAGTAACTCTAATCAAAAGTAACATGAACCAAAATCAATCTGAACAAAAAAATAATTCAAATTCGATCTGAAACAAACATCAAAGTGAACGGTTAATTTATTTTTATTATTAATTTTTTAAGAAATGTGATAAATAATAAACTTAAAATTCAACTTTATACATACATACATACATACATACATACATACATACATACATTTAAAATTGTTTCAGTTTTTATGTTTTATATATGTATAATTATTTTATTATAAATTCGCTACTTTTAATCCATTTAGATTTCACATTTTAAAATTTCAGTATTAATTTAAAATGGCACAATGTTAAAAATGATTAAATGAATATGAATTAAATTTATAATTATTATATGATACAAAATTAATGATAAATTTTGTTTTAATAAATTTAATGACGTATTTTAAGTATAGATGGAAATTTTATATTTCAAATAATATAAGATTAAAAAGGACTAGATTCAAATATTATAAGGTCTAGATCAGCAACTTTTTTATACAATGTTTAATCTAGTAAAAATAAGTCCTCAAGCTGTATAATTTTTTTTATTTAGGTACTTAAATTATTTTTCAGTCAATCCAGGTGTCTAATGTTTCCAATTACACTTTTAGGTATTTAGACCGTTACTATCGTTAACTGAATCGCCTTTATAAAATTAAAAAAATTAAATAATCTTTTTAAAATCACCTTAGTGTGACACGTGTCACTTAACGACGAAATTTAATGTCCGTTACGACCAAAGCACCTAAAAATGTTACGTTGAAAACGTTAGACACCTGGATTGACCAAAAAAAAGTTTAGATGTAACATCCCAAAAAGCGGACTAGTGACCAAAATGCAAATTTTGAAAGTTTGATGGTCAAATTAAAAATTGGGAAAAGTTTAAAGACCTAAGTAGTATTTTCCCAAAAAGAATTTTATTCCATAAATGGATTTAATTAGTGACCGAATTATAAATATTTAAAGTTTTGTGACCAAAGTATAAAAATTTGAAAAAGTTTAGGGACCAAAATGATAATTTTAAAAAGTTACAAGTGGTCTCGAAAATAAGAAAATAAATATTTTATTTTCATATTTTTAAAATTTTGAAAAATAATAATTAATGGTTTAATTCCATGTTTAATTTGGACCATTTGATTAAAGTGGTAGGATTGTAATTTTTAGAAATTGCAAGGACAAAATGGTAAAGTGAAAAAATATTTTGTTCATTTTTGACTATTGGAAGATGATAAGGTTGAGATGTTTTGGAAGATGATAAGGTTGAGGTGTCTAGATTTAAAGGTAATTATGAAGTTTTATTGAGAGTAAATAGATATTTTTTCAATTTAATGAATTAAATATTCATTAAAGGATAATTTAAAGGCAGATAAGCATGTTGTTAATCTAAAATATCATGTCAAGTTGTTCATCAGCTCCTTCATTGCCGTGAGCTAGCTTGAAGGTAAGGAAAAATGTTTGTTTTCTATTTTTGAGTAATTTTATTTGGATTTCGGGTTATGCCGTGAAATAGAAAATTATTCTACGCGAAAAACGCTATCATTTGGTACCAATATTTCTTGCTAATCTTGTTAGATTTCAAAGATCCCAAATCTAAGGGTTTCTGTTCATGATAGGGTTCATCAAATTGATGATAAATCTTGATGATTTAGAGGTTGTAGATTCATTTTTCAAGCTTGATTTATGGTTAAACATGTTCAATCTTTTTAGAAATTATTCTTTAAAATTCGGTCAAAAGAGGAAATTGTAGAACATTGTGTTCTGATGAGAGTTGATTAGGGATTTGATTGTGTAGATGTTATAAGGTTGATTGAAAGTTGATTTCATGCTTGAATCGAATCAAAATCGAGCAAAATCATGAAAACATAGTTTTAAAGGATAAAGAATTCCACCATGATGTATTTGAGTGAGAAAAATTATGGAAAATTTATATAAGGTCTGGAAATGATGTAAGAAGTATTATACAAGTCTTAGAAAAATTTGAGGACTATTCTTTAATTTTTGAAAAGCTGAGGGACCAATTCAAAAATTTTGGAAAAGTTGTGAATGATTGTATAATTGTTTAATAGTTGATGTACTATACAGGAAATTGTTGTTTTGGAATTAAAATGAGCATTTAGATGTGAAATATGATCATTTTGGCAGTTTGAAAAGATTAGTGATTTAAGTGCAACATTCACATAGTTGGGGTGCTTAAATGTAATTGTACCTTTGTAAAAGTACTTGGTTGGTAATAATTTCAGTACGGAAAATTTTGGTATTTAAAATTTAACTAATAAAATGGTGAATGAACATTTTGTGTAAATTTGAAAAGTTTGTGCCAGTATTAAAAAGGATTATTAAGTATTTTGATAGAAAATAAGTTTCAAGTATATTATGGTTTTTGTTTTTGGGATGTGTTTATGTTAGTACAGTACTAACATATTTATTGTTATGAAATTGTAATTTGTACAGATCTTGATTAATTTGTGACTGAGACAAGATCATATGATAAAAGGGTTAATGATAGAGATCACGATAATGATGTTGATGTTGATAATGATGGTATATGTGCATGTATGCATTTTGGTATATGTGCATGTATGTATTTTGTTATATGAAATGTTCTATGGTTTCTATTATATATTTTATATGCCTCACTAAGTCAACGACTTAGCGTGTGATTGTTTCACACGTAGGTTCCGAGAAGGAGTAAAGTTAAGCAATATATGTCAGTTTCTCCTTTTCAAATATCAGATCAGAAAAGAATTGAATAGTACATATTTTGTAATATTGATTGTGGTTGGCATGTAAATAAATATTTGAATTTGATATGCTCTAATCGGTTTTATAAAATCATATGATTGTAATTAATATAAAATATTCAGTTTTCTTAATATGAAAAATTAAATTTTCAGTTATTTTGTAAAAATAAACATTTGAAAAGTCAATGTGACACCTCGAACTCGTATGGGTACAGGTTCGGGATGTTATATTAGACCCCTAAACAAAAAAAATAATATAGTTTAAATATCTATTTTTGCATTAAACCTTTAAACTATATAAACTTTCTATATTTTGGTCACTTTATTATTATTATTATTATTATTATTATTATTATTATTATTTTAGAAATTATATCTAATATTACTTTTTGATTCTATTTTAATTATTCATCGTTAAAAATTAATGACGATACTGACATGATATTTTTTAAAATATTTTTTTAATTTTGATGCAACATTATCTTATGGTGACATGTCAACTTCACTGTTATTTTTTAAAAAACGGATCTTCAACATAATTCCAAAATATAACTTTAGATATGATTTAAAAAATATGCATATTAAATTAAGGATAAATTAAATCCACAAACACGCTAAAGTATGCCTTTTCTCGGAAAGTATAATTCGTGTTAAAAGATCCGAGTAGGGTTCAATATGAACATAACTCCCCCACTATTCTTTTGTCGGTAGAAAAGTTGCTCAATCCACAAACACGCTGAAGTAGAAGACTTGGACTAATAATTTTGTTTTAGAAATAACATAACTTGCAATTATTTATTTTTTGATATTATAAATTAATATATATTTCAAGTTTTTCTTAATTATTAACCATACGTATAAAACTATTGAAACCGAATCTTTTAAAAAATCAATAAATTTTTTATCGTCAATATAACTGGTTGAATTTTAATATGAAGTGAGTCTATGCTTACGATGAGAGAGATAAAGTGCAAATATCGTTGTAATAACCTTTGTATGTTATATGTAACAAACACCGTATTTGGGGAAATAATAGTCTGAGTTCATTATTTTGGGAATTAAACATTCTCACATGCATTATCTCGGTAATTTTGCCATCTTAAGCGTAGTCTTCACGATCCATGTCTTGAAAAGGAGGATAAACAGTTTTCTTTTTTTAATTAATCACTGGTATTCGATCTATTAATCGACTAATCTAGATCGGGTACTGTAGAGGCGAGGGCGATCCTCTCAACCCAATTTGCTTCATTCCCAAATGCCAGATTCATAAACAGTTTAATTTGCAGTGTCGATAAATAGTAAACCTGCACTCGATTTTCATGGCAAATCCAAGAGTTCTGGACGTAAAACAATTGAGACATTGCAATGGACTCTGTTATATTAAAAAATATTTAAAATTACAGTAACTATTTATAATTATAATCATAAATTTATTATGTAATTAAGATATTTTTCTATAGTCATTGACTCAAGAAATTAGTCGATTAAGATCATACAATGATCGTATAAGAAAAATATTAAAAATCTAATAAAAAATTCAAAGAAAATATAGATACCAATAGACTTGACTGCATCGTCAAACGAACCATTAAATGGATCAAATTGTTACAATACCTTCGATAGACTCTAAATTAGAGTCGTAAGATGTGAGAAAACTATCTACGAAAGCAAATCGGCTATCTAAATCTAATATGCTGGTCTAAAACAAAGAAGATCAACAGGATAATAAATAAGTATCATATTGATTGATCGAGGTGATGCCAAATTTAATCCTAAAAAAAAGAGAAACGAAAACAATGATCAAACTATCAATAATGAAAATAAAAAATGTCAAACTACAAAAGAAAAATTATATCATAAAAACATAATTATAAACTAACGTAAAATGAATTTATATTTATGATGAAAGAAATAATATAATAGGACGTGCAATATCATTGTAATAATAAAAGACTCTTACGCGTAGTCTTCACGATCTGTCTTGAAGAGGAGGATAAACAGTTTAATTTGCAGTGTCAATAAATAGTAAATCTTCACTCAATTTTCATGGCAAATCCAAGAGTTTTGGACGTAAAACAATTTAGTCATTGCTATGGACTCAGCTTTTCAGCTGACCCTGCTTCATTTACTCGTACTATTTTCTCTTGTTTGTGGGGCAAAGCCTTTGTGTCTCCCAGATGAGCGCACAGCCTTGTTGCAGTTCAAGCAAAGCTTTATCATCCATGAGTCTGCCTCTACCAGTCCATATGCCTATCCGAAAACCCAATCCTGGAAACAAAGTGGCGGTGATTGCTGTTCATGGAACGGGGTGGCGTGCGACAACAACACCGGTCATGTAATCGGCCTCAACCTCATCAGCAGTTATCTTTACGGTTCAATCAATTCCAGCACCACCCTCTTCCGTCTTGCTCACCTTCGAAGCCTTAATCTTGCGGACAATTCGTTCATTTACTCCGAGATTCCTTCAGGGATTAGGAACCTCTCGAGGCTGACATTACTTGACCTCTCTTACTCCCATTTATCCGGTCAGGTTCCTTGGGAAATCCTGGAGCTGTCGATGTTGGAGGTTCTTGATCTGTCGGGGAACTCACTGAAGCTTTGGAAGCCAGGCTTCAGGTCCCTGCTTCACAAGTTATCCAATCTGAAAGAACTTTATCTGGCCGATGTCAAAATTTCATCCTCCGTGCCGAGTCTCCTAGCAAATTTTTCTTCACTGACAGTTTTAAATCTATCCAACTGTGAGTTGCGTGGTGAGTTTCCCACCGGGATTTTTGAGTTACCGAGTCTGGCGTTTCTCAGCCTGGAATTGAATCAGGAGCTTAGTGGAACTTTACCTGATAAAGTTCCCGAAAATCACCCTCTTTTGATATTAAGCTTAGCAAGCACTAGCTTTTCTGGACAACTGCCAGAGTCAATTGGAAACTTCAGCTCCATGGAGCACTTGGACATCAGCAACTGTCGGTTATCAGGGAAGCTGCCATATTCAATCGGTAACCTTACTCAACTCAAGCATCTTGATTTGTTTTCAAACAATTTCTCAGGGCCTATTCCTTCTTCTATTGGGAACCTGAATCAACTGGAGTTTTTGGAATTCTCTGAAAATAAATTTTCCGGGCAGATCCCTTCTTCTTTGGCTAATCTTACTCTGCTTGATTATCTGTCCCTTGCCGCCAACAGTTTCGACCAGGGAAACTTGTCCTGGATTGGTACTCAAACCAAGCTCACATACTTGGACTTGTCAAGCACCAATTTAACTGCTCAAATCCCATCGTCTCTCCAAAATTTGACCCAAATCACTTATTTGTATCTCTCGTCCAATAAACTAAATGGCCGGATTCCACCTAGGATTGGAAGTCTCACCAAGCTAATCGAGATCAAATTCTATGAAAATAATTTGAGTGGTCCTATTCCATATTCAATCTTCAAGCTACGAAATCTTGAGCTTCTTTATCTACACGCAAACCAACTAAATGGAGCTCTCAATTTGCAGTCATTTCTTGAGCTTAAAAAACTCACCAGACTCGAACTATCGGGTAACAATTTGTCCTTACTGACCAACGTCAGCAACAATGTTGTTCCTCCAAAGTTCAAGCTTCTAGGACTGTCTTCGTGCAACTTAACTGAGTTCCCTAGTTTTTTGCGTGGTCAAGATGAGTTGGAGATTTTGAAACTCGCTGACAACAAAATTCATGGCCAAATCCCATCTTGGTTCTGGGGAGTGGGAGAGCAAACTCTCCAGTACTTGGATTTGGGGTTGAATTCCCTGACAGGATTTCAAAACCTTCCTGCCGTTCTTCCATGGACTAGCTTAACGGATTTCAATCTTGAATTCAACATGTTGAAAGGATCACTTCCCCGTCCACCGCCTTCTATCAGCTCCTACAGAGTCGCAAATAACCACTTGTCCGGAGAAATCCCACCAATTTTCTGCAATCTTTCTTCCATTTTGGTTTTGGATTTGTCCAATAACAACATGACTGGGATGTTGCCGCCATGCCTAGCCAGTTTGGCTGAATCTCTTGAAGTTCTCAACCTTCAAAGTAATCACTTCACCGGTACAATTCCTCCGACATATCCGAAGAACTGCTGGTTGGCGATGATGGATATAAGCCGAAATCAGTTGCAAGGGAGAATTCCGAGATCACTAGCCCACTGTAATCAGTTAGAAGAACTAATTCTTGGGAACAATCTGATCAATGATAGCTTTCCTTATTGGTTGGGTGGCCTTCCAAAACTTAAGGTTCTCTCATTGAGATCAAACAGATTGCATGGCGTGATAGGGAAACCTCAGACCAAATCGGACTTCTCGAAGTTGCAAGTAATCGACCTATCCAACAATCGTTTAACGGGTAAGCTGCCATTTGAGTACTTCAATGTTTGGAATGCCATGAAAATCGCCAATACCAGCAGCCTTTCGCAATACATGTTTGCAAATACAAGCTCCCAGAACAAAAATTACGCGTGGTATGCTTACTATAACTACACAGTGACATTGGCAAACAAAGGCAGGGACCTAAGATATGAGAAAGTTCCGGATTCCATCGCAGTTATTGATTTGTCGAGCAACGAGTTTGAAGGTGAAATCCCAGAATCCATTGGAGATTTGAAGTTGATTCGAATACTGAACTTTTCGAATAACAATCTCGCTGGTCGAGTTCCATTTTCTTTGGGGGAGATTTCGAACCTTGAATCTCTGGACATTTCTAGAAATAATCTACAAGGAAAAATTCCTCCTCAGCTATCCAAACTCAACTTCCTTGCAACCTTCAATGTATCATACAACCAGCTTGCAGGGCCAATACCTCAAGGAGCACAGTTTAATACATTTAACAACGATTCCTTTGAGGGAAATTCAGGATTGTGTGGCTACCCTTTGTCCAAAAAATGTGGGAATCCTGGGGTTCCATTTTCACCGGCTACTCCTTTGGCACCAGATGAAGATGAAGGAATGTGGAGAGTGATGAAGTTCGGGTGGACAATTGTGTTGACAGGATACGGAGCTGGACTGATAGTTGGAATCTCTCTTGGATGGATCTTTGACCCATGGAAATACGCCTGCTTCCGGAACGTCATCGGGAAGTGGGCACTGAGTAAAGGTTGGAATGGATCTAGGCGAGAAGGCTTCTCCTTGACTTCTGTTTGGAAAAAAGTTTCCCAGAACTAGCGAATTTACCAGCGCAGCTCAAGGTGTGAAATATGTTAGACATGCTTGCTTGTGTGTTTGTATGATTATAACTTCGTTATTTTCATTTTGTTAGATATTAAGATTCCAAGTTTATGCTTGTTGGATTAAACATTAGATTCTAATGAGACGGGTGACATCTTAAATTTGTTCTCCTGAAACCAGTTGACTTGATGAGGTAGTTAATATAAACTTACAAGATTTTTCCTTCAGTTTAGTGCAATAATTATAAATTGTTAATTACTGAAGATGGCTAAGTTAATAAAGACGAGAAGAAAACAAGAGTAGAGACAAACATTGAGCTGATTTTGAAACTGAAAATCCAGTCCATTATTAATAACATGATAAGCATTCTCATTCATTTAACACATGGTAACCGCAATTGCAAGGAAGCGGTAGAAGCAACCTTGCTACCTCAAATTAAAAGGAAAGACAACCATGAAAATGAAGAGAAACCTAAAACACTCGCGATGAAGTTAGTGTATGCTAATGGGGGGGTGGGGGGAATCTAATTTCTTTCCTCTGTTTGAGCCATGGAAGGAGAGACATGTGCCCCTCATGGTTTCCACTGGATGGTGGTTTCTGCAATCATGGAAGTCACAACATATGGATCCATGTTCGAAGCTGGCCTCCTGTCTTGAAATTCCCACTGTAGAAAAAAATGAAGATAGATTAAGCTTAAACATAATAACAGAGAAACATAAAAGAGTGTACAGTCGTTGCACCTGTCCAGGCATGACTTCTCCATTGATACCACTGATATTGATTCCAGCAAATAAACAAGCTTTGTAGTGAGAATCCACAATGTCATGGCCATAGGCTTTGTCCGCACCAACGCTACAATAATAAGGACCCTGTCCCCAAAGTATCCCGTCGAATATTAAAATATAATCTTCCAAATATTCGATATTATTTACATTATAGATGGACCGAATCAGCGTTACATTAGATTACTAAAGCAAGTTACATTAGCGATTAATATCATCCATCCTCTTGATGGCTTTCCAATATTGGTTTGCTTTTTTTATAATTGGATTGAAAGATATGACCAGTTGGTCTAGTGGGATGTAATATTAGGTCTCTTAAGCAAGGTCAGGGTTCAAATCCTGGCATTTGTGAATGCAGCAAACTGGGTTGGGAGAGTCGTCTCATCTCTGCAGTACCCAATCTAGATTAGTCGGTCAATAGATCAAATACCAGTGATTAATTCAAAAAAAAAAGAAGATGAAGAAGAAAAATATTTTTATTAAACTAAAAACCTAAAAACAAAAGAAAAGCCAGAACAAATTTTATACAGAATATTGTACATCTCTCAAGCTTCACCCCTAAGGGTATTTATAGTATTAAGTTAACCTAATGGAAATAAAATGAAATAAAATATTCAAACTCTTAATTCTAACAAACTAAAAATCCTAATTAAAAATTCTGTGCAAACTAAATTCCTAAAAAATAATAAAATATCAAAGGTTTAAATTCAATTATAACTTTAAAATTCCTAAAGAATTGTGGTTCGCCTTGCTTTCCTCCTTTGATCTTGTTACTTGGAATAATTAATCGGTTTGTGCTTGAATCGACCTTTGAATTTGAGTTGGCGCCGACTTTTCCCAAATAAGTAGAAAAATCTGTTTAATTCGACTTTTAATTGTTATTTCTTGAAAAATAGAGTCTTGTACAAATCTGAATCAAAACAGCCTAAATTAGACTATAAAAAGAGGTAACACGGTTTAATTAATAACAAAATATTAACCAAATAAAACACTGATCATGAATGTTATTGTCGATGAGTCGGCTTGATTATTAGTCCCTTGCCACAAACAGTTTCGACCAGGGGACCTTGAAAGAAAAAGGCAGGGACCTAAGATGATGAGAAAGTTCCGGATTCCATCTCGGTTATTAATTTCTCAAGCAGCGAGTTTGAAGGTGAAATCCCAGAAGCCAAAATTGGTGACTTGAAGCTGATTCATGTACTCAACTTTTCGAGTAACAATCTCAATGGCCATTTCCATTTATTTGGGAGAAATTCAGAACCTTGAATCTCTGGGAAAAGTTACTCCCCAGCTATCCAAACTTAACTTCCTTGAAACCTTCAACCTTTCTTAAATTCATTCTCTTGAAACCTGTTGGTTTTGATGAGGTAGTTAATATAAACTTACAAGAGTTTCCTTCATATTAGTGTATGTAATTATAAATTCTTAATCACTAATACGAAGGAAAGTCTTGTAAGTTAAGAAAGAGGAGAAGAAAGCAAGAGTAAAAGTGAAGACAGAGAGATTTAGTTGATTTTGAAACCGAAAATCCAGCCCATTATTAATAACATGATGAGCATTCTCATTTATTTAACACACGATAACCATAATTTCAAGGAAGCATCAGAAACAACCTTGCTACCTCAAAATTTAAAGGAAAGGCAACCATGAAAATGACGAGAAACCTAAAACACTCGACGATTAAATTAGTGTACCCTAATGGAGAAAAAAAACCAAGTCTTTCCTCTGTGCCATGGAAAGGAGAGACGGGCTTCAATGTACCCCTCATGGTTTCCACAGGATGGTGGTTTCCGCAATCATGGAAGTGACAACGAATGGATCCATGTTCGAAGCTGGCCTCCTGACTTCGAAATACCCTTTTCTGGCCTTCTCGGTGTCTCGGCCGACACGAATCGATGCCCCACGGTTCGCAACACCCTGTCCAAGAGTTGGAACATAAAAGAACATTGTATGAACATAACTCCCCCACTATTCTTTTGTCGGTAGAAAAGTTGCTCAATCCACAAACACGCTGAAGTAGAAGACTTGGACTAATAATTTTGTTTTAGAAATAACATAACTTGCAATTATTTATTTTTTGATATTATAAATTAATATATATTTCAAGTTTTTCTTAATTATTAACATTACGTATAAAACTATTGAAACCGAATCTTTTAAAAAATCAATAAATTTTTTATCGTCAATGTAACTGGTTGAATTTTAATATGAAGTGAATCTATGCTTACGATGAAAGAGATAAAGTGCAAATATCGTTGTAATAACCTTTGTATGTTATATGTAGCAAACACCGTATTTGGGAAAATAATAGTCTGAGTTCATTATTTTGGGAATTAAACATCCTCACATGCATTATCTCGGCAATTTTGCCCTCTTAAGCGTAATCTTCACGATCCATGTCTTGAAAAGGAGGATAAACAGTTTTCTTTTTTTAATTAATCACTGGTATCCGATCTATTGATCGACTAATCTAGATCGGGTACTGCAGAGGCGAGGCCGACCCTCCCAACCCAGTTTGCTTCATTCCCAAATGCCAGATTCATAAACAGTTTAATTTGCAGTGTCGATAAATAGTAAACCTGCACTCGATTTTCATGGCAAATCCAAGAGTTCCGGACGTAAAATAATTGAGACATTGCAATGGACTCAGTTATATTAAAAAATATTTAAAATTACAGTAACTATTTATAATTATAATCATAAATTTATTATGTAATTAAGATATTTTTCTATAGTCATTGACTCAAGAAATTAGTCGATTAAGATCATACAATGATCGTATAAGAAAAATATTAAAAATCTAATAAAGAATTCGAAGAAAATATAGATACCAATAGACTTGACTGCATCGTCAAACGAACCATTAAATGGATCAAATTGCTACAATACCTTCGATAAACTCTAAATTAGAGTCGTAAGATGTGAGAAAACTATCTACGAAAGCAAATCGACTATCTAAATCTAATATGCTGGTCTAAAACAAAGAAGATCAACATGATAACAAAAGTATCATCTTGATTGATCGAGGTGATGCCAAATTCAATCCTAAAAAAAAAAGCGAAAACAATGATCAAACGATCAATACTGAAAATAAAAAATGTCAAACTACAAAAGAAAAATTATATCATAAAAACATAATTATAAACTAACGTAAAATGAATTTATATTTATGATGAAAGAAATAATATAATAGGACGTGCAATATCATTGTAATAATTAAAGACTCTTACGCGTAGTCTTCACGATCTGTCTTGAAGAGGAGGATAAACAGTTTAATTTGCAGTGTCAATAAATAGTAAATCTTCACTCAATTTTCATGGCAAATCCAAGAGTTTTGGACGTAAAACAATTTAGTCATTGCTATGGACTCAGCTTTTCAGCTGACCCTGCTTCATTTACTCGTACTGTTTTCTCTTGTTTGTGGGGCAAAGCCTTTGTGTCTCCCAGATGAGCGCACAGCCTTGTTGCAGTTCAAGCAAAGCTTTATCATCCATGAGTCTGCCTCTACCAGTCCATATGCCTATCCGAAAACCCAATCCTGGAAACAAAGTGGCGGTGATTGCTGTTCATGGAACGGGGTGGCGTGCGACAACAACACCGGTCATGTAATCGGCCTCAACCTCAGCAGCAGTTATCTTTACGGTTCAATCAATTCCAGCACCACCCTCTTCCGTCTTGCTCACCTTCGAAGCCTTAATCTTGGGGACAATTCGTTCATTTACTCCGAGATTCCTTCAGGGATTAGGAACCTCTCGAGGCTGACATTACTTGACCTCTCTTACTCCCATTTATCCGGTCAGGTTCCTTGGGAAATCCTGGAGCTGTCGATGTTGGAGGTTCTTGATCTGTCGGGGAACTCACTGAAGCTTTGGAAGCCAGGCTTCAGGTCCCTGCTTCACAAGTTATCCAATCTGAAAGAACTTTATCTGGCCGATGTCAAAATTTCATCCTCCGTGCCGAGTCTCCTAGCAAATTTTTCTTCACTGACGGTTTTAAATCTATCCAACTGTGAGTTGCGTGGTGAGTTTCCCACCGGGATTTTTGAGTTACCGAGTCTGGCGTTTCTCAGCCTGGAATTGAATCAGGAGCTTAGTGGAACTTTACCTGATAAAGTTCCCGAAAATCACCCTCTTTTGATATTAAGCTTAGCAAGCACTAGCTTTTCTGGACAACTGCCAGAGTCAATTGGAAACTTCAGCTCCATGGAGCACTTGGACATCAGCAACTGTCGGTTATCAGGGAAGCTGCCATATTCAATCGGTAACCTTACTCAACTCAAGCATCTTGATTTGTTTTCAAACAATTTCTCAGGGCCTATTCCTTCTTCTATTGGGAACCTGAATCAACTGGAGTTTTTGGAATTCTCTGAAAATAAATTTTCCGGGCAGATCCCTTCTTTGGCTAATCTTACTCTGCTTGATTATCTGTCCCTTGCCGCCAACAGTTTCGACCAGGGAAACTTGTCCTGGATTGGTACTCAAACCAAGCTCACATACTTGGACTTGTCAAGCCCCAATTTAACTGCTCAAATCCCATCGTCTCTCCAAAATTTGACCCAAATCACTTATTTGTATCTCTCGTCCAATAAACTAAATGGCCGGATTCCACCTAGGATTGGAAGTCTTACCAAGCTAATCGAGATCAAATTCTATGAAAATAATTTGAGTGGTCCTATTCCATATTCAATCTTCAAGCTACGAAATCTTGAGCTTCTTTATCTACACGCAAACCAACTAAATGGAGCTCTCAATTTGCAGTCATTTCTTGAGCTTAAAATCTCACCAGACTCGAACTATCGGGTAACAATTTGTCCTTACTGACCAACGTCAGCAACAATGTTGTTCCTCCAAAGTTCAAGCTTCTAGGACTGTCTTCGTGCAACTTAACTGAGTTCCCTAGTTTTTTGCGTGGTCAAGATGAGTTGGAGATTTTGAAACTCGCTGACAACAAAATTCATGGACAAATCCCATCTTGGTTCTGGGGAGTGGGAGAGCAAACTCTCCAGTACTTGGATTTGGGGTTGAATTCCCTGACAGGATTTCAAAACCTTCCTGCCGTTCTTCCATGGACTAGCTTAATACATTTCAATCTTGAATTCAACATGTTGAAAGGATCACTTCCCCGTCCACCGCCTTCCATCAGCTCCTACAGAGTCGCAAATAACCACTTGTCCGGAGAAATCCCACCAATTTTCTGCAATCTTTCTTCCATTTTGGTCTTGGATTTGTCCAATAACAACATGACTGGGATGTTGCCGCCATGCCTAGCCAGTTTGGCAGAATCTCTTGAAGTTCTCAACCTTCAAAGTAATCACTTCACTGGTGCAATTCCTCCGAAATATCCGAAGAACTGCAGGTTGAAGATGATGGATATAAGCCGAAATCAGTTGCAAGGGAGAATTCCGAGATCACTAGCCCACTGTAATCTGTTAGAAGAACTAATTCTTGGGAACAATCTGATCAATGATAGCTTTCCTTATTGGTTGGGTGGCCTTCCAAAACTTAAGGTTCTCTCATTGAGATCAAACAGATTGCATGGTGTGATAGGGAAACCTCAGACCAAATCGGACTTCTCGAAGTTGCAAGTAATCGACCTATCCAACAATCATTTAACGGGTAAGCTGCCATTTGAGTACTTCAATGTTTGGAATGCCATGAAAATCGCCAATACCAGCAGCCTTTCGCAATACATGTTTGCAAATACAAGCTCCCAGATCAAAAATTACGCGTGGTATGCTTACTATAACTACACAGTGACATTGTCAAACAAAGGCAGGGACCTAAGATATGAGAAAGTTCCGGACTTTCTCGCAGTTATTGATTTGTCGAGCAACGAGTTTGAAGGTGAAATCCCAGAATCCATTGGAGATCTGAAGTTGATTCGAATACTGAACTTTTCGAATAACAATCTCGGTGGACGAGTTCCATTTTCTTTGGGGGAGATATCGAACCTTGAATCTCTGGACATTTCTAGAAATAATCTACAAGGAAAAATTCCTCCTCAGCTATCCAAACTCAACTTCCTTGCAACCTTCAATGTATCATACAACCAGCTTGCAGGGCCAATACCTCAAGGAGCACAGTTTAATACATTTAACAACGATTCCTATGAGGGAAATTCAGGATTGTGTGGCTACCCTTTGTCCAAATGTGGGAATCCTGGGGTTCCTTTTCACCGGCTACTCCTTTGGCACCAGATGAAGATGAAGGAATGTGGAGAGTGATGAAGTTCGGGTGGACAATTGTGTTGACAGGATACGGAGCTGGACTGATAGTTGGAATCTCTCTTGGATGGATCTTTGACCCATGGAAATACGCCTGCTTCCGGAACGTCATCGGAAAGTGGGCACTGAGTAAAGGTTGGAATGGATCTAGGCGAGAAGGCTTCTCCTTGACTTCTGTTTGGAAAAAAGTTTCCCAGAACTAGCGAAGAATTTAGCAGCGCAGCTCAAGGTGTGAAATATGTTATACATGCTTGCTTGTGTGTTTGTATGATTATAACTTCGTTATTTTCATTTTGTTAGATATTAAGATTCCAATTTTATGCTTGTTGGATTAAACATTAGATTCTAATGAGACGGATGACATCTTAAATTTGTTCTCCTGAAACCAGTTGAGTTGATATAAACTTACAAGATTTTCCTTCAGTTTAGTGCAATAATTATAAATTGTTAATTACTAATTAGAAGATGGCTAAGTTAATAAAGACGAGAAGAAAACAAGAGTAAAAGTAAAGAAACATTTAGCTGATATTGAAACTGAAGATCCAGTCCATTATTAATAACATGATAAACATTCTCATTCATTTAACACATGATAACCGTAATTGCAAGGAAGCAGTAGAGGCAACCTCGCTACCTCAAAGTAAAAGGAAAGCCAACCATGAAAATGAAGAGAAACCTAAAACACTCGCGGTGAAATTAGTGTATGCTAATGGGGGGGGGGGGGAATCTAAGTTCTTTCCTCTGTTTGTGCCATGGAAGGAGAGACATGTGCCCCTCATGGTTTCCACAGGATGGTGGTTTCTGCAATCATGGAAGTCGCAACATATGGATCCATGTTCGAAGCTGGCCTCCTGTCTTCGAAATACCCTTTTCTGGCCTTCTCAGTGTCTCGGCCGACACGAATCGATGCCCCACGGTTTGCAACATCCTGTCCAAGAGTTGGAACATAAAAGAACATTGTATGAACATTTTGTGGAGATAGCAAACCACATAAACTGGAATTGTGCAAAGATGTTTTATCATATGAATTGTCAAAGGTGGTTTCGATTTCGTTACCAATAAGAAAGTCTTGATGCCGGCGGTCTCGTGAGACGCCGCTCATTGCCTTCTCCATAGGCAGCAATGTGTTCCCTGTGCCTTAGTCCAAGCTTTTCAATTGCTTTCTTGCTATCCTCGTAACCTCCATCACTTCTCATGGACTTTGTACTGAAACATCATATAACACAAGCACTTGATCAATCAGTTCTCCCATTAACTTTCCAAGACAGATTCAAATGGTACCTGTAATTGGTGTGAGCGTCGGCACCATTCCAATCTCCCTGGATTGGTTTGGGATCGAACGAGAGCACCACTCGAACAATCTCAGTAATCCTCTGTAATTCAGAAACAGAGATCAAACACTCGAATTGAGTAACAAAAGTTGATAAATCTTGACAAAAGCATGAAATGTAACGTGCCACCCACAATTCATCTCCGGCAGAGTTGCCGACTGCCGGACCAACTTGAAATTCCCACTGTAGAAAAAAACGAAGATAGATTAAACATAAAAGAGTGCATGATACAGTCGTTGCACCTGTCCAGGCATGACTTCTCCATTGATACCACTGATATTGATTCCAGCAAATAAACAAGCTTTGTAGTGAGAATCCACAATGTCACGGCCATAGGCTTTGTCCGCACCAACGCCACAATAATAAGGACCCTGTCCCCAAAGTATCCCGTCGAATATTAAAATATAATCTTCCAAATATTGGATATTATTAGCGTTATAGATGGACCGAATTAGAGTTACATTAGATTATTAAGAGCAACTCCAGCGCTGCGCTGGAGTTCAATCTTAACTTTGAAGACTTCAGCACTGCGCCACTTATCATCTCCACTTTGGCGTGGCTATAGTTTCACGCTACATCTAACGTGCAACTGTAGCTACGCTACAATTTTTTTTTGTTTGTTATTTTTTATGATTTTTTGTTTTGGTTGTTGTTTTTGTTTTTTTTTTACTTTTTCTTGTTATTTTCTTGTTATTTTCCTATTCTTTCTTATATTATTTTCTTTTATTCTATCTTTTATATTTTTTATTGTAATTTCTACACAATAAAATAAAAATTAAACATAATATAATATATTCAAGTAGATTAAATTACAAGATAGATAAAAATATATTGAAATTAGATAAATAAACATACTAATTTTTTTAAACATAAAAACTACAACAAACATAAAAACATAGAAAATACTAATAAAACTCAAACAACATTTTAACCAACAACCCAAACACAACAATTTAACTAATAATCAAACAGACCCCCTCCACTCCCTCCAAGATTATCAAAGTTCATTCTAAACACATTAAAAGTAGTAGACATTGACTATTCTTCTTCTTTTCGTTTTGAAGAAATTTTTGTTATTCGTCTAAAAAATAGTAGCGTCGTTCGGAGAATTAAAATATATAATTATATAATTTATGTTTTTCTCATTATTATTATGAATTGTAATTTTTTTATTTATTTGTATTTTCGCAATGTTATTTATGAATCTATGTGCCCCTCATGGTTTCCACATGATGGTGGTTTCCGCAATCATGGAAGTGACAACGTATGGATCCATGTTCGAAGCTGGCCTCCTGTCTTCGAAATACCCTTTTCCGGACTTCTCGGTGTCTCGGCCGACACGAATCGATGCCCCACGGTTCGCAACACCCTGTCCGAGAGTTGGAACATAAAAGAACATTGTATGAACATTTTGTGGAGATAGCAAACCACAGAAACAGGAATTGTGCAAAGATGTGTTATCATATGAATTGTAAAAGGTGGTTTCGATTTCTCTACCCATAAGAAAGTGTTGATGTCGGCGGTCTCGTGTCGACCGGTGAGACGGCGCTCGTTGCCTTCTCCATAGGCAGAAATGTGTTCCTTGTGCCTTAGCCCAAGCTTTTCAATTGCTGTCTTGATGACCTCGTAACCTCCATCACTTCTCATGGACTTTGTACTGAAACATCATATAACACAAGCACTTGATCAAATCAGTTCTCCGATTAACTTTCCAAGACAGATTCAAATGGTACCTGTAATTGGTGTGAGCGCCAGCACCATTCCAGTCTCCCTGAATTGGTTTGGGATCAAATGAGAGCACCACTCCAGCAATCTCAGTAATCCTCTGTAATTCAGAAACAGAGATCAAACACCAGAATTGAATTGAGTAACAAAAGTTGATAAATCTTATCAAGAGCATGCTAGATTACCTCCAAAATGTAACGTGCCACCCACAATTCATCTCCAGCAGAGATGCCGACTGCCGGACCAACTTGAAATTCCCACTGTAAGAAAAAAACGAAGATAGATTAAGCTTAAACATACTCAACAACTAAGAAACATAAAAGAGGGTATTATACAGTCGTTGCACCTGTCCTGGCATGACTTCTCCATTGATACCACTGATATTGATTCCAGCGAATAAACAAGATTTGTAGTGAGAATCCACAATGTCACGGCCATAGGCTTTGTCCGCACCAACGCCACAATAATAAGGACCCTGTACCAAAGTATGCCGTTGAATATTACGATATAATCTTCCATATATTCGATATTATTTACGATATAGATCAACTGAATCAGAGTTGCATTAGATTACTAAAGCAAGTTACATTAGCCTCCACTTGATGGCTTTCCAATATAAACTCTTTTAAAGGTTTGAATTTTTTTTTTAACAATTGGATTGAAAGAGAGGAGTACCTGAGGGCCAGGATAGCCACCGAGGGGCCATCCGAGGGGCCATTTAACATCTTTCTGCAACAAGGTTTACTCCTGCTCAATTCCATACCTGTTTCTCCCATATCGGATTCAAACCAAATCAACATTAAATGATTGGAAATAGTTTGAAAAAGATTTAACCCCCGTGAGGAATAGGAAAATACCAGGGTTCTTCAACCGCAACATCGGGATTGCTAAATATCTTTGCAGCGTTGCATCTCTTGTTTGTGGGGATAGGCTCACCGGCTGGTGTGTAAGCATCGCACATCACCTAATTCATTGGAGTTCAAAAAGTTCAATTCCTTGATATACACAAATCAGCACCATTTTTAGCCCCGAAATAGAAACACAACTTACAAGAATATTTTTACCCCTCCTGAATGGGTCTCTGAATATAGCTTGGGGACTAATATGAACAAAAATCAATCAGTATCTCAGAAGAAACAAAGAGAAAAGAAACACAAAGAGAAAACATACTATAAGATCACTTCACTATCTTCTCCTGGAGCTTGGCCAGTGCTGGAACCGTCATAGTTCCACTTGGGGAGCTTTGAAGGATCGGAAACAGGTCCAGAAAGGGTCTTCAAGTAACCTGTAGACACTCATTTTCGTCCATATTTAGTTTATTTTATTTTACTTTATACATATATATATATATATATATATCTATACATATATATTATATAGTTCGCAAAATGGTTTTTGAAAAATACATATATAATATATGTTTTAAAAAATACCTTTGAAAACTATATAATATATATTTTTAAAATCATTTTAAAATTTATATAATATATAATTTTAAAAAAAACATTTTTGAAAACATATAATATAGTTTTAAAACGTTTTTGAAAACTATAACATATAGTTTGAAAACATTTTTAAAATTATATAATATATAATTTTGGAAATATCTTTGAAATATATATTATATATAGTTTTAAAACGATTTTTTATATATATCATATCATATTATTTTGTTTTATTCTTTTTATTTTTTATTTATTTTTATTTTTGTTTTTATTATTTATTTAATCGTTTTTTGGTGTTTGTCCAGATCCAAGAATCCAGTCCAGTGCACAGGTCAGTTGGGTCTGACCCAGCCCGTAACCAACAGCCAAAGCAAGTTAGGTTTACTCGGCCAAGCATTGCGCCGCACGAGGGAGGAACAAGTCACGCACAGCCAGGCGAGAAAACCGGCCAAGATCCGGTCACGAAGCAACCAGCCCCGGCTAAATCGGGACTGATCTATCCCGTTTTTGCCGGTCAACCCACAACGGCCACCAGCCCCGTATTTCGAAACAGAAAAACGGCCGATGAAGGCCTATAAATACCAAACGGCCAACCCAGTACAAAAAAAGGAAACAAAAGGGGGGGAAGCCACGAACCCACAGTACCAACACATCAAACACGAGAGAGAACCACAAACGCAAGAACAACGAAACCAAGAACCATTTTCTGGAACCAAACATCATCAAGCCAAGATACCAACAAGAAAAAACATCATCAACGGTGAGGCCGAAGCCCCTCAGCAAACAAAAGCCACACACACAAAAATACAAAAAACAACAAAGAGCCGAGCAAAGCGAGAAGCAAGAACGCCGGGGAAGTGAAAGGCCTCGCCGGAAGATGTAAAGGCTGAGACTTTCGGTTTAGATCTACACCGATTGGCAAGGTTTTTGGGGTTTTGGGCTTCAGAATCGTGTTTAGAGGAGCATTTTGAGGGTAGGTTAGATTTTCCGGCCACCACCGCCGGTGGCCGGAGCGGCGGCGAGCGGTAGCCGGCGGGCGGATGTAGAGAGAAGCCAGAGAACCAGAGGTTCTCTCTTTTTGTAGAGAGAGTAAGCTATTGGTGAGAATGAAGAGAGTTAGGCCGTTTGGCCTTGGTATCATGTACTTATACAGGAGCCAAAACGGCGCAGTTTCACCTAGGGGTCTTCTGCGTATTTTTGCACATGGGTAAACTATTACAACGGTCTTGTAAGCTTTATCTCTTACGTTTTGGTCACTGGATTAAATCTTCAATACTTTTGATTTGAATTTCGAATTTGTTAATTTTACATATTAATCCTTTTATTTATTTATTTATTTATTTATTTATATATTCTGGTTTCTTTTTGTTAACTTTTATAGCAATTTTCATTTTTTTCTCTATTTATTTATTTCATTATTATTACTATATTTTTATATTTTCCCTATTTGACTTTCTCTTTTTTTTCTTTTTGATTTATTAGTTTAGTTTAGTGTTGTATTTTCAATTTTTTTCTACTAACATTTTTACCCCTTTTTTAGAAGAAGTTTGACCAATCAAAGGTAAGTAATTCGAATCGAATATTTTAAATTTTAATTTAAATTTCAATTTTCGCAATTAAAGACAACCGTCACATTAATTGGTACCGAAAGGGCGGTTCAAGGGTGTTAATCCTTCCTTGACTGTAACCGACTCCCGAACTCGACACGTTTCTGGTACAACGTAGATCAGGTAAGATGGTGTCCGATCTACCTAAAAATCATTTTAAAATGATCGGTGGCGACTCCAACCCAATAATTCAAGTCGAAGCCCAATTCTGGTCCCCAACCGAAAGACGGTTCCGACAGGTTGGCGACTCCGCTGGGGACAGGTAAGTAAGTCATGCCAGAATTAATTTTTCGGTTATCTTTTTATGCGAAAATAGTAATTTAAATTTAAATTTATTTATTCGATTCCAATTATTTACCTTTGATTATTTTTCAAATAAATAGTTGTACTGACGTTTTTTCAATGATTCTAGATTTTTCAAAGTTTTCATGTCATCTAAGGCTCTAAACCCGAGCTCCGAACCCGTTTTAAGTGGGGGTGAAAGCGACGCCTTCGTGTGAATTTATTCACCGTATGGGCCTAGCAAGTAGCCTTCGGGATTCATATACCTTATGTCTTCGTGTGAATTTATTCACCGTACGGGCATAAGGGAATGTGTCCTCTCGAGTTTAACTTAGTCCACACAAGCCTATGATGGGTTTAGGACTAAGGGTCTGGCAAGCCCAAGGGGGCACCAGCAAGGAGAACTCGAGTACCATTTTTAGAACCTAAACCGGGAGAGTGCAAGGAATTAGAGCCTGCCCCGAAATCTCATTCCAAACCCTAGGTTGCTTTGATTTTATTTCCTGCTTTACTTTCTGTTCAAAGCATGTGAACTAGAAATGTATGCGGTTAGGACTAGTTCAAAATTAACATGCGGGATAGAGATCATGTCCGGGTAGGAATCATAAGCATGTGGGGTAGATATCATGTGGGGTAGGACTTTTATTTTCATGATTGTTTTTTATTATTTTCACCTCACTAACCTTTTTCATTAATTGTTCTCTTTTGTTTTGTTTTCATCATTCGTATCATTTAAAAGAGGTGTTGATCCACCAAAAATGTGTTTGTTAAACATGAATAATATGCATTAATGGACAAAGGGATTGTAATACAAGAGATGAAAATGCATAGGACAAGGCGACTATGTGTCACATTCAATCCAGAAGATGTGGTGCCCACAATTGAAGAGTATATCACTCTGCTGCATTATAAAGGACTCAGAATGAACCGGGTCTACATCAAGCACAATGCAAGTCTATCTTTGAAGAACTGACTGGCAGAGGTTGCTGGGGCAAGATGAAGGTTATTGATCTTAGGAGTTCCTTCAAAGACAACAATGGCAAAATGATAACTGGAATTGGAATTCAAACAAATGACTTCAATTGAGGGCTGCAATGTCGTATTCGTTCGAGACTTATTGGGCCAGTACAAAAAGCAACTCAACATTTGCACGGTTCATCCAGAGAAGCCAGAGCGGTTCGACAGGTTATTCAGAAGCTGTCAGGATATTTTTTTCTCTTAAAAGATAAAACACTTTTGTCCCCAATAAGGATTATTTATAATAACAGACATGTTTTTGGATCAATGCCTCGAACATTTCATGCATCATGCATTTAAACATATTGTGCATTTTGTTATTTTTTCTTTACATTCGCATTATTTTTCCTTTTTTTTTACATTCACATGTCTCATAAAAAAAGAGAACATTTTGATCCTATGATATATAAGGAGCTTTACCAACAGTTGTTTGACGCACACGTGGTGTCACCATATCCAGAGAAATCCATGTAGCCCCGTACCCCAGGTAGTATAATGAGAACGCTCATTGCGAAAATCATAGCGGAGTCTCAGGGTGCACTATCGAGAATTACTCCACAATCAAGAGAATCATACATAAAATACGTAACAAGAATTGGATCGACTTTAACAACTTGGGGGCATCCAAGTGAGGAAGACCATTTCATCATTTGAGACATTTTGTTTGAATTTGTTTTTTTTTCTCAAGTTTTTGTAAGGACTTTTAAATAAATTTATGTTACTTTAAAGATGTTAAACAATGAATCACATTTACAAACTTGCAATTATTTGAATATCATCTGAATTAAGAAACTCTGAAATGGTTCAAAGTTACATATCTTTGACGAAGTAACATGATTTAAAACAAGGAATTTGACTTTACCCAGAATATACACTCAAACACCGTACCCTGCTCTTGTAATTAACCAATATAACATTTTCCTTTCATAAGGTGCGGACAACATGGGGCATCCTTTTGCATATGACATTATTATACTTTTTATTTAAGACGTTCAGTGATGATAATGATCTTCACAGATGGAATAGTCGAGTAAGTGAATCTAGTTTAGGTCAGTTGCTTGAAAATTAAACTCTAAAGATGAAATTTTTTACTTTCAACAAACACCTAGACTATAACAGGTTCTTCTTGACAATCTTAAGAAATTTAATCCGTAAAACTGAGCTACTCCACTAAGGCAATTGGTTATAGAGGAAACTCGAAAGCCCTGGCTTTATAAATAGATGTCATTCAAACCATGACATTGCTCGGACACTTGGCAATTCGGTGTTTGCTCCACTGCTTTTGTCAGGCCGAAGACTTTGTGATGAGATGAACCCTTCAGTTAACTTGATAAAAATGATTATAATGATAAGTTGTCCCTCTAAAGCAATTGGTTAAACGCCCCGGCATTATGGATTTAGCTAGCCAGATAATGGTAAATTAAATCGAATTTATCTAAGCGTAAAGTTTCAGTAAAATGGACTAAGGGAATTAAGGAACACCTGTTATAGTCAAGTTCACACGAGCACTCAAGAATTTTATTTTTAGACCGATATTTTTGCACTGCCTTCGTTAGAGGAGCCTACAAAGCTTGAACAAATGGAAGATTTCAGAGGACCGAAATAAAAGGTCTAGTAATTGATAATGCTAGTTGCGACATTTTGTCCGCACCCAATTGAAATACCAAAGCATGTTGTGATATTTAAAAAATGACATTTTGGGTTACTAAAACCTTAGAAAAGAGGCCAACCTAAGGCTAACTCATCCATTTGAACATTTGTCAAAGATTTGTAACTCTGAAAGCATTAAAAGAGCTCTTGATTCCTTTGATATTTTTTGAACTCACATTTACAATTTGATTCAATTGCGAACAATATTTTACAACATTTTTATCATTTCTCTCTCCTAAAACAAGAAAAAGGAGAAAATATTTTCAAGCAGAACAGTCTCAGATATGAAAGGTATGTAAAGCCAAAGCTCGGGAAGCAAATGGGGCACGATCCATTCCAAGGACCTGATTGACAGACAAAGCACGAGACTCCATCCAGAAGATAACACATAATTCATCCATATTGCATGCATCTTAAACATACTTAGGTGCATCACATTCATCATTTTAGCATACACGTTTTTGAAGCTTTTAGAGTCAAGTTTTGACTTCAGGATGAAGGATATTCGATTCTTAAGTGCCTTCAAAGAAGGATGGTGGTTGATTAACTCGGCAGTAAGAAGCTACACCTCAACCGACTTGGCATCTTAGAACCAATTTCAGATAGGTTCGAGAACCAGTTCAAAACAAATCCAGTTCAACACAAACTCAACCATGAGCAGTATGTTTCCAGTTAACACTTTCAAGCCAGATTTCAATTCCACGACGAAAGATATCCGGCTCACAAAATTTGGCGAAATGGGCCATCATTCATTTAAAGGAAATTTACAGCACAACTTAAGTCAAGAAAAGTTATCTGTCAACAAATAACTTTCTAATTTTATTCAGAGTCAATTTCAACTTCACAGCGAAGGATATTGGACTCCAGATAACGCATGTTCAACTTCACGACGAAGGGACCGCTGGTTGTCAACAAACAACTTCTCAATTTCAGAGCCAATTTCAACTTCACAACGAAGGATATTGGACTCTAGACAACGCAAGTTCAACTTCACGACGAAGGGACCACTGGTTGTCAATAAACAACTTCCCAATTTCAGAGCCAATTTCAACTTCACGGCGAAGGATATTGGACTCCAGACAACGCATGTTCAACTTCACGACGAAGGGACCGCTGGTTGTCAACAAACAACTTCTCAATTTCAGAGCCAATTTCAACTTCACAACGAAATATATTGGACTCCAGACAACACAAGTTCAACTTTACGACGAAGGGACCACTGGTTGTCAATAAACAATTTCCCAATATCAGAGCCAATTTCAACTTCACAGCGAAGGATATTGGACTCCAGACAACGCATGTTCAAATTCACGACGAAGGGACAGCTGGTTGTCAACAAACAACTTCTCAATTTCAGAGCCAATTTCAACTTCACAACGAAGGATATTGGACTCCAGACAACGCAAGTTCAACTTTACGACGAAGGGACCACTGGTTGTCAATAAACAATTTCCCAATATCAGAGCCAATTTCAACTTCACAGCGAAGGATATTGGACTCCAGACAACGCATGTTCAACTTCACGACGAAGGGACCGCTGGTTGTTAACAAACAACTTCTCAATTTCAGAGCCAATTTCAACTTCACAACGAAGGATATTGGACTCCAGACAACGCAAGTTCAACTTCACGACGAAGGGACCGTTGGTTGTCAACAAACAATTTCCCAGTTCCAGAGCCAATTTCAACTTCACGATGGAGGATATTGGACTCGGAACAATACAACTTACTTGGATTTCAACTTCACGATGAAGGATATCCAATTCCTGGCTCAACTTCACGGCGAAGGGGCCACCCACGATTTCAACTTCACGATGAAGGGAATCGTACACACAAGCAACATCCATCTCCATATTAGATTTCAACTTCACGTCGGAGGATATTCAACTCAAAGAAGGAGTGTCTGTTAACAAATTTTCCAGTTTCGAAGTCAATTTCAACTTCACAGCGAAGGAAATTAGCCTCGAAACAACATACTGGATTTCAACTTCACGACGAAGGATATCCAATTCCAGGTTCAACTTCACAACGAAGGGGCCATCCACGGTTTCAACTTCACGACGAAGGGAATCTTACCCACCAGTAATATTCATCTTCATGAACAAGTAGATTATCGATCGCCTTTGAGATCGTTTCTCTCGAAACAAGGGGTCGTCTCGCTTGAGACTAATTTACTCAAAACAAAGTTTTGTCTCTCTTGAGACAGTTTACCTTGAAACAAATTTTGTCTCTCTTGAGACTTTCCCTTGAAACATATTTTTGTCTCTCTTGAGACAATTTCCCTTGAAACATATTTTGTCTCTCTTGAGACAGTTTCCCTTAAAACAAATTTCGTCTCCCTTGAGACAGTTTCCTTTGAAACAAATTTTTGTCTCTCTTGAGACAGTTTCCCTTGAAACAAATTTCGTCTCCCTTGAGACAGTTTCCCTTGAAACAAATTTCGTCTCCCTTGAGACAGTTTCCCTTGAAACAAATTTTGTCTCTCTTGAGACAGTTTCCCTTGAAACATATTTTGTCTCTCTTGAGACAGTTTCTCTTGAAACAAATTTCGTCTCCCTTGAGACACTTTCCCTTAAAGTAAATTTTGTCTCTCTTGAGACAGTTTCCCTTGAAACAAATTTTGTCTCTCTTGAGACAGTTTCCCTTGAAACAAATTTTGTCTCTCTTGAGACAATTTCCCTTGAAACAAATTTTGCCTCCCTGGAGATAGTTTCTCTTGAAACACAAAAAACCTTTGAAATTGTTTCTCTTGAAACACAAAAAACCTTTGAACTCATTTCTCTTGAAACAAAAAAACCTTTGAAAATGTTTCTCTTGAAACACAAAGACCTTCGAGTTCGATTTCATTCAGCTCAAGGGTCTATCAATCACATGGTGGAGTCAAATAACTACTTTACAGTCGAATTTTAACCAAGGTCTTTAAACCGAGAAAAAGACCGAAGTTGACTCCAATTTGGCAACGAGAAGTCGCATCCCGATTCAAATCTCAAACTACGACTTTAATCCCATATCATTTCAAGGTTGACTCGACTTCGTGACGGATGAGCCATCCACATCTCAATTCGACAGGGAGTTATTCTTCTCCACCGAACGAAAATTTGTGTCTTTTTATCTTTGTCCTATTTTTCGTTACTCGAAAAAGGACAAAGAGGGGCAGCTGTAGACACTCATTTTCGTCCATATTTAGTTTATTTTATTTTACTTTATACATATATATATCTATACATATATATTATATAGTTAGCAAAATGGTTTTTGAAAAATACATATATAATATATGTTTTAAAAAATACCTTTGAAAACTATATAATATATATTTTTAAAATCATTTTAAAATTTATATAATATATAATTTAAAAAAAACATTTTTGAAAACATATAATATAGTTTTAAAACGTTTTTGAAAACTATAACATATAGTTTGAAAACATTTTTAAAATTATATAATATATGATTTTGGAAATATCTTTGAAATATATATTATATATAGTTTTAAAACGATTTTTTATATATATCATATCATATTATTTTGTTTTATTCTTTTTATTTTTTATTTATTTTTGTTTTTATTATTTATTTAATCGTTTTTTGGTGTTTGTCCAGATCCTAGAATCAAGTCCAGTAAACAGGTCAGTTGGGTCTGACCCAGCCCGTAACCAACAGCTAAAGCAAGTTAGGGTTTACTCGACCAAGCATTGCGCCGCACGAGGGAGGAGCAAGTCACGCACATCCAGGCAAGAAAACCGGCCAAGATCCGGTCACGAAGCAACCAGCCCCGGCTAAATCGGGACTGACATATCCCGTTTTTGCCGGTCAACCCACAACGGCCACCAGCCCTGTATTTCGGAACAGAAAAATGGCCGATGAAGGCCTATAAATACCAAACGGCCAACCCAGTACAAAAAAAGGAAACAAAAGGGGGGGAAGCCACGAACCCACAGTACCAACACATCAAACACGAGAGAGAACCACAAACGCAAGAAAAACGAAACCAAGAACCATTTTCTGGAACCAAACATCATCAAGCCAAGATACCAACAAGAAAAACCATCATCAACGGTGAGGCCGAAGCCCCTCAGGAAACAAAAGCCACACACACAAAAATACAAAAAACAACAAAGAGCCGAGCAAAGCGAGAAGCAAGAACGCCGGGGAAGTGAAAGGCCTCGCCGGAAGATGTAAAGGCCAAGACTTTCGGTTTAGATTTACACCGATTGGCAAGGTTTTTGGGGTTTTGGGCTTCAGAATCGTGTTTAGAGAAGCATTTTGAGGGTAGGTTAGATTTTCCGGCCACCACCGCCGGTGGCCGGAGCGGCGGCGGGCGGTGGCCGGCGGGCGGATATAGAGAGAAGCCAGAGAACCAGAGGTTCTCTCTTTTTGTAGAGAGAGTAAGCTATTGGTGAGAATGAAGAGAGTTAGGCCGTTTGGCCTTGGTATCATGTACTTATACAGGAGCCAAAACGGCGCCGTTTCACCTAGGGGTCTTCTGCGTATTTTTGCACATGGGTAAACTATTACAACGGTCTTGTAAGCTTTATCTCTTACGTTTTGGTCACTGGATTAAATCTTCAATACTTTTGATTTGAATTTCGAATTTGTTAATTTTACATATTAATCCTTTTATTTATTTATTTATTTATTTATTTATTTATTTATTTATATATATATTCTGGTTTCTTTTTGTTAACTTTTATAGCAATTTTCATTTTTTTCTCTATTTATTTATTTCATTATTATTACTATATTTTTATATTTTCCCTATTTGACTTTCTCTTTTTTTTCTTTTTGATTTATTAGTTTAGTTTAGTGTTGTATTTTCGATTTTTTTCTACTAACATTTTTACCCCTTTTTTAGAAGAAGTTTGATCAATCAAAGGTAAGTAATTCAAATCGAATATTTTAAATTTTAATTTAAATTTCAATTTTCGCAATTAAAGACAACCATCACATTAATTGGTACCGAAAGGGCGGTTCAAGGGTGTTAATCCTTCCTTGACTGTAACCGACTCCCGAACTCGACACGTTTCTGGTACAACGCAGATCAGGTAAGATGGTGTCCGATATACCTAAAAATCGTTTTAAAATGATCGGTGGCGACTCCAACTCAATAATTCAAGTCGAAGCCCAATTATGGTCCCCAACCGAAAGACGGTTCCGACAGGAGGTGGATTTTGAATCAACCATTTGTCTCAGGGAATTTGATGAATGCGATAATGAAGAGGAGTGCAACTTGCCTATTGAATTGTTGAGAATGATAGAAAGAGAAGAAAAGCAAATATTGCCCCATGAGGAGGCGATCCAAATCCTAAATTTGGGCACTGAGGAAGATCGAAAGGAGGTTAAAATCGACATGACTCTTTCGACTGAAGCAAGACAAAACTTGATAGTCTTACTTCAGGAATACGAAGATGTGTTCGCTTGGTCGTATCAAGACATGCCGGGACTAGACACAGATATGGTAGTTCACAAACTGCCAATCAAACCAGAATTCAAACCGATGCAGCAAAAACTGAGAAGAATGCGACCAGAAATGCTCCTTAAGATCAAGGAAGAAGTCAAGAAGTAGTTTGATGCCGATTTTCTTCAAGTGGCCAAATATCCAGAGTGGGTGGCCAACATAGTGCCTGTGCCGAAGAAAGACGGGAAAGTACACATGTGTGTTGATTACCAGGACCTTAACAAGGCAAGTCCCAAGGACAACTTTCCTCTGCCACACATAGACACTCTGGTAGACAACACAGCCGGGAACGCCTACTTTTCATTCATGGATGGATTTTCGGGGTACAATCATATCAAGATGCATCCTGAAGACATGGAGAAGACCACTTTCGTCACAATGTGGGGAACTTTCTGTTACAAAGTGATGCCTTTCGGATTAAAGAATGCTGGGGCAACATATCAGAGAGCTATGGTGACCTTGTTCCATGACATGATGCACAAAGAAATCGAGGTTTATGTCGACGACATGATTGTCAAGGCACAGACTGAGAATGAACATGTCGAGAATTTGAGAAAGCTCTTCCAGAGATTGAGGAAATTCCAGTTACATAACCAAAAAAAAGAACATCATATCTTTATAAAGTATTAAAAACAAAAACAAAAACGAGGTCCATGCCAGATCCCCCGATCCTATTCAACGAATATAAAACAAAAAAACAGTGGAAAATTGAAACAATAAGAAAAGTCTCCCTGGATATTATTTGATAAGCTATTCAACAACCAATACAAGATGATAATCAAAAGAGAAACGTAACCCATCTTTTAGATGGTCACAAACTGATATTTAAAACTATTTTTAAGTTAAAAATGTTTACGAAAAATTAGAAGCAGAAAAGTACTTGAAACAAGTTCATGAAGAAAAACTGTTCGATTATATTAGAGTGCGAAACAGAGAATGAACAAAACAAACTAAGGAAACCCATTGACGGTAGCACTGAGTTAAGCATGTTTATGAGATATATGCACAGAACAATGATTTTTTTCCTCTTTCTGAAAGGTGATGGAGAGACCGACCAGATGTATTCGGCAATGATTTTTTCAGTGCAGTCGGAGAGATTAAGGTTAACAAGATCTGTAAGAAGCGCCATATTGATTCTTCCCCCAGCAAATATAGATTTAAACAAAGTATTTATTTTCTGCAAACTCAATCAAACAGAGAAGAAAAAAATTCAAAGACGCAGTGGGAAGAAGGTGGCTTCCTATGTTGCCTTTTATAGAGCGGTTGGCAACTAAGAACTGTCGAGTGCGGTTGCTTTACGAATTGTTTCTTATTGTTAGTAATTAATTTTTTAGTAAATTAAAAAAATTATCTTTTATTAAAAAGTTATAAAATAGTTTTCTAATTATAAAATATTATTTTATTAATATTTTCGACTATTAAAAGTTATAAAATGGTCAATCGATTATTCATTATATTTTAAACTCATCATTTTTTGTTAAAAATTGACAGTTGTCTAAGTTAGACATTAATATGATGAGTAAGATACGATAGTCATTTGAAATTCTAAGATCAAATTTTATCATATCGTAGTTAACATGTTAACGGTCAACTCAAAATACCATCAATTTTTAATAGAAAATGATGAGTTTAGAACATATTAAACATTCGGGTGATCATTTTGTAACTTTTAATAGTCGAAAGACTTAACAAAGCAACATTATGTAGTCAAATAATCATTTTATAACTTTTAATAATTGAGAGATTTAAAAAAATAATATCAATAATCGGGAGACCATTTGTGTACTTTACCCATAATTTTTATATTTTTTTTGTAATAAAGAAAGAAATAAAAGGAAATAAAATTTTTACGGATTAAAAAAAGTCGGGGTGCAAATCGTAGTTATCGCTCGTGAATGGGTATCCTGTTAGTCAGAAAAGGCCAGCTGTTTGGAGGCTAAATTACCGACTAATCTCTTTGTTCATCATTTTCAAATTAATTGGTTAAAAATAATATCTTCTTCTTCTTTTCCTCTAATTTTATAAAGGCTTAGAATTAAGATAACGGAGTAGTGTTGTTTTAGTTTAGGTTTTAAATCATTTGATTTTATTCCTTCTCGTAGCTTGTTATCGCTGACTTCTGTGTATCCTTATCTTCATTTTTCCTCTTTTTATGTTTAACCGAGACTTACGTTTCTGTCTATAAGCAGAGATTTTTACGCAGGGATTTATTTGCAGGGATTTACTAACCATTACAGACGTAGATATGAAGACAACATATGAAGACTATTCAACTATGTGTTTATTGATTTATTTATACAGGCATTGTATCTTATCTTTATTTTTAATTTTCTTACTGCCGGAGGTCTTCCACGGAAGCTGCTCTCAATCTGGCGTTGAGGGCAGCCTACTACCCCACCTCCCCATTACCTCAATGCATATGAAAATAGGATTTTGTTGTTGTTGTTGTGTTCTTTTCCTCTAATTTCGTCTCTTTGGTTAAGTCCTATGTCTCTCAATGGAAGTGGAGGGACGTAGCTTTTTAATTATAAGTTTAATATTTAATTTGATTTTTAAATTGTAATTAAAACATCAATCTAATAATTTATTTTTAAAAAATATTAAATTTCTGAAACATTATAAATTCTAGGAATGACTCAATTCCATACATGGCAGATATACTATCCATGAGCTCAATGAATTTTGTTCAAAACCCACTCCAAGTCATAAATTAGAAAGATGTACGCAAGGGCATTAGCAGATCTATAAAAAAAAAAATTAAATTGACACGCATATATTAATAATATAAATTTTTAATAAGATAAAATTTTAGAGTGATCACCATAGAATTTAAGAATGAACATATATATATATATCCCACATGGTATGTGTGTGTGTTTTGTATTTGTTTTGTTAAATAAAAGTAATTCTAACTAATAAAAAGATGCCACGCTTGATTTTATATTAGGAATGATAAACTATAATTTATAAAATTATAGGGAGACAAAAATATATTTTCAATAAAAAAAATACATAAAATAATTTTAAATTTTCAGGTGTTATCGCCCTATCTAAATACGTCCCTCACTATGTGTTAACTTCTTCTAGGGGCTTAATATATATATATATATATATATATGTATATATATATATATATTGTAATTACATATTACGTTTTCTAGAATAAAGGGGCAATTGGTCAAACTTTATTATTTGAATAAATTGTTCCAGCCTTTGTATGGAAATTCAAGAGATTCTTTGCATAGTAAGAATATTAATACGATCAATATTTATCTTGAAACTATTAGTTTCATATTTGAATCGTCAAACAATTTACATGCCAACAATTAGAATCAATCACATTGGAGATCTAAATTTTAGTGTACTCATTTGTATGGTTGAGCTTGAAAAATAGGTTGGAAAAAAAGGGTTAGGTGGGAGAAAAAGTTGGCCATCTAACCATTTGGAATAAGTAGTTTTCCCCCTTAATTATGTGTGTATGTGAAGAGAGAAAATTGAAAGAAAAAGTTAATTTAAAATATAGTCAAATATAATCTCGGATACATTTTATGACTTCCTCTTTTTATGATTCCAATTTCCACGAGGTGAACTAAAGACATTTTAAAAGGAAACATGATTAATTATTTTTAGGGTAAATTACAAATTTGATAACTTAACTTTCATGTGATTCCTATTTTACTCACCATACTTTCAAAATTTTCAATTTGCTCATTCAACTTTTAAATTGCTCATGTTTTGGTCACTCAACCGTTACATAGTACTGTTATAATATGACAATCTCTAAAAAAAAACGTTGTTTTTATATTCTACAAAAAATAAGGGTAAATTACAAATTTGATAACTAAACTTTCATATAATTCCTATTTTACTCACCATACTTTCAAAATTTTTAATTTGCTCACTCAAATTTATAGATTTTTTTGTCACTATATCGGGTTAGACGAACGGATGGTCAGTGAAAGCAGAGACGGTGAAAGGGCAAATCGATTGGGTTTTGGTTGAAAAGATGAGAGGACTTCAACGGTGGCGGCAATGAGATGAATGGATGGTTGGGGTGTCCAAAAATTGATGAAAATTGATGGGAAGCTTTGGTTTCCTGATGAACCTTTGACATTTTCTCTACGACGAACGACACAGAGCCTTGATGATTGACCACCAGGGTTTTGATCTCAGTGGCCTGATGCACACACCGGTACTGGCGGTGACGGTCACCGTTCAACAGTGAGTCATCAAAGTATTACCTATGATTTTACGATGAACGGTGAAGGGCAAGGCTTTGATCAGGAGGCAATGTCGGTGCTGTTAGAGGTAGTGGTGCGAGCCACGACTGGCCGGATATGGGTTCTGCAATGAGGGCAGTTGTGGATGATCGTTGACGATGAGAAGTTTAACGGAAGAGTGAGCAAAATTGAAATTTTTTAAAGTACGATGAATAAAATAGAAATCATATGAAAGTTCAGTTATCAAATTTGTAATTTACCCTTTATTTTTCTGACCTGTCAAAGCATTCGTGGCTTTTAACGATTAAAAAACTATTTCTCTAAGCCACGTCATAACGATGTGAGAAGTTCAACGATATAGTGACAAAAAAACTCATTTTATAAAGTTGAATGATTAAATTGAAAATTTTGAAAGTACAATGAGTAAAATAGGAATCATATGAAAATTCAGTTATCAAATTTGTAATTTAGCCTTATTTTTATTAAGCTAAAGTTATTATAAAGTAATATTTGTTTTAAATAGTCTCAATCATTTGATAATGAACACCAAATCACTCTGCTACAGATGTTGGTGTTCAAACTCATAATATCTAAAAATAATAATCATTCTTTTAATTATTAAAGTAATTTGATTCATGCAACATGGTTAAAAATTGCAAGATAAAAAAAGAAATTGTGTCATAAATATATATTATAACCTTTTTATGATTATATATGCTATAGTTTCATATTATCTTTTTAATTTTAAAATTTTATGTTATTAAACTAAAAGTATTATTAAATTAATAAATAAATAAGACTTATTCCGCATAAAGTAGAGTGCACATTATACTTTGAGTTTCTTTCTAAGCGACACGAGCAAAATGTGGCAAAAAGCTACTTCTATTCGTTTATATAATTGGAATTTATAAAAGCTTAGAACTAGAGTAGTGAAATAGTATTGATTTAGTTTAGGTGGTAACTCATTTGATTTTATTCCGTCTAGTAGGTTATTATCGTTGACTATTGTGTATCATTTCCTTCATGTTTCTTCTTTCTAAATTTAGTCGGGACTTACATTTCTGTCTATATGCAGAGATTTTTACGTAGGGATTACTTTCCATTACATACGCGCATATGAAGATTGTTCAACTATTTATTTATTTATTTATTTATACATACATTGTATTTTGTCTTTATTTTTAATTTTTTGATTGTCGGAGATTTTCCACGAAAACTACTCTCAACCTGATATTGGAGACAACCTATTACCTACCTCTCTTTACCCCATTACATCTGAGAGTAAAATTTTATTGTTGTTGTCGTCGTCTACCCCTAAAGTTAAAAAGGATAACAGTATTTTTTTCATCTCCAGTTCCAAAACTTAGCCTATCAATCATATTTGCTTGATAGGTGAAATTGAGTCGGACAAAACCAGACACCAAACTTGGGGTTCACACTATTTTTGTTTTTATATGTGCTAAATTCAATGCATCCTTTTTATTTACAAACATGTTACTATCATTCGGTAAAAATATATTAACAAGTCACCAACCCAAAGCAAAGTGCATCTCTTTCTAAATAATCAATTCATAAAATAGATCAGGTTTAAACAGGTTTTAAAAAGTTGTAATGTTTTGTGTTTAAATAGTATTTATGATAATAATATTATTTTTATAATCACTGTGATTATTTAATGGATTTAAATAATCCATAATCTATCATATTTGCACATTAGAAAGTACTGATTTATTTTGTTAACTTTCATTCTTTATTAAAACATACCTTTTTATTTACTCATAAAAACGAAAGGTTGTAAAAAAAATTAAAAGAAATATTTTACTTTATTTTATAGATGTCAAGTCAATAATGATGAGTAAAATTGAATTATCATTTAATTATAAGACAATTTTAATTTAATCACTGATTTATTAATATTTTTTAATTATGTCATTTAACTATTTAAATGATATTAATTAAGACAAATGTTGTAAACATTTATCGTAGAAATTGATGAGGAGAGAGAAAATAACATGGACAATAAAAAATAAAAAGCTAGGTGGATGTTATCGTTAAATTTTTTAAACAGAGGACGACTAAAATAGAAAAAAATATTAGTTATGATTTTATAAAGAAAATAATATAGTGACCAAAATAAATTTATAATAATAGATTAGTGACTACAAGTGCTATTTAACCAATATATATTAATGCTTCCTTGGACTTGGTCACTTGAGTTTAAAGCAAGAATCTTCAAAATTTCGACCACCACTCTTTTATAGCTTGTTTCTGAAACTGCCAAAAACAAAACGTATACTAAGAATTAAAAAGAAAAAAAAAACTATCAACATGGTTAGTTTAAGTAGTAAACAGTTTGTTATCGCTTAAGTAAACTTTCAAGTTTAAGTCATTTTGTATATAGAAAATCCCTACTGAATACTTACCCACCAAAATTATGTGTGCGATGCAAGTCGATCCGGATTAATCAAGGTAAAACCTTAGAACAATGAAGGCAACCAAAGAAAAAAAAAGTTTTTATTTTTAATTTTCACGAAAAAATAAGATACTTTTTCTAGAATAAAGAAACTGAAGAATGGAATTGCAAGGGTGAGAAAAACTTGACTCGACTAAAAAATTAAATTTTTTTATCGATTCGACTCAAAAAAACTCGACTCAAATTGACTTCGAGTTACAATTTCATAAACTCGACTCGACTAAAAAAATTAAGTTCAAATCGAGTTGTAAAATGCAACTCGAATAATTCAAAAATTTTAGTAATTAGTGGATTTATTTTCAAGTTTGAGTCTAAGTCTTTGGACTTTGTATAATATATGTATATCACATATGAAAAGAATATGTAGAAACATATTTGTATTGTATGTATGGTTATATAAACTCGCTAAAATTGGAACCAAATAATATTATAATATTATAAATATTTACAATTAAATTTAAATAAAAACTCAAAAAACCGATTCGACTTAACTTGACTCGAATTTTATGAACTTGACTTGAAAAATTTTCAAATCGACTCCGAGTTATAAAATAATACTCATCAACTTAAATAACTCAAAAATTTTTAACTCGACTCTCGAACGCTCACCCCTAATTGTAAGTTTGACCCGTTACTTTGTAATAGGTCAGTGATTGCCATCAAGCCCACAGATTTTCACTGCAATTTGTCAATTTTGTTTTTTTATATATTACAATTATAGCTCGACTTTGTGTTATATATATGTCACCATATATTGTGGAAAAATAAATTCATTGAAGTTGCTTTCTTTCAATTGGCATGTCAATTTTCTAATTAAGTGGAATAATATGACAATTCATTGGCCTGCAAAGTGTTTTTGATTATGTGAAAGGACAAGTCAATTGTTGTTGTTGTATTTTTTAAAATCAATTATATATAATTTTTTGTTCGAGTACTTCTAGTCAAGTATTATAGAAGTTTATTACGAGAATGATTCTTTTACTCTAATTATTTTTTGCTCTATTTGGGCCCAAAGGGACCCCAACCCTTATAAAAAAAATTATATATTCGATTGATTATGGTCTCATAGTATTTTGATTCATGTAAAAATTAAATATTCAAATTTAAAAATATAAAGATTTATTAAGTATTTAATCAAGTATGAGCCGAACTAAAAAAAGAATAATCTCACGTTCTCAATTTTTTTGGTCTAATAACAATTTGGTCTTATGATTCTTTTAATCTAATTTTTTTCATCCACGATGTCGGAATTCACACTTTTAATCTTATTTAAAGGATTTAATATTTTGTCTCATAAATTAATTATTTTGTTTTAATTTAATGAAATTGAATATTTAAGAATCTTAAATTTTTAATTTTAGTTGTTGTGGTCCTGGTTTTGCATCACATATCATGCATCATTACTTTGATTATTATTTATTTAATATTATTAGTAAGTATTGTACTTGCAAATTATTTAATAAAAAAGACACTTGATTTCTTCAAGGTTTATCACATATTGGAGTAAGATTTTCTAATTCAGAATAATTTAATTTGTTTCTAATTATTAATTACTTTAAAAGTTTATTTAAACATATATTGGTATTAGTATAAAAATATTTTATATTTTAACGTATTCCAAACAAATAAACAACTAATAGTTGATTTAATACGATGAATGGTCAATTTCTTTTTTAATTAATAATCGATATCTAATCTATTGACCGACTAATTCAGGTATTAACCCAGCTTGTTTTATTCGTAAATGTCAGGATTCGAACCGCTAACCTTACTTAGTAGATCTAGTGCCTCATCCCGTAAATAATGTTTAAAGTTCAAATTTTTAAGTTTTGAATGGAATAAATTCAATGAAATATTTAATTAATATTGTAGATAGATACAATTATTTATTTCCATTAGTATGTCAATATTTTAAAAGAGTAAAATACTTTTTCTTGAAGGAGTAAAATAATATTACGACAATTCTTTGGCAACACAACGGCCAAAATATTACTTTTTTAATCATGTGAAGGGCAAGTCCAAAATGTTCCCTTTTTTTTTTTTTAATCGAAAGAGATAGAATCTAATTAACTATCATCCTCAAAGGGGTTCACAAGAGAGTTTCAGGACTCTTTCGAGAGCAGGTCGCGAACCGAGTGAGGGGGAGAATCATAAGTAATGAGCTCGATTTGCTGTGGAGCTGCAATCCTGGAGAGATAATCCGCTGAGAGGTTGGCTTCACGTGGGATCCAGACCATTTCAGTTACCCAAGCCTGGTTCCGAAGGGAAGCGATGGCACGGACTAAAGCATGCGGGCTGGAGGAGCCATCAGGGGAGTTGATGAGGGCAATTGCAGTGGAGCAGTCGGTCTGAATTTGCAAGAACTCGAGTCCAAGGGACCATTCGATCTTCATACCTTCGTAGATTGACCAAAGTTCAGCTTGCAAAGGAGATGTTATACCAATGGAATGGGAAAAGCCACAGATCCAGGAGCCATTAGTGTCACGGAATAAGCTACCTATTGAGCTTTGACCTGAGTTGTTAACTGCGCCGTCAACATTAAGAGCAATCCATCCATGGGGAGGTTTTGGCCAGCCATAATAGCAATGTCTTTGATTGTTGCAGATCTGGGGCTGATGATTCTGGTGATAATGAATAGCCCATAGACTGCTGAGGTGAATAATTGTATTCGTGGAGCTAGTAGCTGACGTTCCAAGGAGTTGGATTTCCACCATACATCTGTCTAGAAACAAGGTTCGCAGCTAGCCATTTCCGGGTATCGGCTGATCAGAAATTAGGATGATAAGAGCTTGCATTTAAGTGCATCCATATATTTCTAGCGTGTGAACAGTCACGGAGGACGCGGATAGTTGACTCATGTTGACGAAAATGGGTAAAGAAAACAAAAGAACACGAGAATTTTACGAGGTTCGGCAATGTGCTTACGTCCTCGGTGCCTAGGCGGCGCTAGAAGTTTTATTCAATAATATTTTAGGTCTAGGTTACATCTCTATTTATAATAGAAAACCCTGGTACATAATTACAAAATCAACCCTGTACCGTACCGCGGGGGCGCACCCCCCGCACCCCCAACCCACATAATTCGTAACCCCACAACGAGACTTTCATTGTAAGGACAGTTGATGTTCGCTTCGCTCACTCCGCTCCATCTCCTGTCCTCTTTACTAGTATATTTATGAGCCATACCTAACAAATCTCCACCTTGGCAAATATCCTGCCCCTTGGAAACTTCAATGTGGGTTGGGTTACCTTGCTTCTTTAACAACTCGGAACATTCAACAAGTCCAAGCAATGCTTGTACTTGTCTGTCGTAACTGGCTTGGTGAACATATCAGTGGCATTCTCATCAGTATGTACCTTCTGAAACAAAACCTCTCCAGATGCAACCAACTCTCTGATCTTGTGGAACCTTACATCAATATGTTTAATTCTAGCACGATACACCTGATTCTTAGCCAAGTGAATATCACTTTGATTATCACAAAGCAACTGAACTCCACCTTGTTGAACACCCAACTCCTTCACTAAACCAATAAGCCATAAAGCTTCTTTTGCAGCTTCAGCCGCTGCCATGTACTTAGCTTCAGTTGTAGATAGAGCCACAACAGATTGAACAGTAGACTTCCAACAAATAGGCCCTCCACCAAGAGTAAAGACATACCATGTCGTAGATCTTCTATTATCCAAGTACATGCATAGTCTGAATCCACATATCCTACAACCAAAGGATTATCCCGCTGACTCCCAAAAACAATTCCATGTCCCACAGTACCCTTTAAGTACCGAAAGATCCACTTGACTACTTCCCAATGTTGCTTACCAGGTTTAGACATGTACTTACAAACTTGACTAACAGCATGAGCTAAATCAGGACGAGTACATACCATCGCATACATCAAGCAGCCAATAACATTAGCATACGGAACCTTTGCCATATCTTCAGCTTCCTTATCTGTCTTAGGGCACTGTTCTGATGAGAGCTTAAAGTGATTCGCCAATGGAGTGCTAACTGGTTTCGCGCTGCTCATCGCAAACCTTTCTAGCATTTTCTCAACATAACCCCGTTGAGATAGCCGCAGTTTCCTTGAGTCTCTGTCCCTGCAAATTTCCATTCCAAGAATTTTCTTTGCAGCACCTAAATCTTTCATATCAAATTCCTGACTCAATAAAGTTTTCAAACCGATAACATCATCCATGTTCTTCGCAGCAATCAATATATCATCAACATACAATAATAGAAAAATAAAAGAACCATCATCAAGGCTCTTAACATAGACACAACAATCATACTCACATCGGTTGTAGCCAATCTTGATCATATAGGAGTCAAACCGTTTATACCACTGTCTCGGAGACTGTTTCAACCCGTACAAAGATTTCTTCAATCTACAAACTAAATGCTCGTTTCCAGGTTGAGTGAAACCTTCAGGTTGCCGCATGTATATCTGCTCCTCTAAATCACCATGCAAAAAAGCAGTTTTAACATCCATCTGCTCTAAATGCAAATCCCAACTAGCCACCAATGCAAGTACTGCTCGGATTGAAGTGTGCCTGACCACAGGAGAAAAGATTTCATCATAATCAACTCCTTTCTACTATGAAAAACCCTTCGCTACCAAACGAGCCTTGAACTTCTCTTCCTCTTTTTCTGTTACTGCTGGTTTCTTCTTATACACCCATTTGCAACCAATCGGCTTCTTACCCTCAGGAAGGGGAACTAACTCCCATGTGCGATTGTGATTCAAAGACTCCATCTCCTCAACCATGGCTGCCATCCACTTGTCGTTTTCCTGACTAGTAATGGCATCATGAAAAGTAACCGGATCATCACTGCTAACAATAAGTGCAAAAGATACCAAGTCTTCAAAACCCAATCTGTTCGGAGGCTTTATATTCGTCCGTCTCACCCTGTCTCTGGCGAGACTATAATCCTGCAAATCATCCGTAGTGGAACTACCAGAAGTCGGTTGAGAAGTTTTTGGTTTCTCAACTGGAAACTGCTCGAAATCCACCACTGTCGTGTCTTGCTTCTGCTGCAACATGGACTGTTCATCAAAAACGACATCTCTACTAATCACAACTTTCTTCGCAACTGGATCCCAGAACTTGAATCCTTTGACACCTTTCTTGTAACCCAGAAAAATGCACTCCTTCGATTTTGCATCAAGTTTGGATCTCTCATCAGCAGGTACATGCACATAAGCAGGACAACCAAAAATCCGTAAGTTATCAAAACTAACATCATGACCAGTCCATACCTCTTCTGCAACTTTCCCAGCCAACGATGCCCTTGGCGATCTGTTGATAAGGTAACACGCCATGTTAACAGCCTCAGCCCAGAAGTGTTAGGGAAGCCCCGCATTCAACCGAAAACATCTGGCTCTTTCATTCAATGACCTGTTCATTCGTTCTGCAACACCATTCTGTTGTGGTGTCTTGCGCACTGTAAAATGCCTCTGAATCCCATGCTCCTTACAGAATTGTAGGAACTGTGAATCTGTGTACTCCGTACCATTGTCAGACCGCAAACACTTGATTTTTCGTCCTGTTTGGTTTTCTACCTCAGCTTTCCACAGCTTGAACTTCTCAAAAACTTCATATTTCTGTTTCAAAAAATACACCCAAACTTTCCGTGAAAAATCATCAATAAAAGTAACATAGTACCTAGATCCACCCAAAGACGATGTCGTGCAAGGCCCCCATACATCAGAATGCACATAATCAAGAATCCCTTGAGTTGTGTGCTTCGCAGTCTTAAAACGGACTTTAGTCTGTTTACCAAGAACACAATACTTGCAAAAATCGAGCTTACAACTTTTGACACCATGCAACAAGTTTCTCTTGTGTAATTCTGCCATACCACGTTCACTAAGATGAGCAAGGCGTATATGCCACAATTTTGCCGTATCATCACAGGACTCAACAGAGTGAACTCCACCTGCAACGGTACTCCCTAACAATCTGTAGATATTCCCTGCAGTCATCTTGCCTTTCATCACAGTCAATGCTCCTTTAACAATCCGAATGGTTTCCCTATCCTCGTCAGCCTTAGGGATAAAACCATTCTTGTGCAAAGTGCCCAAGGAAATCAAATTCTTCTTCAAGTCTGGGATATGTCGAACACCACTCAACGTCCGAACGGAGCCATCGTGCATCTTAATTCTGACATCACCAATACCAACAATATTGCAACATCGATCATCACCCAAATAAACCGAACCAGAATTAACCGGCTTGTATGTCGAAAACCATTCCCTATTTGGCGTGATGTGATAAGAACATCCAGAATCAAGAATCCAAGCATCCGTCAATTGTGTCATTGAAATAGAAAGCATATCACCCTCACTGCAATCAGAATTATCATCCTCGACCACGTTCACAGACTTGGATGAGCCATCACGCTTCTCATCAGTCTGCTTTTTCAACTTCGGACAGTTTCGCTTCATATGTCCCGCCTCCTTGCACTTGTAACAGTGAATCGTCTTCTTATCCCTGGATTTGGATCTGGAATTCCGCTTCCCGGACCCTACCTTCTCTGGCTTCTGTCCACGATCTCGATTACCCTTGACATATAAGCTATCGGCTTGAGAGCTTTCCCCTACATTCTGCTTCAGTTTGTAATGAGCCAACAAGGCTGCAGTAATCTCCTCAACGTTGATAGTCTATTTCCCATATATAAGAGTAGTCACCATGTGTTCGTAAGAGGGAGGCAACGAACACAACAGAATCATCGCTCTGTCTTTATCCTCAATTTTCACATCAAGCCGAGCCAGATCAGAAACGATTTGATTGAAGACATTCACGTGTTGCGCCAAATCGTGATCGTCCTGCATCTTCAGCCCATACAGCCGCTGCTTCAGATACAGTTTTGTCGTTAAGGATTTGGACATAAACTGACTTTCCAACTTCCTTCAAATTTCGTCTAGAGACGATAGATGCATGACGTGATACATGACCTCGTCCGCCAAACATAATCGTATGGTTCCTGCCGCTCGCTGCTGCAATTCTTCCCAATCTTCCTCATCCATCGACGCCGGCTTTGAAGGTCACAAATCCTTCAAGATCCCTTGCTGCGCCAATAGATCCTTCACCCTCGTTTGCCATAATCTGAAGTTACCCTGACCATCGAATTTTGCGACTTCGAATTTTGCTCCTGAGCTCTGATACCAATTGTTGACGAAAACGGGTAAAGAAAACAAAAGAACACGAGAATTTTACGAGGTTCGACAATGTGCTTACGTCCTCGGTGCCTAGGCGGCGCTAGAAGTTTTATTCAATGATATTTTAGGTCTAGGTTACATCTCTCTTTATAATAAAAAACCCTGGTACATAATTACAAAATCAACCATGTGCCGTACCGCGGGGGCGCAGCCCCCGCACCCCCAACCCACATAATTCATAACCCCACAACAAGACTTTCTTTGTAAGGACAGTTGATGTTCGCTCACTCCGCTCCATCTCTTGCCCTCTTTACTGGTATATTTATGAGCCATACCTAACAACTCCTGAGAGGAGCCGCAGAGGTTGCAAGACGGATCGCTAGCAAGGGAACGTCGAAAGCGCTTAAGATTTGTCATGATTTTTTGTTGAGAAGCAACCCATATAAAGACACGGATTCTCTGGGGGATAGGGAGATGCCAGAACATGTTCCATAAGTGATCAAGATCGCGCCATTGATGGCCGACGAGAGCTTCGTAGGCGGATTTCACTTCGAAATTGTGTTGAGGGGTCCATCTCCAATAGCAAATGTCGTCAATGTCAGAATGGATTGGGCATTTGATAGAGATAATATGAGGAATAACAGCCGGCTGAAATACAGAGGAATGAAGGTCCAAATCCCGTGCACCATTGCCATCCGTAAGGTCCAATATATGAGTGAAGGAATCTATCGATAAGGGATTACTGACGTGATTATAGAGGGGACCAAGGGTGGGAACCCACACGTCGTGCCACAGGGAAACATGATTACCATTACCAAGGCTTCACGCTAAATTGGGGAGGAGATCGCTCCAAATGTTAGCAACCGAACGCCAAAGGGTCGAGCAGCGGTGGCGCTGTATACTAAGCGGTACTAAGCGGGAGACGCTCCACCATTTTATATTTTCTTGCAAAAGTTGGACCCAAAGAGCCCTTGGTTTTGAGATCAAAGCGTAGCCAGCCAACATTATGAATGCCTTGTTGTGATCATAACTCCGGTGAATGCCAAGACCGTATCACTTAATAGGTTGACAAATAGATTCCCAATTGACTAAGGGGGGTTTTGGAAGTAGGAGAATAAGAGCTCCAAATGAAGTGCCTTATAAGTCGTTCAATTTCATTGCAAACAGTCTTGGGGAGTAGGGACGTTTGCATGAAGTACACTGGAATAGCAGAAAGTACGGATTTCACAAGGGTGATGCGACCGGCAAGGGAAAGGGTCTTGGCCGCCTATCCATTTAATCTGGCCTTCATTTTATCAAGGATAAAATAAAAATCGGAGCACCTTGTCCTCTTATGAACAACAGGAACGCCAAGGTATTTTCCGAGGGAATTGACAACCTGAAATCCCAATCTCGAGCTAATTAAAGTTCTAGCCTTTTGCTCGATGGAGGGAAAGAAGAAAAGTTGTGTTTTCTGCTTGCTGACCTGGTGACCAGAAAAATAACCGAACTCCGCAAGAATTGTGTCAATGATTTGAGCATGTTCAATGTCTGTCTTGGCATATAAGATAAGGTCTTGAGCAAAAAAGAGATGTGAGAGGGGCGTGCCGTTACGAACGAAGCGAAAGGGTTCCTATTTTCCCAGCTGAACAGAAGCAGTAATACTGTGGCGTAAGCATTCCACAGCTAGAACAAAGAGGTATGGGGAGAGGGGATCTTCCTGGCGGACTCCACATTCAGGGTGGAAGGTGGAAGTGAGACTGCCATTCCATTGGATTTACATTGACGAAGAAGTAACACAGTTCATGATGATGCAGATAATTCCAGGCGGTAAGCTAATGTCATGGAGAGTGTCCCAGATAAAGAGTCGATTTAAACATTTGGAATTTTAATATTTAAGAATCTTAAAATTTTAATTTAGCTGTTTATTGTCCTGATTTTTCATTGTCTAATATTGGAATTGTTATTTTTTTTTTGAGGGTTTAGGGTTATTTTTAAATAGATATTGACTTTTACTTATTCCATAATAATAAAAAAATAACTTTGATTTTTAAGGGGTTTATCATAATCTAGTTAGATTAGAACAATATTTTAACTAATGGTAAAGAAAAAACTATTTGAGTCTACAAAAATAATAGTAAATTAATCACATATATCAATTTTTTTAAATCTTTAAATTATATAAATTAACCACTTAAAATAAAAAGATCAAACAAATGATTAAAACTTTGACTAAACAACTCAGATAAATGATAGATACAAATAAATATCGTCATCGACGATTAAGGATAACATCATCAACACTGACATAAAAAAATGCATATAACAATAATGACTCGTTAGCAAATTGACATTACCACAACTCAATTGCGATAAATTTTCGATGATTGAGAGTGTTTATCAATATCTAGCCTAAGAATCCAAAATATGGATAAATTAATAAGATAATCAAATATAGGTTATAGGAATCATAAGAGACGATATCAAATCTAATCCTAAAATGAAGAAAATATCTTGCTATAAGAGTTAACAAATTTTTTTTACTACAACTCTAAAAGAGCTGTTAAAATTATTTATAATTTAATATAAAATGAAAGATTAATTGAAAAAATACATGATTTTAATTATAAAGAAGGGGAGGGTAGGAAAGAAAAGTGAAATTCAACTACCAAAGACTAATAAAAAATTAATATTGTCATCGACAGTTAAAAAGTGTCACACCATCATATTATTAATAGTTTAATTATTCAATAATAAATAATAGTAATTCACAATTGCAAATATACTTTAATGACTAAAACGAGGTAAACCCTAAAATTTGATGAAATGATATACTATCACATATATAATGTTCAACCTAGTCTTGCGTCAGAAACCATGCATTTAAATTAATAGCCATGATTAAATTGAGCAACTATCAATGAAGTTTTGGGCATCATACTCGAAATCGACGGATTCCGACTCAATCTGACCCGATCGGAGAGGATTTTTTAAAGGTGATGTTCGGGTTAGGTCAGATTTGAGTTTAGGGTGAAAAAATACCCTACCCTATCCGACATAAAAAATATAATTTTACTTTATATATTTAGGAATAATTACAATAATACCCCTTAATATATTATTTTTTTTAATTAAATCATTGTTTTATTGAATAAAAATAATATTTTATTACTATTTTGGGTAGCGTAGGATCGAGTTTGAATTTTATTTCAAAAAGTCGAGTCGGATTCAGGTCAGTTGAAGGATATAAACTTTTCGAGTCGGATCGGGTCAGCCAAAACCTAACCCATGCCCATCCCTAGTTTCAAGTAATAATTAAAAGAAGAAATATTTATTTTATGACAAAGAGCAAGGTAAACAATGTGTCAGATTAAGTAGTGTCAATTTTCGTCCCATATATATATATATATATATTTAAAATATTTAAAAAAAAATTAGTCATATAGATAAAAAAAACTAAGAGTCAAATATTTTAAAAATAGTAATTTGATTTTTTTTGAAATAGTGTCTTGAATCTTTTAAAAGATTAAGAGTTGATATTTATGTTTAAAATATGTGATTTGATTTTTTTTAGAAATTTAACATTTTAATTAATATTTAAAAATGTACGAACTAACTTACTTCTGTGATTAAAAGAATCGTTATTGTTTCTAGAGGTCATGAGTTGGAGTTCCAATAGTTGCAGCAGGGTGATTGAACGTTTATTATCAAATGATTGAGATTATTTAAAACAAATACTAATTTGTAATTAAATTTAGTTTTTAAAAAAGAAATTAATATTTAAAAATGTTGAGAGGAAAAAAAAGGCGAAGAAAGTGAGATGGAATGAATGGAGGCATTGTTGTTGTATATTATATTAATAAAATCATGGAACAATGTTGGTTTGCCTTGTTGGAAAGACAAGGTAGAGTTAGTCGTTGTTGCCAAAATATATCCATTCTCCTTTATGTTATCCATCCATTTATTATCATCCACACCATTGGTGGATGGTTGATGTTTACAAGAACCTAATTCTGCATTATTTCATGGAATATATTCCCCCATACATTGCTTTGTGATCCTCGGGGCTATGCTTACAAGAACCCTACTTGTTTTCTTTTCCTTTTTAATGTCCCATACTTAGAGGGCCCTAAACAAGGTGGCCAACAAGGATCCTTTCATCAAAATGGTAGGGTTGGCCACCGCTTTGAATGATCCTTTTCTTGTTTGTTTGCTTTTGAACTTTGAAAAGAATAAAGTGATTTTTTTATGACCAAAAATATTTTATTAAAAATTAAACCGTAGATAGAGTCTCATTAAAAATTTCCCTAAACTTAAGTGAAAGAAAATAGTATCCTTAGTTAAGAACAAAAACAGCAACACTAGAACCGAGCTCAACAACATCCACGAAAATACACCCTTACCACAAGTATCCTCTTACTCGTCACTCTATCGACATGGAAAAATAACGAAAACTCTACTTAACACAACCCCACCGTAACACAGACTAGCAACAAACGCGATCATTGGAACAATGACCCTGCTACACATAAGATAAGACCCCAGACTACTTTGAAGTTTGCAAAGAATAAAGTGATTTTTTATTATTTTCTTTTTAATTTTGAAGTAAAAAAATATCCGGAGTTAAAATGTTAGAAATAAAATACCTACATAACATCATTCTTATTTTTGAAAAAAAAAACCATTAATGATAAAATTATTAAAATGGTCACTTTGATCCATATTCTATTTCTAACATTTTAGTTGTTGATGTTTTTTTTGGTCAAAATAGATGCTATCGTAGATGGAAACCGTTAGTTGACTAACAATCAACTCATGTTGGTAACATGACATTTTTACATATGTTCAATCCATGACACATATCACGTGAATATACGTGAAAATGTTATGTTCACAACATAAATTGACCGTTAGTCAACTATCAGTTTTCATCCATGATAGAGTCTATTTTGACCAAAATTTAAACATTGGGCTAAATGCTCTAAAAAAATAAGGACAAGATAACCATTTATACAAACATTGCAAAGTAATTTTGTTATCATCGGTGAATGAGCTGTGTAGGAGTTTGGGGAGGTCACTGCCCCTCAATTTTTATATTAAAGAGTATAAGTATAATTATCTATTTAGATCTTTAAATTTTAATTAATTATAATTTTATCTTCTATTTTTTATTGTTAATTATATTTTATCCGTCTTAAACTAAAATACCAACACTGTCCCTTATCATTATAAAGAACACGTCCACAAACTCAAGTAAAATGTGAAAGTTTAGAAGTATAAGATAATCTCGTCTTGAATTATTTGCTCTCACTGAATTTAATGCATTTTCTATAAAATTCTAATTTTGAACTTGGGAAGTGACAACATCAGCAGAATTATCACTGCTAAAATCATATGATTTCTTATCTAAATTCTAAGAAAGACTTGTTCATCGGTATTATCAAAAGACCATTTACTAACATTTGCTTTTGCGGAATATACTGAAAGGGATTAAACATAGATGTCGCATTAACCACGCAATCCAATTATAGGAATGTACTTTTACTATGTAGAGAGAGAGATTAATGTAGGACAGCTAAAATGCTATACGGCAAAGACAACAACTAGTGGATTATCGTGCAATCAGATAACGAAGTTTATACTTTATAGGTGCCTAAGCCTTAATTTGATGTTGAATTTAGAGTACAAGACAGATAATGAATATCTATTAACTAACAATCAAATACGTGTTATTGATATAACATTTTAATATGTGTTTAATTATTAATGTGATATATATCACGTTATTATTTTGATGACGTGATATGTATCATATCATTAATTTAATTACGTATCACATGTCACATCATAAATTTTAATAATATAATACATAATATATCAACACTTTAACAGTGTGATATATATTATATTATTATATTGAGTGACGTAATACATATTAATGGTGGTCATTTAAGAGGAGGTAGCTATGGTTATTTTCATTGAAAATACGGTTAATGTTAGTTCCGATGAGGTGATGGGGGTAATTTGGAACAGTCCTTGCTTGGGAACTGAAGTTGGTTATGGGTTTCTGGAAAACATTGATGAGTTTGTCTTCTTATCTTCACAGCAGTAGAAGTACACATGATGATTCATCGAAGCTCCGTTGACGATGAGTACGTGATTGACGTGGTTTGGGTGCATTTAACGTCGGGCGAAATTGGGTTGCGACGGAGAACCAAGAGACGAGGGCAACGTGGATTGAAAATAGTTAACGTTTGATATTTTATTGAATGATTAAAATATTAAATATTTTATATTTAATTGATTTTTATTTATTTAGATAAAAAATGAAAATTAAGTGATAATGTGGTGTGCTTTGATTGTCACTAAATTATTTTTTAATAGATTTAACGGTTTGGAGCAAATGAGGTAATTTTTCAAACTTCAAGAGGTAAAATGTCTCAAAAGATACTTTAAAGGGTAATTCGATGCAAATGACATAATTCATAGGGTAATGATACATTTAAATCTTATAAATTTATAAAAGAACTGAGTCGATTATCATAAAAATTTTAATCTTTATCTATTTAATTTAAAAATAAAATTTATTTCGATTGAATTTCTTTGATTAAATTAACAATTTTTCTCGATTTCCTTGAGCTTTTTTCAATTTATTTTAAAATTATATTTCTGGATGGTTCATTCTGAATTATTTAAAGTTGTGATAGTAGTACGAATCAAGTGACTTCAGTGGTAAATGAATTGTTGTTGTTCCTTGAGGTCTTAGATCCGACCACTATAAATTCCAGAGATCTGAGTATTTAATGTCAAATAATAATTAAAAGTATTTTTTTGAATATATATATTATCTTATACTTGGATGAGATTAATAGAAAAAGTTGTGATAGTAAAGAGAAGGAGAAGGAGACCATTCTTATCTCAGTTTCTTACTATACTTTAGTTGGTCCACAAGTGTAGCTTTCACATCAATATTTTTTTTTAAAGCATAACCTGAATATATAGTCCACTAATTGATAAGTATCCTTAAGCTTTTTTCTCATGTTGGGTTAATTTAATGTGAAAATATTACGTTAGTTTCGTCCCTCAAAGAATGAACTATTTGAATGATCATCTAATTATGAGGTTAGTATCAAAATAACCACAATTTTTAAATTTTCATGTATTTGAGGATTTGAACTTAGGTTCTCTACAATGGAAATTATGAGATATCCAAATCATTGAGCCAATTGCTCCATTAGTTTGGTAACACCAACATTTATTTATCTCATAATATTATTAGTGATATAAAAATAAAGAAATAAAAATATTCAAATGATATTTAACTTTTAATATTTTTAAAACAAATCAAAATAAGTTTAATAATTTATTTCTAAAACCAAATTCAGTATTTTTATATTTTTTAAATATAATTTATGGAAGAAATCATGTAATATAAAAATAAAAATATTTTTTAAAAACAAATCAACTCTATAACTACCTCTCAGCCAACTATTTTTTTTTTCCGAACTTGTAACCACCTAACTTCCCAACACTTTTCAACAATTAAGTTTGTTTGGTATGTTCCCGTGATAAAATAATGCGCCTCCAATAGCATTGCTTGTCCACAAACTCCATCCTCTTCTTTGAAACCAGCACCACCCAGTCATCCTTTTTTATTTTTCAATTATTTTTAATCAGTTGTTGACATGAATCTGAAATGCAGAAAGAACATGAAATTTGGCAAGATGCTACATTTTATTCATATCAGTTCTCATGCAATTCCATTGGATATCCAATAACAAAACAAAGAACTCGTAGCCGATACCTCAATACAGGACCAAAAGAAGATAAAAAAAAAAAAAAGTCTTTTGAGAGATTCATATAAGTACAACTTTAAAAACAAAAGGAATTCCCTACGACGGAAGGAACTCAAACGCAAACAGCTTAGAAGCCTTTGGGTTTGTGGGCAATGAAACTGATGCACTGCACTTGACGGACGTTGTCGAATCCGATGATTCTAACGAAAGAATTGGGGTATTCCTTCTTGCACTCCTCCAGCTCCGTCAACACCTGAGATGAATTGGTGCATCCGAACATGGGGAGCTTCCACATGGTCCAGTAGCGTCCGTCGTAGTACCCCGGTGACCTGTGGTTCTCACGGTACGGGAATCCGTGCTGCACACATCACAACATAAATATGTAAGAAGAAAAGATGGGAGGTAGATGGTTGATGTAGTGGAATAGTTTATAGAGATTTTAGAGCTTGAAAATACCTCTAATTCGAATTCCAAGCAAGGAATCCACTTAGATCGGAGAAGGTAGTCTATTTCCTTAGCCAATTCCTCGGTAGTAAGATCGGGGAGGTATGAGAGAGTCTCAAACTTCTTCTTTCCAAGTGGAGGCCACACCTATACTCCCAAAAATTTGATTCAATTCATGTAATGTCTATTCTAATTTAAGTGGTAATTAGCATAAGCCACATAGTGTGACCAAGTACCTGCATGCATTGCACTCTGCCACCGTTGCTTGCAATGGAAGTAATGTCGTTGTTGGCCTTTCTAGTGACTGGGAAAGCGGAGGCAGACTTGAGGCCGGTGAAGGGGGCGACCATGTTGGCCTGAGCCGGGGAGGAGCGGTTGACGGTGGCAATGGTTGCCGATGAGATCATTGAGGAAGACATTGCAGATACTGCTTGCTAGTAGTATATGCTAGAGTTGTACAAAAGTCTCAGGAATTCCTTAGGAGTGTTATTGCCACTGCTGCAGTAGCCTTTATATAGCGATAAAATTTGGCTCCCATTTCCTGAGGTCACGAAATGATGAGATGGACTTGGGAGAAAAGGTGACCACTGGATTCAAAATCTGATAACATTACAACATAACGACCGCAAGAGATGGAAAAAAGTTTTGAACGGTAAACCTTATCTTTGGCAACCTGCCACGTGGAAGAAGCACAATGATCTTATCTCATCTCATCCAATGGGATCCCAGAATGAGTGATCTCTTCTTTTGGATTCAAATAAAAATCGGTACGGTCCCATTTGGAGGTTTGCCCTTGGAACAAACGTATGACCATACCTTGTTTGCTTGGCCATCCTCTCCTTTTATGTTTTACTGCCCTTATCTTCAAATCTAGTAACTTTGGTAATGAAGTGTTACCTATGTCATGTGATTTTACAGGGATGACATTGTTAGAATGAGAAGACAATACTTTTAAGCCATAATTTGATAGGGATGTAATTTCTAACACACTTTTATAGGGATGAAATTGAAGAAGAAAACCAAGATATTCTTTTGGAATCTAGTACAGGTGATTTATCATAAGAGCCTTGAACAGATGTTTAATCATGGAGAAATGATTAGTTTTGAGGAGAACGGGTGGTATCTGCAATTAATGCCAAAGTTGCTGCTCTGGCAATCCTTCTTCACATACAATAATGAGATGATTGGAGTCCATATCTTTTCTCATCATTATTAACTGCAACTAAAATATCAAACCTTCTTTTAGAATTCCAATTTCAGAGAGAATGCCATGAAGAACCCAGCTGATATGAACAAACAACAGTGAACCTTTTGATAAATGAAATGCATTTTATGGTCAAATTATATTATTGAGAAAATGCATCAGTAAAATAATATTTTATTATCACTGAAAATATATATCAACAAGATGGTAGATGAAGGTGATGACATACCAATCTTGGACCTCAAACTCAAATAATCAGCCGCATAAGTGATGCTAAAATATCTCCTTTTTCATTCCTTATCGTACCTTTCCTATGTACAGCTATTCCACCATTGAAGATTCGAAGTAATGATCCATGTCTCCAAAATTCCTTAACATGTAGGAATGCATTATTAATATCCAGTTGGCAATGCATTATTAGTAACGCCAAAGTTATATTTCAACTTAATCATTACACCGTTACATTATTGCAAACTTATGGTCTGCTTTTAGGTAATTTTATCAAATATATAAATTGTCTGGCTTAATGGATCATTTGATGAACTTGAAGCATCGAGCTCTCAGGTAGAATATCTTGATGAGTGATCGAATTTGTATATATTTTATTGATAACTATTTTTTGTTGTTGAATTGATATAAGGGTTATATTCTGTTTTGATTTATTTTTGTGATGTAACTTTTTTTCTAGAACCAGCAGTAGGGTGAATTCTACAATTTTTATTTTCTAGAATCGTAGCTGGAGCCATGGGTATTACCTGGGGCACGACAAATTCCGAAGCGGTAGAATTTGACGATCCAGTCAATAGCAGCTTCTAGAAGACAGTCCAGTCAGCATATTCTAAAAGGTAGAAGGACGAAATTATCAAATAAAATTCAAGTTTAAATTTCGAAATAAATACTTTGGATAAATTTTTGGATTATTATTAGGATATTTTATTTTGAATATTTCTTTTATTCCTAGGATATTTTATCTCTTATAAATTCTCCAAGCTATAAAACCCCCCTAAGGTAAAGCAGCTTGAGAATGTACTTTTTGATTTATTAAATTCTCTCGGGGTTATTTTATAAAAGTTCTTTTCTATCTTTCATATTTTATTTTTACTTTATTTTTATTTTTTTTTTTCAAAATTCTATGTATGATCTCAATCATGCTTAGCTAAACTTTCATTTAGTCAAAGGCTTTTGCGATGATTCAATTTCTATTGTGAAAATTGAAAAACACTTAATATTTTTATATAACATTCTTGATTTTTTTGAAAATTTGGATTAGCAATAGGCCATTCATTTTATAATCTCAACACCTTCACTTCAAAAAGTCAGCATTGATTTGAGTAGTGTTTTTATTTACAGTTTGGGAGTCGGATCGATTGGTCGTAGTTCAACTTCCTATGAACAAACTTAGTGACGGTCCGCTAAGGTGAATCGAGAAAGGGTTCGATTCTCAGTGAGACACCATAATTCGAGTCGAGCTTTTCCAGCACTTAAAGTTGTATTGGTGTTAACGGTGATAGTCATGGTTAGCCCAATAAGGATTGAATTCTAGAGATAAACTTGAGAATATCGGTTTATCGGAGAGAAAAGTTAGTCGCAAGAATTAGACTTTGTAGACTGTAATCAACGTGTATTCGAAAGTAAAATATGTTTTTGATGAGCAATTGGGAATTGACGCTAAGAGAAGCTAGAGGCTATTTTCATCTCATCTATTCTTTCCTAAATTTATTTTATTTCATTTTACTATTTATTTTCGATTTTTACTCTCTTAATTAAAACCCAATTTTACTATTTTTTGTTAAATCAAGATCATAACATATCAACATTATCAACTTTCTTAGTCCTACGAATTGATCCTTTTTTTTTATACTATTCTTATTTATTTATTTGATAAATAAAAATTAATTTATTTGACAATTCCGATAATTGTAAAATATGTTATGTGTTGAACATTATGACTCAATAAATCAATGTATATTATGGTCGTCAACAGGCTTTCCATTCTTCCTCATGGTTTGGATCTTTGGGCCACTGATTGCTTTCTTGTGCTCCCTCGCTATGGTCCATGTACTTTACAACCTTCCCTTTGTATTTGGGTTTAACAGGCTGCTAGCCTTGAGGAAGCATGATCAGCTCAGTGGATGTAGGGACCGTGTTGAGTCAGAGTCACTGTAACCGTCATCATTATTATCGCATATATTTTAGTTTTAGTAACATAAGATGTATACAAGATTTTATATTAGAAGATTAATTTTAAAAATTTTAAAATTAAAAATATATTATCAATAAAAATTTAAATTATATAAAAAAATTTAATTTTTTATTAAGCTAAGATGATTACAAAGTAGTATATATTTAAATTCTCTCAATCATTTGACAATGAACGTTTAATCACCCTACTATAGTTACTGATATTCGAACCCGTGACATCTAAAAATAATAATGATTCCTCTAATCATTTTATTAATAATTTAATGATTAATTATATATTTTATCATTTTTGTATTTATTTTTTTGATAAAATTATTTTTATGTTTATAAGTTCATAGTAATACTTCAATTTGAATGGTCATAATAAACGACTATCGTAAAATTTATTAATTTCATACATTATGAATGTTTAAGTCATTTTTATAATAATTTAATTAATTTTAATAAGTAAACATATTTTTATTTTAAAAAATAAATTATTTTAAAATAAAATGTTTTACTTATTCATAATCATATGTATACGTCCTGCCTTAAAATTACTTTGTATTTTTTGCCAAGCACGGACCAAAGAAAACAGGTGTCACTCTCAACTCACGTTATAATTAAAACATCACTTATAACAAGCGTTTAAATAAAACAATTTCCTTAATCCACTATATTAGAAGATAAGCACGAGCTTGTAGTTCTTTTCCCACATTCAAAACCGTTGGCTGATGGGAGGTTCATAGCGCGCCCACGGTCCCATCCTCCCAATCCCGGAAACCAGCCACCGGTTTTCGCTTAAAAGCGGTTTTGAACTAACACCAACTTCCCGAAAACCAGGAGCCTTTTTTAATTTTATTTTATGATTTTCCTTTAACTAAAAAAAATTCCGCCAAGGTAGAGCCCATCATATCACTCCGTCCGACAGATTATATGTGGCGATTCGACAGCACTCTCGCACTTAACGTGCCACCCACGCGCTGCTCTCTTCCTTTCTCCATATTTGAGCTTTCTCTAAATAAATATAACAATTATAATATTTTTGTCATCAAAAAATTAAATAGTAAAAATAAAATTATATAAGTAATGAATTAAAAAAATATATAAATATATATTATTATTAAAAATAAAAGATAAATCTTATTAATATATAATGATAAAATTATGACAACACATTGATAATTAATTTTTTAACTAAATAATTGATTTTATTCTAACCCAAACGCGATATATTTGAAAAAAATATTATAAAAATAAATAAAAATATTTATAAATTTGTAAAATTAAAAAGAATATTAAATGATATAAAAATTCAAATATATATAGTATAATTTTAAGAATTTGAAAATGAAAAAAAGAGTGAAAGAATGAATATAGAGAAATAAAAAGAATTGATGGCTAACCTTCCTACACGACCTTGCTTCCTATTGTTAACAAGACATCCCAAAAAACTTAGTTAGGGATGCAAGAGTGAGTTACACTCGTGTGAAGTGAAAGTGGTGAAGAACCGAAGTGTCGTAGAATATTTATTACTAGTTTGTTTTGGTTTATAGCGTGGCTCCTTGAATGTTGAAAAGTTGAAACCATGATTTTGGAAGTAAAAACAACTGCTGCATCCCCTGAACCCTGAAAACCAAGCGGCCACCGCCTACTGCTTTTTTGTTTTTTTTATTTATAATTTTTTCTTCTTCGTTCTTCCCTTAAATACTCATACTGCTCTAGATTCTTATCCTCCTGTTTCCCATCTTATTTTCTCGTACACAAATCCAGACATCAAATTTTCTGATTTGATATCGATTTCAAATCTTTTCTCTTGCCTTGTGTGTTTCTCAAAACGTTTTCAAAATGCGAATGAGTTGCAATGGATGCCGGGTCCTGCGCAAAGGCTGTAGCGAAAACTGCAGCATTAGGCCTTGTTTGCAGTGGATCAAAAGCCCTGAATCCCAAGCAAACGCCACTGTTTTTCTTGCCAAGTTTTACGGCCGTGCTGGCCTCTTGAATCTCATCAACGCCGGCACCGAACACCTCCGTCCTGGTCAGTACTCTTAAATATTTTTAGATTATGGAAAATATGATGTGTGGACTAACGGTTTGTTCTTTTAATCTTCAGGGATTTTTAGGTCGTTATTATACGAGGCTTGTGGGCGGATTGTGAACCCCATTTATGGTTCAGTGGGATTGTTGTGGTCTGGGAATTGGCAGCTTTGTCAAGCCGCCGTCGAAGCAGTGCTGAAAGGATCTCCGATCACACCTATTGCTTCGGAAGATGCGGTGGATGGTCAAGGGCCGCCTCTTAAAGCATTCGACGTTCGTCATATTTCTGTAGAAGACAACTTCGCGGCCTCCAACAATGTTGATCGTGTAAAGAGTCGTTGCCGAGTCAAGAGAAGCGTGAAGCGGAAGGTGGACAAGAAAGCGATAAAGGAAGAGAGCCGAAACGCAGAAGCCAAATCCGAACCGCTTTACTGTAGTGACGAGGGAAACCGATCGACGAGCCACGAGTCTTCGCTGAGCCATCAGTCCGAGTTGGCGGTTATGGATGGGGAATGTAAAGAAACCGAGAGCATGATCTCGGAGGAAACGGCGCTGGCGTCGCGGCTGTTTCCGGAGGAGCCGGAGTTCGGAGGTAAGGTTTCCAACGAGGAATGTGGAGACGTTAGGCTGGAGTTGACGTTGGGAATTCGACCGGGCGCGTGTGACGTGGTGGTGCCGGTGAAGAAACGGAAATTGGAGGCATATGACACGTGTGAGAATAATCGCACGTGTATAGTTGAGTTGGGGCTTTCTTATCCGGCTTAAAAGAAATCTTCTGGTCCTGTTTTGGCGGCTCGGTTTCGGGCCTTTTTTTAAAAAAAAATCTTTTACATAGAAGAGGGAAAAATGTGAGGTGTAGAAATGTGGGATTACATGAATAGAAATTGTACATTTATTAAAGGGTAAGTTTTTAATATCTAAATTATCAAGATAATTTATGGTTTGTTTTAGTATTGAAATTCTATTTTTTTATTTAAAGTTCTAATTTTTTAAAAATCATACATTATGTTTATTTTTTATTTATATTAGTATTTTATTATTAAATTAAAAAATTAACCGATAAATTTTAGTAAGGATGGATCGAGGAACGGGTGGGATAGTCGTCCCTAAAAATTTAAAATTACTATATATTTTAATTTTTTTTATGTATTTTCTATTAAAAATCTATTGTGGCCTCTCGAAATTTTAAAAATTCAAGTTCATCCCCTAAGTTTAAGTTTGTTCGTCTAATATAAAATTATATGCCTGTCTTTCGGTTCACGACATTACATCCATCGGTAGATGAATGTGAATTTTTCAACCTATACCTTTTTTGGATACTCTGAACGCGATTCTAACTTTCATTTCACCGAAAAATACTTTAATCTCTCTAAATTGAATATGGACTTTTCGATTTCTTTACCTTCGATCTCTATCGTTAACTGTCATATAGATTTGAACTATATTGACTGACTCGTCTTTCTCTCGTGATCCACCATTTGAATAGATCATCCGTCCACTGGAGTATGTCTTGTAAATCTATCTATTAAATATTTAATAGCTAATGTACTAAAATGAAACAAAATACGAATGTTGCGTATAGTTTACCCTTTATTAAATAGGTTAATCTACAGTCGCCCCCCATTTCATTCAGACATGAGTCTAGCTATGAGGCAAAGGGATAGTAAGATAACCCTATTTCAAGTACTCGATACATTCCTGATACAGGGACGACACAAAAATAATTGGGATATGTATCAGGGAATATCATGGTGACGGATATGTCTAAATGAACACGGAACCATTTGATGCTTACTTGATGACATTTCAAGGAGGATATATAACTATCACATAAGTCCCCATAAGTAATTTTAACATTTTTCATTGAAAAATTAAAAAAAGTCCCGCACAAAACCTTATTTTCATCATTCATAGGTTTATTGGCATCCTTGATTTGGCATCGTTTCAAGTACACAGCTTTTTTGTATGCTAACATCTTTGCAGTTTTTAAGAGCAGAATCAAGTTGATGTTTTATTTTCTAATAAGTTCATACATTCAAGTAGTGTACTATTTATCTTTGAACAGATATTACCATGTACTTATCCTATATTATATTAAAAAAAAGAATTCATAGATTCTATTTGCACATATTATATATCAAGTTGATGGTTTTGTTTTTTTTTCTCTAAAAAAATGTTTATTTTTTTAAAATATTCTATCTCTATATTTTATGATTTTTACATCTATTTATAATTTTAAATTTTTTATATACCGTACCATTATCATCTTCGTATCTTGTAATTTTAAAATTTATTGTTTTCCATCCCGTATCTGTATCACTGCCGTATAGGAATATAGCGCCCAAAACAAAATCGAAGCTAAAACCCCAAACCCAATTACCTATAGGGATGGGCAAATAATCTGTATCTAACCCGATCCAATCTGATATGGTCAGATTTTTTAATTTAAAATTCTGGTTCAGGTCGGGTCGGTAAAAAATAACTGACCCGACTCGACCTAGAATAATTAATATATGTTATCAATATATTTACAAAAATGTCATTATATATATGTCATGTAGGGTTATTTTTTTATCTCTTATCCCTTCAGCCGTTTCAATCTCTCTTCTCACCCTTCCTTATTTCCCCGTTTAATTCTCTCTTTTTACCATTTCCTTACTTCTTCCGGCCTCCTAACTTTTTTTCTTTTCCTTTTCTTTTGTATTTTCATTTTCAAAATCAAGGTGATCTGTAGGTTGAGGATCTGGAAAATCATGATGTTACAATGAATCCTAATGAAAGAGTTGTTGTTCATCTACGTGCTATCAGAGATCATCTAAATCCCATTTTGGATGATTTGAACTCTGTTATTATAGCTCTCGAGATTCAGATAGCATAATTTGAGTTAAAGCTTGTTATGTTCAATATGTTGAACTCGATATGACAATTTGGAGGCATGCCGAATGAAGATGCAAGGTAACATATTAGAGCTTTCTTGGAAGTTTGCGACTCTTTTAGATAGCAAATAGTACAATGTAGATGTATTAAAGCTCAAGCTATTTCCCTACTCCTTGTATGGAAGAACACGAGCATGGTTAAGTGGTGTTCCATATGGTTCAATGGAATCATGAGAAGACTTGTGTAAGAGTTTCTTGTTACGTTACAACCTACCAAACATGAATACTCAACTAAGGAATGACATCGCATGCTTTCCCCAAGCGGATGATGAATCCATGTACAAATATTGGGATTGATATAAGGGGTTGTTGTGCAAGTGTACAAATCATGGGTTTCAAGATTGGACATAAGTGGCTATGTTTTATAATGGTGTTAATGGCCATACAAGAATGATGCTTGATGCTTCAACAAATAGAACTTTGTTGGATAAATCTCTGAAGAGGCCTTCGATATCTTATATAGAATCACGAATAATGATTATCAATTCCTTTCTTCAAGGCTTGGAATAGAAATGAGACCTCAAGGAACTTTTAAATTAGATACTTATGATTCTGTTTCAGCTCAGTTGTCCACTATCACCAATATGCTGAAGAATTTGCAACGCAAAAATGAAGTAAAGAAGGCCAAGGTTGCGAGTTTTTCTTGTGTTCTATGTTGTGGTAACCATTATATAAGAGCTTTCGAGAGATAACCTTTATCTTTATTTGATGCTTGATATCGAGAGTGTAACACCCCCAACCTGTACTCGATGTGGATACGAGTCCGCAGTGTCACGGTGACTTTTTAAACTTTGACTCTTAAAGAAAATCAAGGAAATTTTAAACTTTCATTCAAATAAAAGTTGTTAACTTACACAAGTTGACCAGAATAATACAAAATCAATAAGAGCATTCGTAATTAAAAAATTATTTACATGCCAACTCACTAGATACAATAAAACACATACTTTGTCAATTACTTCTGATCTGATCTTCTAGTAGTGATGTTGTCCTTGCAACTCCTAACTCTGATCTTCTTCTTGTTTCTTGGTACCTACGTTTAAACCATTTACACGATAAGTCATAGACTTAGTGAGGCATAAATAAATATATAACGATACATTCATGAACATGCACTACTATCAATCAATCATAACATTACAATATACATGTATCTACTAAACTATAACATATATGACTTTGATATGCATATATGACTTTGATATGCATATATGAACTTTAACTTCACATAAGAGTTTTCAATCAATTTATCTTTGGATGCCCATGTACATTATTGAGAACAGGAGGTACGTGTGTACATTGAGGTTGTGCACGAATACAATCACCACAGCTCGAATAAATTGCCACTATGGGCACCAAAAATTTATCTCGGATGACCACTGATAATCCCTCAACTCTTGGCATGCCAATTATACCTACAACTCTCATATCATATAACATGGGCTTAATTATAAGTATCTGTCACATTTCAAATCACTTATATATTTCTCATATAAACTCATCATATGCACATATATGATCCTTTGATGATATCATTCATCACATATAGTGTTATATTAAAGCATGGATGAATTATGCATGTAATAACTATAACCTTAATATATATATATATATATATATATATATGCATGTACATGAATTTGAAATCATGAATTCAACTATAAGAGATAGACTTATCGCAAGTCTTATCTCCATACAACTTTATTTAGGATATGCACTCACCTTAGCCTTGCTTGAATTGAGTCGATTCTAATTCTTTGATTGTTCTGGAATAGAATTACGTTAAATATCTACATAATTATACATTGATACATATCAGTATTCCAAATGGCATACTCTAATCTTTCATTTCTTAAATTAAAAGAAACGCTAATTTTATTTCTTGTTTAAAATAGGTATCAGTACCCTCTATAAGGTATTGGTACATTCCTTAACTGAGGTATCGATACCCTGCCTAGGTATTGATACCCCTATTACATTCTGTAAATTATTCATTTCAAGGGGGTATCAATACCATCCTTAGGGTATTGGTACCCTTTGAATGCCTTTCTAAATTTACTCTTGAGGTATCGGTACCTGTTGAATGGTACTGATACCCCTTGCCCATAAATCACTTTTTTAGCCTGAAAGTTTACTCAATTAAGCTCAAATGCTTTATATTTCACCCTCTTACATATACTTAACTTACATACACATGCTTAAACCCATTAATACTCATCTAATACATCCTTAACTTCAAAATCCAATCATCTACATAGAATTCAAGAATAACACCAAATTTGTAACATGTTCTAATTCCAATTCTAACACTTCATATTTCTTAGTTAGGTTGATGACAAGTTAAATTTAACTTCCAATTCTAATTATAAACTCTATTCCAAGTTTTTACTAAAGAACTCAACATTTTTAATCCCTCCTAACTCCATCATCCTTTGATTTTAAGATAACTTAAGCTTTCTTTAAGCTTAATTATCATCTAATGATCATAAACCAACCTTAAATTCAACAAGAAATTAATTAACCAGAAAACTCACCTTTGTTTTTGGGGCCTTCACGTACAAAGAAGAAAGGAGAAAAAGAGAACTCTGGAAACTGGAACTTTGTCTCTTCTTCACCTCCACGAGTACCTAATATAAACCCATCAAAATTTAATTATTTCTTACCCAAAAGACTATTTTGTCTTTCAATTACTTCTTCTTTGCAATTCAATCATATACCAAATTTATAATATAAATCCTTAAACTATTTAATTATTCTACTGTAGTCACCAAATTCTGAAGTTTTACAATTTAGTCACTAACCCGATATTGGGGATGTTACAAATCTCCCCTTAAGAAAATTCGTCCTTGAATTTTCATTACTCAAAGAGATTGGGGTACTGATTCCTCTTGTACTCTTCACGCTCTCACGTTGCTTCATCTACCTTATGATTCCTCCACAAGACTTTTACCAATGAGATAGTCTTGTTCCTTAATTGCTTAATCTCATGAGCTAAAATTTATACCGGTTCTTCCTCATAAGTCAAGTCTGATTGAACCTCTATTTCTTCTGGCATCACAATATGGGAGGGATCGTATCTATACTTTCGAAGCATTGAGACATGAAAGACATTGTGGATCTTCTCCATTTCAAGTGGAAAAACTAGTTGATATGCCACTGATCCCACTCTCTTAGCGATTTCATAAGGTCCAATGAACCTGTGATTAAGTTTTCCCTTACGTCCAAACCTTAAAACTTTCTTCCAAGGAGATACTTTTAGAAACATTTTGTCTTCAATTTGATATTCTATCTCCTTCCTCTTTAGAGCCACATATGATTTTTGTCGATTAAATGTTGCTTTGAGATTACTCTGAATTACTTGGACTTTTTCTTCCACTTCCTGAATTAACTCATGACCGAGGACTTCTATATCTTTAAGCTCGAACCAATTCAAGGGCGTACGACATCTTCTTCCATAAAGAGCTTCATAGGGAGCCATTTTGATGATTGATTGATAACTATTATTGTAAGCAAATTCGGCAAGTGACAAATACATTTCCCACGATCCCTTGAATTCTATTACACAAGCTCTCAACATATCCTCTAGAATTTGGATGGTTCGCTCATACTGCCCATCTATCTGAGGATGAAATATTGTGTTGAAGTTCAGTCGAGTGCCTAATGCTCCATGCAAAGTCTTTCAGAATCTCGAAGTAAAGAGAGTGTCTCGATATGAAACTATGGAAACAGGTACATCATGCAATCGTATAATCTCCCTGACATACAACTCGGCATATTTATCCATGGATAAATCAGCTCATACTGGAATAAAATGGGCTGACTTAGTCAATCTATCTACGATCACCCAGATTAAATCTCTTTTGTTCAGAGTTAAAGGTAACCCTGTCACAAAATCCATTGTTTCGTTCTCACATTTCCACTGAGGAATCAACATTGGTTGTAACAGTCCTGACGGAACTTGATGCTCAGCTTTGACTTGTTGGCAAGTCAAACACTTAGATACAAATTTTGTAATATTCCTCTTCATTCCAGGCCACCAATATCGACTCTTGAGGTTCATATACATTTTGTTCCTTCCAAGATGCATCGTCAACGGACTATAATGAACTTCTGATAATAATTCCTTCTTTAACTCATCATTATCTTGAATCACCAATCTCCATCGGTAATACAAGTTCCCATCAGACTTGATCTCATAATCTTTTATATCCTCGTTCTTTACTTGTTGCAGTTTCTTTAGATATTTTTCATCTTTGCAATTCCTTAATTCGATCTAGACATGATGGCTTGAGAGTCAATTCCACACAGATCGCACCATCTCTATTTAATGATAGTCTGGTATCCAAAGCTCGCAAGGCTGCAAACGTCTTTCGACTTAATGCATCCAATAGTACATTTGCTTTTCCCGGATGAAAATCAATCACCACATCGTAATCTTTTAGAAATTCCACCCATATTCTCTGTCTTAAATTCAATTCTTTCTCACTCATCAAGTATTTTAAACTCTTATGATCAGTATATAAGTAGCAACGTTCACCATACAAGTAGTGACACCAAATCTTAAGAGCGAACACTGCTGTATCCATCTCCAGATCGTGCGTTGGGTAATTATTCTCATGGGGTTTTAATTGCCTCGAAGCATAGGCCACCACCTTGCCTTCTTACATTAACACACATCCCAAACCATTATGGGATGCATCACTATAAACTACAAAGTTATTGTCAGATTCGGGTTGAACTAATATTGAAGCTTCTGTTAAAATCTTCTTTAACCTTTCAAAACTATCTTGATATTCTGGGGTCCAAACAAATTTTACCTCTTTCCTCAACAATTTAGTTAGGGGTAAAACTATCATCGAAAAGTTCTTAACGAACCTTCAATAATAACCGATAAGTCCTAGAAAACTACGAACTTCCGACACATTCTTTAAAATTTCGCACTCCAAAATGGTTTTTATCTTTTGAGGATTCACTCGAATTCCTTCTGTAGAAATTACATGCCCAAGGAATATCACTTCGATTAACCAGAATTCATATTTAGAGAGTTTAACATATAACTTCTTATCTCGCAAAATCTGTAAAAATATCTTTAAGTACGAACTATGCTCTTCTTTTGACTTCGAATACACCAAAATATCATCATTGAAAACCACTGTGAACTGGTCCAAATAGGGTTGGAATATCCTATTCACGAGATCTATGAAACAATCGATGCATTCGTAACTCTAAACGTGTAATATCCCAAAATCGAGGTTAGTGACTAAATTAAAAAATTCTAAAATTTAGTGACCAATCTCAGAAAAGATTAAAAGTTTAGGGATTTAAATAAAAAATGTTGATGTTGGATTTAATAACAAAGTTTGAAAGTAATAAGGGTAAAATGGTATTTTCTAAGGAAGGATTTTATTTCTCTCTTTATATAGGAGAGCAACACGTGGTAATAAATAGAAAGGAAAGAAAATTTTGGAGCTTGTTTTATCTTCTTCCTCTTCTCTTCTCGTAAGCTCCATGGCAAAGGTAAGTTGGTTCCAAGTTGATTAATTCTTTTGTTTTAAAGTTGGTTTTGATTCTTAGAGTGATAGAAAAGATTAAGGAAAGCTTAAGATGGATTAAAACTCAAAGATTATCAAGTTATGAGAGATTGAAAATAAGAGGTTTCAAATTGAAATCTTGAAAAAGAGTTAGTAATTGAAGTTGGAGGTTAAATTTGACTTGTAAAAGGGTTAATTAAGAAGTTAGAGGTGATAGAATTGAATTAAGAACACATGGAAAATTTGATGAAATTCTTTGATTCAATAATTATAGTGAATTATGAGGGATAATAAAGTGTTATAATGTTATAAGAAGGTTTACATGTGTATAGATAAGTTTTATGGTATAAGGAGGGGTTAATAAGTAGAATTTGATGACAAAGTAAGAATTTTCGGGCTCAAAATGTAATTTATGTATCAATGTATGATTATATAGATATCGAACACGAATAAGTTCTGGAACGATTATCAAGTTAAGATTCGATCGAAAGAGAGGAAATCATAAAAGTGGATTGGAACTTAGTGAGGCCAAGGTGAGTGCAATTTTAATTGTACTTATATTATTGAACGAACATCAGCTTGCAATGAGCCAGTGACAGAGTTACTATGGTAAGAAGTAACTTCTAAAATGTTATGTGATTATTATGTGTGCATTAGTACATAGAAATGGATGTATGTTCTTATAGGTTACATGATATGATATGCGAGTTTACATGAACAAATGAGAAATGATATAAGCCATATGAAATGATCTATGTGAATACATACACGTGTGATATATGTGATATTAATATAAGTAATTATAGGAATATGTAATATAAGTGTTATATGAAATGTGACTATATGATATGAATGTGATATGTGAACATAAGTGACTAATTGACATGAGCTATGTGACTATATGAAAGCAATAACATGTGACATGAAATACATGATAAGAAGAAAAGATACTCTGTAAGGATATTACATGATATAAAATAAAAGAGTTATGAGTCACATGCATATGTGATATATGTTTACACATACATATGGTATGTGACAGAAGAGAAAGAAATATATGATCATATAAAATGTTATAAAGAGCTATGTGAAAAAATAAGTGATATGAAATGTATAAATGATAATGCCCATATTATATGATATGAGAGCTAGGGGTATAGTTGGCATGCCAAGAGTCGAGGGTTTACCCATGTTCTACGGAACATATGAACATAATTACCTACGTCTTTCGAGACATATGGACAATATACATCTGTTCTAAGGAACATATGGACAGTTTACCTAGGTTTCTCGGGACCTATGGACAGTTGCCAAGGTTCTTTATGACCTTTGGATAGGTTTTTTGGGACATTTATACGAGCTGTGGTGACAACATAGTGGTGCACAACCTCAATGTACTCACATATCTTAAGTTCTCAAAACTATACATGGGATAATACATAGACTTTAAAGAGAGTAAATAAATCAATTGATATGATACGATGTGTGTTCGGTTGTGAACTGATATATGTGTACCATGATGTATATAGAAATGTTTAATATATGTTTATATGATAAAAAGAATTAGTGACATGTATACATGGGCTAATAAGAGATAACATTGAATACAATGTATGTGATATATATATATGTGTGTGTGTTTTGTGATATGAATTATATGATATGATATGATATATGTGTGTTAGTGATTATTGTATATGTTATAAGATATATGATATGAACATAATGGATCATATAAACAAGAGAATAGAAATATGAATGATAATAATATGATAATGATAGGAAAGAAGATAATTATATGCATGTGCGGATTTGATATATGAATGGATATATGTTTGGGTATGATGTGATAGCAATAATTGTTCATGCATGATTACAAGTTATAGTTTACATTATATGTTTATTGCCTCACTAACTTATAGACTTAGCGTGTAATTGTTTCACACGTAGGTTACAGAAACGAGAAGAAGAGTAAAGAGCAATGTGGAGCAAGACAGGTCAGTTCTCCTTACTGAAGGTCAGATCAGAAGAGAGGTGAATAATATGTATTTTAATATATAAAGTTATAGTTGGCATGTACTCAAAAGAATATAGTGTATAACTCTGAATAGTTCTGTAAACGTTTTGAATAAGTTATATGTTATAATTTTTTTTAAATTACTCACTATTTTATACAAGTAAATGTTTTAAAAAGTCAATGTGACACCTCAAACTCGGATCCGGGTCGGATACGGGTTGAGGGTGTTACAAAACGGCATCACAATAAACTCATAGTGATCATGCCTCGTTCTAAATACCATCTTTGGAATATCTTTTTCTTGAATCTTCAACTGATGATATCCCAACCGTAAATCAAATTTTGAGAACACTGAAGCTCCCTTTAACTGATCAAACAAATCATCAATTCGAGGAAAGGGATACTTATTCTTGATGGTCACTTTATTGAGCTGCCTATAATCAATGCAGAGACATATTGAACTATCTTTCTTCTTGACAAACAAAACTGAAGCTCCCCATGGTGAAACACTTGGTCTAATAAACCCTTTGTCCAACATTTCTTGTAATTAAATCTTTAATTCTTGCAACTCCTTTGGGGCCATTCGGTATAGTGTCATTGCAATAGGCACTGTTCCCAACATTATCTCAATCTGAAATTCTACCTCTATGTCTGGAGGTAACCCTGATGACTCTTTAGGAAATACATCGGGGAACTCTCTGACTATGGTAATTTCTTCAATCACCTTCTCTTTGACTCCAACATCTAGCATATTAGCAATGAACCCCTGACATCCCTGTAGAAGTAACTTTTTTACCGATATCACTGAGATTACATTTGCTAATGGATTCCATCATTCACTAAATAAAATGACTTCTACACCTTCTAGACTTCTCAACGTTACTCTTTTCAGTCTACAACCAATATTAGCGTGATAACGATATAACCAATCCATTCTAGTATTACCTCGAATTCATCAAAAGGTAATTCCATCAGATTAGCAAGGAATTCAATTCTCTGAACCTGTATGGGACACCCTCGACACACCATATTTACTCAAGCACTCTGCCCTAGCAGATTCGTCACTATCACATCATTGCATGTAGTTTTCAAATGAATGTTCAATTCCCTTACTAACTTACTACTAATGTAAGAATAGGTAGACCCTAAATCAATCAATACTAAAACACTCTTGCTATACAATTGAAAGATACCTTCTATTATCTCCGGGTCATCTTGATTCTCATTGGTCTTGAGGTTATACACTCGAGAAGTAGAGCGTATCTCCTGTTGAGCAGAGGACTCTGACTGACTTATTCCTCTGCCTCTACCTCTTTCTCTTTGAGTCATAGAAGCAGACCTCTCTGGCTGCGCAGACTCACTGACTATCATGGGACAATCTCGAACAAAATGCTTGGTATCTCCATATTTAAAGCATGCTCCAGAAATCATTCTGCATATCCTCGATTGATTCCTCCAACAATGTGAACATTGTCTGAATTGGCCTTGGTTAAATCTCCCAGCTCCAGATCCCGCTGACTGAGTTTGTCTGCCTCTCATCAGATTCGATTCTCTAGCGGAGGATGCCACTAACTCTGATCTAGCCTGGGGTCGAGAACCAACATCTCTGTCCCTTTTTTATGGTACATAATTCGAAGAAGCACCCGTTATTTTCAATGTCTGAGCTCTTGAATCTCCAAACCTCTCATTCTGAGCTCTTTCCAAAGCTTTGGTATGGTTCACCACCTCTTGAAACGAGGACAAGTTCAACACAATCAACATTTCTTTCAATCTTGGACGCAAACCTTCCACGAACCAATCACAAGCATCTTTCTCTGTTGGAATAAGCTCGACAGTGAAGTGACTCAACTTGTTAAATTCACACTCGTATTCATACACGGTGCAATTCCATTGCTTCAAATTCATAAACTCTTGCTTCATTTGTCAGATGAACTGAACTCCTATATATTTATGCTTGAATTCCTCTGAAAACAAGGACTAAGTTACTTGATCACCAGACATCCTCAATGTAACGTTAGTCCACCAAATTCTCGCTTGCCCTCAGAGCAAGGAGACTACTCCATCCAGCTTCTCAGCATCAGAACAATGAAGTCCCTCAAGTATAACTTTCACATCATTGAGCTAAAGGTCTGCAGTAATAAGATATTCTTCAGCTTCACCTCTAAACTCTGGAGCTCCTAAACCCTTGAACTCATTCGCAATATTCATTCTCATAGTTGAAGTAATAGGAGGTTGGAAACGCGTCAATACAACATCCAACGTCCTAAAGAACACATCTTGATTACTCATATGCACTCCAGAATGTGTCTGTTCTTCACCTCACCTTGCCTGGCCAGGATAGGTGAATTACTGCTTTTAGTGGGCTTATCGTCTCCTGCTTCACTTCTAGAACTATCATGTCTGGACATCTAATAAGACATAACCATATCATTCTATTAGCAAAACAACATACTCACTATTTTATCAGATCATAAGTTCTCACTTATACGTTGGCATGTACACATTTAAAGACACTTTAGACTCTGATTTATGCCTAGAATTGGCTAAACCATAACTTTGATACCATTAAATGTAATACCCTCAACCCGTACCCGACCTGGATACGAGTATGCATCGTCACATTAACATTTTAAACTTTGACTATTAAAGAAAATCAAAGAAATTTTAAACTTTCATTAAAATAAAAGCTGTTAACTTACACAAGTTGACCAGAATAATACAAAATCGATCAGAGCATTCGTAATTCACAAATTATTTATATGCCAACTCACTAGATACAACAAAACACATACTTTGTCAATTACTTCTGATCTGATCTTTCAGTAGTGATGTTGTCCTTGCAACTTCTTACTCTGATCTTCTTCTTGTTTCTTGGTACCTATGTATAAACCACTTACACGCTAAATCACAAACTTAGTGAGGCATAAATGAATATATAACGATACATTCATGAACATCCACTACTATCAATCAATCATAACATTGCAATATACATGTATATACTAAACTATAACATATATGATTTTGATATGCATATATGAACTTTTGACTTCACACAAGAGTTTTCAATCAATTTATCTTTGGATGCCCATGTACATTATTGAGAACAGGAGGTACGTGAGTACATTAAGGTTGTGCACGAATGCTGTCACCACAGCTCGAATAAATTCCCACTAGGGGCACTAAAAATTTGTCCCGAATGACCACTGATAATCCCTTAACTCTTGATATGCCAATTATACCTACAACTCTCATATCATATAACATGGGCTTAATTATGAGTATCTGTCACATTTCAAATCACTTATATATTTCTCATATAAACTCATCACATGCACATATATGATCCTTTGATGATATCATTCATCACATATAGTGTTATATTAAAGCATGGATGAATTATGCATGTAATCACTATAACCTTATATATATATATATATGCATGTACATGAATTTGAAATCATGAATTCAACTATAAGAGATAGACTTATCGCAAGCCTTATCTTCATACAACTCTATTTAGGATATGCACTCACCTTAGCCTTGCTTGAATTGAGTCGATTCTAATTCTTTGATTGTTCTGGAATAGAATTACGTTCAATATCTACATAATTATACATTGATACATATCAGTATTCCAAATGACATACTCTAATATTTCATTTTTTAAATTAAAGAAAAGGCTAATTTCATTTCTTGTTTAAAGTAGGTATCGATACCCTCTATAGGGTATCGATACATTCCTTAATTGAGGTATTGGTACCCTGCCTAGGTATCGATACCCCTATTATATTATATAAATTATTTGTTTCAAGGGGGTATCGATACCATTCTTAGGGTATCAGTACCCTTTGAATGTCTTCCTAAATTTACTCTTGAGGTATCGATACCTATTGAATGGGTACCGATACCCCTTGCCCAGAAATCACTTCTTTAGCCTGAAAAAATACTCAATTCAGCTCAAATGCTTCATATTTCACCCCTTACATATACTTAACTTACATACACATGCTTAAACCCATTAATACTCATCTAATACATCATTAACTTCAAAATCCAATCATCAACATAGAAATCAAGAATCACACCAAATTTGTAACATGTTCTAATTCCAATTCTAACACTTAATACTTCTTAGTTAGGTTGATGACAAGTCAAATTTAACTTCCAATTCTAATTATGAACTCTATTCCAAGTTTTCATTCAAGAACTCCTAATCTTTAATCCCTCCTAACTCCATCATCCTTTGATTTTAAGATAACTTAGCTTTCTTTAAGCTTAATTATCATCTAATGATCATAAACCAACCTTAAATTCAAAAAAAAATAACTAACCAGAAAACTTACCTTTGTTTTTAGGGCCTTCACGCACAAAGAAGAAAGGAGAATAATAGAACTCTGGAAACTGGAACTTTGCCTCTTCTTCACCTCCATGTGCACCTAATATAAACCCATCAAAATTTAATTATTCCTTACCCAAAAGACTATTTTGTCATACAATTACTTCTTCTTTGCAATTAAATCCTATACCAAATTTATAATATAAATCCTTGAACTATTCAATTATTCTACTTTTGTCACCAAATTCTAAAATTTTACAATTTAGTCACTAACCCGGTATTGAGAATGTTACAGAGAGAGTTAAACTTAGATCTATGTGAACAATTGGGTAAATATGTTAAGTAAAACCCTAACCTACCTTAGAGATAAGGAGCAAGTTTCAATGACTAAAAAGAGTAGAGCTTAAACGATAGTATTTTGCTAGGATTTATGCTAAGAGATATCACTTTAGTATTATTCTGTCAGGTTTCTTTGTAGAGATAGTTTAAAAACACCTTAGAAAACTCTGTCAAGCATTGTGTAAACTGGAAATTGTTGATATTCATTAAGGTTAAGACATAGGATTCCAGGATAAACCTAGCTGCTTATCCTTATTAACATTTTCTTTATTGTGACTTATGAGGTCAAATCGTGTTATTTATTTCTGTATCATTTCTCAACTTACAGTTTTGTTACAATATTTCTTATTTAATCTTTGCTTCAACAATTTATTATAGTTGACACTTACCTCAACCATCACATTTATTTGTTCATATCACCCTCATTTAGTTTGTTTTTTATTCTAAGTGCATATATTTACTCGAAATCCCTCCAATCTTCTTGGGAACGATACTCACTCGCTCTTTATTACTTGTGCGACCGTGTATACTTGCATAAATTGCGTATCAAATTTAGCACCCTATCACAAGCAATAGTGAGATTAAGGGGGAAGTGGGTACGTGAAATCAGATAAAATAAATAGGGTTTTAGCTTTTGATTTAAAAAATGATAAAATGTCAGTTTAGGTCATCATCTTTTTTTTCTTATCAAACTCATCCCAAAACCTAACACTTGGGCCAAAACCTAACACTTGGGCCAAAACCAGCCCTAACCCAACTTAATTAGATCCTCATTATTCTAATAAGTCCTTTTGGGCTCTATTTATGGGTCTCGGGTCAACCTAAACTACTAACCTGAGATTTGGGGTATTACACTCATCAAAGACCAAACATAAGCAGTTAAACCCCCCCCCAAAACCTTTTAAACCACAAGAAACAAATCTTAACGGAACAAAAAAAATAAGAGATAAAGTATATATAAACAAACTTAGGCCAAAATGCACAAACAAACAAACCTGCAAGTTATTTTTATGTATGAGAAGGAAGAGGAGAAGAAGAAGAAGAAGAAGAAGAAGAAGGGAAGAACAAGAGTTAAGTGCTATGTCAACAAAAAACTAACGGGATGTAACAGTATGAACCTTACTGAAAACGAATTAAAAGTTCCATGACTGTATTACAAGTTTCAAAAGTTGGGTGACCAAAATGTAAGCGTCCTAAAAGTTTGAGTACTATTTGTACACTTTACCCTTATTTTTATTTAAAAATTATATAAAAATATAAAAATATAGAAAAACATGTTCATTACCATTTAATAATAAATATCTTTTTATTTACTTTTTAATTAAGTTGATATGAAATTATCCTTTTGCCTTAAAAAAATAAACCATTTTTAAAATAAAACCTCATTTAAAAAAAAATAAAAAACATTAAGGTAAACTATTTTGCAATAATTATATTTTTCTAAAATTTAATTTAAATGAAAATTTAGTTAATATGATAACGCCAACTCCATTAAAGCTATAAGGACATCACTGATAATGTTTCTCTCTTCTCTCTTGCTTAAACAGCTCTTCAACATCCATAGCTTTTCATTTTCTTTCAAAATTTCTCTTATTTTATTATATTTTTTCCGACTTTAAAATTCAATGGAGAATCTGAATATGGCGTTACTTTCTTCATCGTCTTACTGTTCTGCTCCAAAGTTATTTCCATTAGGATACAATAATCATAGTTACGCTCTCAAAAACCCTACCAAAACCTTACATTTTCGAACTTCCAAGATTGTTCCTCGTCGTTCCCGAATTCCCACCTCCGCCCATCTTTTTCCTCTTCCTCCACGTCATCCCCGAATCGGTATTGCTTTTCTTCTTTAGTTATGCCTCTCTTTACCGTTTTTGTTTTGATTTTATAAATTCGTGTTATTTTGAGCTTGCTCTCTCTCTAATTTGGATTTTATGTTAAGCAGTTCTGAGAAAGCACGGGGATGAGCGGTTTGCGAGCATTTCTTCTTCTTCCAGCAATCAACAGACTACTTCTTCAGTTGGAGTCAACCCGAATCCCACTGTGCCTCCGCCGTCCTCTCAAATGTATTAAATCATCTTTTATTTTGATTTAACTTTGGTTCTAATTGCTCCTTTTGAAAACGAAAAAGAATAATGATGAACTTGTTAAGATTGTAATTTCTCTGGAGGGCAAAACATTTGATAGTATTTAATTTAATGTGAGGAGAGGAAGTAACCGATATTGTATTGGGATTATGGTTGCTTTTATAGTCTCTTATATATTTTCTTCTTTGATTTTTTTCCTTCTCAATGTTCAGTAAATCTTCAGATACCAAAAACCACCAGACAGAGCCTAACGGAACAAATATATTTGAATTGCCATGAAATCTTTAACTTTTTTCTCAAGTTTTTATGGAGTTGTGATTTTACTTTTACAATTCACATTGTACTATAAACTTAGGAGGAAGTGATGAAAATGCAAATCAGAGAAAAAAGTAGCAATCACTAGGCAGGCATTATCTTTTTCTTTTTATGAACTCTTTTTTCATCGCTTAGTCATTTGTTTCTTTATGTTTTGTAGAGGATCACCGCTCTTCTGGATTGGAGTAGGTGTTGGGCTTTCAGCACTTTTTACATGGGTGAGCACTTTAAATTTTTTTCTTGGTCGAGATTTATAATGTTATTGTATTGATAATGGCCATGGTTTCCTTTTTGGTACATATTTTGATGAGACCAAATGGAATGACAGGTAGCTTCAAGATTAAAGGTGAGGGTTTCTCTCATTTGAGGTATACTTGTATTGTTTTTGCCCGTAATATTTATTATTGGATCTTCTTTTTCAAGTTTTGGAAGTAGAATATGGTACTTAAATGGTGGTAGGTAATTTTTTTTAATGTGCGTGCTTTGGATATTTTCTGTAAATTGAAAAGTCTTAATCATGCTTTTGGTGCCATCTGAAGATAGGATGTTTTTGTCTCCCATTAGTTTTCTAAGTGTCCCATATCTATCTAAAGTTTTTTTTTTATCTGTCAGAATTTTTTATTTTTCTTGGGAGGGTTCATATATAGCTGTTTTTAAGAGGGTTTATGTTTGGTCTAGAAGACTATACAGTTATATAATAAATCATCCATCAGACCTAATTTGAACAGATTGTTTGACCATGTGCTTGAATCTAGTTGTTATCTATCAATTGAAATCCAAGAATAGATAGTGATAGTTCAAAACAAGACTGGGGAATCAATGTTTTCCTAGAGGGCCCAGAGTTGACCTGCAAAATTGTGGTTTGATATATGCAAAATATTTATCTTCATTTATTCTGAAGGAAGATGAACCCATGGTTGGGCCCCCATTTGTGGGGTTTGCAGAGTTGATAACAAAGTTGTTAATGGAAATTATTTATCCATGATATAAAATTACCAGTCGATCATTTTTCAAATAAAATAAAATAAAATTACTAGGCAATCAGTAAGTAAAGAGCTTGTTGTATATTTGTGCCACTTCCATTTCTGCCAGATCTTAGTTGATGCAGTTGAGAAGATGACTTAATGGAAGAAAGTTGCCTTGTCATATCTAAATGTGTGTCAATTTATAAATGTTGTAAATAATTGGGTATGATACCGAATGTTTTGCTACAGTGAGTTCCTTGTGTCATGAAGACTATCAAACCCCTGCTATGACTTGTTAGATATGTATCCCATATCTCTTTCTCGGCCCTTTACGTTTTGGGGCTGAGCTGTGCCTTAATGTATATAAATTATGGTCCTTGTTTTGGGGTATGCTTAACTTTCTTTATGCACTTAACATGGTACAAATGGTAAAACATTTTAGTGTAACTCTTTTATTTCGTTGTATTATGACATTTCCCTCTAATTCAGAATTATGCAATGCAACAAGCTTTCAAAACCATGATGGGCCAGATGAATACACAAAATAATCAATTTAGCAATACTGCTTTTCCCTCGGGATCCCCGTTTCCGTTTCCATTTCCAGAACCTCCATCAGCAGGTCCTACTACACCCCATTTTCCATCTTCTTCTCAACCTGCTGTCACAGTTGATGAACCTGCATCAAAAGTTGAAGCAGTCTCGGTGACTGATTCAGAAACTGAAGTGAAAAGTGTGAAAGATGAAAAAGAAACAGCTGAGCCAAAGAAATACGGTAATATGAAACTTTTACTGTTACCTATACGATGTATAATGAGCAACTCTTCCTTTTTTGAGGTAAAAAGGAACATTATATGGCAATTAGTGTATATGAAATGTTAGCAGGACTAAAATAATGGTTTTTGTGAGTTATGGTTAGATGTAAATATTAGTTTTCTACTTTAATACTAACACTAGAATCCTAATTTGTAGATAATACAATCCCTAGTGAAATAGAAGAAGAATTTTCTGAGAAATTTCATTCTACATGGTATCAGTTACATATTGTTCAGTGATGTCTGCTGAAATTGTTTTATGGCATTTTAGGTTAGATCACTTGAGTTTTAGTTATCTTGCAAAATTGTTTCCCAAATTGTTCGTTAATAAAACCCTTCATCATTTTCTTGTGATATATTCTATCTTGCTAAACACATTTGTAGTATGTATTTTCCTTCTAATTATTATTCTTCCAAACCGTTTTCCCTGGAACATAGTGACATTTGGGGTCCATCTCGTGTCAAAGGCTTACATAGAGTTCGTTGATTCATCTCTTTCATCGATGATCACTCTCATACCACATGAAGGATAAATTCAAGGTTGGGAGAATTTTCAAATGGTTCCATAAAATGATTGAGACCCAATTTCAAAGCTCTATCGATATTCTCAAATCCGATAATGGTAGTGGATATTTTTGTAACATGTTACGGTCTTTCTTTCAGGAAAAAAATTGTCCATCTCACTTCTTGTTTTGGTATACCACAACAAAATGGGGTAGCCGAACGCAAAAATCGTCATCTTCTTTAGGTAACCCGAGAACTTATCTTTTCAACCCATGTTCCTAAGTACCTTTAGAGTGAGGCTCTTTTAATTGCAACCTATCTTATTAATCGTATGTCCAATAAAGTCCTTAAATTTCAAAGTCCTCGGGATGTGATTTCTCAATTTTTTCCTCATTTTAAACCATTTGCTTCTTTTATTCCTCTTTGTGTCTTTGGCCGTACAGTTTTTGTTCATGATCATTTCCCAACTAAGTCCAAACTTGATCCTCGGGCAGTTCGTTGTGTCTTTGTTGGGTACTCCTCTCTACAAAAGGGTTATCGTTGTTACTCTCCTTCTACCAAGAAAATGTTCGCTTTGATGGATGTTACCTTTCTCGAACATAGACCTTTCTTCTCTAAAACTGAAATCCAGGGGGAGAGTGAGTGTGAATTTCAACTTTTTCCAATTCATATAGAGTTACCCATCAACTTATCTCCCACTGAACCTATAGAACCTCAACCATCGCCTGAAACAATCATTCAAGCACCACCTACTACCTAAACCCAACACCAAACCGATTCACCTAAAACACCTAATCCACCCATGTCTCCATTTGTTCCCCAAACTGATATTCGTACCTACAAAAGGCGACTAAAATTCACCACACTCATTCCCACACTGCCGCCGCATTGTCAAGAGTCAGAACCAGGCTCAGATTCCTTGGAAGGAGAAGAAGGTGATCAAAGTAAGTTAGATGTTTTGGTTGATTCTAGTGAATTGCCCATTGCTCAAAGAAAGGGAGTATGAAGATGTTCAACTCATCCTATCAATAAATTTGTTGCTTATGGTAGACTAATGTCTGGTTTTAAGTCATTTACAACCAAACTTGACATCATCCGCATTCCAGAGACATAGGAGAAGCTCTAAAAATTCCCGAATGGAAGAAGGTAGTAGAAGAACTTTCAGCTCTTGAAAACAACAAAACCTGGACTATTTGTGATCTTCCTAAAGACAAAAATGCAGTTGGTTGCAAATGGGTCTTTACAGTCAAATACTAGGCAGATGGAAACATTGAACGGTATAAGGCCAGACTTGTGGCAAAGGGGTTTACTCAAATTCATGGAGTAGACTATCAAGAAACTTTTGCTCTAGTTGCAAAACTCAACACTGTAAGAATACTTCTATCCTTAGTAGTTAATAAGGATTGGACACTCTATCAACTTGATGTCAAAATGCATTCCTCAATGGCAATTTTGAAGAGGAGGTTTATATGCAAATTCCACTGGACGTGCAGATGAAATCGAAAAATCAGCAGTCATGCAAGTTGTTGAAGTCATTATATGGACTAAAAAGAATCCCCTCGTGTCTGGTTCGATAGATTCACGAAGGTACTTTTGCAAGACAACTATAAGCAATGTCAATTTGATCATACTCTGTTTGTGAAGATCGGTTCAAACAATAAAAGGACAATCTTAATTGTTTACGTTGATGACATCATCATCACTGTGATGACTTAAGAGAAATAGAAAATTTGAAGAGATTGCTAGCAAGAGAATTTGAAACCAAGGACTTAGGGACCTTGGGGTATTTTTTTGGCATGGAAGTGGCAAGATCAAAAGAAGGAATTTTCATAAATCGGAGAAATTATATTCTCGACTTACTCTCTAAAACTGGATTTACAGATTGCAAGCCTTCGGAAACTCACATGGAAGCAAATATGAAGTTAAAGGAAAATAGAAGTCCAGTAAACAAAAAACAATATCAAAGTTTAGTGGGCAAGCTCATCTACTTGTAACTTACTAGACCAGACATAGCCTTCTCTGTGAGTATTGTGAGTCAGTACATGAATGATCCTAGAGAAGAACATTTGGAAGCAGTATCTCGTATTTTAAGGTATTTGAAGATGACACTGGGTCATGGGTTAATTTTCAGAAAACATGAAGATAGAACAATCAAGATCTTCTCAAATTCAAGTTGGCCTGGAGAGTTAACAGATAGGAGATCAAGTTGGGTTGTAGTTTCCGGAAGTAGTGCAAAAACAGAATATCGGGCAATGGCACTGGGAATTTGTGAAGGCATTTGGTTACAATGACTCTTAATTGAGTTAGGAGTTAGTGACAAAACCCACTTTGAAGTTCAAAGTGATAGCGAGTCGGCTATAAGCATTGTTAAAAATCCGGTACAACATGACGGAACTAAGCATGTGGAGATCGACAGACACTTCATTGCAGAAAAGGTGAATGGTGGAACCGTAAGACTCAACTATGTATCTTCAAAAGATTAACTAGCCGATATTTTGATCAAGGCACTTCCAAGAATCAATTTCGACGAGATTACATCCAAGCTGGGTCTTTACAACATTTATTCCCCAGCTTGAGGGGGAGTGTGAGTTATGGTTAGATGTAGATATTAGTTTTCTACTTTGACACTAACTCTAGAATCCTAATTTGTAGATAATACAATCCCTAGTCCATCTTAAACTCTTTACAAATACTTGTATACAAACACTTCTGTAAACTCTGATTGCAACGTGAAATAGAAAAAGAATTTTCTGAGAAATTTCATTCTACAGTTTTAGATATAGTTAACGACTTGATTCATTTCAATTGCTATGCGATTCTCGAAATTGTTTCTCAAAGATTGAAGCAATTTTTTTTTGCAGCTTTTGTTGATGTTTCTCCTGAAGAAACTGTCAACAAGAGTGCTTTTGAAGATGCAGAGCTAAGTTCATCAAGCGGTGTTGGCTCTCCCAAGGATGTAAGTTTTAATTTTTTTTTCTCATTATGATGCTGTGCTATTATGGATATTTCTTTAGGAATCAGAGTATCTATTTGGGAAATTTATTTTATTGTATTTTGTATGAAGGTTTCTGATAATGGAGTTGCATCCAAGCAGGATGCTGGTGCTTTCAGGGGTTTCCAGGAAAGTGGTATGTAAAAAGCTAGTTGTAGAGTTTATGGTTATTTGGAATGGAAGTGTGGGGCATTTTGGTTTGTTTGTGTTTGGCTGCGATAACCGTATGAAGAAAACCATCCGTGTCAAGTGCAACACTTCTAACCCTTGTAATCTTCACACTGTTTAAAATTTCACCAGGGTTATGGGAATCCACAATTTTCTTAGTAATTAATGTATCTTTTTTAATATCCATCTCTTTGCAAATCCATTTGGTTTGTTTATTAGCATAGCTAATGGCGGTTAATAGTTGGATTTATTAACTAACTGAGACAGGCATTTCTGTTACCTTATTTATCAGGTAGCGCTTATTCAAGATTATATATGGTGCCTTTATTTCACAAGCTTAGTTCTATCCGTGCTCTCCTGTGATTTATTGATTTAATTATGCACGTGGATACTTTTGGCCAGCTTTCCAATTGTTCATGCTCTATGAGTAATACTCGTGCAAACGCTTTATTGCAATTGCAGGAAGATCAGGTCCTACCTTATCTGTAGATGCTTTAGAGAAAATGCTGGAAGATCCAACAGTACAGAAGATGGTTTATCCGTAATATAGCTTCTTTTCCTTATTTATCTTTTTCCTGAAATTCTTATCGATGTCATCTTGGTTTGCACTGAGGTTTGGTGAAAGTTTATGCTCGTCTAAATATAATTATATAATACTTATTCTTTGGAATAGTTATAGAACACAAGGCCTGTAAAATTACTAAGTTTCTTGTATCTTTCCTCTTGCAGTATGTTTCAGACATCTGAATGTTTTTGATGAGGAACATGACATATTACAGCTTTTATTTTCGTGTTAGTGAATGAGTTCTGATCTTTTGTTCCTACACCCTTTGTGTTCCTTGATGATTTAATACCTTTTTACCTTAGTGTACTGAACTATGGATGTTGCTGGTCAAACTCTGTTATCTTCTTCTTTGTTGTCTCTTCTTTCCTTTTCCAGTTACACTCAAGACATATCCAGACCTAAAGCCGAAAACCTTTTCTTCTCCAATGCAATTATCTTCATTTCTCATAATTCTTGTGGATTTTTCCCATGACTTTTAGTCATTGAATGCTGGCATCAGATCTACCCATTAGTCGTTTCTTGTCATCCTTTTTGTGAACCTTGGCCTTGAAGTTAGTGATTGGGAGTTAACATCCAATTATCCTAACATGAAGGTAAGTGACATCAAAGGCAAAGCTAGTAGACTTGCATTAACTTTAGTTCATGAACATTCACCAAAACAAGGTATGATGATGGTTAAATTGGCCAAAAAATACTCAAAAAACTTATAAAAGGTAAATTATATCATAAGGCTTTCTTTCCGGATTTTGACATCCATTTCTCAATGAGGTAAATTAGATTATAAAGAAAAGGACTATTTGGAGGCCAGTTGTGGGCTTGTGGCAGAAGCTGTTTGGTTTCAATTAGGTTGTTAGAAGAGACCAAGGAAGGGGAGTGTTTGGATAGGATATTTTCTTGTAGTATTTGTCAATTAACTGAATTAAGCTTTCATTCAATCTTTTGTTATCTATTGTCAAAAGGAAATTTGATCCTTTATTCATCCGAATAGGTATTTGCCCGAGGAAATGAGGAACCCTGAGACTTTTAAATGTAAGTCCACAGTTTTTGTAACACTTCTTTCCTTCTCACCTTTTATGTTTTTTTTTTGGATTAGTGTGATGGGCAGATGGGAGTAGAGAAGGTAGGTTTTTATGGTCTCTGTAAAAATTATACCATATGCTAAATTTTAGACTGTTTTCTTTTGTCTGGTTAAGGATTCATGCAAAGACTTGTTTCATGTCCCAGTCAACTTATTAGAATTATTTGTTTGCAGAACTGCTTTGTTATTTTGATGCATAAGCATTGCTGCAATTTTATGGATACCGTTTTTATACCCAATTTTCTTACTGTTGTGCATATTTTTTAACAGGGATGCTACAAAATCCTCAATACCGTCAACAACTGCAAGACATGCTGTAAGCACTCTTCTGACCCTTCTGCATTTGATTACTTTTACGGGTTTGTCTTTTCTCTTGATTTACACTGTCACAAGCATAGTCATCCAAAAGAATTTACTGCTTGCTTCTCATTTTGTTCTTTTTCAATTATCCTTCTCACTTTTCTCTCTGGACTTTGTTGATATATCATTCCCACTTCTTTTTTCTTTATACAGATTTTTGAATGGCAGAGTTGAAATGCATTATTCCTGTAATCCCATCTTAATTTTTTATTTTATAATTCTTTAATTAAGTTTTTCTTCAATATCTATATTTACTGCTTGAAGAGTAAGAAACTAATTGTGATCATTATCAAACGTCAATGTGACATTTTTACTTGCAAATTAACATGATCCTAGAGCCCAACTTATTTATTTGAATAACATCTAATATGCTTGGATGTCTTTTTCAATTTTTTTCCTCTGATGTCAGTCAAATTTCATACTTCGTACATCAATGCTTTAACTTCATTGATTTCTATTTTTTCTCGTTTTCCCTATTAGCCTTATGGTTTGCTATTGTTATATTAATTTTCTTGTTATTCAGAATTAAATCAGTTTCCAGCAAATCCTCGTATGCTAATATCGTCTCAGAAATTCTTTTCAGAAATAATATGGGTGGAAATACTGAATGGGACAATACGATGATGGAATCCTTGAAGAACTTTGATCTCAACAGTCCTGAGGTCAAGCAACAATTCGGTAAGTCTGAAGCTTTGGCGCTTTGGATAAGATACTAACTGGTTTATATCAGACCCCCTTATTATCTATATATGATATTTTAGTTACCAGATTGTCAAATTCTCTGCCGCTTGAATATGGTTTGGAACCTGAAGAAGTTTCTTTAATTTCTCCCCTTCCCCGTTTGCAGATCAGATTGGGCTGACACCTGAAGAAGTAATCTCCAAAATAATGGCCAATCCTGAAGTTGCTATGGCATTCCAAAACCCTAGGGTTCAAGCTGCTATCATGGAGGTATGTTCTATCTGGTTGATAGGATGAATCCTCGAATATGTGTTTAGACTTTAGATGCATTCGTACATTGTAAACCTTAGCATTTATGTTCTTGACTATGTGCTTCTTTTTCAGTGTTCCCAGAACCCACTGAGTATTGCGAAATATCAAAATGACAAGGAGGTAATCTTTTTCCTTCTTTCTATTTAATCTATGGGATTAATGGCCATCACGGAGTTCTTCCCTTTTAAACAGTCCCCCCCCGGGCTTGATGACTATATGATGTCTACATTTATTTATCCAAAAATACAATCATCTTACATACATGCATAGGCCTACATGTCTACCTGTCTACTTGCAAATGGATTTACAATATGGCTGTGATTTTGTTTTTTCAATGAGCCTATTAAGATTCAATAATCAGCTTTTCGTATACGTACTAAGATTCTATCTGTGGTTCATCATATAGTCGTCTAAACTTTGCTACCGTTTTCTTGATTCACAGCACATTTTTGTTTTGCACTTCAGGTTATGGATGTATTCAACAAAATATCCGAACTCTTCCCCGGAATGTCTGGTTCATATTGAACTTGGTTAGTTGGTTGGATCCGGAGTATCAAATCCAAAACCGAGTATGATTTCTGAATCACTCGTTCCGAGTTTGAGTTCTGTTTCCAGAATGAAAACGAGCATTACCATTCGGTTAACCCTAATGTCCACCGTTTATTGTAATCTAGATTTTTGGTAAACTGTAGTTGCAGTTGAATGCGTACACTATCCAGAAACTAACGATAAATGGTTTTATAGAGGCGCAATGTCTTTGCAGTATTTGCCTTGTTGATCAGCTTGATTTAATGGTATACTGAAAAGCGACATGAAAGGCTAATTTATGCAACCAATTGATAATAATAATAATAATAATAAATAATCGGTCTACAAACATAAAACATAAAGGGCTATTATCTCCACGTCATTAATTATATTTAAATAATCCCTAAACTTCAAATTGTAAATCTAAACCCTAAAATGTATAATCCTAAACCTTAAATAAGATATACGAAAACAATGGAAACCTGTTTACGAAATATTTTCTTCCAATGCCATGAAATAGTTATCCAAGCATCTCTAAATACACATTTCAACAATATACAACAATCGGCACTCTGTTTCAAGCTTATATAAACACAAAAGTCCATCGCCTCGAGCAAAGGCATGAATCTTGGCAGCTAGGCAAGTGATATCTTCAACATCAACCTAAACTCAAACTTGACACTTTCTTTTATAGGCATCGTTACACTCTCCAATTACGTACAGCACAACCACGGATTACGTGTACACAGCGAAATAGAAACAGCTAACCTACTCTGCCAGTGCGATGTGAGCAACACTGCTGTTACATAACTGCAAACGTTGTCAAAGGGGTTTTACGGACATTGTATTCAGACAGTGCTAGTATGTACACGTTCATGGTTTCATCACATGTCCATGTTGTCGAATATTTCACCATCTTCGGAACACAAGTTGTCAGCAAGAAATCCATCACCCACAAAATTACTGCCCGAAACAACATTTGGGAATGAGGCGTAAAGACGATCATGGAAAGCTTGTAAAGTATCATAAATATCTTGGAAAATATACCGCCTTAAGCAGCAAAAGCTGAAACTCACTATACCCTTTAATTTTCTGTTTTAGAAGAAGAAACTGAATCCCCCAAGTGTTAATTATGGCAGAGTAACAAACCACTTGAGATTAAAGTTTTACGGGAAAAAAAGGGTCTTACATTGCCCTTTTCTCCAGTAAGGGATCAGCATCAGAATCTGGATTATAGCTGTAAATTTCACACTTCGAGAGATCCTCAACCTGCATAACTTTGGTATTTTAGAACCGCCACTTGCTGAAACTTGCATTTAGACTTTTTGAAATTAAGCTCACCTCATCTAGAGCCTTGTACAGAGTTTCCAGGAGTGAACTACCCCCATACTTCTCGATCCATTCCTGTCAGTGATATAAAGCAGGAAACTTAAGCACAACGTAAATCTACTTTTTTAAGGTAACACATATCACGATCATATGAACGCTGGCAATCCCTTGTCTCCCATAATACAACCCCACTCCACCAATCCAAACAAATGACAAATGGAGAAACCCACTGGGTCAACATGCCATATAACTCGGGAAGTGACAAATGAATACACCTACCTAAACCGGTGACCAACATAAGTATCCACAAGGACATGAGATACATGAAGATTACAACAATAACTCAGGTAACTTATTCAAGGAAATCCAATGTCAAAGTGAACAGATGAAGATAATTGTGCTAATACCTTTGACGCTTCAAGCATGTAGGTTTCAAAAATCTGCTTAAAAGTTTCCCAGCTTTCCTCTGTGAAGAACTGGTGTGCTTTAACTGCACTGGAAACCATAGATGCGCATGCCATATCATAATATAAGTGATCATATCAAAACATGCATGAATATCATTATAAGCACTCAATGGCACAACAATGACTTGAAATAGACAAATGAACCCATATAATCGGCAGAATTAGAAATGGGAAATGGAGTGATTTGAACTCTCAGCTCCTACAAGAGCGACAGTTGGCTGAATTGTCTGTCAAAGCCTTTTGACAACACTCCCAATGCAGAGAAAAGGAGAATTAATAGCGGGTTTCCAAGTCGCCCAATAAGCTGACAGTGGCATTACCCATAATCCTCCTCTTAAGCTTTCTTTAAAAAAGAAGAATGTGCTGATGCAACGTAAGATACAGAGATACCTTAAGTCGTAATCTGGATACATGTGATAGAGGGTAAGCACCAAGTAGATCAATGTCTTCCGGCTGAAATGCACGTGTCAAAGAAATCTGAAAGATAAACTAAACTGCCTAAACCTGAAAGTAATATTTACAACCTTGATCGGCTCAAAAGGAATTCAACCGGTGAGGAGTCGGTATCTGAAGATTTCCCAAGGTAGTCTAGGATCTGATATTAAACAAGCATTAGAAAACCCTCATCCCTCCAATAATAACCTTCTAGAGCAAAAAGGAATCGAACATATGATATGTTGATTGTTCTCAAATGTACCTCATTTTCCAGACTGAGAGAGTCTTTTATCTGTTCCTGTGTGTTTGCCTAAACGCAAGAAAGAAACTGAGTTTGATCAAGTTTCTCCAAATTCTTCAGGACAAATTATGTACCTAAAGTTGCAAGAATATGCTTCAAGACTCCCTTCGATGGTACGTTCACCAAGGTTTATTTCTTTCAAGAAATAATTTATTCTAGAAAATTGGCATGGGACTCGTGACAGAATTCAGGTTAGAAAGCAAATGGAAGTGCTCATGGATCTAAGAACTAAGGGATAAGAAAATAGCAACTATTATGCAATTAGGTCTTTTCAATGATTGCAAATTACCGGTCAAGAGGAGTGTATTCTAAGAACTTCATGATGAGTATATTCAGACAGGTTGTTGAATCTTAGCGTCGCAGATGCCAAACTAAAAGGTCCTGAAGCCAAAGATAAGCAGGATTTATACACTGAAACTATAATGTAGAATTTATCGTAGTAACAATGCATCCTGACTATCACTTAAGGGATGCACACAATCAGATTGAAACACTTACGGATGCAATTGCAAGCACGGTAAATACTTCAATGCAAGTCACAGTCAACCGATAAAAACCACAGTTTCTTTTCAAGTAATTGTTATTCATTTACAAAACTCCCCTGACTGATCTTGAGCATAGACATCAATCTCTCATCTCATTATTCTGTTATTGAAGATTTAAACTTGAAAAGTAATAATAATAATTCCATTTCCCAAATCTATACATCATCTCAACCCATGAATCAAGTAGAATTCGGGGGGGGGGGGGGGAACTTTTAAAAGCTTGTAACTTAGAACTGTTTTGTTAATTTAGATCAGGGTAATGGGCACTTCAGGTACTATATCTCCATATTGAATTGTGTCATTGTGTTCCAATTTTAATAAATTTGCAACCATAAATCAATTTCATGGTTTCTTACATGAAAATCACCGAAATAGAATGTTTTATGGAAAATTTTGCTGATATAATTGATTTTTTTTGTTGATTTCCATTTTATTCTGAAACCAAGAAAACTGAAAGTATAAGGGTAACATTCTACAAACTGAAATACAGTGGGAAGATTTAACATCGAGATCTATACTAGAATTTCTTACATCTAAGTTGCTTTAATTCCGAAGTAGTAGTCATATTAAGCAATTATGTCCGACATATAAACAACAATTTTCCTTCACATTTACAACTTACAAGCAGTTTGCATAATTGCATATGTGATTCCTTCTGTTTTAAACGAGAAATAAGTCATAAGGACAAAAACATTTCATACAAAACTATAGAAGGTAGACACGTGTTTGAATTCCCAAAATCCATGACATCTGTAGCATTCTCCGATGCAAACACTAAAGGATTAAACTCTTCTTCTTCCCTTTCAAATCCTTCCTCCAAACCTTATGGAGGAAAAGGTACATGAAAACTGGTTTTATGGAACAAAACAAATAAGAAGAAAAAAAACAAGTTCAACTGACTTACCCTACATGAACAAACCAGGTAATAGTTTGGTTTCCTTCCTTTTTCCACCCTTTTTTAAAGGCAGATAAGGAGGGGATCCTTCAAAACTTGGGAATTTGCATCATTCTTAACCCCAAAGAACGGCAGATAAGGAATCTCCCCATTAAAAAATGGATACAAGGAGCTTCTTGACAAATGAAGTTCTCAGAAGTGTTAATGTGGTGAGTTGTCTTGCTCAAGGGATCCTGCAATTACCAAAGAAATTAGAAAGGGGAGTGATGATTGAGTAGTTTTAATGTGAATATAGACGAAATGTGATATGAAATTACCAGGCGATTCCTTTTATATTTTATGGAAAGCCGAAGATCACCCTTGCGGATCATCACCACTTAAGTTCTTTGATTGGAGTTCGACGGCCTTCAGGTCTCGGAGATGTTGCAGGATTTCTTGGAGTAGATCCATCCCTTTGTCGCCTTTCTTTACGGAGCCCATGCAGTTCTTGAGGAATGCCCTGTCTTCTTCAAGAGCCTTAGCCTCTCATAAACACGATCCACCTCTTCTTCAATTGCTAGTTTTTTGTGATCCAACTCCAATTCTGGACCTGCATATTCCTTCATTTCGACTGATTCCATTCTGATTCTCCTTGTTTTTGGTATATCGATCCTTCTTCATTATCCTCTGCATCCAGGAAAGGAAGGAGACTCTTTGCCATGGCAGCCATTGTTGTACCATGGAAGCCATTATTGTCCCGTTACCTTCTTTGCTGCTCAGATCATTACTGTCATCAAAACCATTAAACGAATCCTTAATTGATTTCAGATCCTCCATGAACTGATCATCCCCCATGGTTAGTAACTTGTCTTCCAATGCCTTGAGCTGATCTAAGATGGACAGTCTCTCTTCCTCGAATCGGTCAACGATTCATCGAGTGCATTTACATGGTTTAAACAATCCAGTGCCATTTCTTCCAAGTTACCAACTGCATCAGGGCTGCTCTCTTGGTTGCCAGAGAAGCTGCTGTCCTCATACTTGGCCTCACGGTTTAGGTCTAACGATAGCTCATCGCTATCCTCCACATAGCTGCATGCAGCCGAAGTTTTCCTACTTTCCGAATTTCCCTCTTTGCTTAGCCTCATTGTCCTCATCCTTTCATCAGTCTCGTAATCGAGAATCTTCTTCTGATAAAACTCCAATTCTTTCTCGAGTTCTTCCTTCTCTTTCTCTCGTTTGATCATAAGCTCGTTTAGTAATTGAAGGGCCTCTTGGTCATATTCCGATTGTTCTTCCATCATCCTCTGGTATTGCAATGCTTCCATCTGCATCGCCGCCTTCTCCTCTTGAAGCCGTGTTATCATAGCCATTGTCTGATTCGCAGCGATTGCAGAGGCACTCCTCTCTTCTTCAAGCTCTGCATATAAAGCACTCATTGCATTTCTTTCACCTTTCAAGGAAGTTTTCAGCCTTTCAATGGTTTGAATCAGATCATCACTTTCCATCTCACTTAGTAAAGACTCCTCGATACCCGATTCACTTTTCTCTAAGAATTGCTGTTTCTTATGCAAGTAATGCATAACTTCATGTGATGAAGTTGGAGTCTCGGGGAACTTTTCCTCCTCTGCTTCGTTGTTACGATCCGTTCGAACCAATAACGGAGCATCTATCCTCTCTCGATCCTCTCATCCATTGTGCTCTTCTCTTCATTGACACCTAGTGTCACACCAAGAATGGCTGGAGGACATATGTTATAAACATATATATTTACCATTCACAAGATCAAATGCTTGACCACAGTAATTAAGTTAATAAGTACAGGCTTACCAACATTATGTTTCTTGCTTGACTCAGGAGCATCACCACCTTTAGAATGAATCTTAAACTTTGAAAAGCTTTCTTCTTGCAAGCTTTGCAATGAAGGATCTGACCCTTGAACTTGAGGCAGATCAGAGTCTCTAGTGCTTGGCAATGTCGTCTCGGATTTCGGTAGCTCAGCCATTAGATTAAGACCATCCTTTTCTAGTTGATTAGATCCTATAAATGACATTTAGTTTTGTGGTTGGGGTGGGGGTGGGGGGAATACTTGTAAGTATAATAAATCATGGTTAAGCAAATAAACTGTATAGAATTTTCATACCTAGCTCCAGACTTTCGGTTTGGCCGGGACTGGTAGTCTCTGCACTCTCAACAATAGCAAGCAATGGTGTCTCTTCAATCGAAGAATCAGTGCCGGTATCATGCTGCTTTTCTGAGAAATGGTTCGAAGATGTCAATAAATCAACTAATTGAACAGGAACTAAACGATTCGAAACACATTTCTGATGATGCTGATTAATGAACTGCAGCATATAATCTCCTGCAAAACAAGGTACAGCGGTTCCATTTGTAACATTTCCAAGATGCTTCTCTGCAACGTTCATGATGTCTGATTTGTCATCTTCGTGGACATCCTTTTCAACATCAGAAAGCACCTGTTGTTCAACCGTAGCCCTTTGATCGTTCCCGTCATCATCATCATCCTGATCGTTGAGTTTAATCTCGATCATATCCTCACCATCTTTGCACTGGTCATCACTTTCACTGCCATCACCATCGTCCTCCATCGCTTCAATAATCAAACGCCCTTTGTCTGCATAATCCAAAGCACCCCAACTAGGCTTGAACAAGAAATAAGGAGGACGGAGCTTGCTGCTGCCATTACAACAAGAACAAGGAACGACGTTACCGCCATCGTCGACTTTGTGATCGCTACTCACCCACGAAATGAAAGCAATCCCCCTCGTCATTCCTTTACCATCACTAGGACTTGGCCTAGAAGCCAAACACTCCTCGCACATGAGATGCGTCTCCGCTAGTTTCCCATGACTCGAACAGTAACTCAATCTCGAAATCTCGGAACCATGTTTGTCACAGACAAGACCCCGTAAGAGCTCGAGCTGTTGTTGTTGTCGGGTTCCAGGACATGATCCAGTCTAGAACACCAGGGACACGGTGGTTTAAGGCCAAAATAATAGGCAAACTTTGTAATCAAGTAAGTGAACAAAGAGTTGAGTAAAAGGAGGAAGATGAGGATCCATTCAAGCAGTGCGTAGACTAAAATGACAGTGATTTTGCCGGTGTGTTTATGCAAAAAACTTGCGAACTTGTTGCCAGCGGCCATGGGATGGTTGCTATTGTCTTCTTGCTGTTAACAGAAACACAAAATCAGATGAAAAGAAAAAGAAAAAACAAGACATGAAAATGTTCGCCAAGGGTCGAGTCTTTTGTCGCTATTGTCATTTTTCTTGTACATTTTAACAGGTACATTACTAACTAAATTAAGACCGAGTGTATAAACAATTGTATTTGTTATGCGTGAAGTGTATAAACACTTGATTTAGGCAGAGCATCACGCGCAAAAGATTGGCCCACCATTCTCCATTCTCCGCATGTGAGTAAGGTGGGCGGGCCATTTTTATGTATTATTAGGTGTTGGCCCACAAAACTACTTTTTCCCTCAGGCAGGCAGGCGCTCTTCAACATTACAATTTCATATTTCTTTCTAATTTTTTTAAGGGGAGATGCCAACAACTTATAGTATTACTTTTAATCATTTAATAATAAACGTTTAATCATCATGCTACGTCTACCGGTGCTTCGTGAGACTTAGTTGTACCGAGTGTCGAATTCGTGAATTTTGAAACGTATTTAATAACAACTTCATGGACACTTATTTTGATTGATTAATTATATTTTACATGTTTATTTGTATTTAAAGGAAGAAAACACTTGTAACAAACCCTAAAACGTTTCAAGGGAAAAAAGGGGTTGGCATAGTGTAAAGGTGGTAACAGCGGGATTAGTTGTAAAGAAAAAACTCGGGATTCTATTTGGTTTTATAATTAAAGCGCAAGTGGAGGGAATGATGTGTCAAACAGTGGCAGACACTATGGGAACCCTAAAAAGAATAAGGAAGATTAAAGTGGAAAAAAATTAGGGGGATTTTGATGTGACTTGGGAACCCCTTTTTTTTTACAAGTTTATGGTACAAGATGTTGTTGCCGTCATGGTCCCTATCTTTTGCTTTCTTCTTCCTCCTTTTCTGCCCAAAATTGTTTTCTTAAATTAACTAAATCGCATTCGACCAAATTAAGGATGTGAATATTTGATGTGAATTATGTGAACCATTCTAATACCAGAAAGTGAGCTGAAAAACCAACGATTCAATCGGTTTTTAGTCTTTCTTTGATAGTTTTTTAATTAATTTTTAAATTTATATTCGATTATTATTTGAGTGATGATTTAATTAATTGAATTGATTAAATAAAGAAATTAATGTTTTAACTAATTCAATCATAGATTCGATCTTTCTTAATTATTTTATTTGAAGAATTAATTTTTGGATTTGAAAATCAATTTTTATTTGTCGTGTAATAATAAATCAAATTTCATATTAACCAACGTAATCATAAGATTTTAACAAAGTTAACATTGGGACTAAAGTTTCCATCTGTAAAAGAAGATTTGATTTGATCGAAATAGTCTAAAAGATTACATATCTAAATTGCAGAAATTTGAGCAATTCCATGAGTGATACCTTATGAGCAATGAGATCAGCTTTGCTCAATGTTACCCTCCAAATCAAAAAAAAAAATACTTTTATCAATATTTTTCATCTTTAACTAATAGGACATTTAGTTTTTGAGAAAATAAACTCAGCGAAAATGTTTTATAATATACGATTTTAACCAACTTTTTTGGATTTGCCAAAATGACCAACAAAATCGCAATGCAATCTTAAATTCGCAACGCGAACTCTAATTTTTCAACTCAGTTTCAAAATTCGCAACGCGATTTTGCGATAGTCCAAGTTTGCGTTGCGATTTTCCAAATTCGTTGCGATTTTTCAAATTTACGTTAGTTCAAATTCGTTGCGATAGTCTAAGTTCACGTTCGAAGTTCGCGTTCGAAGTTCGCGATGTGATTTTCCAAATTCGTTGCGATAGTCGAAGTTCGCGTTGCGATAGTCGAAGTTCGCGTTGCGATAGTCCAAGTTCACGTTGCGATAGTCCAAGTTCACGTTGCGATAGTCCAAGTTCACGTTGCGATAGTCGAAGTTCGCGTTGCGATTTTTCAAATTCGTTGCGATAGTCCAAGTTCACGTTCGAAGTTTGCGTTGCGATTTTCCAAATTCGTTGCGATAATCCAAGTTCGCGTTGCGATTTTCCAAATTCGTTGCGATAGACGAAGTTCGCGTTGCGATAGTCGAAGTTCGCGTTGAGATTTTCTAAATTCGTTGCAATAGTCCAAGTTCACGTTGCGATAGTCGAAGTTCGCGTTGCGATTTTCCAAATTCGTTGCGATAGTCCAAGTTCACGTTGTGATAGTCGAAGTTCGCGTTGCGATTTTCCAAATTCATTGATATAGTCCAAGTTCGCGTTGCGATTAAAAATCGCAACGACTGGTGGTATTGCATTTGTTTCTTAAGAATTTTCTCTAAAATGATAGTATCCGCGCGGACGTGTCGAAGACACGTATTACCACAACCACGACCACGACCACGACCACGACCACGACCCGACCCGAGACGAGACGGGACGGGACGGGACGGCGGTGCGCGAGAGTCCCCCTTGTTCTCTTCCACTCAACAAGGAAGTGGGAAATCCAAGCCTTAAATACTCATTCTCAATAGTGTTTCCAATACTATGTGGGATTGAGCATTGCCAACACTTGGGAATCTTTTACACTATCGCAACACATTCTTTATTGTTTCAAACTAAGATCTTACAAATGACTTGGAAATCTTATACACTATCGCAACATATTCTTTATTGTTTCAAACTCCACGTGAATTTGGAATAGTTAAAATGTAAACTTATTTTGGATTTTTCACTATCGCAACACTTTTTCACTTTCGCAACAACACGTTTTTCAAACTCTCGCAACACATTTTAACTATCGTAACACATTTTTTAAAATCGCGTTGCGAATTTGGATATTCGCGTTGCGAATTTGAAAACTGAGTTGAAAAATTAGAGTTCGCGTTGTGATTTTGTTGGTCATTTTGACAAATCCAAAAAAAATTGATTAAATCGTATAATATAAGGCATTTTCGATCCCTAATGTTATTTTTTCTTAGTTATTTTGTACTTGGAACGATAAGCACATCACTTAGCTTTGTTTAGTGATGATTAGACCATGACTAGGATTAAAATACCGACTAGAAAATTAAATAATTAATAAAAACTAAATTATTTTTTACCTGGGAAACCTTATTAAAAACCCTAAATCTTTAACTTTCCCCCAAAAAAATTATCACCATGCTGATGATAATTCCCAGATCCTTTCAATGTTGTTGGTTGAATCAATCCATTGGGATTGTTTCTCCTCCATTTAAGATCCATGGGTGCCCTGCATATAACTGTGGAGACGGCAGCATCGGTGTTAAGGCATAGCCATCCAATGAGAGGAGGGGTCCATTGAATGTTCTCAACAATTGGTAAATATGGGAAGAAATGTTGAACAGGTCTGGTATTGTAGAGTTTTGCCCACTGAACACTAGTATGGAGGAGAGTGGAAATATCAGAGCAGTACCCGATGAAGATGAAAGAATTCCGACGTTTTCAAGTTCAGCAAATAAGAGAAGCAAATAACTGCTGCCAAGGTCCATCATTTAGGTGGCAAAGACGAGTAGATATAAATCCATTAAGGATCCAATCCTGCAAAGATTCATGGAAAAATTATCATGAATAAATGTCGAAGGGAAAGAATTCCAAAGCCTGCGAACATTGCAACAATCGCTCAACATGTGTAACAAAGTTTCAACAGGATCTCCACAGAGAGGACACAAGGAATTTGAGGCAAGAGATCTTTTGAGACAATTATGGTTTGATAGTAACTGAAGATACTAATTTTTTATCCATATTATTATTATTATTATTATTATTATTGGTATTATTATTATTATTATTATTATTATTATCATTATTATTATTATTAAATATATATTAAATATATATAAATAATTAATTACATGCCAATTACAAATGGACCGGCCCAGTTACAAACCAACCAGAAACCGGTCCAGATCCAACCAGAAACCCTAATATTTAGGTTTCCAGTTAGGGTTTCCTAACCCTAATTAACCAGCCGCCTCAGCTCACAGCCGTTGGATCTGGCAAGATCCAACGGTACAGATGGCTCCAGAGAGAAACCCTAGGGTTTGATACCCTAGGGCCACGCGGCGCCGCCCCAGTTTCCACACGGTTGCCGACACTTTCTCGCCGCCTCCGCCGCTGCACGTCCCAAATGAAGACTCCAGAAGATCAACGCCAGCCGTCCATGCCAGGTACGGGGTGAGTCACCACTGGTAGTCGGTGACTCACCGAGAGCCTTCTTCGGACCGGTCCGACGGCTACAACGGTGGTGGCTATAAAAGCCACCACCCCAACCTGAAAAAAAAAAAAAAACCAGAGACAGAAACAGAGAGAGATAGAGAACGGAAAAAAAAAAAAAAAAAAAACAGAGAAAAAAAAAACAAATATACCAACGATCTCAGTCAACATCAACGCAGCAAGAAAAAAAGAGAAGAGAGGAAAGAAGCTTACCCTGTCATCGGAGAACCACAACCGTCGGGATCTCACCAAAACCTTCGAAAAGCGAAGGTATTATTTTAGATTTACTCCAATTGGGAGCCGTTTAACGGAAAAAAAACATCGGAAACGTCATTAGGACGGTCCGATCTAACATTTAGAATAAAATTTTTTTTCCGGCCACCGAAGACGGTGGCCGGCGGCGGTGGTTGACGGCGGATGAACGCCGGCTAACGGCTGCCGGCCGGTTGGGCTTCTCTCTGTTTTAGAGAGAAGCGAGAGAAAACTCTCTCTCTCAGAGAAGAGAGAGAGAAGGAAAATGAAAAATGAAGGCTGGCCGGTTTGGACCATATATAGTCCTTCCCGAACGACGTCGTTTCGGGAAGGACTATGCGCGTAATTATAAAATAGTTAAATCCCATCCGTAGTCCTCCCAACTTGTAAATTTTATATTTTGGTCACTAAACTGAATTTATAATAATTTTAATTCAGTCTTGAATTTTATTTTATTCATTTTAGTCCTTTTATTAAAATAATATATTTAGGATAAATGACAGATTTAATCCCTTAATTTTAAAAATTTTTAATCCCTAGTTCATTTTTAATTTATTTTATTATAAAATTCGAATTTAAATAATTTTATTTTGGTCACTAAATTATTAAATTAGAAATATTTAATCCCTATTTCAATTAATTAGGAATTAGATTTAGTTTATTTTATTATAATTTAGTTATTTATTTATATTTCATTTACTGCTTAAAATATATTGTTTTAGTGATATTTTATTTTATATATTGTTAATATTTTTATATATTCAAAATATACATATAATAAATAGTAATTTTTTTAAATATTATTTTTAATATCGAAGAAAGGACAGTCTTAATATAACTGGATGTCCTATTCGATATTTTAAAATTAATAAGTAACAATATATTTAAATTATATTTATTAATATCAAAGAAAAGAGCTGTCTTAAGGCATTTTTTATAATTTTGAAATAATAGAATTATAAAATTAAATATTTTTGAATTTTAAAAATTTTAATAAATAGAGACAATTTATAAAAAAGTACAATTTTGGGCGTGTAGGGGTGCTAATCCTTCCCTAAACGTAACCGACCACGAATCCCTTTTTATTATTAAAAAGAATGAATTTTGGTTTAAACGCAGATCAGTTTATTTTTTAATTGGTGTTTTATTAAAACTCTTTTAAAAAATAATTTTTAGGTATTCGACCTACTGACCAAAAGGCCGATGGCGACTCCTAAATTATTTCAAAATTATTTATTCACGTCAATTTCCCCGCCAAATTTAATATTTCGTGCCCGGACGAAAACCGGTTACGGACAGCTTGGCGACTCCGCTGGGGATTTGGTCAAACTTTAAAAATTAATTATAAATTGTCTCTATTAGTTAAAAATTAAAAATTTTATATTTAATTTTTAATTCTTTCTTTTCAAATTTTTTATTTATTTATTTTTTATAATATTTATATGTTTTATTTTATTTGCAAGTATTTTATTTCAGTATTTATTTTTCTGTCAAAGGTTTGAACATTTCTCCTCACACACAACACTTGCATTGCATTACATAAAGCTCTATAATTGAGTTGTCCCTTTTAAGTGGAAGTGAAAGCGACGTCTTCGTGAGAATTTATTCTCCGTGTCAGACCTAGCAAGTAACTTTCGGGGTTCATATGCTCTATGTCTTCGTGAGAATTTATTCTCCGTGTCAGACATAGAGAAATGTATCCCCTCGAATTGAACTCAATCCACTTTAGTCTGTGATGGACTAGGATTGAGGGTTAGCAACCCAAGGGGCACTAACAAGGACAATTCGGGTACCTTTATTTTTAGATCTGAAACCTTGCATATAAAAAAACCTTAGAAACTCTTCTAATCCGAAGTCATGCCGAAATTTTGTCCAAAATAGGTGTACACCAGGAGAATGAATTCGTCTTTTCTGTTAATTATTTATTGTTTAAATTACATGTTTATTTAAATTATTTAAATTCAGAAAAGCATGTTTAAATAAAGAATATTTATGTAAATGTTATTATTAAATTTCTTTATTATGTAAACTAATATTTTCTTTTGTGTGTTCTTTATTTTTCTGTTTGCATTGCATCATACAGGATAAGACATTGATCCTTGTGTTAATTGTCTCATTGGAAGCCTTCATCTATGGATAAAAAGTGTTCAAGTCAAATAATTCTAAACTCAGAAGTAAGACAGTGGGCTGAGAATTTACAAAGACAAGAAGGAGACAGTCTGCAGGATGAGTATGTATCTGACTTGGCCAGTTATGCTTCAGTTTCACTAAAAAGAAATGATATGCAAGATTTGCGAAGCATTTGGGAAAGTTGGGATTCAAACAAAAAATTGCAGTTTTATCAGACTTACGGAGACATCCCATATTTGCTCTATGTGAAGTTGATGATGAATTACTCAGAGCCCTAGTTCAATTCTGGAATCCAGGGTACAATTGCTTCACTTTCAATAAGGAGGACTTGGTCCCTACTATTGAAGAATACAACTTTGTTACATCTTGAAGGTGCTTGGAGAATCGAATATATTCAAAGTCAATTAAACTCAACCCTTTCGAGTTAAATTAGCAAGATTGCCGGGGTACGAGAAGAATGGGTAGCATCCCGTACAAACAAAAAGGCGAAAGCGAAGGCATTGCTTGAACCAACATCAGAGAACTTATTCAGAGCCATCCAGATATTAAAGTACGATTCGATCTATTTGCTCTGGGTATATATGGTATGGTCATCTTCCCAAAAGTATTGGGATATATTGAAGCTGCAGTGGTAGACTTGTTTGAACAGCTACCGAAGAAGATTAATCCTGTTTCTGCAATCCTAGCAGAGACCTTCAGATCGTTAAATGCTTGCAGAAGGCTAGGAGGTGGACGATTCTCAGGGTACTCAGTTGTTATATGTTGGATCCGTAGTCATTTCTGGAGAACAGAAAAGGTTTCATACCGACGCTTTAATACGGATTATTCACCATTAAAAGAATTTCTGGAGCAGGAATGGCCGAAAGAAATTAAGAAAGATATGTGGATTAATGCCTTTCGAAATATGCAAAGCAATGACGTTGTTTGGCGAGCCCCGTGGCAAATACAAAGGGAATTCTTTTACAGGTGTGGTGATTACAACTGGATATGCTGCTCGGATTATGGGAGGAATTGGATATGCACCACTTCTGGTTATAAGACAGTATGAAGGTCGTCAATTTGTACCTGTCACTGCTAGACTACAGTCATCTGAGTTCGCATTCCACAGCAAAAATTATAAAAGAAATATCATGGAAGCCGTTACAGCTTGGAAAACAACTTTTTGTATCCGAGCTAAAACAGCAAAAGAAATGCTAACTCCTGATTATGAAGATTGGAGATCTGTCAGAAAAAACGAAAATATTCCTCTACCAGATCAATATGAGGATATTTCTATGGAAGATCGCATTAAGGTGGTTCCATCAGAGATTGAAATCTTGAGAGCTGAGTTTGAAGCAGAAAGAGAAGGCTGGTCGAAAGAGTTAGAGCAAATGAGACAAGATAAAGCTATGCTGGGGGTTGACATTGATTTTCATTCATCACAATGTGCAATGTTGAGAAAAGATAAAGAAAAAGGTGAGGATGAGTACAGAGCCTTACAGAAAAATTACCAGGAGTTATATAAATCCCGAAAAGCATCAGGACCCAGCCAATCGACGGTACAGATGACCAGAGAATTGAACATTGAGAAAAGACGAGTTGAAGATCTGAAAGGAAAGAATAGTCGTCTACTCAAAAGTCTGGAAAAAGGAAAGCAAAAAATGGAAGATTTCGAGGCTGACAGAAGAGAGCGAATTATAAAACACAAGGCTGAACACCGCGAGATCATGAATGAAATGCAAAGAGAAAGGGATCAAGCCAAAGATTTAGAAGAGATGAAAGAGTGACATCTTTGATAAATTTGAAGGCGAGAAAAATATCATGTTCAAGGGATTTGAATCTGAAATGAACCATTTGATTGCTGAACTTGAAGTCAGAGGCCAAAAGATGGAAGAATCCAATGTTGAAAAAGAAAAATAGGAGCTAGAAAGAAAAAATTTCAACACCAGACTTGAGGTAGAGCAGGAGGTGGCTAGCAATTGGATGCAAAGATGCAGAAACAAAGATGTTCAAATCCAGAAGCTTAATCAAAGAACGCAAGAAGCATGAACAAAACTTGAAGAAGATCTGGATCAGTCTAGAAATAAAAACTCAGAGTTTAATGCTTACATTTTGCAACTTGAAGAATCATTGTTTCAAGAAAAGGTTCGTCTAGGACCTAATGATCTCAAGGAAAGTAATGAGGAAAATGCTTCACTACACAAAGACGTATTAGAGATCTTGAAAAAATTCTGCACAATTGTCAAGTCAGAATCACTGAGTTAGAGCAAACTCTTGAAGGAACGAATGAACAATGGCAAAAGTCAACTGAGTTCTATGTCGAAAGAAGTGAAGAAAGAAGCAATATGGTGTTCGAGGCCATGGTACAAATGAGCGAAGTTGCTAGATATGTTGGGGAATTAGCTGTTGAAGCCAAAATAATTGAGCATCATGTTGATCCAGTTTCTAAATGCGGAAAGAAGGTGTCATGGTTAATGAAAGAAATTATAGAGCTTAATAGGAAAGCTATGCCTTATCTGTAGTTATGAAATATTATAAAGAAACTTTTGTATGCCGATGAAAGTTGTTCTATGACAGTTAACTTTTTGGGATCAATGTTTTTTACATACATGCATTTTGCATACATTCATCATTCATTTCATAATTTTCGCTATGAATTATTTTATTAAATTAAAATTCATTAATTAAAATTTGAAAAAAATAATAGTAAAAGATTTTTTCAATCGCAGTTACTCTGGCCAAAAGAGAAATACTACATCACTACGGTACTAGACAAGCTACTAAGAGAATTATGGAGGATAAAATACAGCGTATTGAGGAACAACATCATAAAGAACAAGAAGAAATGAGAATGAAGTTGGAAAAAATTGAAGCCAGTATTGCAAATTCACAAGACAGTATGATGAAGAAGATAGAGGACATGTTTAAAAGGCAGGCTATCAGTGGAAAAATGCATGAAAATCCTGTATCTTTCGACCAAGAACCCATATATCCTCTAGGTTTTTCACCAGAACCAATTTATCACTCTGGTACTACACCTATACAAATCAATTCTCGTACATCTGCATTACAAGAAGCCAACCCACATGAAAATCAACAAGTGGATCCTGCATCTTCAAGCAAAAATCCGCTTATATCAGATGTGAAAATAGGGGATCTTAATACTGATCATTTGATCCCGGATTTGAATGATCTGAATGAGAAACAAAAAGTAAATGAAGAACTGACCAGACAGATCAAGAGCTTAGAAGAACGAATGAAATCCGTGGAAATAACTGAATCGTTCTATGGGTTTGATGCTAGTGAGTTGAGTTTGGTTCCAGACTTAATCCTTCCCATCAAGTTCAAAGCTCCCGAATTTGATAAATATGATGGTACTACATGCCCTTCATCCCACATTACTATGTTTTGTCGAAGAATGGCAGGATATGTGAAGGACGAGAAATTGTTAATTCACTGCTTTCAGGATAGTTTGACAGGACCAGCTTTAAAATGGTATACTCAATTGACCAAAGCCAACATTAGATCCTGGAAAGATCTGGCTAAAGCATTCTTAGAGAAGTATCGCCATGTAACAGACATGGTTCCTGATAGATGGACTCTCCAGAATTTGGAGAAAAAGAATAATGAAACCTTCAGACAATATGCCCAGAGATGGCGTGACACTGCGGCTCAAGTTCAACCACCTTTGTCAGAAAAAGAGGCCACAGTAATATTTGTTCATACATTGAAGGCTCCTTATTTAAATCATTTAATGGGAAATGCAACCAGAAATTTTGCAGATTTGGTCATTTCTGGAGAATTAATTGAAAATGTCTTGAAAAGTGGCAAGATTGAATCAAATGATGGGTCTAGTTCCAAAAGACCTACGTACCGGAAAAAGGAGAATGAAGTCAACAATGCAAATTCTTACAGCAAGGATTCATCGAAAAGTGTTACAATAACCCAGCCAAGGGTTAAGAAAGAGGAAACAAACACTAATCGAGCAGAGTCCAGAGGATCTCGAAAGGAAAATGAAAGGTTGTCTTTTACACCTTTACCAGTACCATATGCAGAGATCTATGATTCGCTGTTAAAAGCAGATGTTATACGGCCCTATCCTTTGGTTCCCATGCAACCACCATTCCCTCCTTGGTATGATACAAAGGCACACTGTGTTTACCATGAAGGAATTACAGGACATTCTAATGAAAACTGTCTAGCATTCAAAAGGGTGGTTCAAAATTTGATCAACACTGGGAAGTTGGAATTCAATACACCATCCGTATCAAGTCATCCATTGCCAAATCATGGAGATAAAAACGTGAATGCAATTCAGGAAGAGGACAGAAAGAAAGCAAAGACTGACATTTCTGAAATTAAATCTCCGTTTGTTTGGATATTCCAACAACTTTCTTTAGCCGGTATAATTCCACAACAATTCAGGCCAAAGCAGAATGAAGGCAAGAATTATTGTGAATATCATCAGGAGAAAGGGCATAAAATTCAACTATGTCCTGAGTTTAGAGATTTGGTGTAAAAATTGATGAACAACAGAGAAATAGAATTCTTTGAAGAAGAACCCGGGAAAAAAGAAGATGATGTTTGCTCATCAGAGGATTCTAAACCAAATCAAAGAATAAATAATCCTGTGATCATTAATGTGAAATCATCCACGGTGATTCCTGCACCAATAAGGCCAAAAGTAGTTATTACCACTCCTCTACCATTTCCATACAAAGATACCCGCAGGGTACCTTGGAATTATACTACCAATGTTTCAATGGTAGGAGGATCTGTTTCTCTAGAAAAAACAGAAGAGAAAATACAAAGTCTGAGTACAACATCAACGTCCGAAGCAGTGAGCGAAGTCGGTTTCTTTACGAGAAGTGGGAGATGTTACTCTCCCGAAACATCCAATGCTTCAGAACAAGTGAAAGCAAAAGGAAAAGCCGTGGCAATACCTCAGAAGGTATTTGAAGATGAATCCCTTCCAGCATTCAATGAGCCTGTGACAGAAAAACAAGCTCAAGAATTTTTGAAATTCCTAAAACATAGTGAGTATAGTGTGGTTGAACAACTACACAAACAACAAGCGAGAATTTCTATTCTTGATCTCTTGATGAATTCAGAAGCACATAGAAATGCTTTGATGAAAATCCTCAATCAGACATTTATCCCCGAAGATATATCCCTCAATAAACTTGACAGAATTGTGGGACATATAGCCGCTGACAATTACATAACATTCACAGACGATGAAATACCGGAAGGCGGAATGGGGTCAGTAAAAGCTTTGAACATCACGACACATTGTCATGGTCATGTGTTGCCAGGAGTATTGATTGACAATGGATCCGCTCTCAACTTGATGCCTCTAGTTACACTTCAAAGAATGCCTCTGGATCAATCACACATGAAGAGTTATCAGAATGTAGTACGAGCATTTGATGGTACTCAAAAAGAAGTGCTTGGGAAAATGGAAATACCGTTGTTAATTGGCCCAGTCGTGTACAATATTGACTTTGTAGTGATGGACATCCACCCTACATATAATTGTCTATTAGGGAGGCCATGGATTCATTCAGCAGGAGCCGTTCCTTCTTCATTACATCAGAAATTGAAATTTGTTGTTGATGGACAACTAATATGCGTCAGTGCTGAAGAAGAAATCATTGCGTCTGTAACAAGCGATGTTCCATATATCGACACCAATGATGAGGCTCTTGAATGCTCTTTTCGAGCTCTTGAATTTGTAAATGAAACCTTTATTGCAGAAGGAAGCAAAATTCCATATCCCAGATTGTCTGATTGCACCAAGATGACGATACAACAAACTTTAGGCATCGGAGCTAAAGCTGGGAGAGGTCTAGGAAAGAATCTTCAAGGGATTTCAGTTCCTATCAGTATAAAGATGAAAAAAGACCGTTTTGGGCTAGGGTTTAAGCCCAATCTTCAGCAAAAGAACAAAGAGATGAAAAGAAGATGTGAAGACAGAAAGGCAAAATTGAAAGGAGGAGAAATCCTTTGGAAACACATGTCTTTCCTACAGTTGAAGACAACATTCAGATCAGGGGGAACAATTAATGTGGAACAGCAGCTTGTTGAAGCCTTTAAAGAAGAAAAGTTGACAAAAGATCAAGACATAGTTGAAGAAGCTATGAATGGATTATTTATCAACATGATCACAAATGACAACAAGACTGGCAAGTACTTAAATAGGATTCGCCTATGTCTTCCTGGAGAAACACTCACCAATTGGACCACTGAAGATCTTCCTATAGTTTTTAATATTAATGCAGAGTAATATTCAGAACTAATCTTTATGTTTAGCTCAAAAATATGAAAACTTTTTGTTATCTTGTAAAAGAAATTATGTTAAATATAAGAAATTTTCTTTAAAATTTTCAGATGGCAATCATTCTTTACATTTTATTACATTTTATTTCATAAATTTACTATATTCTTTCGGAAATGTTCCGACTTAAATTTGCAGGTGTCACCGTGTTAATAGCATGTGTATTCCTAAATTTAATCCAGTGATAAATTTAGAGCATCCTATATGTCTGGAAGAAATCAATGGTTGTGAGGATGAACTGGAATGTGATATTCCTACTGAACTATTAAGATTGGTAGAAAAAGAAGACAAACAAATTCTACCCCACAAAGAAAAGATTGAGACTGTGAATTTGGGAACAGATGAAGAAATAAAAGAGGTGAAAATTGGTACCACTCTGACATTCCAGATAAAACAAGAATTGATAAATCTCCTTCAAGAGTTCAAAGATATCTTTGCCTGGTCTTATCAAGATATGTCTGGTTTGAGCACAGATATAGTGATACACAAGCTTCCAATCAATCCTGAATATAAACCAGTCCAACAAAAGCTCAGACGAAGGAGGCCAGAAATAAAACAAGAATTGATAAATCTCCTTCAAGAGTTCAAAGATATCTTTGCCTGGTCTTATCAGATATGTCTGGTTTGAGCACAGATATAGTGAACACAAGCTTCCAATCAATCCTGAATATAAACCAGTCCAACAAAAGCTCAGACGGAGGCCAGAAATGTTGTTACAAATCAAAGAAGAAGTGATGAAACAGATCAATGCAGGGTTCCTACAGGCAGCTAAATACCCAGAATGGGTAGCTAACATTGTTCCCGTACCAAAGAAAAATGGGAAAGTTCGAATGTGTGTGGATTACAGAGATCTCAACAAAGCTAGTCCGAAAGATAGTTTTCCATTACCCCACATAGACACATTGGTGGACAATACTGCAGGACACGCATGGTTTTCATTTATGGATGGATTTTCATGATATAATCAGATAAAATGAATCCTGAAGACATGGAAAAAACACATTTATAACCATGTGGGCACATTCTGTTATAAAGTGATGCCATTTGGATTGAAAAATGCAGGGGCACATATCAAAGAGCCATGGTAACTTGTTCATGACATGATGCACAAAGAGATTGAAGTATATGTAGATGACATGATTGCCAAATCTAGAACGGAAGAAGAACATATTCAAAATCTGAGAAAACTTTTCCAGAGATTGAGGAAGTATCAATTAAAGCTCAACCCCGCTAAATGCACTTTTGGGGTAACTTCTGGAAAACTCTTGGGATTTGTGGTCACAAAAAAGGAATCGAGATTGATCCAGATAAAGTAAAAGCAATTCAAGATCTTCCACCACCCAATACAAAAAAGAAGTTTGAGGCTTTTTGGGGAGATTAAATTATATATCTCGGTTCATTTCTCAATTAACTGACAAATGTGATCCAGTGTTCAAATTACTTCGAAAGAATAATCCTGAAGTCTGGAATGAAGAATGTCAAGAAAATTTGGATATTATTAAGAAGTATTTATCCAATGCCCCCATTTTAGTATCACCAATGCCTGATAGACCATTAATTCTACTTGACGGTCTTCGAAAATTCGATGGGATGTGTACTAGGACAGCATGATGAATCAGGAAGGAAAGAAAAGCTATTTATTATCTGAGTAAGAATTTACTGATTGTGAAGTTCGATATCCACCAATACAAAAATTATGTTGTGCTTTGGTGTGGACTACTCGAAGACTTAGACAATATATGTTATACCATACTACTTGGTTGATATCAAAACTTGACCCTTTGAAATTCTTAATGGAATCACCAGCTTTGACAGGCAGAATGGCTAGATGGCAGATGTTATTATCTGAGTTTGATATTGTATATGTCAACCAAAAGCAATAAAGGAGTGTCATAGCTGATTTTCTGGCCAGTCGTGTATCAAATGATTATCAGCCTTTGAACTTCAATTTTCCTGATGAAGATTTGTTGTTCATATCCATGAATGAAGAAGTCAAAACAAATGATGCATTTGCAACTTGGAAGCTTTATTTTGACGGAGCATCTAATGCTTTGGGACGAGGAATTGGGGCAGTGTTAATTTCTCCAGAAAATGTTTATTATCCCTTTACAAGTAGACTGGAGTTCTTTTGCACCAATAATATGGCAGAATATGAAGCTTGTGTCATGGGATTGAAAGCAGCTATAGAAAGAAAAATCAAATGTCTCAAGATATATGGAGATTCATCGTTAGTGGTGTATCAATTGAGAGGAGAATGGGAAACAAAAGATCCCAAATTGTTGGAATACCGAAATTTTACCCTCGAATTAGTAAAAGAATTTGAGAAAGTTACCTTCAATTATCTCCCTCGAGAAGAAAATCAAATGGCAGATGCTTTGGCTACATTAGCTGCTATGTTTCAGGCAACTAAGAAAGTTGATATGATGCCAATCAAAATGCAAGTATATGAAATTCCTGCACATTGTTATAGTGGAAGAAGAGGTAGATGGTAAACCATGGTATCATGATATCCTGCATATATCAAAAATCAAAGTTATCCACCAAATGCATCGGAAATTGATAAAAGAACCTTGAGAAGAATGGCTGTTGGATATTTTCTTGATGGAGAGATTATGTATAGAAGAAGCAGTGATCAAATGCTATTGAGATGTTTAAATACCAGCGAAGCTCGAAATGTCATTGAAAAAGTACACAATGGAATATGTTGAACACATGCAAATGGTCTTTCCATGGCCAGATATGGATATTATTGGGCTACTATGTACACAGATTGCATTGATTATGCAAGGAAATGTCATAAATGCCAGATATATGCAGACAAGATTCATGTACCCCATCTCCTTTACATGTAATGACAGCACCCTGGCCATTTTCTATGTGGGGAATAGATGTCATTGGGGCAATTACACCAAAAGCATCGAATGGACATTGCTTCATCCTTGTGGCAATTGATTATTTTACCAAGTGGGTTGAAGCTGCTTCATTTGCCAATATTAAAAGGTCCACAGTCTGCAAGTTCATAAAGAAAGAGATAGTTTGCCGATGGCCTACCAGAGGATCATTACATAATGCTCTGAACCTGAACAACAAAATGATGACCGAACTTTGTGCACAGTTTAAGATCAAACATGCAAATTCAGTGGCATATCGTCCAAAGATGAATGGGGCAGTTGAAGCAGCAAACAAGAACATCAAAAGAATCATTACAAAGACCACTGAAACTTACAAAGATTGGCACGAAAAGTTACCTTTTGCTCTATATGCATACCGAACTACTGTTCGAACATCTACTGGGGCAACGCCTTTTTCTTTAGTCTACGGGATGGAAGCAGTCTTACCATTGAAGTTGAGATTCCATCGCTTCGAATATTGAGAGAAATAAAATTGGATGAATCTGAATGGATCCAAGCTAGATTTGATCAATTGAACCTTATTGAGGAGAAAAGATTGAAAGCTATTTGCCATGGACAGATGTATCAGAAACGGATGATGAAGTCTCATGATAAAGTACATCCAAGAGAATTCCAAGAGGGTGATCTAGTACTAAAAAGATCTTGCCTATACATAAAGATTTCCGTGGGAAATGGATGCCTAATTGGAAGGGCCATACGTTGTGAAAAAGGCTTTTTCCGGAGGAGCATTGATTTTGGCAGAAATGGATGGAAAAATTCTGAGAAATCCAATAAACTCAGATTCTGTCAAGAAATATTATGCTTGAAAAAAAAAAGGAAAAAAGAAAAAGGGGGTCAAGGTGAAAACCCGCAAAGGGCATCTTGTAACCAAAGGGAGGATTTGAGTTGAAAACCTGAAAAGGTGGCTTAAATGCAGGTTGATATTAGGCATCTGGCAATTGAACTTTCTTAAGATTTTGACAGTTTTGGGAGAAACTTCACATCCACAAGCATTTGACAACGTTTGAGATCTCCAGACAAAAGCTACATCATTACTCTAAATTGTGTCAACTTGATTAATTTAGAAATACTTATGCTTATAATTTGTTGAGACATTTGAATTTTTATTCTTATGCTTGCCATAACTTTGAATACAATTATAATTATTTCAATTTCAATTTATTTGAGATTCAATTTATTTTTGGAAATTCAATTTATTCTTTTCTATTGAATTAACATAATTTTGAAATAATTTAAAGATTTCTGAATATCACTTTATGTTAATACTTTTAAAAACATGGAATACAAAGTAAGCAAATCATCACTAGCTTAAAGCCATGAACATCAAGATTGTTACAAGTGGTGCTACCGACAACAAGGTCGAATCCGCCAAATCTACTCATCAATTGCTCCAACTGATCATCATTCAGTTCTTGCACATCTGTTTTCAAAGATATACTAAGGTAATAGAAAGCAACCTTTTGTAGCATTGATTCCGGCAAAAAGAAACAAGACATTGATATCACTGGGAAACATGTCTCTATACAGATCCTTGTGTATGGTTTTTTAAGGAAACCTAGAAGCATTTCCACCTCATCAGGTTCAAGTGGAGTAACTTTATTCCTTCCAACACCTACTAGATTCCATTTTCAGCACTCATCAATAACATACTTCTGGACATTCCAAGAAGGCCATTATTTCTTTGTCAATAGAAAAGCATCAGCACATGGAGGAAGCAGAATAAGAGAAACTCTGTTCTTAATTGGCAGAATTATGAATATAGTCCTTTTCAGTGTAGTATAATGGAAATGCTTCGAATCTACAAATTCTGGCTCTACATCAAATGAGCATTATGATATCCTAGTCCAAACATTAACTGGAACAAATATAATGTGCTCAATAGCATCTTCTGGAAGTGTTCTTTGAGTTATCTGATCTGGTTGGACAGAACCAATCATTGAATTTAGAAGATGAATTTGTCAATAGCATCTTCTGGAAGTGTTCTTTGAGTTATCTGATCTGGTTGGACAGAACCAATCATTGAATTTAGAAGATGAATGTGCTCAATAGCATCTTCTGGAAGTGTTCTTTGAGTTATCTGATCTGGTTGGACAGAACCAATCATTGAATTTAGAAGATGAATGTGCTCAATAGAATCTTTTGGAAGTGTTCTTTGAGTTATCTGATCTGGTTGGACAGAACAATCATTGAGTTTAGAAGATGAATTTGTCAATAGCATCTTCTGGAAGTGTTCTTTGAGTTATCTGATCTGGTTGGACAGAACAATCATTGAGTTTAGAAGATGAATTTGTCAATAGCATCTTCTGGAAGTGTTCTTTGAGTTATCTGATCTGGTTGGACAGAACAATCATTGAGTTTAGAAGATGAATTTGTCAATAGCATCTTCTGGAAGTGTTCTTTGAGTTATCTGATCTGGTTGGACAGAACAATCATTGAGTTTAGAAGATGAATTTGTCAATAGCATCTTCTGGAAGTGTTCTTTGAGTTATCTGATCTGGTTGGACAGAACAATCATTGAGTTTAGAAGATGAATTTGTCAATAGCATCTTCTGGAAGTGTTCTTTGAGTTATCTGATCTGGTTGGATAGAACAATCATTGAGTTTAAAAGATGAATGTGTTCATAGCATCTTCTGGAAGTGTTCTTTGAGTTATCTGATCTGATTCAGTAGGAACCCCAAAACCTATCGTTGGAATTGAAAGATGAACTTCATGATCATTTTCATTAAGAAGCTTATTTTCGAGCTTCTTCTGCTTCTTCCTTTCAAAAATCATAGCCCAAGTTTTGCCTTTGCTTGTAATTGGGATCATTGCATAATGACTTCCTATCTTTTACTAGAAGAAGTGCATCAGCAGCCTTAGTCATTTGAGCGGCACATATAAAATTTGCCAATTCTGCAATTGATGAATCTGGACCACATTTCTCCAGGGCTATTGAAGTTTCAGCCCATGATAATCCTATTTTTGTCAAGTATAACAGTTTATTCTCCTCATCAGAATCAGAATTCAAGATTTCTCGGTATTAGAAGAACTATCGATATCTGTGAAATCATCTTGAAAGGTCATTTCATAATCAGATGAGCTGTTATCAGAATCAATATGTTGCCTGAATGCAAGCTTTTCAAGAGCCTATACTATTGAGTTTTATTCTCAAGAGATTTTTGTGACATTATATCTATATTGGTCAAAGATGATAGATTCTTTCATTTGAAGAAGAAAAATCTATTGGGTTTTTACAATTGAAGAAATACTCAATTCACTAATCTGAAATCAAATAACTCAACATTCATGCATCATGTTTTAGGTGTTTACAAAAATAGGTGCATTTTCATTCATTTTCATCTATGTTGAATTTTTAACAGGAGTTTCAAAGAGTTTAGCAAAGATTCAAATCATTGATATCAACATTGCCAGATAAGTTCATAATGAGAAGAACTCATCTGAAGAAGGAAGAAAAAGTTCATAATGAGAAGAACTTGTTCAACTTTTTGTTTAAATTCATCATTTGATGGATCAACATTGCCAGAGAAAGTTCATAATGAGAAGAACTCATCTGAAGAAGGAAGAAGAAGTTCATAATGAGAAGAATTTGTTCAACCTTTTGTTTGAATTCATCACTTGATGGATTATTTTTGCCAGAGAAGGTTCATAATGAGAAGAACTCATCTGAAGAAGGAAGAAGAAGTTCATAATAAGAAGAATTTGTTCAACCTTTAATCTGAATTCATCACTGGATGGATTATTTTCCAGAGAAAGTTCATAATGAGAAGAACTCATCTGAAGAAGGAAGAAGAAGTTCATAATGAGAAGAATTTGTTCAACCTTTTACCCGAATTCATCAATTGATGGATCAGCCTTTCCAGAGAAAGTTCATAATGAAAGAACTCATCTGAAAGGAAGAAGAAGTTCATAATGAGAAGAGCTTGTTCAACCTTTGTTTGATACTATCACAGAGGAGATAGATTAGCATTAGCCTTTCTAGAGAAAGTTCATAATGAGAAGAACTCATCAAGAGCTTATTCAACCTTTTGAATGACTCTATCACAGAAAGGAGGTCATCATCCCCCAGCAGAAAGTTCATAATAAGAAGAACTCATCTGGAGAGAGAGATAATTTATTCATATCCATTATGATTAAGTAAGCCAAATGGATAAAAAAATTTATTATCTTTTCATCTTTGCCCTATTCTTGTTAACACTAAAATGAGCAAAGAGGGGCAGCTGAAGATACTAATTTTTTATCCATATTATTATTATTATTATTATTATTATTGGTATTATTATTATTATTATTATTATTATTATTATTATTATCATTATTATTATTATTAAATATATTAATATATATAAAATAATTAATTACAGGCCAATTACAAATGGACCGGCCCAGTTACAAACCAACCAGAACCGGTCCAGATCCAACCAGAAACCCTAAATATTTGGGTTTCCAATTAGAGTTTCCTAACCCTAATTTAACCAGCCGCCTCAGCTCACAGCCGTTGGATCTGGCAAGATCCAACGGTCCAGATGGCTCCAGAGAAAACCCTAGGGTTTGATACCCTAGGGCCACGCGGCGCCGCCCCAGTTTCCACACGGCTGCCGACACTTTCTCTCGCCGCCTCCGCCGCTGCCACGTCCCAAATGAAGACTCCAGAGATCAACGCCAGCCGTCCATGCCAGGCTACGGGGTGAGTCACCACTAGTAGTCCGGTGACTCACCGAGAGCCCTTCTTCGGACCGGTCCGACGGCTACAACGTGGTGGCTATAAAAGCCACCACCCCAACCTGAAAAAAAAAAAACCAGAGACAGAGACAGAGAACGGAAAAAAAAAAACAGAGAAAAAAAAAAAACAAATATACCAACGATCTCAGTCAACATCAACGTAGCAAGAAAAAAAAAGAAGAGAGGAAAGAAGCTTACCCTTCGGAGACCACAACCGTCGCCGGATCTCACCAAAACCTTCGAAAAGCCGAAGGTATTATTTTAGATTGCTCCGATTGGGAGCCGTTTAACGGAAAAAAACATCGGAACCGTCATTAGGACGGTCCGATCTACATTTAGAATAAAAAAAAAAATTTCCGGCCACCGAAGACGGTGGCCGGCGACGGTGGTTGACGCGGATGAACGCCGCTAACGGCTGCCGGCCGGTTGGGCTTCTCTCTGTTTTAGAGAGAAGCGAGAAAACTCTCTCTCTCAGAGAGAGATCCTTCCCGAACGACGTCGTTTCGGGAAGGACTATGCGCGTAATTATAAAATAGTTAAATCCCGTCCGTAGTCCTCCCAACTTGTAAATTTTATTTTGGTCACTAAACTGAATTTATAATAATTTTAATTCGTCTTTGAATTTTAATTTTATTCATTTTAGTCCTTTTATTAAAATAATATTTAGGATAAATGACAGATTTAATCCCTTAATTTTAATAAATAATTTTTTAATCCCTATTCATATTTTTAATTTATTTTTTATAAAATTCAAATTTTAAATAATTTTTTTTGGTCACTAAATTATTAAATTAGAAAATTTTAATCCTATAATTTCAATTAATTAGGAATTAGATTTAGTTTTATTTTTATTATAATTTAGTTATTTATTTTATATTTTTCATTTTACTGCTTAAAATATATTGTTTTTAGTGATATTTTTATTTTATTATATTGTTAAATATTTTTATATATTCATAAATATACATATAAATTAATTTTTTAAATATTTATTTTTAATATCGAAGAAAAGGACAGTCTTAATACAACTGGATGTCCTATTCTGATATTTTAAAATTAAAAGTAAACAATATTATTTAATTAATATTTATCAATATCAAGAAAAGAGCTGTCTTAAGGCACCTAGAAGTTCTTTTCGGATATTTTTAAATAAAATAATTTTTTATATAATTTTGAAATAATAGAATTATAATTAATATATTTTTGAATTTTAAAAATTTTAATAAATAGAGACAATTTATAATTAAAAAGTACCAATTTTGGGCGTTGTAGGGGTGCTAATCCTTCCCTAAACGTAACCGACCACGAATCCCTTTTTATTATTAAAAAGAATGAATTTTTGGTTATAAACGCAGATCAGTTTATTTTTTAATTGGTGTTTTATTAAAACTCTTTTAAAAATAATTTTTAGGTATTCGACCTACCTGACCCAAAAGGCCGATGGCGACTCCTAAATTATTTTCAAAATTATTTATTCACGTCAATTTCCCCGCCAAATTTAATATTTCGTGCCCGGACGAAAACCGGTTACGACAGTAACTTATCTTGAAAGGTCAACTAAAGAAAACCTCGTATTCTATCTGGAAGCGCGAGTTTCCAGATCAAAGTCCAAGAATGAGTAACTGGCTGCCATTTAGTATGGGAGATTTGAAGATAGGCATATTTAACCGAGAATTTTCTTTTTTTATTCCCATTCTAGAAACAACTATTGGATCCAAGAGTAGGCCGTGGAGGACATACGGCTTGAATATAAGGCAAAATAGAGTGATCAAGCTGGTTACTAAGGGCTTGCCAATTCCATTTCCCATTGTCGAGAACAAAGTGACAGAGCCGTGCTTCTTCATTAATATAAAAGTGCGAGGAACGTCAAAGGAGGAGGGGACCCAAGTTCAGGATCCACATGTCTCACCAAAATTTAATCGTGAGACCATTACCAACCGTCAGGTCGTGTTTTGGATATAAGAATTCCAAACCGAAGCCAAAGATCTCCAAAATGGAGAGCTATTAGAACGAGTGATGGAGTTGAGACAAGAGACAAAGCTCAGTCACCTCATAACGTTCACGTAGAATTCTGATCCAGAGAGCATTGGAAGAGTGGACCAAGGCGTGACAAATTTTGAGGAGAAATGCAGTTGACCAAAGAAAAAGGTTCTGCATTGCTAGACCCTGCCCTTATAAAGCGTCTAACTGTGCGTTCAATCTCATTGCAAATAGTAAGGGGAAACATACAAGACTACATTGTATAGTAAGGGATACTGAGCAGTACCGACTTCGCAAGAGTTAAGCGGCCGATGAAGGAGAGAGTCCTTGCATTATAACCAATGGGGCGGTTGTTGATTTCGTTAAGGATGTAATGAAAGCGGTCTGAAGTTGCTCCTATATGACGAACTGGGGTACCTGTATATTTTCTAAGGTCCAAGATAACCTGGAAGCCGAGATGGCTGCTTATCGCCTACTGAATCACTATATCAGTGTTTGGTGAGAAGAAGATTTTGGTCTTCTGATTATTAACGTGCGGCCAGAGTTGTCACCAAAGGACTTTAATAAGCTGGCAATGTTGATAGCTTTATCAATATCCGCTTTGGCATAAAGAATAAGGTTGTCGGTGAAAAATAGATGGGAAAGGGATGTATCATAGCGGGAAAGTTTGAATGCATTTTAAGAGCCGAAATTAATTGAGTTGATAATACTTTAGCCAAGACGTTCCATGGTGAAATTGAAAAGATATAGTAAAAAAAGATCGCCTTGTCGGATGCCTCTTTTAGGACTAAAACTTTGACTAAGAACCCCTTCCATTGAATTTGCATCGAAGATATGGTTATGCATTGCATGATAATCCGAACAAGGTTTGGAGGGAAAGCTGTATCGGGAATTGTATCTTCAATGGAATCCCATTTTAAGCGATCAAAAGCTTTGGAGAGGTCTACTTTAATTGTCATCCAACCCGTTTTCCCTTTTTTTGGAGTGCATTGCATGAATTATCTCTTGGTTGATGATGACGTTTTCTAATATACATCATCGACCTTTGATGAAACTAGTTTGCGCAGGACCGATTAGAAAGAGAATGACATTCTGGAGGCGACTAACCAAGATCTTAATGATAAGCTTGTAGAGGACCGAGCATAAACTTATTGAGCGAAAATTGACGGTCTTCGGATTGTTGATCTTGAGAACAAGAACAATGGCTGTTTTTTTGGGCTTCGAAATTAAATTGCCCCCATTAAAGAAGATGTGAATCATAGCACAAACAGAAGGCGTGACCCAATTCCAATTTTTTTGAAAAAAAATGAGCATGCAAGCCGTCGATCCCTGGGGCTTTTAGAGGGGCCATAGCATATAGGGCTTCTTTAATCTCTTCATTGTTCGAAATGCCATAAAGTAGGTCAAAATCTGAGAAGGAATGGCTCGAAATTTACCCCAAATTGAGAATTGTAAAGAGGCAATATCGTTGCAAGTAAACAACTGACTGAAAAAATCAACACTCCAATTGCGAAACGTTGAGTCATCATTACACCATTCACTCGAGGCATCCTTGAGCATGTAAACAGTGGCACAATGACGATTTCCCGTGGCCATAGAGTGAAAAAATTTGGTGTTACAGTCACCAAACAAGATCCAATCAGCCCTGGCTCTTGCTTCGAAACGACATCTTCTTGATCAAGGAGAGACTCAAGCTCTTGAAAAAGGCGAGACTCAAATTTAACCATATTGGGAGAGCATTGATTATCAATACAGCGTTGAACTCCACATAGGCGGGCTAGAAGAGTTCTTTTCCTTTTGTCGAGAGAACCAAAGACATCAGAGTTCTGCTGTTTCGCAGCAGTAGAGAAAGAATTGATGTTTTCAAATAAATCCAAGGACGGCTTTCAGCTATCTTTGAGCATACGGTTGAAATCAGGATGGAGTGGCCAGCTCGTCATATATTTGAAAGATGAGCTCGTGGGAGAATAGCTCGTACCAGCGAGGGAAAGAATGATGGGCCTGTGGTCGGACTTCATGCGGAGCAGGTGAAAAAAATCATCTAAGCCAGAGATCATTACACAAGCATCGATTAAGTCGGACACAGCATAGACCTTAGTACCAAGTGAAAGCGAGTCTCTGGAATCCGAGGTCTTGGAGGCCACTTTCAAAGACAAAGCTTTAAAAATTTGAGTCTGGTTTGCTGGAATTGGAACAACCCTTACGGTCTTCAAGGAGAAAAATAACGTTGAAATCGCCAAAAAGAACCCAAGGTTCAATAATTTGTGTATGTAAAGAACGTAAAAAAGACCACAGGGCACGATTTTAACGTCCGTTAGGACTAGCATAGATAAAAGCAACCAAGAAAAGGCGAGGACCTGACAGTTGTAGAGATACTACAATGTATGAATTGAAAATAACAGAATAGGACATCAATATAAACATTATCATTCCAACATAACCAAATACCTCCAGAGAAACCGACGGCTTCGACTCTGCAAGAATTTGGAAATCCGAGAAGGTTGATAATGTGATCAGTAGTCAGACCACTAACACGGGCCTCAACAAAACAAAAGCTATATGGTCTGTTATCTCAGATATATTTGCGAGTAGTGCGAAGGAAGTTTTTGTGCCCACAACCTTGGGCATTCCAAATAATAAATTTTAAATCCATAATAAAAGGTAGATAAGGAGGATCATTCAACCATATCATATGTCCCCGTGTCTTCAAGAACATTATGCATGATAGACAGAGGAATTCAGGTCTGGTATAGGTGAAGACTAACTAGCACTTTGTCTAGGCCTTGGGTTACCAGAGATAATCATCGTGCTAGTGTTGTTTCGCGAGGGTTGAGGTGGCTTAGCACTGATCTTAGGGGAACCAAGTTAACCACAACATCTTCAACAAGTCTAACCGAAGACACTAGTTTTTTACATTTGGTTTTTTATTATTATATTTATTTTTATTACTATTATTATTATTTTTATTATTAATATTAATAATATTATTATTATTATTATTTTATTACAGATACAACCCAAGGCCCAACTCTGGCCCGATTACAACCAGGCCCGATCAGAAATGGCCCAAGCATAACCCTAAACCCATCTAGGGTTTGTATCATCACCAGCAGCCGCCAACTCCTCATCAACGTTGGATCTGACTTTGATCCAACGGTCCCCAGAAGGTCCATCTTGAAACCCTAGGGTTTCATAACCCTAGGTTATCATCTTGCGCCGCCGCCTCAGCCAGAAGCTGCTACCACGCCTCCACTGCCAAGTGACCCAACCAGCAGCTGCCAACGCCATTGCCGACGCTCCACCAGTGCCACGCCTCCGATGAAGACTCCAGAAGACTCAGAGCAGACGCACACGTTGAAGTCTAGAGTGAGTCACCACTATAGTTTGGTGACTCACCAAACTTTGCCCTATTATCCGGTCCGAAGGAGACACTGTGGTGGCTATAAAAGCCACCACCGAACCTGCAAAGAAAGGAGAGCAACAGACAGAGAACCCAAAAGAAAAACAGAAAGAGAAGAGAAGAAACAGAGAGCAACTTAGCAACCAGAAAAAAAAAACGAAGATAAACTTACTCTGTTCATCGGAACCCCCCACAAACCACCGGAGAACCAAACCGTTGAAGGGAACAATCATAGATCTACGACGTTTGGTAAGTTTTTAGGCCAAAATAACCTTAGATCGGGCTTTAGAGTAACTGGAGCTTTGATTTGGGGTAAATTGTAAATTTCTAGCCACCGTGACAGTGGCCGACGCCAGAGAGCGGCTGCCGACCGGTTCTCTCTCTCAGTTTTAGAGAGAGGCGAGAGAGAATGTTTAATTCTCTCTTTTAGAAAGAGAGAAAGAAGAGAGAAATGAGAGAGCTGGCCCGAAGGGCCAGCCGTTTCGGGTATAAATACCCCTTCCCAAACGACGCCGTTTTGGGAGAGGTATATCTGTAATTTCGTGCATGGCCAAACCCTTTCCGCAGCCATCCTAGTTTGTAATCCTTACATTTTTAGTCACTAAAGCAAATTTTAGATCCTTTTAATTCGGTATTCGAATTTTATATATATGTATTTTAGTCCTTAACCGTAATTATAAATATTTTAGGTAAATTATTGATTTAATCCTTTAATTTTAATAATTAATTTTTTTAATCCAGAATGCATGTTTTTAATTTATTTTAATTTGATATATGAATTTTATATAATTTTATTTTAGTCCATAAATTAATAAATGAGTAAAATAACATGTTTAATCCCTGTAATTTTAAATAATTAATTATGAATTATGTATTTAATTTTATTAAATTATAATTTAGTCCCTAAGTTTAATATTTTCATTTATTTTACAAGCTGTATTACTTTTTATTTTTTTCATACCATGTTTTAATTTTATTTTAAACATTGTTTAATCATATGTTACTTTTATATATTTATGTTCATATATATTTAATTATCATTACTATTACTATTATTATTTATTAATTATGTCAATATATATATAGTCTTATAAATATATATAATATTTATTTATTTATTCTATTTTCCTATTTATAAATTTAATTTTATAAATTACTTTTAAGAAAAATAATCATATTTTGATATTTATTTATTTTTAATATCGAAGAAAAGAGCTGTCTTAAGGTATCTAGAAGCTCTTTTCTGATATTTTTGAATAAATAAATATCTTACTATATTAAAATAAAATATTTTTAATATTTATTTATTTTTTAATATCAAAGAAAAGAGCTGTCTTAAAGCACCTAGAAGCCCTTTTTTTATATTTCTAAATAAGTAAATATCTTATTTATGTATATTAATATATTTTCTTAAAAGTATTTGAAATAACAGAATTATGAATTAAATATATCTAGAAAATTTTAAATTTCTAATAATAGAGACAATTTATAATTAAAAAAAATACTAATTTTGGGCGTTATAGGGGTGTTAATCCTTCCCTAAACGTAACCGACCACGAATCCCTTTTTATTATTAAAAAGAACGAATTTTTGGTTATAAACGCAGATCAGTTCATCTTTTAACTGATTTTTTCTTAAAACTCTTTTAAAAGATAATTTTTAGGTATTCGACCTACCTAACCCAAAAGGCCGACGGCGACTCCCAAATTATTTTAAAAACCATTTATTCACATCACTTTTCCCGCCGAGTAAAAATTTCGTGCCCGGACGAAAACTGGTTACGACAGCTTGGCGACTCCGCTGGGGACAGTCAGGCTTTTAAAAATCAATTATAAATTGTCTCTATTAATTATAAATTAAAAATTCATATATTTAATTTATAATTCTTTCTTTTTAAATTTTTTATATACTTATTATTTTTATAGTATTTATATTAATATTTCATTTTACTTGCAAGTATTTTTATTTCATTATTTATTTTTCTGTCAGAGGTTTGAACATTTCTCCTCACAAAGCTCTATAATTGAGTTGGTCTCTTTTAAGTGGGAGTGAAAGCGACGTCTTCGTGAGAATTTATTCTCCGTGTCAGACCTAGAAAGTAACTTTCGGGGTTCATATGCTCTATGTCTTCGTGAGAATTTATTCTTCGTGTTAAGTATAGAGAAATGTGTCCCCTCGAATTGAACTCGATCCGCTTAAGTCTGTAATGGACTAGGATTGAGGGTTTGACAGCCCAAGGGGGCATCAACAAGGACAATTCGAGTACCTTTACTCCTAGAACTGAAACTCTGCATATAATAAACCCTAGAAATTCACCTAATCTAAGACAGTACTGAACCTCTGTTCATAGGTGTACACAAAGGAGAAATAAGCTCTAGCTTTTAATTTATTTAATTTATTATTTTTCTCTCTGAATAAATGCCTGCGAATTAGTAATCATGTTGTTATGTTAATTTTTCCAAACAAAGCATGGAACTAGAAAGCATGAGGTTAGGATATATTATATACCATGATAGGTAAATTTTCTTTTCATTAATTGGTACTTACCAATTTTATTTCCTTTCTTATTTTTATTTTTCATACATTTTATTTTGCTCTAACTTGTTTGCATGGATTTCTTTTGTTTGCATTGCATGATCATGGCATAATCAAAAGGTGTTGACTTGAAAGACTGTTCATCAAATTGGAAAGAAATCATAAATGGACAAAAAGTTTTATGATCAAACAAAATATGATGCGGCCAAAGAAAAACATCCTGAGGAAACTCCGAGGATAGAAGCAAGCAAAGTACACAGAGATCCTGTTATATTAATACCAAAAGTACTCCACAAAGATCCTGCCAGATTGATACCAAAAGCAGTATATGGTAAGAGTATCAGTCAGGGCATTCAGAGTAGAGGATGTTTTTATGAAGCTCAAGCGTGTTATTTGAAGGACCAAAACAAGAAATTGAGCACATAAATGGAAGCCATGCATGAAGATTTCCAGAAGATTAGTCAAGCCTTTCAAAATGCTGGCAAGGAAACACCCCAGAAGAGTGGATCACAGGGGTCACCAAGCTGAAAAAGAACTGCAACATATATGAAGATCTTGTTCAAGAACTTCTTGGACAGAAAGGTTCTCTTACAAGGGAAAATGAGCAACTCCGAGAAGTGACACAGAAGATGAAAGAGAATGTCATGGAAGAAGTTGCAGTCCAGACAAGCAATATGTCCCTTAAGCTGATAGACTAATTTGGCTTTGGAGTAGTTAGGAATGAAATATATCCCTATATGTAAAGTTTTGTTTGATGTACCAAAACTTTTGCGTTCAATGAAATCTGTTCTAAGATGATCACTCTTGAGTAACACCTTTTCATACATGCATTTGCATTTTTGTATTTTCATTTTGCATTTGTTGTTTGCTTTTGTATTATTTTATTTTTACATTTACATCTTCACATTTGCATATTTGTATAGCTACATTTATAGTTTCAAACTAATATCATATGTTAAAACATTCATTCATTAAAATAAGGATTTCAACCGAAATGATCTTGGTTCTCCCTTGTAGAAGAACGCTTAGCACAACACAAGAAAAATGTCTAAAGAAACTGAGGATAGGCTAGCCAAATTTGAGATAGAGCAGAAAGAAATACAAGAGGAATTGAGGAGCAAGTTGGCACAAATTAAAGCTAATATTACAAATTCTCATATCGATCTACTGAACAATATAAAAGAAATGATTGAGATGCACCAGACCGCTGGAAAGAGTCTTGTTGAAAACCCCATAAATTCTTTGGGTGTTACACCTGTTCATATTCCTGAGTTCACCTCTGTACCCCAGGAAATTCAATCGCCGATTTACTTCGCTGTTAAGAACTCACTATATCAAGCTGGAGCATCGTTCCCTACTGATTGTCCTACTACTTCTGAGTTGAAGCCTGATGAATTTTGTATTAGTAATGAGGTCCTTGACCTAAACAAATCAGTTGAGAAGGAAAAATTCACTCAACGACTGGAAAATATAGAAGAGGTGATAAAATCTATAGAGACAGTTGAGTCATTTTATGGGTTTGATGCCAAAGAACTAAGTTTGGTCCCTGGCCTGGTTATTCCACCAAAGTTCAAGGTTCCAGATTTTGAGAAGTATAATGGGACCACATGCCCTTCATATCATATCACTATGTATTGTCGTCGTATGACTGGCTATGTAGAGAATGAAAAGTTGTTGATCCACTGTTTCCAAGACAATTTATCTGGGTCTGCATCCAGATGGTATAATCAGCTAAAACGTATTCAAATACGTTCTTGGAGGGATTTAGCTCATGCTTTTTTGGGTCAATACAAGCACATGACTGATATGGCCCCTGATCGAACAATGTTGCAAAGCATGAATATGAAGTGCAATGAAAGCTTTCGACAATATTCACAACGATGGAAAGACGTTGCTTCTCAAGTACATCCACCATTGACTGAAAAAGAGTTCACTACTTTGTTCATCAGCACATTAAAATTTCCTTATGTTAATCACATGATAGGGGATGTCCCTAATAATTTCTCTTACATCATCATAAGTGGAGAAATCATCGAAATGGCTATCAAGAATGGCAAGATAAGAGGCTTTGACAATACTAAAGTTAAGAAAGAAGCTGGGGTTAATACAGTGAGGTCTTATTCAGTTAAACATGGTGCCAAACCTTATAGAGTGATCAAGAAGAAAAAGAATGTGCAGGGATTTCAATTTCCTCCCTTCCACTGTTCGAGTGAAAAATTACATCCAAAAATGCTCTTAGCTAGATCAATTACTCCACAACTTGATCATTCACAGTGGCCTCCAAATGATAATTGGACCTATAAGGAAGTTCCTTGGATAAATCAGACTGGAATTCCAAATTGTTCAGCTAAGGTTCCTGGTAACCTTAAGGGAAATTTCCAAGACCCTTTAGAGCAAGCAATTCAAAAATGTAAGATAAAAGAAGGGGTTAAGGTTCAATGTTCAGAAACCGTTGTTGCAACAGAAACTAATGTAACCAAATCCTACGAAGAATATCGGGCACAAGAAAATGGGAAAAGAAATCAAAAGGCTCCCATGGATGTAATTCGAGATTGGCCTATAGGTCTAAGAAAGAATGAGGCAGATGTAACCCAGAAGACACCTCAGATACATGTATCAGATTTTCCGAAAACCAGTAAGGCAAAGGACAACTTAAGAAATCTGGTTAATATTACCCCAGTTATAGCTGAAATGAGCACCCAGAACCCCCTTGATAACATGAGAGCATTCATTCGTTCAGAACGATCAAAGAAAGTGATAGCCTCGTGAGCGAGAAAAACTCTGAAGGTGTTTCAAGAATCTATCTCAGACCTGTACCCTCATTTGGTTAAAGGTCAATATATTACACCAAGATTGGTTAAGGTGTCACCAAAGCCTTATGCCCATTGCTATGATCAAAATAGCTTCTGTAATTTTCACTTGGGGGTATCTGGACATTCAACAGGGAATTGTTGGTCACTGTTAAAGGAAATAGAGATGCTCGTCGACAAGGGAGTCTTGACACAAGAAATGATCAAGAAATGGGGGGCAAATAAGGATAAAAATCCTGGGCCAAGTACACACCCAACAATAGAGGAGTAATGATGCATAAACAAGTGGAAGTGTTATCTACCACTGTAGTACTTTCTATTTTCAGCATCTTGTTTGAATATGTTTTTTGTTCTTTTCTCCTCCTTTTGTGCAATAAATAAATATGTGTTTCTTTTATGGTTATGAGCAAGGAGACAAATTTTAATCTTGAGATTATTGAGTATCAAGTAGATTAAATATTCTTTTAATTTTTCAAAAGTTATAGATCTATTGGCAAGTGGTAAAATTATATCTTCAATATCCCATCCAATGCCAATTACTCGACCCTTACCAAAACCAAATCTTGACACTACATTTATCTGAGACTCTGAAGAAATGTCTCTACCTGTTTTTGAGACACCAACTCTAGATGTTTACCTTATCGGATAGAGTTGATTGATGATATTACCTTCCACCATATACATGACTTTAAGAGTCACACATTTATCCTTCTAAACACAAAACCATCATAAACCAAAAGACCTCAAAAGAACCAAACTTTCAATTATCCGTGAATTTTACTGCAAGAAGAGACGAGATGAGGCGTCATGGACCAACTCATTGATGATAATTTCGAGTGATTAGGGCATACTCAAAGAAGAAGGGGAAGGTGATTGATTGAAATAAATATATCATGCATTAATTACATTTTTCATGTAATTAAAATTAATCTTGAATATTCATCCCCCTGGAGATACCTTTTTTACAAAGGTTTCTGTGTATCAGATGACGAACGGCATTGTTTCATTTATCCTTTAATATATATATATATATATATATATCCTTTGTTGTCCCCACTTGAGCCTGAATGATTTTTCTTCTGATTCAACCCTAACCAATGATCACCCTCCACATTAGGGGGCAAGGTGAAGGATATTTGCTCACAAGAATAAAGATTGTCAATACATTTTTATTACGAAGAGAAGTTTCCATGAAGTCATGAAAGTTTTGAACTACAAGGTATGTCAAATACAGAGTGCTTGAAGATCAATCCAATCAAGAATAATGGAAAACCTCCAAAATGCAAAAGGAAAAGGAGGTGCTCAAAGCAATTGAAGTATTATACTCATCCAGCAAAGAAAGAAGAAGGAAAAAAGAAAAATGGAAAAGCAAAAAAAAAAAGGAAAATTGAATCAAGATGGGTGACTTATTGATCCTTAAGTTACAAGGTTGATCAAGTACGAACAAGAAGAGCAAGAAATGCTGAAGATATGAGAAAATGGAAATGAATCCAAAATTTGGCAGTCTAGAGGGATCCAGATGATGGAAAAATCCCCAACAAAGCAGATCCAAGTTAAGCAAGGCAAGATTGATGGCATCAAAATGAATTGATCCTTGGTTTGATTACCCTTAAACACTTATTTGGGCCTTTTTATCCCTTTCTTTCGTAACCATAAGCCATGACCTACGTTACGTACCTGAAAAGTCCATTTTAATCGTATATGGATTTCTAAGTAAAAGAGAATATCTTTAGAATTCATTCCACCTCTCAAGATTGATTTTTATTTGCAAAAATTGGTTTTTAAAATCTTTAATGCATGATATGAAAAATGATAAAAGGGGGGTTCAAGATGTAAATTTTTAAATAACATCTTATAACCAAAGGAGGATTTGAGTTGAAAACTTGAAAAGGCGGCTCTAATATTGAATGGTGCAACAACGACATAAGAGACGATTTTAAGCTCTTAAATGAAGCACCGCACATCTCAAAGACGTTCCTGAGATTCTAGAATCAAGAAGTATCTCTACAAGATGATCATAACAACTATTTCTTCAAGTTAGTGGAAGCCGAAGCGACATATTGAACCAACTTGAAAGAACCTACTTTACCAAAATCAACCTACACCTCAAATCAGTCAATAATTTTGACACTTGCCATAGGACTATGATTTTTGAATGATTTAAAAGTGTAGTTGATTTATTTGATATTCATTAAATTCATTGTTTATGATTTGATTATATTGTGAACCTGAGAAGGGCATTACTTTGCAAAATTCTTTCATTCTTCAATAAAGAAATGAGAAAAAAACATTTTCAAACAGGACAGTCTTAAATGAGGAAGGTCATTGAAGCAATTGTTGCTTATTCTACATCTGTTGTAGAAAAAGAATGAACGAGGACATAATAATGAAGCACTTCATATTTTTGAAGGCAAGTCGTCCAAGAAGCCAGAAAGTCTGGAGAATTGAACTTGTGACACTCTCCTATGACATTATTAGCAGCTCATCAAGAAAGATTATCGTTTATCTCATGCTGAGGGCGATAAGCATCACCAGACAGATTATTTTCCCCAACTATCAATTCATGTTCTCTAGAAGATTACATCATAGAGCCATGAACAAGTCACTACCTGCACTCTGGTTATACCGTGATGTTGGCTCAAGTCTTGATACATCATTGCTACTTCTTCTATGCCGATCATTTTCTTTGTCAAAATGATATTCATTATGTCCTTCAGAAGATTGCTGAATTTGAATTTGAGGACTTATGGCACAGAATAAGATATTGGAACAGAATCTACCCTTATAGGCCTTTTATATAGGGTAACATTGGTTATAGGATTCCAAAAGTTGAAGATGACCAGTTTTACTGTCAACTAAACCGTTCCATGATTCGAAAAAAGTGGGATATATTGGAGCAGCAGAAGATACAGTTGTCATAGCAGTCATTGCAAGAAAATGCACCAACAAAAATTCTCGAGTCCATCTTGATGATGTTTAGTGCTTCCATTAAGGTTGTTACACGGGATGCCACCGACAACAAGGTCAAATTTGACAAATCTACTCATCAATTGCTCCAACTGATCATCATTCAGTTCTTACACATCTGTTTTCAAAGATATGCCAAGACAATAGAAGGCAATCTCTGCATCACTGATTCCAGAGAAAAGAGACAGGACATTGATATCCCAGGGGAATATTTTTCTAGCAGATCCTCCTCCTCGTGTATGGTTTTTAGGGAAACCTAGAAGCATTTCCACCTCATCAGGTTCAAGTGGAGTAACTTTATTCCTTCCAACCCATACCAGATTCCATTTTCAGCACTCATCAAGAACATACTTTTGGACACTCAAAGGTGGCTCATCGTCATAAGCTTCAAGAGCCTTGCAGATCATTTCTGTCAATTTGGCACTTCTTGTACATGTTTGTAAACAGTTCAACTTTGTTCTTGGATCCCAGGAAGGCCATCATTTCTTTGTCAATGAAAAAATATCATGTATAGTGCGTGGAGAAAACAAGATAAGAGGAAATCTGTTCTCAATTGGCAGATTATGAATATAGCCCCTTTTCAGTGTAGCAGCATGAAAATGCTTTGAATCTACAAATTCTGGCTCTACATCGAATAAGTACTGTGATATTCCAGTCCAAACATTAACTGGAGCAAGTGTCACGTTCTCGTAGTAGAAATAAGGAGACCCAATAGCATATTCTGGAAGTGTTCTTTAAGTTATCTGATCTGGTTCGGTAGGAACCCCAGAACCAATCATTGGAATTGAAAGATGGACTGCATGATCGTCTTCATTAAGAAGCTTCTTTTCAAGCTTCCTCTGTTTTTTCCTTTTCAAAAATCATAGCCCAAGTTTCGTCTTTGCTTGTAATTGGGATCATTGCATAATGGCTTCCTATCTTCTACCATAAGAAGTGCGTCAGTAGCCTTAGCCATTTGATCAGCACATATAAAATCTGTCAATTCTGCAATTGATGAATCTGGACCACATCTCCATGGTTATTAAAGCCTCAGCCTCTGAGAATCTCATTTTTGTCAAGTATAACAGTTTACTCTCCTCATTAGAATCAGAATTCAAGATTTCCTCAATATCAGAAGAACTATCAATATCTGTGAAATCATCCTGAAATATTGCTTAATAATCAGATGAGTTGTTATCAGAATCAACATGTTGTATGGGTGCAGATTTTTCAAAAGCCTGTACCACTGTATATGTAGTCTTGCTGTTGCATCAGATTACTGTTCACATAAATTGGTTTCTCGCCCACAAAAAAGTATATTCCAGAAATAGCCTTCACTGAAAACAAGGTTCACTATGTCAGCCTGGAATGAATTACCAAGCAATTTATACTACTCTGTCTGACTAGACCCCTCCAGATACAGAAAATGGTCACCTCATTCAGAAGACACATATCTCAGATGTTTCTGTCAGAATGATTGAGTACTTCTTAAATTTGTGATAACATGAAGATAATTTCTCCAGTTACTTGACAATACTACTGTTTAGTGACACCAGAATGAGAGTATTCAAGATAAACAAATTTGGGGCACGAATAAAGCTACAAGTACCTACAACAGTTCATTGTCAAAATTGGACCTCGTGGGGATCATGACATTTCAGTCAAACAGACATTCAGAGTGAATCAAACAAATCTAGAGGGACATCTTGAGGGCCCATTTCAATCAGAAATAGAATATTGAGGCATTTTGAAGGCTCACAACAATATGAATATTTGGGCATTCTTAGAGGCTCATCTCAACAAGAAGTAATGTTGAGCACACTTTTAACATCTATATCAGCAAATATTGGGGCATTTTAAAGGTTCCTTCAGACAGATCCATGTGGGTCATTTTGAAGGCTCAGATTGACAAGAAGCAAATATCGGGGCATGCTGAAAGCCCATTTCAATCAGAATTAGGATTGTTGATGTATTTTTGAACGATCGTATCAGCAAATGCTGGGGCATGCTGAAGGCCCACATCATCATGTGTTAAAAATCATTGACTTGAGCAGATATTTCCAATGAGACAGAAAAATATGAAGAATGAAAATGGTGAAACAATAACAGTCAATCTGACTACACATAATTGCTTCGTTCATCAGGCAATTGTATTAGGGTCCTGTTGTTGAACAAATATTTATTCAGTAAGTATGGTTTCAAATACCCAATCTTCTTAAATCATGTGTCACATGACAGTGTGTTCTTTGTTAAACTACATCATGGTTGCATGAATAAAGATGGCCCCTTTGTAGACCATTCGATCCAAGGATTAGTTCCTCGAGACCTCGAAATCTGAATTTGGCCTTTTGTGTGTCGGTGATAATTGAAAATATTTCTTTGAGATTCCTGTCAGTTAGTTTCAACCATACTGTTGAGGTTATGAAGCTATTTTTCACATCAGTTTTGTTTACTTGATGACATTGAAGAGAGAAGCTCATGTATATTGCTCTTTCCCGATGTTACTGGGGTTATCATTGCCAGCTAGACTGAACCAAGTTTTCATCTATTTGGTTTATCATGTGTGTTTCATCCCCGGCATCAAGAATTCTATGGATATCTTTCCATACATGGCTCTTATAGTGGGTGTGTTTCTAATTCCTACAACGCTCATTACAGAAGAAAACGTGATCAATATCATACTTACCCTTGCCTGAGACAATATCAAGATCAATTGGTATCTCTTATTCAATTCATCACTAGCATATCTTGAGAATTTGATCAACTTTTTGGTCACACCAGCATCTCATTTGTAGTCCTATTAAGTTTTGTTCTCAAGTGGTCTTGTGACGTCATTCAAAAGCTTTGAACACTAGGAAAAGAGCTTCAATGATTGAGAACATCTGAGCAGAAACCACAGGAAATGATGAATGTGTTGTCAAATGTTTTACGAACATCTGAGCAGAAGCCACAGGAAAGGATGAATGCGCTGTCAAATGTTTTACGAACCTGTTATTCTGATGCTGAACCAATGTTACGATCATATGGTTTCCATTTATTGATCCAAGATGAAGTATGTCTTCTTCAACCCCAAGATTATAAGTGAGATATAATGAAGATTTCTTTCCACAGAAGGGAAGCAGAAATTTTAACAACAAGAAACAGTGGAGCCAACTATGGTTGAACGACATGTTGTTGTTAAGCATCTCGATATGATATGGTCCATGTTACCGTATTCGAGATTGGATTAGATGTGGAGACATGAAAGGAATTAGGATAAATCCTCCTTGTGATATGTTTCAAGATTCAAATCAGAACAGACTCTACTCTCCTAATTAATCCCTGCTGAGTCAGGCATATCTACATCTACACTCTTCAAAGATGATAGATTCCCTTTTTAAAGATGACAGATTCTGTTTTCAAAGATGAAAGCTTTATCGGATTTCTGCACAACTCCAAGCAAAGAAAGTTGGTTTTATCCAAGACAAAATGGGGCATCAAGGTCATAGTTCTGACTATGACAAGAGTTCCACAAATGAAACAATTCTTCTGAGACTTTCATGAAGCAAAGAAGACATAAAGATACAAGTTGATCAGATGGTTCTTCAGAAATGCAAGCTTGATAGCATAAGTTACACTGATATCCAGAGTGACCCTGGCAATAAATGATGAAGTGGAGGAAAACCGAGTTCACCATTTTGAAGTCAAATGAAGATTGCATCAATATTCATGCATCATATTTAGACATTTGCAAAATAGGAGCATTTTCATTCATTTTATCCATGTTGAATATTTGACAGGAATTTCAAAGATTTTAGCAAAGTTCAAATCCATCATTCAATGGATCAACATTTCTGGAAGAGTTCATAATGAGAAGAACTCATCTGAAGAAGGAAGAAGAAGTTCATAATGAGAAGAACTTGTTCAATTTTTTGCTTGAATTCATCATTCGATGGATCAGCACTACCAGATCGAGTTCATAATGAGAAGAACTCATCTGAAGAAGGAAGAAGAAGTTCATAATGAGAAGAACTTGTTCAACTTTTCGCTTGAATTCATCATTCGATGATTCAGCATTTCTGGAAGAGTTCATAATGAGAAGAACTCATCTGAAGAAGGAAGAAGAAGTTCATAATGAGAAGAACTTGTTCAACTTTTCGCTTGAATTCATCATTCGATGGATCAGTATTACCAAGTCGAGTTCATAATGAGAAGAACTCATCTGAATAAGGAAGAAGAAGTTCATAATGAGAAGAACTTGTTCAACTTTTCGCTTGAATTTATCATTCGATGGATCAGCATTACCAGGTTGAGTTCATAATGAGAAGAACTCATCTGAAGAAGGAAGAAGAAGTTCATAATGAGAAGAACTTGTTCAACTTTTCGCTTGAATTCATCATTCAATGGATCAGCATTACCAGGTCGAGTTCATAATGAGAAGAACTCATCTGAAGAAGGAAGAAGAAGTTCATAATGAGAAAAACTTGTTCAACTTTTCACTTGAATTCATCATTCGATGGATCAGCATTACCAGGTTGAGTTTATAATGAGAAGAACTCATCTGAAGAAAGAAGAAGAAGTTCATAATGAGAAGAACTTGTTCAACTTTTTGCTCGAATTCATCACTCGATGGATCAACTTTTCCAGAGAGAGTTCATAATGAGAAGAACTCATCTAAAGAATGAAGAATAAGTTCATAATGAGAAGAACTTGTTCAATCTTTTGCATGATTCTATCACAGAAGGAGATAGATCAGCATCAACATTTCCAGATTACATCACAGAAGGAGATGAATTGTCATCCCCAGTGAAAAAGTTCATAATGAGAAGAACTTGTTAACTTTTTGCTAAATTACATTACAAAAGGAGACAAATTATCATCCCCAGTGGAAAAGTTCATAATGAGAAGAATTAATTCCAAAGAAGATTTTGTTCAACATTACCATCATAATCAAATGAAGTCAAATGAAAAAACTTATTGTCTTTTCGTCTTTGCCCTATTCTTGTTAACACAAGAATGAGCAAAGAGGGGCAGCTGAAGACACTAGTTTTTTACATTTGGTTTTTTATTATTATATTTATTTTTATTACTATTATTATTATTTTTATTATTAATATTAATATTATTATTATTTTATTACAGATACAACCCAAGGCCCAACTCTGGCCCGATTACAACCAGGCCCGATCAGAAATGGCCCAAGCAGAACCCTAAACCCATCTAGGGTTTGTATCATCACCAGCAGCCGCCAACTCCTCATCACCGTTGGATCTGACTTTGATCCAACGGTCCCCAGAAGGTCCAGCTTGAAACCCTAGGGTTTCATAACCCTAGGTTATCATCTTGCGCTGCCACCTCAGCTAGAAGCTGCTGCCACGCCTCCACTGCCAAGTGACCCAACCAGTAGCTGCCAATGCCATTGCCGACGCTCCACCAGTGCCACGCCTCCGATGAAGACTCCAGAAGACTCAGAGCAGCCGCACACGTTGAAGTCTAGAGTGAGTCACCACTATAGTTTGGTGACTCACCAAACTTTGCCCTATTATCCGGTCCGAAGAAGACATTGTGGTGGCTATAAAAGCCACCACCGAACCTGCAAAGAAAGGAGAGCAACAGACAAAGAACCCAAAAGAAAAACAGAAAGAGAAGAGAAGAAACAGAGAGCAACTTAGCAACCAGAAAAAAAAACGAAGATAAACTTACTTTGTTCATCGGAACCCCCCATAAACCACCGGAGAACCAAACCGTCGAAGGGAACAATCCTAGATCTACGACGTTTGGTAAGTTTTTAGGCCAAAATAACCTTAGATCGGGCTTTAGAGTAATCAGAGCTTTGATTTGGGGTAAATTGTAAATTTTCGACCACCGTGACGGTGGCCGGCGGTAGTGGCCGGCGCCGGAGAGCGGCTGCCGACCGGTTCTCTCTCTCAGTTTTAGAGAGAGGCGAGAGAGAATGTTTAATTCTCTCTTTTAGAAAGAGAGAAAGAATAGAGAAATGAGAGAGCTGGCTCGAAGGGCCAACCGTTTCGGGTATAAATACCCCTTCCCAAACGACGCCGTTTTGGGAGGGGTATATCTATAATTTCGTGCATGGCCAAACCTTTTCCGCAGCCATCCTAGTTTGTAATCCTTACATTTTAGTCACTAAAGCAAAGTTTAGATCCTTTTAATTCGGTATTCGAATTTTATATATATGTATTTTAGTCCTTAACCGTAATTATAAATATTTTAGGTAAATTACTGATTTAATCCTTAAATTTAATAATTAATTTTTTAATCCCGAATGCATGTTTTTAATTTATTTTAATTTGATATATGAATTTTATATAATTTTATTTTAGTCTATAAATTAATAAATGAGTAAAATAACATGTTTAATCCCTGTAATTTTAAATAATTAATTATGAATTATTTATTTAATTTTATTAAATTATAATTTAGTCCCTAAGTTTAATATTTTCATTTATTTTACAAGCTTTATTACTTTTTATTTTTTTTCATACCATGTTTTAATTTTATTTTAAACATTGTTTAATCATATGTTACTTTTATATATTTATGTTCATATATATTTAATTATCATTACTATTACTATTACTATTTATTAATTATGTCAATATATATAGTCTTATAAATATATATAATATTTATTTATTTATTCTATTTTCCTATTTATAAATTTAATTTTATAAATTACTTTTAAGAAAAATAATTATATTTTGATATTTATTTATTTTTAATATCGAAGAAAAGAGCTGTCTTAAGGTACCTAGAAGCTCTTTTCTAATATTTTTGAATAAATAAATATCTTACTATATTAAAATAAAATATTTTTAATATTTATTTATTTTTTAATATCAAAGAAAAGAGTTGTCTTAAAGCACCTAGAAGCCCTTTTTTTATATTTCTAAATAAGTAAATATCTTATTTATGTATATTAATATATTTTCTTAAAATTATTTGAAATAACAGAATTATGAATTAAATATATCTAAAAAAATTTAAATTTCTAATAATAGAGACAATTTATAATTAAAAAAGTACCAATTTTGGGCGTTGTAGGGGTACTAATCCTTCCCTAAACGTAACCGACCACGAATCCCTTTTTATTATTAAAAAGAACGAATTTTTTTGTTATAAACGTATATCAGTTCATCTTTTAACTTATGTTTTATTAAAACTCTTTTAAAAGATAATTTTTAGGTATTCGACCTACCTAACCCAAAAGGTCGATGGCGACTCCCAAATTATTTTAAAAACCATTTATTCACATCACTTTTCCCGCCGAGTAAAAATTTCGTGCCCGGACGAAAACCGGTTACGACACTAACCACAACATGTTTTCTCGGATTCAAAATAACATGATGTGATCATCCCTTAGTTTGCTTGGTGAAAACGGAACTTGGACCAGTAGAGTTGGTAAGGCGTTGTTTTGTTCCAAGAGTAACGGTGTGTGGTTTACGCGGAACAAGAATTTTCTTGTTTTTAGCCTTTACTGAAGCTTTTTGTGGATTGATATTTTCTTTACCCGGTACAGGGATAATAGACTCTCTCAATAGGTATTTGTTCATTGGCCATATCGTTTGTTGTGGCTCCCATTTCATCTTGGTTGGTTTTAGTATCCGCAAAAATAGGATTAAAACGATTGGAAGTGCTCGTACTTCTGGAATTTCTAGATGAATTAGGATTGGAAGGCTTGAATTGTCTCCACTGTTTTCTTTCGAAGACCATTCAAGGGCCAAATGGTTTCACGGGTTGGGCAGGTTGAGCAGGAACATGAGAGGCGATTGGGGTGAGATTGCCATTAACGTGAGATTCGGAGGGACTGTATTTGGGCCACCGAGACAACATGAAGATAGTCAATTCATGACGAGAATTTGATTAAAAGTAGTCGTTCTCGATTTCGATAAGTTTCAGTGGATGAGCAGGTTTCCAGATTCCATAGATTCTATTATTCAACGTATTGAAACCAACCTTACATCAAGAACTTTGACTATTAACGTCAGATCCATGTTTTTCAAAGCCATGGATTGGATGCCCTCAGAGAAGACTATGGAGGGAACACTGTCGACTTCTCCAAATTGAGTATTTTCTTCCAGTAAGTCTATATTATCATCATCGAGTGGGAAGAGATCATCATCATAATTAGGGTTGGCAGATCCAGTGACTTTATCTTTATCGGAAGGGGCTCTTTGTGGAACAGGACACACGTTGCAATCCATGGCTGAAGGGGTTAGGACGGGGGTAGAGCACCGGTTGCAGGTCCGCCTCATCGTGCCGTTGCATTTTCTTTGGGTGAAGGGGATCATCCGAGGGATCCGGAAGAGGCATCATTTTTGGCAGTTTTCCAAATTTTTAGATAAATTTTTTATTGGGTGCACATGTATTTTAATTTCGTTAAATTTTATCCAACTAATTAATGAATAAAATGAATTATTATTTATATTTTAAATTTCATCATGATGAAAAATAATTTATAACAAGTTCAAACAATATATTTATTTAGTTTTGAAATCGTAAAAAAATTTAAGTACCAACGATGCTACATTAACGATTAAAGAGATGATTATTATTTCTAGAGATATTGTGTTCGAACATTGACGACTACGGAGTATTTAAATATTAATTTTCAAATGGTTGAGAGTCTTTAAAAAATATACTAACACTTATAATTACCCTATACTAATAAAAAAATATTTTTAAAGTCGTTTATTATTATCATAAAATTATTATTATTTTTATTATATTTAATAATAAAATTAAAATTCAATATTAAACCAAATTATGAATTATTTTAATGTTTAAAGTATTGAGTTGACTCGGTATTGAAAGAAGGTGTTGTTTTTCCTTGTAGTTTCAAACTGTGTACGTTTTCGATAACTTATAATAATTTTAAACAAATATTATTTTATAATTATTAAAATTATTTTAAAAACAAAATTTTAATTTATGAAAAAAATAAAATAAATTAAAAAATATTTCATAATAAATTTGTATAATATATAATTTAAATTAATTTATTCTTAAATAAATGGTTATATTAGTACAATGGAATATCAAATAACATCAGAAAATATAAAAGAAATTAAAGTATAAAAAGTAAAATGAAGAAAATGCATTATTATTATTATTGCCTCCGTTGATCCTTATCTCTTCCTCCCTATTTCCTCCATTAGGCCTCTACTCCACCCATTTTTCTCTCAAATTCATTTCTTTCTTTAAATCAGAAGAAAAGGGTAAAATTCAAGAATAATCGTAATCCCGGATTTCAATTCCAAACCATGATCAAATTCTAGCCTTGGATTTTCGTTACATACTCTCCAAAAACCAAAAATGAAGAGAGATCATCAGGATATCTGTGGAGCCGACGGCGGCGGCTATGGAAATAGCAGTGGTTCAAAGGGTGAGAGCTCAATCACTAGCAAAGGGAAACTATGGGAAGAAGATCAAGATGCCGGCGACATGGACGAGTTGATGGCCGTTTTGGGTTACAAAGTTCGGTCTTCAGACATGGCGGATGTGGCTCAAAAAATGGAACAGTTGGATATGGCTATGGGAACTGCTCAAGAAGATGGGATTTCACATCTTGCTTATGACACTGTTCATTACAATCCTTCGGATCTTTCGAGTTGGGTTCAAAGCATGTTGACTGAGTTGAACAATCCCGTTCTCCCCAATTCGGATTCCAATTCTTCAAAGCCACAGCAACATCAACAAATTGTTAGCAGCAACCAATCCCAGGTTTATAACGATGATTCCGAGTACGATCTGAGGGCAATTCCCGGGATTGCTGCTTACCCACAACCAAAACGGATCAAAACCTCCATGGAAACTGACTCATCTTCTTCCACAACTGAGCCATCAACTCAGCCTGTTGTCTTGGTTGACTCACAGGAAGCTGGGGTTCGACTGGTTCACACCTTGATGGCTTGTGCCGAAGCTGTCCAACAAGAGAATCTCAAGCTGGCTGATGCTTTAGTCAAACATATAGGCTTACTCGCCGCGTCTCAAGCTGGTGCCATGCGGAAAGTGGCTACCTATTTTGCCGAAGCCTTAGCTCGTCGAATCTACGGCGTTTACCCACAAGACTCGCTTCACCCTTCCTACACTGATATGCTGCAGATGCACTTTTACGAAACTTGCCCTTACTTGAAATTCGCTCATTTTACATCCAATCAAGCTATACTCGAAGCTTTTGCAACATCAAACAGAGTACACGTTATTGATTTCGGGTTAAAACAGGGGATGCAATGGCCGGCTTTAATGCAAGAGCTTGCACTAAGGCCAGGTGGACCTCCGGTTTTCCGATTGACGGGTATTGGCCCGCATCAACCGGATAATACCGATGCTTTGCAGCAAGTGGGATGTAAGTTAGCGTATTTAGCTGAAACTATTGGCGTCAAATTTGAGTTCAGAGGATTCATGGTCAATAGTTTGGCAGACCTCGAGCCCAAAATGCTCGATATCCGACCCCCTGAGGTCGAGACGCTGGCGGTAAATTCCATTTTTGAACTTCACCGACTTCTTGCTCGAGCTGGAGGGATAGAAAAGGTTCTTTCGTCGATCAAAACCATGAAGCCCAAAATTCTCACGATTGTAGAAGAAGAAGCGAATCATAACAGTCCTGTTTTCGTAGATCGCTTCACTGAAGCTCTACATTACTATTCTAGCCTTTTTGACTCGTTAGAAGTCTCAGGGGTGGTGCCGCCATCAAGTCAGGACCTGGTTATGTCAGAGTCGTATCTGGGAAGACAGATTTGTAATGTGGTTGCTTGTGAAGGGGTAGAGCGAGTTGAACGACATGAGACGCTGGCTCAGTGGAGGTCTCGGATGAAAACATCCGGATTCAGCCCAGCTCACTTGGGCTCAAATGCTTACAAGCAAGCCAGCATGCTGTTGGCTCTGTTTGCTGGCGGTGATGGTTATAGAGTGGAGGAGAATGATGGGTGTTTAACGCTCGGGTGGCATACAAGGCCGCTTATTGCCACCTCAGCTTGGCAAGTCGCCGCCACCGAGTGACGAAGTTGAAGGGAATGTAGATGTTTTAACCGAAATCCATGCAATCTGAAGGAATTGATGAGACCAGATGCGCCTGAATTAAAAAGACAATACCAAGAGTGTAACCGCTATTCTATCTTTCTGCATTTCTACTAGTTTTTTTGTAGGGTAGTGTTTTTCTAATGGAAGACTTTGTAATTTTCAAGGTTGGATCATATGGAATGGCATATATTGTTTTTCATTTATTTAGTAGTAAAAATATATAAATATAAAATTATAGTGTCCCATAGCAAGATTCAAACAATAAGAATAAGGTTTGTATGAATTTTGGTGACCTGGGAAGTGGGAACCTTTGTTGAAGCATATTTCTCCCACTAACCATGTGGCAACAATTGCACAGTTTGCTCAAGCTTTACCACTAACCATATTGCAAGAGGTTTCCCCAACTGGTCCAGTGTCTTAAAACACAACAGTATTATATGGAAACTGATCATAATCACCTGTATTCACAAGTGTTTATACAAGTATCTAAGCATTTAGCGACCTAGTTCGCAACTAACTGATTATGATTTTCAAAATACCTGGCCATTGGCAGTGATTAAACCTACAGACAAGAATGAAAGAAATTCAAGCACTTCCGTGAGACTAACAGGATTTCCATTTTCTTAAAAGTTCTTCGTATACCCCGTCTTTTTTTTCTTTGCTAAGGCTGTGTTTCAGTCTAGACAACGTGGCAGATGTGACCTTGATTCGTTTCTCAATCATACCCTCGGCATACTTAACTGCCTCTGGAAGCATGTTTGCATCACGAAGCCCATTAATCAACAGATTTCCAGTCTCCTCCAAATCAGAATCATAATTCTCTATCATGAATTTCCAAACTTTTATAGCCACATAAGGGTCCCCAATGTCAAGAAAAATCTTAACCGCCGCAATGCAATCTGCTTTACTTGGGAAAAACTCATTTTTAACCATTTCGTTGAACAACACCGAAGCATCTTTCAACTTCTTATTCTTGATCAAGAAATGAAACAACACATCATATGATTGCGCATCTGGAAATGCCCCAGTGAAAACCATCTCATCCAACATCTTCTTCGCCATATCGGTATAATTCTTGGAACAGTACAAAGTGATCATCAAATTATATATCTCCGTATCAGGCATAATCCCAACTTTCTCCACCATCGCCTTCCAAATCAACTCAGCACCCCTAACATTACCAACTTTCTGAAAATGGCCGAGTGCATCCCTAAAAAACTTCATCCCTGGATAACACTTCTTCTCTAGCAGTATATCGACATGCCTCAAAGCCTCACTAATCCCATCCTTCCCTTTAATCAAAGTATTCAAAAACGAATCATAAGCCGGTACATTCCCGGGATCCCACCCTACTTCCGCAATCATCTCATCAAAAGTCATTTTTGCTAAACTAGCATTCCCTTCATTCTCCCACCCTTCTAGCAAGATGGCATAACTATCCAAATCCGGCTTAATCCTACTTTTAGCCACTCTTATAAACTCCAAGCCATCAATGGTTTTACCCTCCCTACAAATAGCACTAATCAAAGTATTCAAAGCAACAATATCCCTAACGCAACCGTACTCATCCATAACTTCGAAAGTCAAAACAGCTTCCTTAACTTTATCAAATCTAACATAACTGCTGAACACAGAAGCAAAAGTAGCCAAAGAAACTAACCCTAGGTTTTTCATGGACTTGATGGCGTCCCACATAGCATCAAAGAGGCCGTTTTTGCCCAACAGGTCGACGACGAGGTTCCAGGAGTAAGGAGAATGTTGGTGTTGGAGTTGGTGGCCCGACCAACGGAAGAACTTGACGGCTTGGGAAGGGAAAGAGTAGGAGAGGCTGAGAACGTTTTCGACGTCGTGCTGGGTGATGCGGAGGCCGGTGTCTTCCAGAAGGTTCTCGACGGCGGCGGAGGGGGTTGTGGAGATGATTTCGCAGAGGAGTTTGACTTTGGGGTTGAGGTTAGGGGCGGTTTGGTAGGAAGGGAAATTTGGGGGTTTTGGGGGTGATGGGGAACGCTGCGAATGTGACCTTTTCCTGTCTTTCGCCATTCTTAGGGATTTTCCCTTCGATTTGCGCTCAACCCTTTACAGAGACATTGAATTCAATGGAGTTTGGAGGAGGTAGCGTCGAGGGCTTTGAGTTTTGATAAAGGAAGAAGATCGTTCCTATTCGGCAGTGGAAAACACAGTGAAATTTGAGAACAACCTAAAAGATGACGTTTTTAGGGTAGACTACATTAAACCGTCACTAACGTTTAAGCAATTTTCATTTTTTACCAACAAAGTTTGAAATGTTACATAATAACCACTGATATTTTTTATTTTTAACAAAACAATCCCTCAATCGTTAAATTATTAAATTTCATTATTTAGATCACGAAAATCGGCGTGACATGTTAATTATTGTCATATATTTTTCTAAAATATTTGATTTACTAAAAATACTTTTTTAATCCTTTTATTTAAAAATTCATAAATTTCTTTCTTACACGACAAAAGCCTATAAAACTCATAAAAAAGCATAAAATAAGAGATTTAATATAATTTGACATTGCCTATGTCTACCAATGAGAGAAATGATAATTTAATATAAATATAAAGAGTACAAATCCATAAAATTGATTATCCAAAAAAAAAAAACAAATCCATAAAATTCTCTTATACCCAAACTTTATATATATTCCAAAATTTAATGCATCACAAACTACTGTTCTAATATTTCTACAAACTTTACAACATAACCTTAAAAGTTAGAATCATCGTGAAAAATATTGCATCTCTCTAAAATAATTTTTCCTTAAAATTCTATATGTTAAAGAAAATCGATCACCAAAAATTTTATTACATAAGTATTATTATCTAAATAAACTAAATCATCAAATAATATTCACAATTAAAATTCTTACTTAAACAAACTTAATCATTAAATATTTTTTAATCAAAAAACAAAAAAAAAATTAATCATTAATTAAAATTTGAATCGATATGAAACATCTTTATCCATAAGTTGGGTCTTAAAGCATAAGGATCTTAAGCCCTTTTCTTAGGTATTTAGTCGAACCAGAATTCTTAGTCTACCGGTCCAACCATTAACCATTGAGCCGATCATTTCCTCTCGTTTCATGAAGTGTTCTCGAGTGAACTTCGACAAAGTTTATGCCATAATCATTACCTAAGTTTTATTTCCCCAAAATTATTTCAGAAACAGAAATACATACGGTTTTGTTCCTAGGAATGACGTAATCTATTTATTTTTCATTTTATGTTAGCCAAAACTCTATTTTGAAGTAAAATATTTATTGAATATTAGAATACTTTCGTGTTTTTCCTTTGCGAAACGCTACTGAAATGAGAAATTTTATTTATTTAGTATGATTTTAGTGTTTTTCTTCTTCAATTTGTCAAAATATCTTGTCCATGGTTTATGGATTACCTTAGTCCAAGTCGCCTAGGTAACCAAAGGGGCATTCGGATACTCATTCATAGGATTCATGTCTCCTTCATGTTGAACCAAATTCTATGTCCAAAATCCTTTTGAAGACTCGAGAAATTTCCTCTTAGGCATTTGGATATCACATGGACATATGGAATCCTTGTGAGAGAGAAAAAAAACAGAAGCACATACTTTAAATCTTTAATGTCTTTTTTTATACATGCCATATACTTAACATTACACGAAGTTGTAATATTATTAGATTAAGGGATCAAGAAAAAAATATGAGGTGCATGGCTTTGATGCATGGAGCTCTCTCAGTTATAATTAACTCTTTATGATTTCTTTGCAACTTCACATCTTGCCGGATTATGTTGACACAATCATTGATGAAATGTTGAATTTGTTCATGATGAGTTGCTTAATGAAACGATACGTATTTTCATTGAACCCTAAAACTTGCAGTTCAGTAGCAACACTATACACATGAATGTTAGTGATTAAACTTCTGCAAAGTCGAGAGAAACATAAGGAAATTATACATAACATTGTAAATAATATAGGGTTTATCTGATTTAACATGAGGGTTTTTATAGTCTGAAAAGCCAGTTGAAAGGTAGGAGAAAGCTCTCTAAAGCCCTAACCTATATTATCACCTCTTTTGCTATTTACAATTGGAAAACAAGAAGAAAGAAAGAAGCCTAAATTAGCTGCAAAAATACTCGGATACCGGAAGAGATGGATGAATCCTTCATCAGCTCCAAGTTTGCAGTAAATACTTGTTTAATCATGCCAGCAAAGAAGCATAACAACACATCTTCTGATAATGTACAGCCTTCCTTTTTGTTGTCTGAGATACCCTCCAAGCCTTCTGCATGAAACCTTCTTCTTGGACTTTCCCATGGCTGCTGCTGAACTGCTAGTAGTACCACTGCTGAAGCTTATCTTCATGTTTAAACTCCCTTTGATCTTTTGGAAATGGCAAAAGGTTGGAAATGTTGTTTTTGTGAGATTGTTTGAAACGAGAGCAGATGGTATGCCTTTTTATAGAGGGAGGGCGTGGTCCAGATTCTTGCACCTCAGCTTCCTATGAATCAAAAACAAAAATATGAATATTACTGTCGCAACCGTCTTTCGGTCGGGCCCGGAATTGGGCTTCGACTTGGATTAAATGGATTGAAGTCGCCACCGATCATTTTAAAGCGATATTAGGTAGATCGGACACCATCTTACCTGATCTGCGTTGTACCAGAAACGTGTCAGGTTCGGGAGTCGGTTACGATCAAGGAAGGATTAGCACCCTTGAACCGCCCTTTCGGTACCAATTAATTTATCGGTTGCCTTTAATTACGAAAATTAGAATTTAAGTTAAAATTTAAATTATTCGATTCGAATCACTCACCTTTGATTGACTGAAATTATCCTAAAAATATCAGATTACTGTTAAATAATAGAATAAAATAAAATAAGATGAGATGAGAAAAAATATTAAATAAAAAATATTGAAGAGATTAATGATTAAATTAAAGTTAATTGAAGGTTGTCAAGAGAAAAAATCAAAGTTAGGGTACCAATTTAAAGTAAACAAAGATGTTTTTTAATTAATTGAACACTGCACATTCAAACAATTAAATAGCATTGGTCTACTGCCATTATTGAAATGTTTACAAGCTGAACTCAGTTTATTCAAAAAAGATGCCAAATGGAAGGCAATATAAAACCCACAGTGGAGATTCAGGTTCAAAAGTTGGCATATGAAGATCCAACGTGCAGTTGAAAACTCACTCCATCATGTATCACATCATAAATATCCTTAAGAATTGAACTAAAGCTAGAGTTATCATAAATATCCTTAAGAGTTGAACTAAAGCTAGAGTTATTGGCTGTAACAAACACCATTCCCAGTGTTAAATCCGAAGCATGACAAAACCACCAAAAACTGAAATACATATAAATAGCAAGCTGAAATTCTTGGGAAGAATAAGCAGAAAATGGTAGTAAATTGAGAGGCAGATACCATCATTCCTAACCAGGAGGCCATCATATATTCTACAACTGGAACGGGAGTCACGAAACTGAGGATAATCTTTTAACTTAGAAACAACAAATGATCTACCAATTGATCTGCGAAGAAGGAAAGTCGTTCCTGCACCAAAAGTTACACCAATGGAATCCTCTATGGTTTGAAAACTTCAAATAACAGGGGTTTGAACTCCAGGTGCTCGAAGAAAATCCTCGGTGCCGTTTGCGTCCTCATCAGCCCCAACAGCCCCACGCGAGCACCAAACTGTACAGCTCTCCTGCATTATCGGTTACAAAAGCAGCAGCCATGCCAACAGCTCCCAGAAAGTCTCAACAACCCCGGACTTGATGGATCACTCTTGATATGTTATTGTGCCATCCATGCACGACCTCGGGTTGCCACACATTCAAAGATACCGAGGTATTAGCGAGATTCATGGAAGGCCCGGTGTAACCAGTACCGGGCACGATTATCGCCACGATTGAAATGGTGAGCAACCATGTCTTGAATATTGCACTCTGTGGACCTTCAAGAATGATAAAAAGAACAGCAAAGGTAATTACAAAAATCAAAAGGCCCTCGGCAATGGCTCCGGTGTGTATCTACTTTCAGAGATGGTTCTACTTTCGTCTTTTTCGAATCAGAGGTTGCATCTACATCAGAATGTGAAGAAGATAACCAAGCTTTTGTGTCGTGGAATACTAGATTGGTTCTCAATGTCACTCCCTCAAACAATAGTCGATTTCGCGGTGACAGCGAAAGTCTCCTCCCGGTGGTCGCGGACACGCCCTGTTTCAAAGCCTCGCACCAACATAACCTCCTCTACATGCTTCAACTATAGTGAGAATGTAGGTATTTGTTTGTAGAAATATATCTACGTAAGTGTTGGAAATTGAATATAGGATGAAATGAGGACTTGGTGGTCTGAGGAACATGACCCACACCCATTTGATGAAGCTGATAACTGGTTTACAAAGGGTGATGAAACCTAGTGAACTGATGACGAAGGTCACCATGAAATCAGGGGTCTGGCTTTCCATTTGATACTGGAAAGTGGAAAGTGGAAAGTGGGAACCATGGAAGGAAGAGAAAGAAGGCAAAGAGCAAGAACCCCTACCTCATGTATATTTTATCACTCTGTCCCTTTTAAAAAATCATTTACTCCCCCTTCATAAGGCCATTGGATCACCTTTTTATATCATGACTTCCACTTTACTACCGAAAATTTTGGAAAAAAATCATGGAGAGCAATCAAATACTTCTCCTTTGATTTCGGCGGTGGATTCTTCCCCCACTAACAGAAAATGGCCTTCTCTCCCAGAACTACCTGCCTTGCTGGCCTCTTTATGTGGCTAAAAAATCTGATTTTGTTTTCTCTGTTGTTGGCACCTTCGAAACAACTGAGCAGGTGAGACAGATGGCAAGCATAGGCTTATGCGGTTACACGTACGAATCTGAGCGGTTCGGGCTGGGATTTGTAAAACAAAATTAATAGTATTAATAATAATAATATAATAATAATAATAATATTAATAATAATCTATTATATATATAAAAAATTCAAAAAAAAATTATATTATATTACTATAAATATATATATATATATGGGAAAAAAACATATCCGAACGAAAATAAGTGTTTACAGCTGCCCCTCCTTGTCTTTTTTCGTGGAACGAAAAATAGGGCAAAGATAAAAAGACACAAATTTTCGTTCGGTAGAGTTAAAGAATAACTCCCTGTCGAAGTCGAGTCCATCTTGAAATGATATGGAATTGAAGCCGTAATTCGGAATATGAAACCGGAATGTGGCTTCTCGTTGCCAAATTGTAGTCAACATCGGTCTTCTTCTCGGTTTAAAGACCTTGGTTTCAAAATTCATATGGAAAATAGTTCTTTGACTCCACCATGCTGTTGATAGGCCCTCGAGCTGAATGAAATCGAACTCGAAGGGTCTTCGTTGACAGATAACTTTTCTCGACTTAAGCTATGCTGCCGGAAAACAGTTTCTTGACACTAAGGCACGGCTAACCCAAGTCTTCTTCTTGACTTGAAAACCTCGACTGCAACCGGACAATAGTGTGATTGATGTGTCATCGAGCTGAACGAAATCGAACTCGATAATTTTGTTGATAGATAGCCCTTTTTGCCTTGAGCTATGCTGTAAATGATTTGCCTTGGAGCTGAGCGTAGTCGATCTCGAAGGTCTTTGGTCACAAATAACCCTTCTAGCCTTGAGTTATGCTGTAAATGATATGCCCTCGAAGCTGAGTGTAATCGAACTCGGGGGTCCTTGGTAGATAGCCTTTCTCGACTTAAGCTATGCTGCAAATGATGTGCCTTGGAGCTGAGCGTAGTCGAACTCGAAGGTCTTTGGTTGGCACGATTCCCTTCGTCGTGAAGTTGAAACCGCAGATGGCCCCTTCGTTGTGAAGTTGAGCCACGAATTGGATATCCTTCATCGTGAAGTTGAAATCCAAGTAAGTTGTATTGTTCCAGGTCCAATATCCTCCGCCGTGAAGTTGAAATTGGCTCTGGAACTGGGAAATTATTTATTGACAACCAGCGGTCCCTTCGTCGTGAAGTTGAACTTACATTGTCTGGAGTCCAATATCCTTCGTTGTGAAGTTGAAATTGGGAAATTGTTTATTGACAACCAGCGGTCCCTTCGTCGTGAAGTTGAACTTGCGTTGTCTGGAGTCCAATATCCTTCGTTGTGAAGTTGAAATTGGCTCTGAAATCGGGAAGTTGTTTGTTGACAACCAGCGGTCCCTTCGTCGTGAAGTTGAACTTACGTTGTCTGGAGTCCAATATCCTTCGTTGTGAAGTTGAAATTGGCTCTGAAATTGAGAAGTTGTTTGTTGACAACCAGCGGTCCCTTCGTCGTGAAGTTGAACATGCGTTGTCTGGAGTCCAATATCCTTCGCTGTGAAGTTGAAATTGGCTCTGAAATTGGGAAGTTGTTTATTGACAACCAGCGGTCCCTTCGTCGTGAAGTTGAACTTGCGTTGTCTGGAGTCCAATATCCTTCGTTGTGAAGTTGAAATTGGCTCTAAAATTGAGAAGTTGTTTGTTGACAACCAGCGGTCCCTTCGTCGTGAAGTTGAACATGTGTTGTCTGGAGTCCAATATCCTTCGCTGTGAAGTTGAAATTAGCTCTGAAATTGGGAAGTTGTTTATTGACAACCATCGGACCCTTCGTTGTGAAGTTGAACTTGCGTTGTCTGGAGTCCAATATACTTCGTTGTGAAGTTGAAATTGGCTCTAAAATTGAGAAGTTGTTTGTTGACAACCAGCGGTCCCTTCGTCGTGAAGTTGAACATGCGTTGTCTGGAGTCCAATATCCTTCGCTGTGAAGTTGAAATTGGCTCTGATATTGAGAAGTTGTTTGTTGACAACCAGCGGTCCCTTCGTCGTGAAGTTGAACATGCGTTGTCTGGAGTCCAATATCCTTCGCTGTGAAGTTGAAATTAGCTCTGAAATTGAGAAGTTGTTTGTTGACAACCAGCGGTCCCTTCGTCGTGAAGTTGAACATGCGTTGTCTGGAGTCTAATATCCTTCGCTGTGAAGTTGAAATTGGCTCTGAAATTGAGAAGTTTGTTGACAGACACTTCTTCTTTGAGTTGAATATCCTTCGTTGTGAAGTTGAGATCCAAAAGATGGATGTTGCTTGTGTGCACGATTCCCTTCGTCGTGAAGTTGAAACTGCGGGTGACCCCTTCGTCGTGAAGCTGAGTCTGGAATTGGATATCCTTTGTCGTGAAATTGAAATCTGGCTTGAAAGTGTTAACTGGAAACATACTGCTCATGGTTGAGTTTGTGTCGAACTGGATTTGTTTTGAACTGGTTCTCGAACCTATCTGAAATTGGTTCTAAGATGTCAAGTCGGTTGAGGTGTAGCTTCTTACTGCAGAGTTAATCAACCACCATCATTCTTTGAAGGCGCTTGAGAATCGAGTATCCTTCATCCTGAAGTCAAAACTTGACTCTAAAAGCTGCAAAAACGTGTATGCTAAAATGATGAATGTGATGCACCTAAGTATGTTTAAGATGCATGCAATATGAATGAATTATGTGTTATCTTCTGGATGGAGTCTCGTGCTTTGTCTGTCAATCAGGTCCTTGGAATGGATCGTGCCCCATTTGCTTCCCGAGCTTTGGCTTTACAGACCTTTCATATCTGAGACTGTTCTGCTTGAAAATGTTTTTCTCCTTTTTCTTGTTTTAGGAGAGAGACATGATAAAAATGTTGTAAAATATTGTTCGCAATTGAATCAAATTGTAAATGTGAGTTCAAAAAATATCAAAGGAATCAAGAGCTCTTTTAATGCTTTCAGAGTTACAAATCTTTGACAAATGTTCAAATGGATGAGTTGGCTTTAGGTTAGCCTCCTTTCTAAGGTTTTGGTAACCCAAAATGTCATTTTTTTTAAATATCGAAATATGCTTTGGCATTTCATTTGGGTGCGGACATAATGACGCAACTATAATGACCAATTACTAGACATTTTATTTCGGTCCTCTGAAATCTTCCATTTGTTCAAGCTTTGTAGGCTCCTCCAACAAAGGCAGTGCGAAAAATATCGGTCTAAAAATGAAATTCTTGAGTGCTCATGTGTAGTCGACTATAACAGGTGTTCCTTAACTCCCTTAGTCCAACATTACCGAAAATTTCTTGCTCAGATAAATTTGATTTAATTTTCCATTGTCTGGCTAGCTGAATCCATAAAGTCGAGGCGTTTAACCAATTACTTTAGAGGGACAGCTTAACATTATAATCACTTTTATCAGGTTTAACTGAAGGGTTCATCTCATCACAAAGTCTTTGGCCTGACAAAAGCAGTGGAGCAAACACCGAATTGCCAAGTGTCCGAGCAATGTCATGGTTTGAATACAATCTATTCATAAAGCCAGGGCTTTCGAGTTTCCTCTGTAACCAATTGCCTTAGTGGAATAGCTCAGTTTTACGGATTTAATTTCTTAATATTGTCAAGAAGAACCTGTTATAGTCTAGGTGTTTGTTGAAAGCAAAAAATTTCATCTTTAGAGTTCAATTTTCAAGCAACTGACCTAAACTAGATTCACTTACTCGACTATTCCATCTGTGAAGATCATTATCATCACTGAACGTCTTAAATAAAAAGTATAATAATGTCATATGCAAAAGGATGCCCCATGTTATCCGCACCTTATGAAAGGAAAATGTTATATTGGTTAATTACAAGAGCAGGGTACGGTGTTTGAGTGTATATTCTGGGTAAAGTCAAATTCCTTGTTTTAAATACTTCGTCAAAGATATGTAACTTTGAACCATTTCAGAGTTTCTTAATTCAGATGATATTCAAATAATTGCAAGTTTGCAAATGTGATTCATTGCTTAACATCTTTAAAGTAACATAAATTTATTTAAAAGTCCTTACAAAAACTTGAGAAAAAAATGAAAAAACAAATTCAAACAAAATGTCTCAAATGATGAAATGGTCTTCCTCACTTGGATGCCCTCAAGTTGCTTCATGAATTTCTCTGGATATGGTGACACCACGTGTGCATCAAACAACTGTTGGTAAAGCTCCTTATATGTCATAGGATCAAAATGTTCTCATTTTTGATGAGACATGTGAATGTAAAAAAAGGAAAAATAATGTGAATGTAAAGAAAAATAACAAAATGCACAATATGTCTGAATGCATGATGCATGAAATGTTCGAGGCATTGATCCAAAAAATGTACCTGTTATTATAAATAATCCTTATTGGGGCAAAAGTGTTACGTCTTAAGAGACAAAAATATTTTGAAGGCATAGACCCCGAACAGCTTCTGATAGGTTGACTAGTCTTCTGCCTTCGTCTGTCACCGGTTGAATACCCTGTCAAACCGTTCCGGCTCCTTTGGCTAAAATGTGCAAATAACGAGCTGCTTGCCCCCAAAAGGTCTCGAAGGACTGCATCGCCGGCTTTCACTCTATGTCGAGCTTGTTCCAAACGAAAGTGCCATCGGAGCCCTCCACCCAAAGTTTATCGACTTGTTTCTAGAATTTATCAATAATGATCTCTAGCTTAGCTAGGGTTTCGCCATCTTGATCTCGCAGTTTTCGAAAGGACTCTCCGGGTCAGTAACATTTTCCTCGTCTTGCCCCTGCACCCTTTGCCTCCGAGTATTCTTTGACCACGGCTGGACTTCTGAGCTTTTCATCTCTTTGTATTACAACTCCTTTGTCCATTAATGCAGATTATTCATGTTTTAACAAACACATTTTTGGGGATCAACACTTCTTTTAAATGACGTGAATGATAAAAAATGCAAAAGAACAAAAATGAAAGGAGAAAAAAAAGGTTAGTGAGATAAGGATAATAATAAAAAAATGAAAATGAAAAAGTCCTACCCCACATGCTTATTATTCTTACTCGGACATGATCTCTATCCCTCATGCTAATTTCAAACAAATCCTAACCGCATATTTGTCTAGTTCGCATGCTTTGAGCAGAAAATAAAGTAGGAAATAAAAACAGCTTAGGGTTTGAAATAAGGTTTTGGGGTGAGCTCTAATTCCCTGCACTCTCCCGGTTTAGGTTCTAAAAAGGTACTCGAGTTCTCCTTGCCGGTGCCCCCTTGGGCTTGCCAGACCCTTAGTCCTAAGCCTATTACAAGCTTGTGTGGACTAAGTTAAACTCGAGAGGACACATTCCCTTATGCCCGCACGGTGAATAAATTCACACGAAGACATAAGGTATATGAATCCCGAAGGCTACTTGCTAGGCATATGCGGTGAATAAATTCACACGAATGCGTCGCTTTCACCCCCACTTAAAACGGGTTCGGAGCTCGGGTTTAGAGCTTAGAGATGACAATTTTGAAAAAAATCTGAAATCATTAAAAAACATCAGTACAAATATTTATTTGAAACAAAATAATCAAAGATAAATAATTGGAATCGATTAAATAAATTAAAATTTAACATTTTCGCATAAAAAAACAACCAAAAATTAATTTCGGCCTGACTCACTTACCTGGTCCCCAGCGGAGTCGCCAAGCTGTCGCAACCGTCTTTCGGTCGGGCCTGGAATTGGGCTTCGACTTGGATTAAATGGATTGAAGTCGCCACCGATCATTTTAAAGCGATATTAGGTAGATCGGACACCATCTTACCTGATCTGCGTTGTACCAGAAACGTGTCGGGTTCGGGAGTCGGTTACGATCAAGGAAGGATTAGCACCATTGAACCGCCCTTTCGGTACCAATTAATTTATCGGTTGCCTTTAATTACGAAAATTAGAATTTAAGTTAAAATTTAAATTATTCGATTCGAATCACTCACCTTTGATTGACTGGAACTTTCCTAAAAATATCAGATTACTGTTAAATAATAGAATAAAATAAAATAAGATGAGAAAAAATATTAAATAAAAAATATTGAAGAGATTAATGATTAAATTAAAGTTAATTGAAGGTTTTCAAGAGAAAAAATCAAAGTTAGGGTACCAATTTAAAGTAAACAAAGATATTTTTTAATTAATTGAACACTGCACATTCAAACAATTAAATAGCATTGGTCTACTGCCATTATTGAAATGTTTACAAGCTGAACTCAGTTTATTCAAAAAAGATGCCAAATGGAAGGCAATATAAAACCCACAGTGGAGATTCAGGTTCAAAAGTTGGCATATGAAGATCCAACGTGCAGTTGAAAACTCACTCCATCATGTATCACATCATAAATATCCTTAAGAATTGAACTAAAGCTAGAGTTATCATAAATATCCTTAAGAGTTGAACTAAAGCTAGAGTTATTGGTTGTAACAAACACCATTCCCAGTGTTAAATCCGAAGCATGATAAAACCACCAAAAACTGAAATACATATAAATCGCAAGCTAAAATTCTTGGGAAGAATAAGCAGAAAATGGTAGTAAATTGAGAGGCAGATACCATCATTCCTAACCAGGAGGCCAGCATATATTCTAAAACTGGAACGGGAGTCACGAAACTGAGGATAATCTTTTAACTTAGAAACAACAAATGATCTACCAATTGATCTGCGAAGAAGGAAAGCCGTTCCTGCACCAAAAGTTACACCAATGGAATCCTCTATGGTTTGAAAACTTCAAATAACAGGGGTTTGAACTCCAGGTGCTCGAAGAAAATCCTCGGTGCCTTTTACGTCCTCGTCAGCCCCAACAGCCCCACGCGAGCACCAAACTGTACAGCTCTCCTGCATTATCGGTTACAAAAGCAGCAGCCATGCCAGCAGCTCCCAGAAAGTCTCAACAACCCCGGACTTGATGGATCACTCTTGATATGTTGTTGTGCCATCCATACACGACCTCGGGTTGCCACACATTCAAAGATACCGAGGCATTAGCGGTATTCATGGAAGGTCCGGTGTAACCAGTACCGGGCACGATTATCGCCACGATTGAAATGGTGAGCAACCATGTCTTGAATATTGCACTCTATGGACCTTCAAGAATGATAAAAAGAACAGCAAAGGTAATTACAAAAATCAAAAGGCCCTCGGCAATGGCTCCGGTGTGTATCTACTTTCAGAGATGGTTCTACTTTCGTCTTTTTCGAATCAGAGGTTGCATCTACATCAGAATGTGAAGAAGATAACCAAGCTTTTGTGTCGTGGAATACTAGATTGGTTCTCAATGTCACTCCCTCAAATAATAGCCGATTTCGGGGTGACAACGAAAGTCTCCTCCCGGTGGCCGCGGACACGCCCTATTTCAAAGCCTCGCACCAACATAACCTCCTCTACATGCTTCAACTATAGTGAGAATGTAGGTATTTGTTTGTAGAAATATATCTACGTAAGTGTTGGAAATTGAATATAGGATGAAATGAGGACTTGGTGGTCTGAGGAACATGACCCACACCCATTTGATGAAGCCGATAACTGGTTTACAAAGGGTGATGAAACCTAGTGAACTGATGACGAAGGTCACCATGAAATCAGGGGTCTGGCTTTCCATTTGATGCTGGAAAGTGGAAAGTGGAAAGTGGGAACCATGGAAGGAAGAGAAAGAAGGCAAAGAGCAAGAACCCCTGCCTCTTGTGTATTTTATCACTCTGTCCCTTTTAAAAAATCATTTCCTCCCCCCTTCATAAGGCCATTGGATCACCTTTTTATATCATGACTTCCACTTTACTACCGAAAATTTTGGAAAAAAATCATGGAGAGCAATCAACTACTTCTCCTTTGATTTCGGCGGTGGATTCTTCCCCCACTAACAGAAAATGGCCTTCTCTCCCAGAACTACCTGCCTTGCTGGCCTCTTTATGTGGCTAAAAAATCTGATTTTGTTTTCTCTGTTGTTGGCACCTTCGAAACAACTGAGCAGGTGAGACAGATGGCAAGCATAGGCTTATGCGGTTACACGTACGAATCTGAGCGGTTCGGGCTGGGCTTTGTAAAACAAAATTAATAGTATTAATAATAATAATAATAATATAAATATAATAATAATAATAATAATAATAATAATAATAATAATCTATTATATATAAAAAAAATTCAGAAAAAAGTATATTATATTACTATAAATAAATAAATATATATATATATATATATATGGAAAAAAACATATCCGAACGAAAATAAGTGTTTACAATTACAAAAAAAAAAAAAAGACTCCATTTCTTTGTCTAGCTTTGAATATGACGCGTAATCATATGCAGTATATTTAGTGTGGGAATTACTAGCCCAAGACAACTGGTCGGCCATTGATGAAAAACTTGAAACTTTAAAGGATGGGGAGAGGGCATGCATGTTTTCATGAATGTGATCTGACTTTCGTTTTTCGATTTATATATAGATTTCCTGATTATCTTAACATACTCATTATTTTAGTTATTGAGCTAAGAAAAATAAATCAAAGCCCAAAACTCAAGATATTGCAAAGGAATCTGAGTGACTTGAAAGTAGAAAATACATAAATGAATGTAAAATAAACTAAGAACACAGCATGCTATTCCCACATGTTTTGTCTCGTGCTCCACACCCATATCACCAAAGCTGCTTCAATGGTTTCACTTATACCATAATGATGGGGATTAATCTATTATCCTTGAGTGTTTTAGATTCAATTCAGTTCTGAAAATGCTCAGCTTTGACCAAACATCTGCCTAAATTCAAGGCAGTCTTGGTCCCTTTAAAATGTTGCTTACAGCTAGCTATTTGTTCATTCTTCCGTAATTGTCCTAAAGATTTGTTGGAGCTAATCTTTGGTGTTCAATTCTCAAAACAATATATCGACTCTGCTTTAATATTGACCGGGGTATAGTTCCCAATGTTGATCAAGATTATAGAAAAGACGCTCATATAACATAATCTCACATAACATAATACTAGATGATAATTTCGACCGACTACATAGAAATCAAAATCGTAATAAGAAAAAGTTTTACAATTACAAAATATACACTTAAAAGTCAAAAAATTAATCGAATTGATTCAAACTTAAACCCAATCTAATTTTATTTTTCACAAAAGGTTAATATCATAAATGCACACAATTAAATCATATTTGATCAAATCCAAATCAATCCGAATTCAAAATAATTAAATATAAAAATCAAAACGAATTGAATTGAATTGAATTAAAATTAAATATAAATTTTAAAATTATTAATCAAATTAATGCCAATCAATTATTAATTTAATTTTATAGCTTATTAGTAGCATTTTGATTTTGCGATAAAATATGCAAATATTGTTGGTTATGTTATAAATTTATTATATTCCTCTTTACACGTTTTGGGGTGTTCAACGTTAATTTTTAATATTGAGATGCTGGAAAATTAAGATTGAAAAGTTATTTGGAATCGAATTTCAAAATTTGGTAAACTTTGAGGTGGAATTTGAACAGTCCAAGAAAATAGGGGACTTGTTTGCAAGTTATTAATGTAAGAGCATCATTTGGGTAAGTTATGTTAATGCTGGAAATTTGTATTAGTTTGCTGATTTTTGGAATTTAATATTGAATTGAGTTTATTAAATTGGATGGTTAAAGTTGAAAAGTCTAAGATAGTTTAGGATGAATTTACAAGATTTTGAATGTTTAAGTGTTGATTTGAATGTTTTATGAAAGTGCTGGAATTTCATGTGAATAATGTGATATGATCATAATAGTGAAGGGTTATTATGAATTTAATGAAAAATTTGAGGTGAATTTTAGAAAGAATTCAAAATTTTGGTTTAAATGTGTAATTGGTAAAAGTTGAGGGATTTAAGTTGGAAATATATATTTATGGAAGCTAAAGTATATTTTGAGAAGTTTGAATTTTGGATGAAAGCATAATTTTAGTTTGTATCGATTTAGTATCGATTTTTTTTATAGACTTTTATATTTTAAGTTTAAATTATGTTAGTACGATACTATCATATAGTTGAACATTTTATATTATTATGTTATTTTGTCAGACTAAGATAAACCTAGCGATTTGAACGACCCGAAAGGAAAGGAAAAAGTACATGAATAAAGAATTTGCATATAAAGATTCGGTAGTGAGGCAAAAGTGAGTGCAGTTTATTTATTTAATTATTTTGATCGATGACGACTTGCAATAAGTTAATCTCACATTATTTATTTCAAAAATATGAATTATGTTTTGATTATGGAATTATATCTGTAATATTTTAGTTAGTTTTATAAATGATTTTGGGTATGAATTGTCCATGTCATGTTTTACGAGTATGATATGAATATAATTCTGATTTTGATATGATTTTTATTAAATGATTATGAATTGAAATGAAAACACATTATATGTTGTATTGAGAGTCAAAGGTACAATTAACATGTCGTGAGGTTGAGTGATTATATATTGATTTTGACATACTGTGGTGTACCGATGGGTACATTAGTATATATATTTCATTGTGATTGCACTTTCTGTGCATATTGTGATTTATGATGTAATAGCACTGTGTGTGCTTATATGTTCTGATTATGATAATAGCACTTAGATGTTTATTGCGCACACTTGTCTAACTCGCGTATTTTATTTTATCTTAAATATACTTTGTGATGTGAAAATGAAACATAAAAGTTCTTAAAAGTATCTGAGTGAAAAGGAATGTTGACTGATTATTCTGTTTGACATGAACTATTATGATTTTGTAAATAATCTTAAGATGATTATTTTCAGGTTTATGATAAAAATACATCATTAGATATTCGGTTTGAATATTCTGAAAGTTTTGTCTGAATTATTTTTAAATATTTTTATATATTTTGATACTTTATTTATTTATTCTCACCTTTAGTATTATTGTCTCACTAAGTTGTACTTAGCGCGTGATGGTTTTCATACATTGGGTTTGATAGAGATACGAATGTATTATAAGGAGTCTCCTGAGCATTTTGTGAAGAGCATCTATAATATCAATATCAGTAAGGCATATTTGATGTTTCTTTTGACTAATAGTGGCATGTATAATTATATTATTAGTTTGTTTTATCAATTTTTTGATTAAATGGTTTGTAATAGTAAATTAGAATTGTTTATTTTGACTAGTTTATGTTGACGAAAACGGGTAAAGAAAACGAAAGAACACGAGAATTTTACGAGGTTCGACAATGTGCTTACGTCCTCGGTGCCTAGGCGGCGCTAGAATTTTATTCAATGATGTTTTAGGTCTAGGTTACATCTCTATTTATAATAGAAAACCCTGGTACATAATTACAAAATCAACCCTGTACCGTACCGCGGGGGCTACGCCCCCGCACCCCAACCCACATAATTTATAACCCCACAACGAAACTTTCTTTGTAAGGACAGTTGATGTTCGCTTCGCTCACTCCGCTCCATCTCCTGTCCTCTTTACTAGTATATTTATGAGCCATGCCTAACAAATCTCCACCTTGGCGAATATCCTGCCCCTTGGAAACTTCAATGTGGGTTGGGTTACCTTGCTTCTTTAACAACTCGAAAACATTCAACAAGTCCAAGCAATGCTTGAACTTGTCTGTCGTAACTGGCTTGGTGAACATATCAGCAGCATTCTCATCAGTATGTACCTTCTGAAACAAAACCTCTCCAGATGCAACCAACTCTCTGATCTTGTGGAACCTTACATCAATATGTTTAGTTCTAGCACGATACACCTGATTCTTAGCCAAGTGAATAGCACTTTGATTATCACAAAGCAACTTAACTCCACCTTGTTGAACACCCAACTCCTTCACTAAACCAGTAAGCCATAAAGCTTCTTTTGCAGCTTCAGCCGCTGCCATGTATTCAGCTTCAGTTGTAGATAGTGCCACGATAGATTGAACAGTAGACTTCCAGCAAATAGGCCCTCCACCAAGAGTAAACACATACCCTGTCGTAGATCTTCTATTATCCAAGTCACCTGCATAATCTGAATCCACATATCCTACAACCAAAGGATTATCCCGCTGACTCCCAAAAACAATTCCATGTCCCACAGTACCCTTTAAGTACCGAAAGATCCACTTGACTGCATCCCAATGTTGCTTACCAGGTTTAGACATGTACTTACAAACTTGACTAACAACATGAGCTAAATCAGGACGAGTACATACCATCGCATACATCAAGCAGCCAACAGCATTAGAATACGGAACCTTTGCCATATTTTCAGCTTCCTTATCTGTCTTAGGGCACTGTTCTGATGAGAGCTTAAAGTGATTCGCCAATGGAGTGCTAACTGGTTTCGCGCTGCTCATCGCAAACCTTTCTAGCATTTTCTCAACATAACCCCGTTGAGATAGCCGCAGTTTCCTTGAGTCTCTGTCCCTGCAAATTTCCATTCCAAGAATTTTCTTTGCAGCACCTAAATCTTTCATATCAAATTCCTGACTCAATAAAGTTTTCAAACCGATAACATCATCCATGTTCTTCGCAGCAATCAACATATCATCAACATACAGTAATAGAAAAATAAAAGAACCATCATCAAGGCTCTTAACATAGACACAACAATCATACTCACATCGGTTGTAGCCAATCTTGATCATATAGGAGTCAAACCGTTTATACCACTGTCTCGGAGACTGTTTTAACCCGTACAAAGATTTCTTCAATCTGCAAACTAAATGCTCGTTTCCAGGTTGAGTGAAACCTTCAGGTTGCCGCATGTAGATCTGCTCCTCTAAATTACCATGCAAAAAAGCAGTTTTAATATCCATCTGCTCTAAATGCAAATCCCAACTAGCCACCAATGCAAGTACTGCTCGGATTGAAGTGTGCCTGACCACAGGAGAAAAGATTTCATCATAATCAACTCCTTTCTGCTGTGAAAAACCCTTCGCTACCAAACGAGCCTTGAACTTCTCCCCCTCTTTTTCTGTTACTGCTGGTTTCTTCTTATACACCCATTTGCAACCAATCGGCTTCTTACCCTCAGGAAGGGGAACTAACTCCCATGTGCGATTGTGATTCAAAGACTCCATCTCCTCAACCATGGCTGCCATCCACTTGTCGTTTTCCTGACTAGTAACGGCATCATAAAAAGTAACTGGATCATCACTGCTAACAGTAAGTGCAAAAGATACCAAGTCTTCAAAACCCAATCTGTTCGGAGGCTTTATATTCATCCGTCTCACCCTGACTCTGGCGAGACTATAATCCTGCAAATCATCCGTAGTGGAACCACCAGAAGTCGGTTGAGAAGTTTCTGGTTTCTCAACTGGAAACTGCTCGAAATCTACCACTGTCGTGTCTTGCTTCTGCTGCAACATAGACTGTTCATAAAAAACGACATCTCTACTAATCACAACTTTCTTCGCAACTGGATCCCAGAACTTGAATCCTTTGACACCTTTCTTGTAACCCAGAAAAATGCACTCCTTCGATTTTGCATCAAGTTTGGAATCATCAGCAGGTACATGCACATAAGCAGGACAACCAAAAATCCGTAAGTTATCAAAACTAACATCATGACCAGTCCATACCTCTTCTGCAACTTTCCCAGCCAGCGATGCCCTTGGCGATCTGTTGATAAGGTAACACGCCATGTTAACAACCTCAGCCCAGAAGTGTTTGGGAAGCCCCGCATTCAACCGCAAACATCTGGCTCTTTCATTCAACGACCTGTTCATTCGTTCCGCAACACCATTCTGTTGTGGTGTCTTGCGCACTGTAAAATGCCTCTGAATCCCATGCTCCTTACAGAATTGTAGGAACTGTGAATCTGTGTACTCCGTACCATTGTCAGACCGCAAACACTTGATTTTTCGTCCTGTTTGGTTTTCTACCTCAGCTTTCCACAGCTTGAACTTCTCAAAACCTTCAGATTTCTGTTTCAAAAAATACACCCAAACTTTCCGTGAAAAATCATCAATAAAAGTAACATAGTACCTAGATCCACCCAAAGACGATGTCGTGGAAGGCCCCCATACATCAGAATGCACATAATCAAGAATCCCTTGAGTTGTGTGCTTCGCAGTCTTGAAACGGACTTTAGTCTGTTTACCAAGAACACAATACTTGCAAAAATTGAGCTTACAGCTTTTGACACCATGCAACAAGTTTCTCTTGTGTAATTCTGCCATACCACGTTCACTAAGATGAGCAAGGCGCATATGCCACAATTTTGTCGTATCATCACAGGACTCAACAGAGTGAACTCCACCTGCAACGGTACTCCCTAACAATCTGTAGATATTCCCTGCAGTCATCTTGCCTTTCATCACAGTCAATGCTCCTTTAACAATCCGAATGGTTTCTCTATCCTCGTCAGCCTTAGGGATAAAACCATTCTTATGCAAAGTGCCCAAGGAAATCAAATTCTTCTTCAAGTCTGGGATATGTCGAACACCACTCAACGTCCGAACGGAGCCATCGTGCATCTTAATTCTGACATCACCAATACCAACAATATTGCAACATCGATCATCACCCAAATAAACCGAACCAGAATTAACCGGCCTGTATGTCGAAAACCATTTCCTATTTGGCGTGATGTGATAAGAACATCCAGAATCAAGAATCCAAACATCCGTCAATTGTGTCGTTGAAATAGAAAGCATATCACCCTCACTGCAATCAGAAGTATCATCCTCGACCACGTTCACAGACTTGGATGAGCCATCACGCTTCTCATCAGTCTGCTTTTTCAACTTCGGACAGTCTCGCTTCATATGTCCCGCCTCCTTGCACTTGTAACAGTGAATCGTCTTCTTATCCCTGGATTTGGATCTGGAATTCCGCTTCCCGGACCCTGCCTTCTCTGGCTTCCGTCCACGATCTCGATTACCCTTGACATATAAGCTATCGGCTTGAGAGCTTTCCCCTGCATTCTGCTTCCGCTGGTTGTGAGCCAACAAGGCTGCAGTAATCTCCTCAACGTTGATAGTCTCTTTCCCATATGTAAGAGTAGTCACCATGTGTTCGTAAGAGGAAGACAACGAACACAACAGAATCATCGCTCTGTCTTCATCCTCAATTTTCACATCAAGCCGAGCCAGATCAGAAACGATTTGATTGAAGACATTCACGTGTTGCGCCAAATCGTGATCGTCCTGCATCTTCAGCCCATACAGCCGCTGCTTCAGATACAGTTTTGTCGTTAAGGATTTGGACATAAACTGACTTTCCAACTTCCTCCAAATTTCGTCTGGAGACGATAGATGCATGACGTGATACATGACCTCGTCCGCCAAGCATAATCGTATGGTTCCTGCCGCTCGCTGCTGCAATTCTTCCCAATCTTCCTCATCCATCGACGCCGGCTTTGTAGGTCGCAAAGCCTTCAAGATCCCTTGCTGCGCCAATAGATCCTTCACCCTCGTTTGCCATAATCCGAAGTTACTCTGACCATCGAATTTCGCGACTTCGAATTTTGCTCCTGACATCTGATACCAATTGTTGACGAAAACGGGTAAAGAAAACGAAAGAACACGAGAATTTTACGAGGTTCGACAATGTGCTTACGTCCTCGGTGCCTAGGCGGCGCTAGAATTTTATTCAATGATGTTTTAGGTCTAGGTTACATCTCTATTTATAATAGAAAACCCTGGTACATAATTACAAAATCAACCCTGTACCGTACCGCGGGGGCTACGCCCCCGCACCCCAACCCACATAATTTATAACCCCACAACGAAACTTTCTTTGTAAGGACAGTTGATGTTCGCTTCGCTCACTCCGCTCCTGTCCTCTTTACTAGTATATTTATGAGACATACCTAACAGTTTAGTTTATCGGTATTTGGTATGCATAGGATATATATAATATTATGTTTTTAAATGATATGGAAATATAAGTAGATATAAATGGTTTTAAAATTGAAATATGAATATTTAAAAAAAAAAAGCAATTGTGAATAATGATATTAGTCAATTTGATGTGTCATCTATGGCTCATTTTTTTTAGATGTTTACGGTTTATGAGTGTTACATGGGTGGTTCGATTCCAATGGATATCTCCAAGCCAAAACTGAGTTACAGATCGGCTAGCCAAGCTCGCCTCGAATAATCACTTTTGATCTTGTTCAGTATCTCTCCCACTCCTGAGGCCATATCTTGCTCGAGGTGCCGCCCCAACTCAGGTTGTCCTTGGAACCTCGGTTTAGCTTAATACCTTAGTTTCATTTTGGATTTGCCAAAATGACCAACTAAATTGCAATGCGATCGATAATTCGCAACGCGATCTCTGGTATCGCAAATCAGTTTCCAGATTCGCAACGCGAACATCGACTATCGCAATGCGATTTTCCAAATTCGTTGCGATAGTCCAAGTTCGTATTGCGATAGTCCAAGTTCGTTACTATAGTCGAAGTTCGCGTTGCGATTTATTCCAAGTTCGTTGCGATAGTCCAAGTTCGCGTTGCGATAGTCAAAGTTCGCGTTGCGATTTATTCCAAGTTCGTTGCGATAGTCGAAGTTCGCGTTGCGATTTATTCCAAGTTCGTTGCGATAGTCGAAGTTCGCGTTGCGATTTATTCCAAATTCGTTGCGATAGTCCAAAATCGCAACGACTGGTGGTATTACATTTGTTTCTTAAGAATTTTCTCTAAAAAGATAGTATTCGCGCGGACGTGTCGAAGACATGTATTACCACAACCACGACCATGACCACGAGACGGACAGCGGCGGCGGCGGCGCGCGAGAGTCTCCCTTGTTCTCTATCACTCAACATAGAATTGGGAAAGTCAAACCTTAAATACCATTCCCAATAGAATTTTCAATACTATGTGGGATTGAGCCTTAAATAGTGATATTATTTGTGAATTATAGTTAATGACTTTAGTATTTGTATGAAAAATATTTGTGGTTCGTTTAGTTTTCATGCAATTCTAATTTATTTTCAATTGATTGTAATTGCACGATAACAATTTTTTTTATTCTCGCAAGTGATGCAATTCTTTTTGAATGTTTTGCTTAAAATTGCAATAATCGCGATTGATTATAGATTGACTTTTAATTATGACATATTTAATCGTATAATACTAATGCAATTGGTTGCTGATTCAGTTGTTTTAAGGTGCATGATTGTTAATTGTTTCCTGAATAATCACATTGTATTGGAAACAAATGTTGGTAATGCTCAATCCCACATAGTATTGGAAACACTATTGGGAATGGTATTTAAGGCTTAGCTTTCTCACTTCCTTGTTGAGTGATAGAGAACAAGGGGGACTCTCGCGCGCCGCCGTCGCCGCCGTCCGTCTCGTGGTCGTGGTCGTGGTCGTGGTCGTGGTCGTGGTAATACGTGTCTTCGACACGTTCGCGCGAGTACTATCTTTTTAGAGAAAATTCTTAAGAAACAAATGCAATACCACCAGTCGTTGCGATCTTCGACTATCGTAACGAATTTGTAATAAATCGCAATGCGAACTTGCACTATCGCAACAAATTTGGAATAAATCGCAACGTGAACTTGGACTATCGTAACGAATTTGGAAAATCGCAACACGAACTTCGACTATCGCAACGCGAACTTGGACTATCGCAATGCGAATATGTAAATCGCAATGCGATAGTCGAAGTTCGCGTTGCGATAGTCAAAGTTCGCGTTGCGAATCTGGAAACTGATTTGCGATACTGGAGATCGCGTTGCGAATTATCGATCGCATTGCGATTTAGTTGGTCATTTTGGAAAATCCAAAAAAATTGGTTAAAATCGTATATTATAAGGCATTTTTGGTCACTGGTCAAGTGATCTAGTTAACAAAATTAAAAGATGATCAAATTAAAATCTCTTTATAATTAAATGATCATGATGTAGTTTACCCTAAAAAGAGTGAAATAAATAGTCTCAACAGTATATGATGATTACATCTCGATAACGTTAAAAGTAGACTAAAAATATAGAATCCTTCGTCATCGTTTGCCCTAGTCAGTACTCACTCCCCTGTAATATATCTTCATTTCCTCTCTTATTTTCTCATAATCATCAACGCTATCGAGAAAAAAAGAGGTACGTTAGTTCGGACATATTCTCTCTTTTAATTATTTTTTATGGATACAAGGAGTTTATTTATTTGTTTTGATTGATGAATTGTGTGGTTTTCTAGTTTATCTTTGATTTAACTTTTAATGGTTTTATTTGGATCTGTTTGAGGTTTGAGATTCTTGTTGCTTGATTTGATTAATCAGTGTCTTATTCTTAGATTTGATCTGTTGGATTCCTAGAAATCAGGGAAAGTTTGGTTACTGAGAAAAATCTTTGTTCTGACCGAGTGTTTTACTGCTCATACTTGAAGTAGAAGAAATTACTAACCAAATAAGGTTTAAATTCGATCTGTTTGATTACCTAGAAACTGTTGAAAAGCGAAGGACAGGAGCAAGTGCTAATGGTTTACCTTCCTTGGATCTTTTTTGGTTAATAATGTATTAATGTCTATATTTTAGGTTGTACCTGTTTTTAGCTTGATCGTAAATTCAAAATTTTGGAAGAAAGGAAGAACTAAAAGTTTAAGGAGATGCTTTAGGGTACATGAATGATATTGTTTCCAATGCTTGTTCATGATTTCGATGCACTTGTTTAGAACCAACTTAGGAGATTTGTTAGAAATGTTTGTTTGGTAAATGTAAATATTTGGTATTGCAGGATCGGGTCGTAGATTGATAGAGTAAAGATTTCGATTGAGTCATCTCGAGAGGAGAATGTTTACATGGCCAAGTTAGTTGAGCAGGCCGGGCGCTATGGGGAGATGGTTGATTTCATGGAAAAAGTTGCAAAAACTGTCGACGTAGAGCTGACTGTCGAGGAAAGGAACCTTCTCTTTGTGGCTTACAAAAATGTGATTGGGGCTAGGAGGGCTTCGTGGAGGATAATCTCTTCTATTGAGCAGAAGGAAGGGTGCAGAGGAAATGAGGATCATGTTGCAACCATCAAGGAATAGGGCCAAGATTGAAGCCGAGCTTAGCAAGATCTGTGAAGGGATTTTGAGCCTTCTCGAGTCTCACCTCGTTCCATCAGCTGAATCCAAGGTGTTTTACCTTAAAATGAATGGTGATTATCACAGGTATCTTGCTGAGTTTAAGACTGGTGCTGAGAGGAAGGAAGCTGCTGAGAGCAATTTGTTGGCTTACAAATCTGCTCAGGTGGGTGAAATTGGTAATGCCATGTTGTGAATGTGTTATTTTTTCTATACTTTCTTGAGCATCCTCGGATAGAAGTTCATAACTTCTTTTTTTGTTTATGATGGCAGGATATTGCTCTTGGTGAACTAGCGCCGACTCACCCAATTAGGCTGGGACTTGCTCTTAACTTTTCTGTTTTTTACTATGAAATCCTGAACTCACCTCATCGTGCTTGCAATCTCGCAAAACAGGTGTTTATTCTCTTCTAATTTATATTGATTTCTTGTGTAATTTTGTCTCTATTGAGTTCTAACGGATATTGAACCGGATTACGCTGTTTTAGTTGGTGGTTTATTAAACTTGTCTTGCTCTAGCCCCATCTGTTTATTGAACTTATCTTTCTATAGTCCCATCTGTTTATTAAACTTCTCTTGCTATAGTTCCATCTGTTTATTAAACTTCTTTTGCTATAGCCCCATCTGTTTTACTTGGCTGTTTATTAATCATGCTCCTACTTGATACGCTTCTGATGCAACTCTGAGTGTATCTATGAGAATTACTGGTCTGAGAACCTTTTAACTCCTGAATATATTTTGTGAATCTGATTGATACTTGTGATGGTATCGAAACTGCGGTTAAAAGAAGTTCGAAGGAGTGGCGATATCTCCACACTTCTTCCCCATAAAATGTGTTGCTTTATAGCATGGAGTGAGTCCACAAGATAACATGTTGGTGATTGCTTTCTGTATTTCTTAAAACGTTTTATTGAGGTTTCTTAATTTTACCCTTTATATACATGGCGTAGATTTTAGATTGATCTTATGTGAAGATCTGGAAATATTTTCAGATATATGACATGCTCTTCATTAGGCAGGCTTTTGATGCGGCTATTTCTGAGTTGGATACATTGGTTGAGGATTCCTACAAGGATAGTAAACTGATCATGCAACTTCTTCGGGACAATCTGACTCTTTGGACATCATGGTCTCTCGCACTTTCTTGATCATTAGCTTTCTACCACGGCCTTTTAAACCTTACCTTTCTTGATCATTAGCTTTCTACCACGGCCTTTTAAACCTTTCTGCTATATTTGCTGTATTAAAAAATGATGTGTCGAAAGTCAACAGGCCAACACAGGTTACATTTACTCCCAATTCTTTTGGGGCAAGCTTGGGATGCCGGATTACTTTCTGCCGTAACTTTTGATTAAAAGCTGCACATTGCAAGTTGATTTGCATTTGCTTGAATGTGGTGTTCCATGACTGATGCCTGTCTTGTTTGATTTAGGACGAAGATGGAGACGAGATCAAGGAAGCTTCCAAACCCGAGTCGGGCGAGGGACAGCAGTGATGAGTGAAGTTCATGACATGTACTCTGTATCCTGTTATTTATGTCGCAGGTTTTACTTTTTACATAGATGCAATGTGGGCTGTTGTAGAAGAAGGTTCCGTTTTTATACATTCATCAAAACTTGAGGAGTTGAAATGATCCTTTCAGAGGGACTATAGTTATCATTATTATTGGACGAGAAATTGGTTTTGTTTGGTTTTCATGTTGTAATGCTAGAATCGAGTTGGTGAATGTTATTCCATTCCTGTTTTAAATGTCGCATTTCTGTTCCGGCATTTACCAAATGATTTTAATTATTGCACAAGAATTTGGTTGTCTGGATGATACATAACCAAAGTTAAAAATTACTTTTTGAAAAAAAATAAAGTGACGTGCGACTATCACAACAAATTTTAATAGTTCAAGAATAACACAGCATTCGCGAATCTCTTCAAGTTTATTAATTTGTATGTTGATGGTATTTAAAATTGTTTTAATCTTTTAACTAAGAGAGAATTTCATATTTTATGTGTTGTTTATCTAATAGGCTTAATACCAAAATAAGTGCTTAAATTATACTCATTTTCCCAATAGGTGCCTAAACTAATTTTCTTCTCATCTAGGTGTCTAATGTTATAAACATTACCCGTTTAGGTGCCCGGGTCGTCAACGGTGTTAATTTCTCCTGTTAAATGGCACGTGTCACAATCTAATGATTTTGAAATCTATATTTTAAAATAAAATATTACAAATATTATGATATTTATTTAAAAAAACACTAACTTTTATTATATTATATAAAAATCCCAAAATCTCAAATCCTAACCTTAATCCACAACGGCTTCCCTTTTCGGCCACCGACGTAGTTTCTACCATCCTCCTACTTTTACACCTTCGCATTTTCCGTCGATTGGCCATCGGAATCGCGTGGAATAACGATTTTAATCTTAGGGTTTCGGACGATTTAAAACATTAATTCATCATCGATCGACCTTCGATCGGTCTCGATTTCATGAGAGTTTTGGTCATCAGGTGGAGCTTCGTCGACGGCAAAAGGCAACGACCGGCATGGGTTTAGGAGTTGAAATGAATATTTTCGAAGTTTTGGGTTTATTTCAAATTTTGTATTTTTTGTTTTTTAAAAATTTTAAATATAATTTTATTTTTTATTTTTAAATAAAAAAATTTAAAATTATCATGTTGTGACACGTATCTTTTAACGGAAAAATTAACACCATTACAACCCTATGCACCTAAATGAGTAATATTTTTAACGGTAAACACCTTGATGAGATGAAATTTAGTTTAGGTGTCTATTTGGGAAAATGAGTATAGTTTGAGCACTTATTTTGGTATTATGCCTAACCAATAATATGGAATTTGGATACCCAACTTTATTATTTGCGTAATAAAACAGATTTCAACAATAAATTTTATGTATATTTGAAGGCTTAGGATTAATGTACAAATTTAAAAGTTTTACATGATTTCTAGATTATTAGATTAATTAAATTTAATAATTGAGATTAATATCTTTATACTAAGAATGTTTTATTTTTCTCTCGTAAAAATTTCATTATTTTTAACTATTAATCTAAGTTATATGTTTTATTTATTTTACAATCTAAAATTATATAAAATTTAAAAAAATTATATTATATAAAAAAATCTCGTCTCCATATTCAAATTATTATCTATTAAATTCTCATCCATAGACAAAGTGAAAGATCCGTAATATATTATATTCTGTTGGAAAGCTTGGTTTTGATGCAGTAGTCGAAAACCAATTAAAATTACAAAATTGTTTTTGGCGGTTAGGACTAGAACGGGAAAGCTCAGTAATCATTATTTTAATTTTGTAAAGGACAATAGAAAGTACGGTAAAGCAGTGAAGTGATCAGAAATCAGATAATAAAATATAAAAATGACAGGAAAATAAATAATAAGATAAACTTAAAGCATGAGCTATAAGGCTATGAGCAGTGTGTAGCGGCTACACAGTTGTGTTGTATTTAGGGTTTTAAATAAAAATAGCATTGAATTCTTTTTTTTTATTTATATTTGTTTATCAAATATTTTATCATGGGATGATGTAAGTCATTTTATATAATATTTTTTAATAATTATTGTGTGTGCTCACCTCCAAAAATATCGTCGTCGTATTTTATTAAAAGAATATTGACGTTTAATACTTCATTTAATCCATCATTTTTAAGAGTTATTTCTAATTTCTTTAAGTCTAATTAGATTAATGATTGATTATTTTATGTTAATTTTTCATCGAATTCACTGAGATAAATCAACACTTTATTACCTATTTATGTATGACAATATAGTTATGGATGATACAAATAAACTCGATAGAAGCCGATACTTATAATTTTATAACCTTTTTTTATCAAAAAAAATTCTTTTAGAATTAGTAAAGAAAATAAAATGAAAAGTTTTCTCAAAAATACTAACGGCCATCACTCAAAATTTTTGAAGTTTTTTATTTATTTATTCTTGGTGGATAAATGACGATGTCAATTTTTATACCGGCTCTTTACGGTTGATATTTCTTGTTTTTTTTTAATTTTTATATCATATTTTTGTTTTTATTTTGTTTATTTAAATTTTAATAATTATATTTTATGACACGTTTTTCTCTATCTTTATGATATATTTTTTTATTTTTATGATATATTTTTCTGTTTTTATGACACATTTTTTATCATTTGGTCATTGTTTTAATTTTTTTTTCAAGGTTGAGTTTGGCATATTTACAACCGATCAATATGGCATTTTATTTGTTATCGTGTTGATCTCTACTGCTTTAGACACTCGGATTAGATTTGGATACACAATTTATGTTCGTAGATTATTTTTTTACATCATGCGACTCTAATTTACGATTTGACGGTATTCTTTCAATATATTTATCTTCTTTTATGGTTATTTATCGATGCAATAAGATATTTTTGTATTTATATTTTGTTTGAGTTTTTTTGTTAGATTTTTTATTTCTTCCTTGTATGACCCTTACATGATATTAAGAGACTAATTTTTGTGTTTTTGATTATAAGAAATGTCTGAATTATGTTTTAATTTACGTTTATGATTATAAGCATTCGTCGTAAATAATTATATGTATATTTTTTATTTTTATCATTTTCTATCAAACATACATATATAAAATATTTATTTTAGGCTTAAATTAAAAAAATACTTATGTTATTTTTTTGTTTTAGGTATCTAAATTATTTTCCAATCAAACTAGGTACTTAAACTATTATAGGTACCGACTTTAAGTATCTCAATTATTTTTTGATCAAAATAAGTCTTTAAACTATACCCTTTTTTTCTTTCAGCCCCTAAAATATATTTATAATCAAAACAAATATCTAATTTGTGTGAAGTGTCAACATCTTATTGGTCAAAAAATAATTTTCGAACTAAAAAATATTATAACTTAAAATAATTAAATATAATAGTTTGAGTACCTAGTTTGACCAAACAAATAGTTCAAGTGCCTAAAGACTAGAGTAAAAAAGAGTATAATTAGGTCCTTATTTTTACTTTAAGTATTTATTTTATTTTTTTTATGCATTTTTATCATTTCAATTTTTTTTTAATTTATTAACAAGGCTAAATAAATGTAAATCTTCACAAAATCAAATATAGTTGTGTAATATACAATATGATAGACAAAAACATGTGGCTAAATAGTTCTCATAATTGAGGGGCAATTATATTTTACAATGGCAATGCTTAATTGTCCATGAAAAAGACTTTCAAATATAAAACAGAAAAAAAATAATGATTCAATGAAGCACCAATTCACATCGCACTAAAGCGAAAATTATTTCATATGTGTGTTGATTTTTAAGAATTAATTACAGAATTTATTTATAGGGTAAACTATACGTTTAATATTTAAACTATCAGTTTTTGTCTGTTTTAATATTTAAACTTTCAACTTTTTAAAAAATCATACTTAATGTTTGTTTCATTTAATAATCTCGTTGTTAAAAACTTAATGCGTTTAGTACCTAAAATATTAGTATTGGTCTGTTTTAGTCCCTAAAGTTTTAATTTTTTTTTCAAAACTTAACGTTAAGTTTTGAACTCGGTACTAAAATGAAACGAAAACTAAACTTTAAATATGATTTAAAAAAAATAAAAGTTTAGGTATTAAAACTGATAGTTTAAGTAATAAACGTGTAATATATCATTACTTATATCTTACTACAATTCGGATTAGGTAATGTGTTACTCTTTGATGAAAAAATAAAATAAAATAAGGATCAAAGAATAGAGAATCAAACCTAAGATACTTAGAAAACCAAACACACAACAAATCATCGAGTCAAGAGTATACGATCGTTTATAGTTAAGAATATACTTTATTATCCTCTTACTTCAAAATTTTATTTTATTCTTGCCCTTCCTCTCTATATTAAGATTATGATTATATTTAGAAATTTTCAAAAATATATTTTTATTTAAATTAAAATATAAGTTTAAGTTAAGATGTACATGTATCACAATATGATTATAGAGTAAAATTTATTGAATTAAATTAAAATTAGACCAAATTAATAACATATGTAACTAATATGAACCAAATGTATAATTATACTAAACATTTTAATCTTTACATCACCTTCCCCTTTAAAGATTAAGAAGTAATGGTTATAATCAAAATAAAATTTATCTATAATTAAGTGATTATTATCTTCGAATATTATCATCAGGGATGAGCCGAGGGAATAAAAAAGTACATTCAATTTCCTTAAAAATTTAAAATTACCATATATTTTAAATTTATTATCGTTCCTCTTAAATTTTATATCCATTCCCCATGAAATTACCTTTAATCCCTCTACCATATTTACTCAATCGTGACCAGCTTTAGGCCAGCATCGGCGACCACAATCAAACTCCCAGCCAAAAACGTGTAGGCAATGGCATTGAAAAGACATGGAAAAGCCGAAGAGATGGTCTGAAGTCTGAATTAACGGGTTTAAAAGTGTGAATTGACTTCTATAGTCCGTCCCCCGACCTTTAGTGGCTGGGATTATTCTCCGTTTTGTGTTTAATATCTTGTTTTGTCTCCACATAAATTACTCCGGCATATTAGTCTTAATTTCTTGTTGCCTTCTCCTGCATATTAGACTTAATTTTTTCCCCAGTTTCAAGACTGTCTTAATTAATTTAGATCGACTCGAGTCACACATTTAATTTTAGTGTGTGAATTTCCCGGCGAGGATTTTCTACATACACAAAGTGATATTTGTTTTCACTGTTTAAGGTCTTCAAAGCTCTTATGTCTGCGCCGCGCAGACATTGGGCTTCGCAGACCGTTTATTTTTTAGAAGACAGAAACTCTTCTAACGTTTGTGCGTCCTCTTCTTGGCACAGACGTGAACTTATGTCTTCAAAGCTCTTCTAACCTCTTTAAATAACCATTTTTGCTATTATTTTTAAAAAAAATATAAAATGTCATTAAATTTAATAAATTATTACAAAATAATCACTATAATATTGTAATAAATTATAAAAGTTTGATAATATAATAATTATTTTATAGTATTTAGATAAATTTATTAATAATTTTATAATCTTTTAATAAATTTAATAAGTATTTTATAATTTTTTAAACTTTATTGACGAAAATGATCATTTGTATATAACTCAATGATTTCTAATATACTTTATATGAAAAAATATATTAAACTTAGTAAAAAATATTATACAATTAAACTTAGTAAATTTTTTTTATATAAAAACTTAGTATTAGCATTAAAAAATAAAATAAATGTTTTAATAAAAAAATATTCACACTATTGAAAAATCTGATTCTTATCATTTAATTCTGGTAAAGTAAGAAAGTCCCTTCATATAGAATAAATAAATAAAAAACAAATAATATATTTTTTCTAAATAAAAAAATACTAATTGATGTATATTATATGGAGTATATATTATATATATTTTTTGATTTTACTAGAATCGGATTGTACCACTCGAATAAATTAAGATGATTTAAATGATATTATAAAATCGAGTATTGATATATTTGTGAATCGATAATAATTGAGAATTAAAATATATTTTTTAACAATTACTTAAACCGAAACAAACAGATTGAATTAAAATCAAATTGATTTCATTATCGATTGATTTAATAATAATTTTTAAAATGATATATAATATTAAAACCAAAATCTAATAGTCCGTAGATGTAATAATTTATAATAATAAAATTCATATAATATTTATTTAATATATTTTTTCAAATAAAGTATATTAGATATCATTGAGTTATAAGCAAATGATCATTTTCGTCAATAAAGTTTAAAAAATTATAAAATACTTATTAAATTTATTAAAAGATTATAAAATTATTAATAAATTTATCTAAATACTATAAAATAATTATTATATTATTGAACTTTTATAATTTATTACAACATTATAGTGACTATTTTGTAATAATTCATTAAATTTAATGACATTTTATAATTTTTAAAAAAATAATAGAAAAAATGGTTATTTAAGTATAGCTTAAAAAATCGGTTTATTTATATTTCAGTTTATTTTAGCAGTCTTTAGACGTCAAAATATAAATAGTTTTCTTCTTGCAGACTGCAAACTTTTGGTCCACCTCTTCTGCTGCAGATGCTTGCAGATGTGGTCCGCAAACTGCAGACCTTTTACCTCTGTAAAAACAAACACCACCAAAGACTTTTATTTAAGATATTGCTTAAGCGATATCAAATTGCTTACCATTTGAACCAACCGTTGTCGGTAGTGTAAGTGTCTTCCACTTAAAATAAATACATATTAAACTTTTAATAATTATTGGTATGCAAATTTATATGCAAATGATAGTTTGAACCAATAATAGTAATTAGTTTCCTTAAATAAAGAGAACACAAATAGAATTATAAGAAGAGTATAAAATTTAGAGTCAACTAATTATATTAATCTTAATTGTTTTATTATAATCATAAAACCGCACAAACTAATCATTAGATAGTGCAACATGTCATATAATGAAAATGTTAAAAATTCAATCAAAAAACTTTTTTTTTATAAAAAATAGATACAAACAAATATTATTATCAACGATGATAACTAAATATCATCAATATTAACATAAAAATAAAATTCAATCAAAGAACTTTCTTTTTAGAAAAATAATATATACAAACAAATATCATTATCAACTATGAGAACTAAATATCATCAATATTAATATAAAAATATATTGATAAACTGATTTTGTCACAATTCAATTGTGACATCTTTTTTGTAGTTATCGACACGTATCTATATAAGAAGATTAACTCAAGAGTCTAAAATATAGAAAAATCATCACAATATCTAAATAAATGTTTATCGAAGAGATGATTTCAAATTCAACTCTGAAATCGAAAAAGATGTGCTCTAGAAAAGTAAATAAAACATGTTATGAGAGAAAGAAAAAAATATTATTTTTATTAAAAAATAAAAGACTTATTAAAATCCAGTGACATAAAAATTAGATATATAAAAATTAAATAAAAAGAGAAAAATAAAAGATGAATTAGAAATACGAATCAAACAATCTCAATAGTTAAAGACTATTATTATCTCTTGAGGTTTCAAGTTTAAGCACAATGTTTGTAGAGGTATATTGATATTCATTGCTAGATAATTGAAAATATTTTGAGCAAATATTATATTGTATTCATTCCTGGATAATAAAAGAACACTAAATAACTAAATAAAAAAAACAGCAAGGGTTATATAAATATGATTGACAATTAATTAACCAAAGATCGTCCACACCTAAGCAACTAAAAAGAAAAATATAACCAATAATTAGTTGGTATAGTGAGATAAGGTACTATATCCCTTCGGTAAGGTCAAGAGTTCAAAAACCGGTATTTACGAATGGAACCAATTGAGTTGCGAGGGTCACCCTCATCTCTACAGTACCCTATGAATAATTGGTCAATAAATCAGATACTAGTAATTAATTAAAAAAAGAAAAGAAAAAAAATATAAGATAAGGAAAGAAAAAAACCCCAAGAGAGGAGCTACAAAACCCTCTTATTTCCTTCTCTTACATAATGAATTATAAATATAATAATTAAACTAAAAGTCGTATAATTAAAATATCTGTAATAGTTTTCACATGGCCTTTCATTTTCACGAAGTTTTTGGGTTTAAAGTGATATAGTCAGCCTCACTGTCTTCATAGCAGGCACCTAAGCTAAAAGTTTGGATGTGGTTCTGAAACACGAGGCAAGCAACCCCATACCCTGTCTTCCCTTCAATTGCTTTCTCCTTTCTTAAATTCTTCTTCCTTCCAACGAATCCCCACATTTTCTTTCTAATTTTGTTAAGGCAAACTTCACCTTAAACAAAACAAATTGCCTTAAAGTAAGCTATGCAAAGATGTTCTTTCCAAGTTCAACTAACAACTATAATGTCGACCCTTTTTCTCACCTTCCTTCTTCATCTTACTATCTTCCCCTTTCAAGTCACCAACCTAATGATAATGGTTTCCTTAATCACCGCCACCATGATCTGGTGTCGGCTTCTTCTTTGTTTCCCTCCGTTGTAAATCATCAGCAGCCCAACCTCAACGAGACTTTACTCAACATGGCGCTTTTTAACAAGGACGGGGACCATGGAGTAGTTGGTTTTGGCGGAGGTCCTCCTCCGGGGTTTGGTTTCCCTGTCAAGAAGGCTATGAAGAAAGATCGGCACAGAAAAATTTGCACTGCGCAAGGGGTGAGGGATAGGAGGGTGAGACTGTCCATAGAGATCGCCCGTGATTTCTTTGATCTGCAAGACAGGCTAGGGTTTGGCAAAGCGAGCCAGACAGTAGAGTGGCTGCTTAGGAATTCGAGGAGCGCCATTAGAGAGCTGGCGAAGATGAAGCAGTGTGGGAATGTTGGTTGTGCCGGTTCTGGTCCAACGAGCTTGTTGTCTCTCGTCTCCGGTGACGATGATCGGTACGAAATGGGAGCTAAGAATCGAGTGCTCAATGTCGGTGGAGGAGAAAGTAACTCGGCTGAGCTAGAGGGCGTCGTTTCAAACAAGAAACGGATGAAGAAGTTAGAGAAATTAGCAGCAAGCCCTCTTAAAGAGTCGAGAGCAAAGGCAAGGGCAAGAGCAAGGGCAAGGACTAGAGAAAAGATGAACAGCAGTACTACTAGAACTCATGAGTGGAAAACATGCCCAGATTCAAGCCCTCATCCGTTGAGGTCTTTCACCGAACTTGAACCATCCAAGAAACCATATCATTTAGCTCATGGCTACAAGGCCCACAACAACAGCAACCCCAGCATGGCATCGTCTTCCTTTAAAGTTGTGGCTCATCAAGTTGAGCAACCTAGTGCAGCATCAACAGAAAATGTTATCGAGCAATCTATACTGATCAGAAGGATGTTGAAGCCGTCAACAGTTTTGGGTTATCAGCAAAACCTTGCAACTTCGAAGGATGCTAACTGCAACAGCAGCCCCAATTTGTCTCAGAATTGGGATATTAATGGTGCAATGGCTCATTCTACTCTCTTTGCTATAACTAATGTTAATCATTCAACAGGTACGTACTATCCAAGCGCAAGCGCAAGCGCGCACACACGCATATGTATATTTGATTATCAAGCTTCATATATAGTTAATTGTGTTTCAATCATAATTTTCAGGAGCTCAACTGTATGGCAAACCCTGAGAGGGCCTGCTGTGCTTGTAATGAAGGACTAATTAAAGTACTTTTGCGGTGCATGTGCATCAGAGATGTAAGCTATAGTTTTAATTTCTTGTTTATTTAAGGTTTGATTAGAGCAAACAAAAACACTTGAATGCTCACTTTTTTCTCTTTTTAATCCCTCAACTCGGTGATCTTTTGTTTAGAACTATCTTTTGCTCCACTAGCTTGGCTAGTTTTGGTTTAGGGGGAAAATTGCTGGTCCTCATATGGGGTCAGAAAGTTAATGAAGAAATTTCAACAACTATTCTTCTCCATCCCCTCCGATCCCCCTTTTCTCTTTGATGATTATCTAATTATAAGCATAAAGAATTTAATTAAAGTTGACCTTAAATTTGATTCAGGAACAGAATTCAATGGATGGTACCTCTTGTGCTATACTTATAATCTTTGCTGATGAGACAGGTAACATTAATTTTGGCAGCTGGAACAGATACCTGAAACTGAGAGTGGATTTTTTTTTATCAAGTTTAGGTATCGTTCAAGGATCGAGCTAGAGATTGATGTTAACTGAAGACTTGAAACTAATTTATTTTTAAAAGTAAAAAAACTGAGAAAAAGAGTTTTAATTCAGCTAAGTTAAGAATATCATCAGGTAGATTGTTGCTCTAGAGTATGAAATTCATGGAATACAAGTGCTTGTGTGAATATGATGTCTGAAGAAGAAAATTAAAAATATATTTCATATGCAAAATTTTACACTAAATTTAAGTGAGAAAAGAGAAATGAGGAAGAATAAGCTACATAGTCATAAAATAAATCATTTTTATCATGTTTGTGTAACAGTAAGTCAGGCACACATTCTTATATTGAGAGAACTACAATTAACATTATTAATTTCATTGAATTAACAATAAAAATTACAAATCATGATTCATGTCTTAGGCAAATGCTTTGAGATATGATCTAAGCACCCTTCAGTACCTTATCAAGTATAGTGTGTTCCTTTAAGTTGCGCAAATCTTGTTTGTTGGTAAGAAACCCTAAGCAAGATTGGATCAAATAGCCATTCAGTGCAATCTGCAAATATAACAATCTTAATATGAAATGCTCATTTAGATTGTGAAACATGACATTTTTCCCAAGCCCTCTGCATTGGGAATGCTTATCAGAATTTCCATTTGATTTTGAGGATCGATGAGCAAAGACCATATGGATTGTCACTGCTTTAATTCTGTCAGCAGATACTTTTTCATGCATATTATATCGATCGATGCTTGCCCTTTTCTCTACCCTATGTATTATACTTCATGGGGTTTGAATGTCCGCTACACTTTAGCATTCCCTTTGATCCAATCCCCAGTTTTCCATTTACCGGTGCATGCTTTTGTGTAAATTTGTTCTTGTTGCTAGGTTAAGCTGGATTGCATGCCATGCTCAAAACAAATAAAAGAAACATTGGAATGTATGCCAAATGATGATAGCAATCATTGTTTAGGCTGGGGTTCACAGTTTTGGAAGTCTTATTTCTTTCCTTTTGTGTGTGTCTTTCGTCTTTAGGGGGGTCTTATAGGTTACTGTTGTGTCTGGTTTTGACAGTGTCGTTGTCTTTGGATGTTTCTGTTCTGTTTTGAAACAGTTGCTCTAATGTTCCATGATCTCCCGTCGTTATTCACACACCCGAGGCTTAATCATGTTATGAGTTACAATTTTAACGAATATGATCACAGGAAACATAATGTTAATTAGAAAGAAAAACACAAATAAATTGTTCAGATATCTCCGGAGTGTCTTAAATCATGCATATGGAGTATAAGAACATCCAGTGTGGTACTGCATGCATGAGGGGATAATAATATACTGTCCCTTTGATGACAGCCTTCGATTCATTCAATTGCATGCATGGTTAGTCATGCCTGCATATATATACTCCCATCGACAAGCATACTGCTACTCAACAGTGCAACAATGTGTTCAAAATTTATAGGTGTTGATGGATATTTTAAGAGAGAGATAGTACGATTTGTGTTGAATGAACAGTCAGATTTAAAAAAGAAAGTTACGAACTCATCGATTCAATAATATAACAATCATGAATGGATGTAAATTGAAATCCCAAACTTTTCTTAAGAAATATTGTTCAGAAATTTTATTTTAAAATATTAAAAATTTAATATTAGTTTAAAAGGAAAAACGCCCTACCTACCCATGCCTAGATATGATTACCCTAACTTCAAAGGGGCAAAAAAAAAAAAAAAGAGAATGATTACCCTAGGTATGGGACCAAAATACTATTAGCTAGGTTATTTATTTTTTATTCTTTTCTTGAAAATTTATTTACTTATTTCATATGTTACAAAATCATGGAATAAATACGTACATATTATGTACAAAAGGATGGGTGAACAAATCTAAGATACCACACATGAAAGATTAAGTTAATTTAATATTTTCATATTAATCGGTTAGTTTAGTAAAATAAAATCTTAATTTTTTAAATAAAATTAACTATTTAAATATCAGTATTGTGAATAGAATAAATTATGAAAAATTATCCTGTGATAAAAAAAAATATACTTATTATTATAGTTTGAAGATTATACGAAAATTTTTGAAGATGGATTAAAGTAAAGATATGTTTATTTCATCGAATATGTGTCTCTTCAAATTTCAACTTCTCATTAATCAAGTGTGTTACACGTGATCAATAAAAGGATATCATTTTAAAAATTAATAAAAATTTTATGTTAATTTAAAAATAATCATTTCAATATTAGTATTTAAATTAAAAAAATTTAGTCACCGATAATTATAAAAAATGCTATACCAAAATTATTTAAATAATTATTTAAATAAAATTATAATACTAACTTGGAGTGTTCTTAGGCCCAAAATTAAAAAGTGTATTTGTATAATTGGGCCCTCCTAAAAGCTTGAAGATTAACTAAGTTAGATTGTTATAATACCAAATTAGACAATAAATACCTTCAATAATAAGCCTATAAAGTTGATTTGGGTTGGTATATTTTGAACCAAATTATTTAAATATTTAAATTTAATTTTTAACAATTAATTTATCATATAATATCTTGACTAAAATGAAATTAAAATATGAAAATAAATAATAAATTGCATTAAAAAAGTATATCTGCCTATCTATTTTACTTATTTGAATTTGATCATTGTATATTAATATGATGCAACGTATAAACATATATTAATTATTTATTTCATATAGTAGTTTTAAATTAATCTTCTTATTAAAAAAATAATCACACATCACTTTTTAATCCATAGTTGTACAACAATAAACGTGATATGATATCTGTACATATATTATTATTATTATTATTATTATTATTGTTATTATTATTATTATTATTATTATTATTATTATTAATACAATAACAGCACAATTATAAATATGAAATGAAACGTATAATCATAACTCTATTATAGATATATTAGAATGATTGAATCCTTCTTCACAAATCTAAAATCATAATTAACATGTTATTAAATTAAAAATAATAAATTTTCAACTGTATTGTCTTAATATATTTTAAAAATATTAGATTTAATATGTTAAAATAATTGGGTCCATCAGGTCGAAGGTTTCGTTAGTATTGTTACGAACTTGTGTTGATTAACAGCATTAATAAACTTTTGAAGCAGGGGGGGAAATTCAGAGAAGAAGAAGAAGAATGAATGATGCCAAAACCTAAAAAAAAACGCAGTGTCAAACAAGGAGAGTTTAAAGCCGAAGGCGAGAGCTTACCTTTGTCCCTGGTAATCTTTGAAGACTACTTCTTCTTCTTCCTCCTCCTCCTGTTCTTCATCTGCAGTTCACATTCAAGAAAATAATAACACATTGACCATGGAAAGTTAAAGATAAACGAGGATTAAGCGACAGTGGAAGGATGAGAGACAAAAACAAGTGAAAAAAAAGGCTGTTCTGGAGTTCTCCACTTTGGAGGTGTAAGTGAAAGCAGCTGGAAATATGGCATTCTGTGGCGGTCAGTCCAAAGCATGGGACACCATCGTACGCTGCTTCCTTCATTCCTACTCTATTTTTATCATAAAACCACCGTTATTTACCCTTTATCGAATATTAGATTAAAATCTGTTACTTATCATAAAAAGTTATTTGAATCTTTGTCATGTATCAAAGTAATTCGGATGTGAAATTCCAGGTGTCTGGGCAACCATAAAAAAATCATTTGATTTTTCAAAATATTTTTTATTTATAATTTTTCAGAAGATATGTTTAGTAAATAAAAAATATATTTGTTGTTTTCAATAATAAAAATAAAGAAAATTAATTTCAAAGTTGTTGATTTTGGATTTTTATTTTTTGTGTTGTCGTTTATTTTGGATTTTTCTTTCTTTCTTTATTATAATAAGAACACTATGAGTAAATATATATATATATATATATATATATATATATAATTGCACTTATAAGAATTTCGATTATAGTCAGATATTTAACATTTTAAAAATATTAAAAAGAATATTTTATGGTTTTTATATCTTTAAGAACAAGGCAATTTTTTAATTAGAAAATCTTTATTTTCATTTTTAAAATATGTTTAATGAAAAAAATCAACTTTATATTATTTTCAACTTTACGCATATTTTTATTTTCGTTTTTTAAAACTCTTTTTTTTTTTACATTTTATGATTATATTCATCGTTTTCCGCCTTAAAAATTACAAAATAAAAATTCTCTCTATTAAAAAACAAACGAATTCTTTTAAGCAAATTGCATAAGCTTAATCTATTAATGAACCTATGGACCAACTTATTTATACATATCGTTAAAAGAAACATTTTGAAAGCATATCAAGTACATACTCAATATGGAATTATGGATCAAGACCGTGAATAGTACTCTAAATATAATACATCATTAAAGTTTAAAAACAACAATTATTTAAATGATTTATTATTTACAATTTTTATAGCTAATTAAATAAAAATATTAAATCAATATTTCAACTTAACATACAGATCAATCATGTGAGTTGGGCAAACTTAAACTTAAGAGGATGAACTAAAATTCTAAGAGAGCAAAATAGATTTTCAATAAAAAATACATAGAAAAAATTTAGAATATTTGATAATTTTAAATTTTTAAGAGACGACTACTCCACTCACATCAAACCCTAGTTGTGAGGTACTAGAATTAATTATGAAAACACTCGTTAAGTTTGCAATAACAAAAATCTGATTGAATATTTTTATTAAAATAATATCACATGAAGTAGATAACCATATCTTAAATTTAAAAATGGTGTCAAATCTATGGGGTTGGGGGACAAGAAATAAACAATATTTTCACACAAATTGGGGCAGCAAATATGGTGGAGGCTAATAAAGAAACTACTGAGCATTATTTATTGAGGGATTTTTCCTTTGACCGGAATAAGATTTTTAACATTTTCTCTGTCCCAGAAAGATTTTTCTGTGACTATTCTTATTCCATATCTGATTTAATTAATGGATAATTAGCTTATCAGAACTTGGCACGTTCACAAAAAAGCTTAGGCCTCATCTTTCGAGTTCAAATGATATCTTACATTAATAAAAGGTTAGGGTTTCCTTTAAAAACCTACAGCATTACACACAGCCTCAAAGCGAAGAAAACGGCATGCTTCTTGAATAATTATCATAACACCATATATTAATGAAAATCCATTAATACAATGTATAACTCTCGAAATAATGACTGCGAAAAGCATATGGAGTCGGAACATTACAAGTCCGGTACCATCGACGCCAAGTCCAAGTCTTCGTCGGAATCAATAACCTCCTCAAAGTCATAGTATGCATTCACCTGCACATGTGGAGGTTAGCTTCCATTCCCTTCTATTAATCTTTATGTTTAAGGTAAACATACGAGTTCCATACAATGAGGTTAGAGGTCTTTCGGATTAGAATATGCTTTAACTACGTATTATTGAAGCCAGCTCGAATACCTTGGGTCTTGGGGTAATTGCTTCAAAACTACGGAATTCAGGGCTACCAAAATCTGGGGACTTCAGTACAACATATGCTCCTTTGTTATTGTATCTCTCTTCTGTTGCCTGCACCGTAGAAACAAGATACGAGTCGAATACAGGAAGATACTAGATATACCGAGAATATGGCACTCCCTCGGCAAAGATATCGTTCTTTTTCTCACTAGAATTATACCGAAAGTATCCCCGATATTTAAAACTGGCATAAAATATATAGACATACTTGTGTCCTAACCCTGGATCTTTAACAGATTTTGATAACCTCACATTTATGGCACTTCAACAATATCATAGAAAATAACAGTAGTATAAAGTCTAGGTACAAATCAATGGAAAATATTTAAAAGGATATGGTGGATGAAATTTAAGCATAACCATGGACATAATTTGTCATTAGCCGTCAAAAATCAAAACCATAAACCAGGCTTTTAAATCTATAGGGATGACAAGTAAACCATTGGAGATCAAAAAGATACCTGAAATTGTGGGTAGTCCGGAGCACTAAACACCGTTATCAGTTTCCCTGATTCCACATCATGATCTATGGTGTATCCTTCATCCATTCCTGCAAGACCAGGCATATTTTCTCTTGCATCAGGTCCTTCATGTGATCTGATAATTAGCTGAGGCAATTGCACCCAAAAACAACCACACTCTAAATATTTTGCAACTCAAAGAAGTGCTAGCCCGTAAAACTAATAGCTGTAATGAATAATAAGCGATTAAAAATACACAAAGCACTATACCATATAACTTAATTTAACTCAAACAATTAAAAATATCAATTCAGGAAAGTTTGTTGAACAAAGAGAATGAAAAAGTTTGACCAGAAATTAGTGTGTAAAAGTTGGATTACAACCATCAAGTTAATCTTACTACCTGCTTGCAACCAAGTGCAAGTTTTAACAGGTAAATCCAAACGACTTATTCCCCTAACTAACACTATAATAAGCATCAAAATGTAGACTTATAATAAGCATTATCCACCTGCATATAACTTAGATTTGAAATTCTCAACCAGAAAAATATAATTTTCCATTCGGGTAATGAATTCTGTCCCAGATTTTGACTCAAGTCTAGGCCAAAAATTTGTACAAATTAAGATGGTCCTTCAAAATTGTCCAGCTCATACCAGAACCACTGCCAACTCCGCTCCTACATCGTAATACATTAGGGTCAAAACCTAATTTCTAGGTAAAATTTCATTACTTCCCAGGACATGAATAGTTGCTTGTCCAACGTAAACTGCATTTTGCTCCATTTCACAGTCTTCAATTAGAAAACCAGCATGCGCGGTTTATCAATTCATGCAGTTTCGTCGAAAACTAAATTGCAGATTGAATGCATGATGTTCAAGGATGGAAAGCACCTAGGAACATCTTCAACTGGAATGATAACATCCCCTTCTCTTAATAAATGTACAGTTTACAGAAACATAAATAGCATGTTTACATAGAGAAATAATAGGGCTACGATCTAGCCAAACATCGGATTGCCTAAATGGCTCTCCTATCGTTGATGGATAGTGGAGACAAAATAATTTAATTACACAATTACGAAATCATCTGTTAAATTTAATCACAAAGCTTTAAATGAAAAACATATTAATGATAATACCTTTAGTTTGAACTTCTTTAAAAACTCCTCCGTGCAGTCGGGGCCCCATAAAAGGCCAATACCTCTCTCCTCATTAGGGGAAAGACCAGGTTTCATCGATGGATCTGACCATAGCACATCACCAGGAATCAAATTCCGTCCTTCCCAAGGAGGATCAAGGACTGATCTTTGAGCTTTAGATAACTCCTCCAAAGAACCAAGACATAAGGCGTTGGTTTCAGGGACGAGATTTATCCTACGATTCTTCTTCCCTTTCGTCCTTTTGGAACGGGTGACGGTAATGCTGCGGAAAAGCCCCCCGTGAGCAGTAAAAACACGCTCAGCAATTATAGAGGCCAGAGGAAGTCCTTCAAAGCATCCCAAACATTTGCGATACACATGCTTACCTTTATCCCCGTACTTAGCCAAAACTTCATTCTCAAAGCCATAAGTAGAGGTGCAGTACTTGGATTCATGATTTCCGCGAAGGAGATACACTCTACGTGGCATAAAAACCTAGAAGAACATCATATATTGTCAAACGTTACTTAATTATCAAAATAGTAGATAGAATTAAGCTTCACTAATACATCAACTTGAGGGAAAAAAAAAACTAGTATGCTAATCACAGCTGCTAGCCTGCTAATGTACAAATTATTGTGAAATCCCATAATCTAAAAGCTATGTTCTAGCTGAAGGGTCAAAATCATTCACAAACGGCTTATGAAAGATGGTAATTACAAATACTAAAACAAGTGTTACAAAAGTGAATTCTTTGTAAAAAGATATCTGCAAATTGGAATTACCTTCAAGGCTAGCAAGAGCAAGAAAGTCTCAAGACCCCAAGCTCCTCTGTCAACATAATCCCCATTGAAGACAAAGATCCGATTTTCGGAAGGAAAGCCGGCATCTTGGAAGAGGAAGAGAAGATCATGCAATTGGCCATGAAGATCGCCGATCACCACAACCGTTGAATCAGAGTCGGGGGTCACGATTCGGACGCAATTGGGTTCTTTGTGGAGGATCTTAGAAGCTGTAAGAACGAGGGCGTCGAAAACGGGAACCGGCAACACGGAGGGGAAGGACGAGGGGGGCAGGTTTTTTGAACTCCAGTCGAAAGCCGATATCACGTGGTGGATCCACTCAAGGCTGAGCTGGCCATCGGGGGGCCAAGTCAGGGGGACCGGAACAACCGCCGGGAGTGAGGACGGAGAAGGTTTGTCGGTGGATGTGGAGGCATCTGCATCTCTGGAAATTGGACTGATATTGATATTAGTAATGTTATCATCGGTGGACATAATTTTGTTCTTTGACAATAAATTAATTTGTGGGATGGAGTAGTTTAAGTTCAACACAAAATTGATGTTGGTCTGATTATGCCTACACCTCACAACACAACCAGTCTAGAATTTCTTTGGTAGACACTAGAATCATCATTTGCACTCATAACTCATTTCAGCGTTTGACAGTCGAATAATTTTTTTTTAATTTTTCGAGTTGATAAATATTATTTTATAGCCTAGAATTGTTTTAAAAAAATTTCAAACCAGGTCGAGTTTATAAAATTTTAGTCATTTCGAGTTGAATTTTTATTTAAATATAATTATAAATATTTATAATATTATAACATTATTTGATTTTAATTTAAATGGTATTTTATAATTATATACAGTACATATATATATTTTTGTATTTTTTCAATTGTAATTTATATATACTATACAAAGTCGAGTTGCTCGACTCAAACTTGAAAATCAATCTATTAATTATTAAAAATTACGAGTTATTTGAGTTGTATTTTTCAACTCGATTTAAAGTTAATTTTTTTACGAGTCGGTCGAGTTTATAAAATTATAACTCCAAGTCAATTCGAGTCGAGATTTTTTCAAATTAAATCGAGTAAAAAATCAATTTTTCGAATCGAGTCAAAAATACAATTAATTAAGGCTAGATATCAAAGATGGAGAAGATGTGATTAAAGTTGTAAAATAATTCTTTCAGAATTCTTTCATTTTACCAGCAAGACAATTACTGAGATTCTTATTCAAAAGTTGAAAAACATTCTTCCTGACATAATTACTCTTAACCAAACAACCTTTGTTAAGGGAAGAAATATTATTGACAATACTCTACTAGCTCAAGATCTTGTCAAAGGCTATGGAAGAAAATCAATTTTTCCAAGGTGTGCTATCAAGATTGATCTTCAAAAGGCTTTTGATTCTCTTTACTGGGGATTCCTTTCTTTCATTCTCAAACCTATTGAATTGCCTCCTCTTTTCATATCTTGGATTGAAACTTGTTACACTGGAGCAAAATATTCAATCTCATTCAATGGTTCATTGATTGGCTATTTCAAAGGTGAAAGAGGCCTTAGACAGGGTGATCCTTTATCACCCATTCTCTTTGTTCTAGCTATGAACATCCTTTCCAAGCTTCTTAATCTTGCTGCTGCCAGAGGATTATTCAGTTATCATTCTAAATGCAAAAAAATAGGGCTCACTCATCTTACTTTTGCTGACGACCTTTCAATCTTTTGCAAGGGAAATATGGAGTCTATTGCTGGAGTTATTTATGTTATTCATAAATTTTATGAAATATCTGGGCTTCAACTAAATGTGGCTAAATATGAAATTTTTGCAGCAGGTATATCTCAAAGGAATCTTGAAATCATTAAGATCTCTACTGGTTTCAAAATCGGTCTTTTACCAGTGAGATATCTCGGGGTTCCTCTTGTTTCTCGAAAACTCACTGCTAAAGGTTGCTCCCCCCTGATTGATAAGATCAGATCCAGAATACACCAATGGTTTGGGAGGCACTTAAGCTATGTTGGAAGGTTAGAACTCATTAAAACTGTCTTACATAACATTGCAAATTTCTGGTGTTGTCAGTTCCTGCTTCCTCAAACTGTTATTAATAGAATTAACCAACTATGCTCGAGATACTTATGGAGAGGCTCTGACACTTCAGCCTCTAGAGCAAGGGTAAGTTGGGGTAATTTATGCAAACCAAAGTTTGAAGGAGGGCTAGGTTTAAAGGACTTAAAATCTTGGAACAAGGTATGCATGATTCTGCTTATTCGAAACCTTCTAGCTGGTCAAGGTTCCTTATGGATCGCTTGGACCCATACTTAAGTAATTAAATCTAATGATTTTTTGCCAAATGTCTACGAGTGCTTCTTCTAGTTTCATCTTCAAAAAACTTTTGAAACTGAAAACCGAGGCCTTACCCATTCTTAGTGCTGGAATTACGAATTGTAAAGGGATTTGGGAAGAAGTTCGAATCAAGCATGATAAAGTCCCATGGCAAAAGCTAATTTGGTTTCCCCTTCACATTCCCAAATTCAGTGTTATTTATTGGTTAGCTATCCTTGATCGACTCCCAACTAGGGAGAGACTCTTATGAATGGGACTCATCACCAATGGTCAATGTATTCTTTGCAATGATGCTCTTGAAACTATAAACCATTTATTTGCTGACTGCATTATGGTTAATTCTCTTTGGAATGGTATCTTGAATCTTACTCTTATGTCCAAACCTCATATATCATGGGAAATAAGTTTGCTTGGGCTTACTCAACTTGGAAAGGTAAATCTCTCTTAACTTCCATTATGAAGATTGCATTGAATGCTTTTATTTACATGGTTTGGGAGGAGAGAAACAGACGCATATTTCAAGGGAAAACTCGAGCTATAGAAAACTTGCTTGGTTCTATTAAAGATATTGTTGGTGCTCAACTCAGGAACAGAGATATTAATAGGCTTGACAATGTAAATATGCTTCTTTGTAACAATTGAAATATAGGTTAACCATTTGTTGTATAGTGGTCTTTGACCATTTTTGGGATTTTGTATGAACTCTTTTTTTTGTTATAAAATGCTTACTTATCCAAAAAAAATAATAATAATAATAATAATAATAATAATGAAATTCGGCCTACCTTAGTACTATACTAGAAATCGATTCATCCTTGTCTTCTTCTATTCTGCTAGTAAGAGAAGAGGTACGTTCCATAAATGGTCTATAACTTTTAGGGAATATACATTTTGGTCATGAAAGTTTTAAAAATTGTAATACGGTCACTAAATTTTTAATTTATTTTCACTACAATCACTACCGTCAATTGTTCTTTAAGAAAAACTTATATGTCAATGTTGTCACAGCTAAACATAACACTATTCAAGAGTTTTTTTGGTCTTTTTACGACCGTCGAACTATTTATCATTTCATCCAAATCTTAAAATGTCACAACCATCATTAAGATCATATCAACCAAAATTTGAGCCACGATCATCAATCTCATTCAATCAACATCTGCAACCACAAACTACCATTCACAATAAACAATAAACAACAACAAAATTTGCAAATAAGTAAAAAAAAAGATAAAGTAACAATTATCCATGAAAAATTTAATGAGATTTTAATAAACGAAAAAATGGGTAAATTTTAATGGTGGGAACGTTATATTTTATCACAAGATTTAATTTTATGTCGATTTGATGGATAATAGTGACTGATCGATAAGTTTTAACTTTTAATTTTTATTAAAATTTAAAAAGATTAAAATGTTTTTCGATAATTTTAAATTGAAAAATCTAAAGAAAAGTAATTTAGTGTTACTTTTAATTAAAGAAATAACCGAATAATTACAAAAATGATGGTAGAAGAAGCGGTGGTCCGTAATTTTAAGTCTGAAAAAATTTAAGAGAATTTTGAGAATATTTTTTTTTAATTCGTCATGTTAGGTTTTCATGACAACAGTTGATGACATTGATTGTAATTAAAATAAATAATGATTGGTGACCAAAATGCAAGCATGCTAAAAGTGTATTAACCATTCACGTAGTTTACCCCAAGACAAGACAGAAATTCTGAAATTTACAATTTACAAATACGACGAAGAAAATATCAAGCAATCCAAAGTGCAGAGCGAAGGGTTCGATTCCTGAAGTAAATGGAAGAGTACCCAGAAGAATTAAGGAGTCCTCCAGTGGCGCTGGTGTCATTGGTAGGATGCTCAGAACAGCACGGTGCGATAACGACCCACCTCCTCTCCCAGCAGCCTCCTATCAACACCCTCGCCTTGCCGGACTTCTCCAAGCTCACCCATCTCCTCCAACAATCCTCCTCTTCTTCTTCACCGGTCGGATTCTTGAAAAAGGATTGGCTGGTCAAGCACCGTACCAAGATCCCCGCCGTGGTGGCAGCCCTCTTCTCTTGGGATCACGTTTCCGGTGACCCTGCACAATGGGTCCAAGTCTGTTCCGATCTGGATGACCTGAAAGCCGCTATTCGTCCGAGGAACACCAAATTGTTGCTGCTCGTGGTAGTGGGCAAATCGGAGGGCATTAGTGAAGATCGTCTCATTGCTTTACGGAAGCGAGCAGAGGTTGATTCCAAGTACCTTCTCCTCTATAACCCTGATCCTTCTCAACTCGATAACTCCCTTCAAAGGTGCTTCTTTTTATCTCCTTTTACTGAATTAATTTCTATGTAAATTGTACAATATACAAACATATATCCCATACGTTGTAATGTCTGTTAGGTTGAGCGCCAGCTTTGCCGAACTAGGAGCTACTTTTTACAAAGAGGAAGGTAGAAGGATTAAAGCTCGCATTGAAAATAAGAACTTCTCCACTCGCGACCTCCAAGTTCGATACTGTTTCAAAGTAATAATAGTAATTAAAGAATAGCTTTGGTTGTTTTTATTGTTTTCGTTATTGTTAATTCCATGTGTATTGGCTCATTGTTTCACAAAATGGGTAGGTTGCTGTATATGCAGAGTTCCGACGAGACTGGGCTGAAGCCTTGAGGTTCTACGAGGATGCCTATCATGCTCTGCGCGAGGTTTTTCCCTAATTATCCTTTTTCCCTTTACAATCTTAAGCTTTAGTCTTTGACCATCTATGGCTATGCCATGACATGCTATGTAGATGGTTGGTACCTCAACAAGGTTGCCTCCCATACAACGCCTATTTGAGATCAAAGCTGTTGCTGAACAGTTGCATTTCAAGATTTGCGCTCTGTTTTTGCATGGTGGAAAACTCAACGAAGCAGTCACATGGTTCAGCCAGCACGTTGGCTCCTACAAGTCCCTTGTTGGAGCTCCAGAAGTCATTTTTCTTCACTGGGAATGGCTCAGCAGACAGTTTTTGGTTTTCGCTGAGTTGCTTGACTCGAGCTCTGCAACTCTTCCAAGCGCTTCCTCTCAGCCATTAGACACTGCTGACCAACTTCTAACAGAATGGGAATTCCATCCAGCTTATTACTATCAGGTCTTTACCATCATATTGTCCACATTTATTCTTTTATTTTTTCTCTTGATTCTCATTAGCCATTTTGTTTTAGGGCTTTCCCTTGCAAGTCATGCTAATTTGTTTTATATCAAACCCTTAGAAACAATGAGTTCAACAGGTACCCATACATTGATTCTTGGGGCTAAGGATAGGTATAAGCTAATATGCGTACCTTGTTAGTACTATTTTCCATGTTCGTTTTTATTTTCTTCTTGCTTGCTTTGGTGAGATTGAGCATGCATTCAGAGTTCTATTAGATTATTTAACTTAGCTGAATCATAACATTCATCTTGCAACAGTCAGCAGCTCAATACTTGAAGGAGAAGAAATCTGCTTTGGAGTTGGCAGTGTCAAATGCAGAAACTTTTAATGAGAATGATGATGGATGTGCTGAATATGTGGTACCATCACTTTATATTGGTCAGTTTTCTCGGCTACTTGAGCAAGGGGATGATTCGGCTATGCAGTCGTAAGTCTTGGAAAATTTAATCAAAAGTCTTATTTGATATGTACCATTTACCTTAAATAAGTGTTTGAATTTTTATTCTCGTCTGACTGTGCAGCATTACTGATGATGAATTCACCCGGTACGTGATTGCCGAGGGAAAAAGGTTTCAAGACTCCTTTGAAATTATTGCTTTGCTCAGAAAGTGTAATGAATTGTATAGTAATCGTAAAGCTCAGAGGATGGGTTCACTTTGTGCCTTTCAGATTGCTAGAGAATACTTTTCTTTGGGTGATTACAGCAATGCAAAACAGTTTTTTGATGGTGTTGCAAATCTATATAGGCAAGAAGGATGGGTTACTTTGTTGTGGGAGGTTTTGGGTTACTTGAGAGAGTGCTCAAGGAAACAGGGTGCAATAAAAGAGTTTGTAGAGTTCTCTCTTCAAATGGCTGCATTGCCAGTATCTATTGTTGATAGCATCCAGTCCTCCAAATGCAGCCCAGTAGGACCTGCAAGTCTTGAACAGAGAGAATTGATATACAGAGAAATTTTTGCACTCATAAGTAGAGAAGCTAGACCAGAATCTTTCAATGGACTTGGTGATTTCAAAGTAACTGGAGATAATACCCTTCATCTTGAAATTGATCTTGTTAGTCCACTCAGATCAGTACTTCTTGCTTCTGTGGCTTTTCATGAACAGATAATTAAGTCCGGTGTCTCCTCTTTGATTACAATATCACTACTATCACAGTTACCCCTTTCCATCGAGATTGATCAGTTGGAAGTCCAATTCAATCAATCTCAATGTAATTTTATCATCACAAACGCCCAAATACATCCACTTGAAGCAGTGCAGGGTGAGCAACATGATCATCGAATGGAGAGTGCCCCTTCTTTAGCACTTGTTACAAACAAATGGCTGCGGCTGACTTATGACATTAAATCTGGTAAGTCTGTAGTGTGTGTGTGTGTGTGTATATATATATATACGCATTTGTTTTTTTCACTATACATTAGGTTCATCTAATTAAAAACTAGGAGCTGACCCACATTGATAACATAGTCATTTCAACTTGGCACTCCTTAAGTTTGCAAATAGGAGAAGAATAATTCTCGTGCAATTCTGGTAGTGTTTTTTCATGCTGTTGTTTGATATTAACCTGACTACTTCGCAATGAATTTGTTACAGCCTTGCAGCTATACGTTTCGACCTAACCTAAGTTTGCAAATAGGAGAAGAATAATTCTCGTGCAAATAATTGTAAGGGGCCTTTTAGCTTTCAACGGGTGAGCCTAGGATTTAATCAACCAAAAACCATGAGAAATCACTAGTGCAGCGCCCTAGATAGCAAATAAGGTTTACATTAGATTGGCAATATAACTTTTTCATCACTCCTTTCTTGTCTGGGCTTTTAGTTTTGCTTTCTTCAGAGTTTAATCAGAAGGATAGCTTATTCTTGAATTTTCCCTAGAGATTAAAAGGCTAAAGTCATATTCAATACAAGGTCCTGATTGTCCTTACTTTTATCCAGAACCATATGGAATCTGATGTCTTCTTTCCGCATGCATTCTCTTCTACTGTAAATTCTTTATTATGATTAGCATCATGGTTTCCTTCATTGTCCACGTACTATTCATTAATAAACTTTCAAAATTTGCAGAACAAAGTGGAAAGCTTGAATGCATATCTATTATTGCAAAAATGGGACCTCACTTCACAATCTGCTGCAGAGCTGAAAGTCCTGCTTCAATGGATGATTTACCTCTTTGGAAGTTTGAAAATTGTGTGGAAACATTCCCCACAAAAGATCCTGCTCTATCATTCTCTGGTCAGAAGGCTGCTCATGTTGAAGAACCTGACCCACAAGTGGATGTCACTCTTGGTGCTTCTGGGCCGGCATTAGTTGGAGAGAGATTTCTGATACCAGTTACCATAACCTCAAGGGGCCATGCCATCCATGCTGGTGAAATGAAGATAAATCTTGTCGATGTGAAAGGAGGTGGCCTGTTCAGTCCTAGGGAATCCGAGCCTCTTTCATTGGAAACTCATCATGTTGAGCTTCTTGGCATTGTTGGACCAGAACTGGAAGATGAATCTCAAAAGTTCTCTGATAAAATCATGAAAATTCAACAATCTTTTGGATTGGTTTCTGTTCCGTCTCTAAAGATTGGAGAATCATGGTCCTGCAAACTAGAAATCATGTGGCACCGACCCAAACCAATTATGCTCTTTGTATCACTGAGCTACTCCCCGATTTCTTATGAGTCGAATTCACAAAAAGTCGATGTCCACAAGACCTTGCAAATCGAAGGAAAGGATGCTGTTTCAGTTTGCCAACATTTTATGCTGCCTTTCCGCAGGGATTCCTTGTTGCTTTCAAAGATCAAGCTGGCCCCTGATTCCAATCAGTTTTCATCACTAGCCCTGCATGAATCAACTGTACTTGTTGTTAGTGTCAAGAACTGCTGTGAGGTCACATTGCAGCTGCTATCGATGGCTATTAAGGCTGATGATGGTGGAACTGAAAGGTCATGTTCCATCCAACACGGGAACGAAGATCTTGGCACTGCGGTTCTTGTGCCAGGAGAAGAATTTAAGAAAGTTTTCAGTGTTATTCCTAATCTGGATTCCTCAAAACTTAGACTGGGGGTGGTGCATCTAAAATGGAGGAGGCATTGTGGAATTGAAGATAAATCTAGTTTGGCTGCGATTGATTCCGAGGTTGTAACTGAATACAAACTTCCCGATGTACATGTGGAGTTGCCACCGATTATTGTGACTTTAGAATGTCCTCCTTATGCCATCCTTGGAGATCCCTTCATATACCATGTTAAAATCCGTAACCAAACCGAGTTACTTCAAGAGGTAAAGTTTTCATCGGCAGATTCACATAGTTTCATGCTATCTGGGTCTCACAGCGATACGGTGTTTGTTCTTCCAAGATCGGAGCACTTCCTTTGTTATAAAGTTGTGCCTCTTGTCTCTGGTTTGCAACAATTGCCTAGAATTTCTTTGACATCTGTGAAATATTCGGCTCGATTTCAACCCTCCATTGCTTCATCTAATGTTTTCGTTTTACCATCCAAGCTACACTGCAAGACGGCTGGTATTAAAGAGAAAAGGGTGGAGGGGCCTACTGTAGCAGACTAAATTATATTCTTTGTTCATTCTGATTATTGCCGATATTATTTGCCTTGTACGTATGAATACACGGGGAATCTTGTCGCTTGAGACCAAAGCTTTGTAGTTGAACATTAGTGAGCAACTTGGATAACTCGAAGATGTCGACTAGTTTGTTATATTTTTCGGTGCAATGGAATAAAAGAAACGAGGCTCAGACATATGAATGTTGTGAGATGGTGGTGGTGGTTTTGTTGTTTCTCGGCTCATGTCATGTTCTTAGACATTAAAGACGTGAACCATTTTATTCTGCACCTTACATGGTAGAATTTCACCCTTTAAAGATTTCAAACATCGCAATATCAATGACTCAAACACTCATGTCACACCCTCACTGCCCGAGAAAAATCATTGTTAGAATTTTTTTAAGCTTCATAAAAAAATCGATCCCTAAACTATACCTCTATTCTTAGATTGGTTGTTAATTTTCTTTTTTCAGCTCAAAATGGGACTTAAACCCATTTTCATGCAAAAATGTACGGTATCCAATAAGAATTCAACATGTGTAGTTGATTTTGGTTTTTGGGTAATACTGAAAGGATATTGAAAGTTTAGGTTAAGGACCAATCTTTGGTTGAGGGTCAATTTTCTGATGAAGTCATAGTTTCAGTTTGGGCCGTTCTTGCAACGAGGAAAACGGATACTTCAATAGATCAAACGGTGGTGATTTATTCACTTTGAACATATTTTTTTATTAGTAATATGAGGTAAGTTGAATATAGTATCCGTTCAGAAATAATTTTCAACCATTTAATATTAAACGTTTATGCTATTAAAAATGTTTTTAGTATTCGAATTTAAAACCTTAAAAAATCATAACAAATCATTTTGAATATTCCCCGATTAAATTTATTGGGTCTTTTGGTGGTTGGGTTCCATACTCATTGTACCCGTAACCGATTGAAACACGAAAAAATTGAAAAGTAGTAAGCGAGTTTATCATCACCTAATACAAAGCAAATTCCTCATCTTAGTTAATTATACTTGTTAGTTAAGTAAAATTTGATTCAATTTAAAAAATAAAGTTAAATTAATTGAATTTAATTATTTAATTTATTTTTTTCAATTCAAGTTTTCTGATTCTTTTTTTATTTAAGTCGGGATGGTTTTTACAAATATCAGTTTAAATCCTTGATAGTTTAAAAATATATAAATTGTTCCCTCTAGAAAAAAAATTATAAGAGAATCTTTAAAATAAAAAAAAAGGATTGTACACGATTCCTAAAAGTTCGTAAAAACTAAAAAATAAAATAAAAAGTTAAATAAAAAAATAAAAAAAATCCAAAATATTAAATGCAAGGAATTATATAAATAAAAAAAATATTTATTTTAACTTGAAAATTAATCATATTATTGATTATATTTAAATTTAACATATTCTTTTAATCAAATTTGAATAAATTTATTTGATTTAAATTTTACTTTACTCGATTTATTTAAAAATATTTAATTTAAATTTAAATAATAAATATGAGTCATCAATTTAATCATTTATATTAAAAATTATTCAATAGTGAATCATCAATCAATTGGTCTAGTGGAATAAGATATTGAGCAATATAAAAGGTTCGAATTTTAGTGATTGCGAAAGAATTAAACTGGGTTGGATGGATTGTCTTCGTAATAAACTTCTATAAAATCTAATATAGATTAGTTAATTAATAGATTATATACATACAAGTAGTTAATTAAAAAAATTATCTAATACTAACCCTTAAATCCACTCAAAACTAATATAAACTTGATAACATGTGAAGTGGTACGAGGGTGAATGTCATTTGTTGTTCATTTTCATTTTCTTCACTGTTGTCGTACAAGCAAATAACTAACGAATAATGACATTATTTGATTTTCACTTTTGGTGTAATCTATTTTGAAAATTAATCTCCGGAAAAAGTAACTATTGATATTAGGTGTTCAATCCGTCAGTGGTCGAATCAAACTATATAATTAATATATATTATACATTTAATATGTTATATTTTCAGTTAATTCGGTAGGTTAATTCAATTAAAATCGAAGTTTAAATACTTTTAATATGCAAATAATATATAATATATTTAAAAATTTGATTAATTCGATTAATTAATCGATTTTGAACCGAATTAAACTATAACTAAAAAATTAAAATATTCTTAACCTACCTTTATATATATTAACCTTTATACATCATAATGTTTTCAAATTTTAAAAACAAATTTATTTGTTTATATATTAATTTATTATACAATGTATAAAGATTTACAAATATTCTTTAGAATTATCAGAAATATAATTAGATGCATGTATTGATTTAAATAATTTATGTTGTCGTTAAAAAATAATAGGGTTAACTATGTGATTGATTACTTATATTTGTGTTTTGTTCACTTTTCCTCATTGATTTCAAAAAAACATAATATATAGTCACTTTTGTTTTTATTTAATTAAGACTTGATTATCACGAGTTAACTGTCGTTAAATATTTTGATATAATCACACATCTGGTTCATGTTGTTTACATATTCTAATAATTTAATCCATTTTTAATAAATTAAAATAAATTTAATTCTTTAATTGAATGGTATAACGTGTCACTAGTACCACACATTGTACCACTTGTCACCTTTCGATTGGAAGACTAAATTTATTTTAATTTAATATATTTTATTCTTATCTTAATTTTAAAATATTTTTAACATAATGTGGTACTACTGACATGTGACATGACACGTGACACTTGTGGCATATGGCATCATTCGATTGGATAATTAAATTTATTTTAATTTATTAAAAGTATGACTAAATTGAGAGAATATTTAAATAATAAGGATCAAATATGTGATTATACCAAATATACATCACCTAATTTGTTAATTGTTAACGACAGTTAACCTGTGGTGATCACATTTTAATTAAATAAAAAATGAAAGTGACTATTCTTAATTGAATAAAAATAAAAGTGATCATATATTATGTTTTTTAAAATCAGTGAGAAAAAATGGACAAAATATAAGCATAAGTGATCAATCATGTAGGTAACCCAAAATAATAATGATGTTAACATATCGTCATAAAATAATATATATATATATATTTTTAAAATTATTATATCAACAATTATGTTTTATTTTTATTAAGAGGGATAAAACTAACCGCTCTCTCTCTCTCTCTTTTCTCTTTTTTTCTTTACAACTTGGGTTAAATTTTATATATCAAATGAACTTATTCTTCTTTGATTTTGTTTAGCCCGCGACAACATTGGTTTTGATACTGGTTGCTTACTACCGGTTGTATTTTTTCTTTAATTTTTTAGTTTTTAATAAGAATAATTATGTCTTTGTGATATGTTTATCTCTGTTTTTATTACACGTTTATATTTACCTTTGTGGCACGTTTTTATCTGCCTTTTGGTAGTTTTCGGTCATTTGACCATTTTTTTGTTTATATTTTTTCTCAGGGTTGGATTTGACATCGCTTCGATTGACCAATGTGGCGCTTATTTGTTATCATGCTGATCTTCCCTACTTTGGACCATCGGATTGATTTGGATACGTGTTTTGCGCTCGTTGATAGTTTTCTCACGGTCGCTTGACTCTGATTTACGATTTATCGATGGCGTTTTAGTAGTTTCATCCTCTTTTGTGGTTCGTTTGCCAATACAGTCAGGTTTGTTCGTATCTTTATTTTGTTAGAGTATTGGTTAGTTTTTTAACCTTTCTATTTTATGGTCCTGATGTGATTTAGGTGCTTAGTTTTTGCGTCAATGATTATAAGAAAATGTCATAATTATAATTTAGTTTACGTTTACAATTATGCTCCTAAATTTTTATTATAATTCTGGATATTTTTTATTTTTAATAAAACTAACGCTTTCTATAAAAAAAAACTAAGGTTGATAAAAATAAATTAATATATAATTTTAGCATGATCTATAAAAAAAATAGTTAATTGATCCAAACGAAATCATAATAATAATTAAATGATTAGATATCTAGTTTACTCATAATTTTATTTTTATCTATTAAAAGAAAGACAAAGCTGGAGAGGTCTGTGTCAGTGGCTCTTCCATCTCCATGTTGATTGGCCATGTTGATATGGTGTGACTACGTAGTTGCCAGGGCGGATATTTCTCGACATCACCTCTACATGTGTTCCCTCCATCTCATGCACTGCATTAACTCACTCCCCATCTTTTAATATTTAATTTTCATATCATTCTATTTTAAATTATTAACTTTTTGACTTAAGCATAATATTAATAATAAAATATTATATTATATTTTAACCTCATCAGACTCCAATCCTACCATCAGTGCCAGTCCAATGAGTTTTAATGTCCTGGACGAGATAATAATTTTATGTCATTCCATCGATGATTATGCACCGTCTGCACCGAGAAGACCATCCAACTTCCATTATTTGTTTTGGATTTTCGAAGGGGAGAATTGATTAAGCTCCTTACAATTCTGCTCATAAGTATCACCAAACAAGAAAAGAGAAACAATATTTTCATCTAAGCACCCAATTTTCCATATGGAATAGCTCTGCCCGATTGAACTAGTCTTTGGAGTTTCCTTTTCAGTCAACACTCCTATGGTTGCCCAACAACCGTAAAGGGTGTCTCCCTTCAACAAATTCCTGCAAAAAGCCCAAAAATTTATTGTCATCTACTTGATGAGGTGTATGTATAGCAATGCTTTATCAAGGCCCTAACAAGTAATAAACATAGGTAAGCCAAACTCGATTTGGTCAGTCCTTCAGAACTCAGTGAGCGGTTGTCGGATATTCTATTTGCCACTTGCCACTTAAGAATTAGTGGAATGTAAATTGAAGTGTTTGAACTCGGCCTTACCTTATACGCAAACCTGAAAACTTATCAACTTGAATATCATTTGAACTCGGTGGCTTCGACTTCGCATGTCTCTCAACTGGTTTGGGTTCATAATCAAGGTAATCTTCGACAAAATCCTTAAAAACAAACAAGTCTGATTTCCCTCTTTGCCTTGGCGATTCATCATCTAATAGGTACCCTAAAAATTTAGCCCGAACAACTTGTAAAATCGAGAGATACCCATTATCAGACTCGAAAGAAAGAACAAAAATAACCGAAACCCATACATAAAGAACAAGTGGGGGAACTAAACAAGGGTTGGACTCGGCTGATGTCGAATTGAATGGTGAACCAAATAATTACCAACAAAACCAAAGTCAACAACACCTTTCTTTGTCTAAATTAACTTGCAGTAGCACGTACATGCTATCCATCTTTGTCTTCTAGAAAATGATGCCCCTACATGCTACCCTGGGCCGTCACCCATGTGGCACATGTATAGGGTCGGCCATGCCTACCACTTACACCATCAAAAGTGAAAATATAACTACCAAACTACCAATTTGATTTTTGTATTTTGGCAGTTAGCATATAATTGTTGGATAGATAAGCGGTTAATGTTATAGTTGAGTAATAGAAGTAGGTTTTGCAAATCACAAGGCATTGCCAGATGACTTTGGAATGGAAAATGAAAAGAGTACGTCAACATGTATTTAGCATTTTGAATAAAATTTTAAAGAAAATTAAATCTATAAAATTTGTCATGAGACAAAAAATATATTTTTAATAAATAAAATATAAAAAAGTATTTACAATATATAAAAATTTAAAAATTTTAAAGGAACAATTACATCCACATGTTCTCTCTCGATCCATTTATGCAAATAGCATATATTTTCCCTTTTATTATAGGAAAAAAGTTACTTAGTTGTGAGATTAATAACAAGTATATTCTTTTTTTAAAAAAAGTTAAAATATTATTATAAATAGATCATTCGTCGTTAAAATTAAAAATATTATTAATAACATATTTAGCCATAAAACTTATATATTCGATCAATTTTATTCTAATTCGAAACAATTCAATAAATTTCACTTTTCATATTTAAAAGTTTTATCAATTTAGTCTCTTTTATGATACTATCAAACTAAAAAAATCCATCGAATTTAAACCCTAGTTGAACAACTACATTCTGTCATAAAACGATAACAAAGTTATTGTTAAACTATTCTTATATTAGAAAAGTAATGAGAAAGTAATATAATTTTTCTGTGAGAAAAACCAGCAATTTAAGAGAAAAACAAATATTAAAATAATATTTTTTAAGTATGAATGATTAAATTTATTAAATTATTTTATATTAATTTCAAGTTAATAAATGATATAAATTTTAAGAATTGAAATTGTTATTATATCATACCACCACGTCACTATTCTAATTATTATTTAACAATAAAGTGATATATTTTAATAATATTTTAACTAAGTCACATGTTTGTAACTTTTAGAAAAGAAATGATTTGTTTGTTTTAGGACTCATCAAGGGACCTTAGATGTAGTTTACCCTTAAGAAAATTATCCAATACACAGGATGTGTAAACTTCTAGATTACACAAGTCTGTTTATTTTAGGACTTATGGGATTGAGTCTTAGAGTCGATGAGGTTAAGTTTAAAGCTTAGATTTTAAATTTTAAATTTTAGGGGTTTAAATGTTTGTTGATTAGTAATTTAGGTTTTAAGATTTATAATTAAAAATAAATGTTACTTAGTTGAGCCTATTAATTGTTAAAAGTTACAAGATGATTTCTTAACTATAAGATATTTTGTTGAGTCTCCGACTATTAAAGTTACAGGATAGTTACCTGATTATTCATATGTTCTATATTTATCCTTTTCCATTAAAAAATTAGCGACCATGTGAGCTAGACGTTAACATGCTCAATGAGATATAACAAAATCTGATATCAGAACTGTTTGAGATGTATTTTGTGGGTTGAGTATCTATTTATATTATGTCATCGAGCAAGTGTTTGAAACATTATGTTGTCAAACTAGTGCTTGAAAGCAACAATGGTGCTAGTAGACATCATTAAAATGTATTTTTTTATCATATCATAATCAGCAAGTTAATGTTCAGCTCAAACGATCGTTAATTTTTTAAAATGACAATTTTGAAATATATGAAAGTTGAGTGATCATTTTGTAACTTTTAATAGTCGAGGGACTCAATAAAACAATACCCTATAATTAAGAGATCATTTCATAATTTGTAATAGTCGGAAATTAAAAAAAAAATACCTTATAATCATGAGACCTGTAACCCCCTAGACCCGGTCTATGCGTTTCGTCTAAGTCTAGTGAATCACATTCATGATTCTTAAAGATATTGTTTCGAAACCATTATTCAATCATGGTATAATCACATTATAAATGACGTTTATGAAATTATAATAATTTATACTATAAAAATACAAATCATAAATATAATGAGGAAAAACAAATTAATTTAAACATATCTTAAAAATCCAAATTTAGGATAAACCAAATATAAATAGCAAAGGAGTAATTATTATAAAATCCAATACTTTAAAATAAGACCTATGTTACCAAAATAGAGTCAACTTAAAAGATAAAACATTACAATACGATATACTTCAAGAGATATGTTGATCCTCCAAGTGCTCGATCAGGTGTATCTAACCAACAGTATCTGAAAGGGGAAAACATTTTCGAAAAATGAGCTAGGCTCAGTGTGTCCCAACAATACTATAAAATCATGATATGTACACTAAACAAATCATAGTCCAGTAAATCTCATAAAAATTATACTGCAGTAAATCCCATAAAAGAGTTACCCTAAGGGAATATCTTAGGGCCTGAGAGCCTACCCAAGATAGATTTCGGGGCCGTGGGGCCTACCTAAGAACACATCTTAGGGCCGCAGGGCCTACCCGAGAATGATCTCAGGGCCGCAGAGCCTACCTAAGAGTCACATTAGGTCCGTAAAATTTTCCAGCTTGATCAGAGCTGTACTTTATAAATTCATATTCCAAAAATTCAATTGCACCGTGACATAAAATCCATAAATCCATAAACATGGTAATCATATACCATTTCAAAACAAAATCAGATAGCAATCATAATCCATAAACCATCACATTAAATCAGTGCATCAATAAAACAATAACCAAATAATTTAGTGTACCACATATTAAAACAATAAAACAGTTCAGTAATAAATAGGGAACACACCTCGATAATAGGTTCAAGTAGTAGATCTACTGATTGCTGTTCTCACCACGTTCTCCTACAGTTTTCGAACCTAATTTATAATAACACTATATTACTAATGGGTAACATAATTAATCTCTAAAATCATAAAATTTATGAATCTTACGGGTGAATACTGGCACACGTGGTTTAACTGATCTAGAAGAGCTGGGTCGAGCTGTCGAACGATCCGGAGAGTCTCTTGTACCTTCAAACAATAATAATTTATCAGCCCCAAGTCTTACTTAATTGTTCAAAGCTAAATTCTTAAGTATATAAGCATTTTCAGGGTTTGACTATTAATTTGGAGGATTTCGAGTCTGAATTTGACCAAACGGATTGCGGAATCGGAATCAGGACGTCGAAAAATATAAAGTATGACTTTTTGAAAATTCAAATTCTTGGTCAAAATCAAAGTCAACGGGTTTGACTGATGATTTGGATGCCTTCATGTTCGAAATTTGGCAAAGCGGACTTCGGAAACGGATTCGGCATGTCGAAAAATGTCAGAATAGGTATATTTGAACAAAATCAAAGGTCATTTAATGGCCGTTTAAAGCCGGTCAAAGTTGTGGTCAATGGGGTTCAATAGTCCACATTCAAAAATTCCCAAAATGTCACTTTTTTCAAAATAATTCCCAAATTGTCATTTTTTTCACAAAATTCCCAGAATGTCACATTTTCACAAAAATTCCCAGAATGTTACCTTTTTTTACAAAAATTCCCAGAATGTCACTGGGTCGGGTCGGTTCAGACCGATCAACCCGGTTCGGATCGGTCAAACCGATCATAACACCACTCATCAATTCGAAACTCCCCCACACGCAGGGACGACGCGTGAGGGCGCGTGAAGGGTCTTCCGGACTCTAAAAATTCCTGAAAAAATTCTAAAAATTATTTTAAGCGATTTGAGTCACTTACCAACCTCGGTTCAAATTTTTGAACGGTGGAGAGCTCGATTTCACTTCGATCGGAACTTTGACCGCTCTAACTCCCACAGCGCCGCCGCCTACGGAGACAAGGACGACACCGTCGGACTCGGAACGACAACAGGAACACGATGGTGAGGGAGGTGTCGAAAACCGATCAACGATCGGAGATGAATTTAAGATTTTCCCGACGGTGGTGCTAAAAAAACATCGAGACTTTGACTCGAAATTCACGTTTGGCAGCGCTTCGCTATAATTGGTTTACTGGGTTTTGATCACGGGTCAACGATGAACACGATGGTGGTTTCAATTTTTCGATTGGACGTCGGACGACATCGGAATTGAGCTTGAAAGTAGAGGTACGGGAAGAAGAAATTTTAAGCAAATAAAGCATGTGTTTTCTGATTTCAATCAGAAAACACGATTATAATACAAGCCTGCTGACACTCCTTGGCGGAATTCAGAGCTTGGTCCTTGAATTTCCTTCAACTTCTAAAATGGCCTATAAGTTTTCATAAATTTTAATTTAGCCACTAAATTTCACCAAATTACACCGATTTAATAATTTTTTTCTCGGGTTGTTACAATTCTCCCCATCTACAAGAAATTTCGTCCTCGAAATTTACCTTATGAGAATAGATGAGGAAACTGAGCCTCCATTGACTCCAATGTCTCCCAAGTAGCTTCAGATGGGCTTCGGTTACTCCATTGAGCTTTTACCATCGGGATACGTCTATTCCAAAGAACTCGCTCATCACTTTCCAAGATCTGAATGGGCTCCTCCTCATATGAAAAATCAGGTCTTAGCTCTACCTCTTCAACCTGAATGATGTGACCCGGATCTGGACGATATCGCCTCAACATTGATACATGAAAGACATCATGAGCTCAGGAGGCAACTCAAGCTGATATGCAACACCCTATAATCTTCAAAATACGAAATGGTCCAATAAATCTTGGGCTCAATTTACCCTTACGCCTGAATCTCAATACTTTCTTCCAGGGTGATACTTTTAAAAAGACCTGATCTCCAACTTCAAACTGAATATCTTCCCTCCTTTGATCTGCATAAGACTTCTGTCTATCAAATGCCTCTTTCAGACGGCCACGAATCAATCTCACTGTCTCTTCCATCTCGCGTATTAACTCAGGTCCCAAAGTCTTCCGGTCACGCAACTCAGTCCAACATATCGGAGTGAGACATTTACGCCCATAAAGTTCTCCCAGCTACCATGAAAATCAATTACGCAACCTCGCAGCATATCCTCCAGAATCTGAATCACTCTCTCAGACTGACCATCAGTTTGTGGGTGAAAGGATGTACTATAATCCAATCTTGTTCCCAAAGCTGTATGTAGCGCCTTCCAAAATCTCGAAGTAAATCTCGGATCTCGATCAGAAATAATAGACAATGGAAGACCATGCAATCTGACAATCTCTGAAATATACAATCTCGCCAGCTTGTCCAAAGTATAATTTACCCGCACAGGAATGAAGTGAGCTGACTTTATAAGTCTGTCAACAATCACCCAAACTGAATCCTTTTTCGAAGGAGTCATTGGTAACCCAATAACAAAATCTATAGTAATATGCTCCCATTTCCATTCAGGAATCTTGATAGGCTGTAATAAACCTGATGGATGTTGATGTTCTGCTTTAACTTGCTGACAAGTCAAACACCTAGCCACAAAATCCGAGATGTCCTTCTTCATGCCGACCCAATGATACCTCTCCCTCAAATTTCGGTACATCTTATCTCCACCGGGGTGCATAGCATATGGACTACTGTGAGCCTCATTAAGAATAATCTGCCTCAACTCAGCATCATCAGGCACACAATATCGACCCTTAAAGCATAAAACTTCATCCTGATCAAGGGCGTAATCTGAGCTTGTCCCCTGCTCTACTTGCTCAAAGATGGATAGCAAGGAGCTATCAAGGGGCTACTTAACTTTAATTTCATCAACCAAAGTCGGCTTAATTTGTAATTCTGCTAACAAAGTGGCATCGTCATATAAATTCATCATGGCCATTAAAGACCTCAACTCCGCTACCGCCTTTCGACTCAAAGCATCCGCCATAATGTTAGCTTTACCAGGGTGATAATCAATCACACAATCATAATCCTTTAGAAGCTCTAACCAGCGCTGTTGTCTCAAATTAAGCTCCTTCTAGGTCAGAAGATACTTTAAGCTCTTATGATCAGTGAAAATGTAACACTTCTCTCCATAAAGATAGTGTCTCCAAATCTTCAAGGCAAAAATCACCGCTGCTAACTCTAAATCATGACTAGGATAATTGCACTCATGCGGTCGCAGTTGACGTGACACATAAGCCACTACCTTACCTTCCTGCATTAGAACACAACCAAGTCCTGAATGTGAAGCATCACTATACACTGTAAAATCCTTCCCTGACTCTGGTTGAATCAACACTGGTGCTTGAGTCAAAACCGCCTTTAATTTCTCAAAGCTCTCCTGTTATAATATCCAGACAAACCCAAGAAATTGTGGATCTCAAAGACATTCTTGGGTCGTTTCCAATTCACAATAGCCTCGATCTTGCTTGGATCGACCTGAGTACCTCGAGCAGAAATAATGTGCCCCAAAAACGACACTTCTTGAAGCCAAAACTCACACTTGCTTAGTTTGGCATATAAACGATGCTCTCTCAAGGTCCGCAGAACAATCTTCAAATGCTCGTCATGCTCTGTTTCCGTCCGCGAATAAACTAGAATATCATCAATAAAGATAACCACAAATTGATCCAAATATGGCCGGAACACACGATTCATCAAATCTATAAAAGTTGCGGGAGCGTTCGTTAAACCAAAAGGCATTACTAAGAATTCATAATGACCATATCTAGTGCGAATTGTTGTTTTTGCAACATCGGACCCCTTAACTTTCAATTGATAATACCCCGAACGAAGATCAATCTTAGAGAATACAGTAGATCCTCGCAACTGATCAAATAAGTCATCAATCCTGGGTAATGGGTACTTATTCTTGACCGTCATATTGTTCAACTTCCGATAGTCAATACATAGCCTTAGCAACCCATCATTCTTTTTCACAAACAAAACTGGAGCTCCCAGGGTGAGGTACTATGCCGAATAAATCCTCGATCAAATAATTCTTGCAATTGGACCTTCAACTCCTTAAGTTCCTTTGGAGCCATGCGATAAGGTGCCATAGAAATAGGTGAAGGCCCGGATAAGTCTCAATCTCGAACTCTACCTCTCTATCAGGAGGTAACCCAGGCAGCTCATCCGGAAAAACATCAGAAAACTCGCTAACTGTACGAATCTCCTCGATCGTGGACAAGGAACCTTTAGTGTTCAGAATACAAGCAATGAAAGTCTCATACCCCTTCCTGATCATACGATCAATTTCCATAGTTGAAACAATATTGGAGAGATAGCCACGTCGTTTAACAATTAACATAATAATCCGACCATCTGAAGTCTTCAGAGTAGCTCGCTTGTATTCACAATCCAAATTTACCTTGTATTTATTCAACCAATCCATCCCAAGAATTAGATCGAACTCCTCTAAAGGAAGCTCCATAAGATTAGCGAGAAAAATTTCTCCCTGAACCTCCAGAGGATAACGTCGAAATACTTTATTCACTAATACTGCCTGTCCTACTGGACTCGTAACCGTAATAGTATTATCAGTGTTCTCGATCGGAATCTGAAGGTTTCGAGATACTGAGCTCGATACATAAGAGTGGGTGGAGCCATTGTCCAGTAATGCAAAGTATGGAATAAAATAAATAGTAAATGTACCTGCAATAACCTCAGGCTCATCTCTGTCATCCCGACGTCTAGTGGCGTAAACCAAAGCTGGCTGTCTAGCCTTAGAAACTGTTGGCCCTCTATTCTGCTGAGGTCGGGCTCTACTATCTGTCCTGGACGCTGAACCACGAGCCTTTACTTGGCTACAATCTCTAATTGGAGTCTGTACTGTAGTCTGTGAACGCACATGAGTCTGGGTAGTGGTTCGCTCAGACGAAGCTAGCTGAGGACAATCCCTCCGAAAATGACCACTAGATCCACAATGAAAACATGCTCCGGTCTTCCTATAACACTCTCCCGTTTGTCGTTTACCACAAAAGTCATAATGAGGCACTTAAAACGGGACCGAAGAACAACCTCTACTAACAGTTGAAGGTGATGATGCTGCAGGCCTGAAGCGTGTGTTGCTCCTCTGAGGGGCTAAAGTACGAGTCCTCTTACCAGACTGTGCGGATGATTCAGTAGGGCCAAAAGGTTTCCTAGATCGCTCATGATCAACATACTCTCTACCAGAAGTTAAAGTCTCCATCTACTTAGCATCCTTGGCTCTGCTCACCAGCACATTAAAAATCTTATCTTGAAGGGCTACCACCAGCCTACGTAGCTCGTATCTGAGTCCGAGGGCAAATTTACGGCATCAATCTCTCTCAGTAGGCATAAGACTGAGCCCATACTTTCACAATTTTAAGAACTCTATCTCATACTCTGAAACAGTCATATCACCCTGAACCAAGTTCTGAAACTGTTGTCGTCTCTGGACTAAGTAACGCTCCCCCAGGAATTGGCTCCGAAAGCGCTCCTTAAAGAAATCACATGTCAAACGATCGGTAGGAACACTACTGATCACTGACTTCCACCAGGTGTGGGCATTGCTATCTAACATCGCTACTGCCCCCAAATATCTTTTAGTTGGGTCCAAACCCAACTGATCCATGCGTCTTTCTGTATCTTGAAGCCAATCTTCTGCTTCAGTAGGAATTCCTCCAAGCTGTCCTCCAAAAGTCTTGACCCCATTGGCGATCAGAATTTGAGAAATAGGCACCTCAGATCCAGCACCAGTAGCTCTGACCGCTCTTTGAATCAACTGTAAAAATTGTCTACCAAAATTCTCATCAAATGCAACTCTGGTAGAATCAGACTCACTATCAGTTGTTCCCCTGATCGGTGTAGTCATGTCAATCCCAGCAGCAGGAGGTAAATTTGTCGGGGTCGCAGGAGTAGAATCACTTGTCGGAGGTGGGGGATCTACTCGAATCTCGTCGATCGGGTCTGCAAATCTAGCCATTCGACCTCGTCCACGGCTAGTTCGACGTCCACGTCTAGCTCGACGTCCACGTCTAGCACTCATTTTTGTAGATCTCTAGTTTACTACAGAAGATAAAACTTAGGGTTAGATAAGCACTTGGAGTCTCGAACACAATTAAAATCGTAAAAACTTTGAGACATGACCTTAGCAACAGGTTTTGTAAAATATTTCAAAACCGTATTTTCAATTTAGACTCATACACAATCCCGAGGTTTAAAAACCAAAAGCTCTGATACCAATAAATGTAACCCCCTAGACCCGGTCTATGCGTTTCGTCTAAGTCTAGTGAATCACATTCATGATTCTTAAAGATATTGTTTCGAAACCATTATTCAATCATGGTATAATCACATTATAAATGACGTTTATGAAATTATAATAATTTATACTATAAAAATACAAATCATAAATATAATGAGGAAAAACAAATTAATTTAAACATATCTTAAAAATCCAAATTTAGGATAAACCAAATATAAATAGCAAATGAGTAATTATTATAAAATCAAATACTTTAAAATAAGACTCATGTTACCAAAATAGAGTCAACTTAAAAGATAAAACATTACAATACGATATACTTCAAGAGATATGTTGATCCTCCAAGTGCTCGATCAGGTGTATCTAACAAACAGTATCTGAAAGGGGAAAACATTTTCGAAAAATGAGCTAGGCTCAGTGTGTCCCAACATTACTATAAAATCATGATAGGTACACTAAACAAATCATAGTCTATTAAATCTCATAAAAAGTATTCTGCAGTAAATCCCATAAAAGAGTTACCCTAAGGGAACATCTTAGGGCCTGAGAGTCTACTCAAGATAGATTTCGAGGCCATGAGGCCTACCTAAGAACACATCTTAGGGCCACAGGGCCTACCCGAGAATGATCTCAGGGCCGCAGAGCCTACCCTAAGAGTCACATTAGGTCCGTAAAATTTTCCAGCTTGATCAGGGATGTACTTTATAAATTCATATTCCAAAAATTCAATTGCACCGTGACATAAATTCCATAAATCCCATAAATCCATAAACATGGTAATCATATACCATTTCAAAACAAAATCAGATAGCAATCATAATCCATAAACTATCACATTAAATCAGTGCATCAATAAATCAGTAACCAAATAATTCAGTGTACCACATATTAAAACAATAAAACAGTTCAGTAATAAATAGGGAACACACCTTGATAATAGGTTCAAGTAGTAGATCTATTGATTGCTGGTCTCACCACGTTCTGCTACAGTTTTCGAACCTAATTTATAATAACACTATATTACTAATGGGTAACATAATTAATCTCTAAAATCATAAAATTTACTGATCTTACGGGTGAATACTGGCACACGTGGTTTAACTGATCTAGAAGAGCTGGGTCGAGCTGTCGAACGATCCAGAGAGTCTCTTATACCTTCAAACAATAATAATTTATCAGCCTCAAGTCTTACTTAATTGTTCAAAGCTAAATTCTTAAGTATATAAGCATTTTTCGGGTTTGACTATCAATTTGGAGGATTTTGAGTCTGAATTTGACCAAACGGATTGCGGAATCGAAATCAGGACGTCGAAAAACATAAAGTATGACTTTTTGAAAATTCAAATTCTTGGTCAAAATCAAAGTCAACGGATTTGACTGATGATTTGGACGCCTTCGGGTTCGAATTTGGCAAAACGGACTTCGGAAACGGATTCGGCACATCGAAAAATGTCAGAATATGTATACTCAAACAAAATCAAATGTCGTTTAATGGTCGTTTAAAGCCGGTCAAAGTTGTGATCAAAGGGGTTCAATATTCCACATTCGAAAATTCCCAGTCATTTTTTTTAAATAATTCCCAAATTGTCATTTTCACAAAATACATTTTTCACCAAAATTCCCAGAATGTCACTTTTTTTACAAAATTCCCAGAATGTCTTATTTTCACAAAAATTCCCAGAATGTCACATTTTTCACAAAAAATCACAGAATGTCACTGGGTCGGGTCGGTCAACGGGGTCGGGTCAGACCGGTTAACCCGGTTCGGACCGATCAACCCGGTCATAACAACACTCATCAATTCGGAACTCCCCCACGCGTAGGGGCGACGCGTGGGGCGCGTGAAGGGTCTTTCGGACTCCAAAAATTCCTGAAAAAAATTCTAAAATTTATTTTAAGCGATTTTGAGTGTCTTACCAACCTCGGTTCAAATTTTTGAACGGTGGAGAGCTTGATTTCACTTCGATCGGAACTTTGACCGCTCTACCTCCCACACGCACCGCCGCCTACGGAGACAAGGATGACACCGTCGGACTCGGAACGACAACAGGAACACAATGGTGCGGGAGGTGTCGAAAACCGATCAACGATCGGAGATGAATTTAAGATTTTCCCGGCGGTGGTGCTAAAAAAACATCGAGACTTTGACTCGAAATTCACGTCGTTTGGCAGCGCTTCGCTATAATTGGTTTATTGGGTTTTGATCACGGGTCGATGATGAACACGATGGTGGTTTCAATTTTTCGATTGGACGTCGGAATTGAGCTTGAAAGTAGAGGTACGGGAGGAAGAAATTTTAAGCAAATAAAGCATGTGTTTTCTGATTTCAATCAGAAAACACGCTTATAATACAAGCCTGTCGACACTCTTTGGTGGAATTCAGGGCTTGGTCCCTGAATTTCCTTCAACTTCTAAAATGGCCTATAAGTTTTTATAAATTTTAATTTAGCCCCTAAATTTCACCAAATTACACCCGATTTAATAATTTTTTTTCTCGGGTTATTACAAGACAATTTATAAACTTTACTCTAAAATAAATTTATAATAAGGTTTAAGAATATCAAATACTAGCAAAATTTAAAAATTAAAGTTCCTCCAAAAGTAAGAAAAGAAAGGCATGAGTAGAGCACCGAAACACTGAACAACTGGATTTGTTAGACGCCATAACATCCCTGAATTTTATCATTTAGCCTCTCTACCCCTTTATCTCTCTCATGCAATTCAATGGAAGCAGCCATTCCTCAATAATAACATCCATAACCTTAAAGCTTTACAAAAAGGGATGCTACTGATGATTATGATGATGAACAGATTCTGCTGAGTAAAGGAGGTGGCGACACCGGGAAGTGATGGTTCCACCTATCCAACATCCAAATCGAATAGAGAACAATAGATACTCCAACAAAAGCTTGGAGAGAGTTCAACAACTTGAGAGCAAAAGCGAACGAAACATGGCAGCAATTCGTCTGCATTCCCAGTGTATTTCGATTTTTTATCAATTATATAATAAATGGATATGTAACCCTGTTCACCAGCACAGGGAGCTTCGAGGACTCACGTCTGTCGTAAAGAAAAACAGGGGTCTCCACTCTCCACCGCAAAGGTCACCTGCACCACAAGAATCGACCTTCTCGGAGGGCAACCTGGAAAAGGAACAGCACCCTCTCCCTTCGTCGTTATCGTTGAGTTTAGTCGATTGCTTTTAGACAATATCAATGGCTTTGTATTATTGGATTCTAGACTAAATCTTCTTGAATTTGAATTTTTTGCATGTTTTCAAAAATAAATTTACTTTAAAACATAAATCTTATGGAGAAAGCAATTTCGAAGGCCCGATTTCCATGTAAACAAACAAAATGAATCGTTTCCCCGATAGAGAAACTACCGCCGACCATCAAGCCATCGGCAGAGAAACCCAATTAAACCCAACAAAGGTCAAGCAAGTGCAAAACATTTCTCTGTGTAAAAACTGTAATTTTGGTGACTTTTTATTGATTTCGGGTTATATTTATGGGTGCGCATAAACGATTGAGGAGGCATAGCTCGGTTGCGAGAGAATGGTTGGAAATTAAGGAATGAGTCGGAGATGTCGGTGAGGGTGAGGCGGGTGAGAGTAAGGGTGAGGGTGAGGTGACATGGAAAATCATTTTTCTATTAATTTTAATAATTTTTTCTGACATGAAAAATCATGATTTAAAAATTATTTAGTTTTGTCACATCATAATGTCGTTAGAAAGTTAATGATTGAGTGACAAAAAAAAGTTTAATGTCTAAAGTTAAGTGAACAAATTGAAAAAAAAATTGAAAGTACGGTGAGTGAAATAAGAGATAAAATAAAATTCAATAAGTAAAGATGTAATTTACATTTTTTTAATTTACTGTTATGGCGCGTCTTCGGGGCATCCAACGTTATCTTGATATAAAACGCAGCTCTTATCTCTTGAGACTTGAGACTAAGCTTCAAGCTGAATTGGAATTAATCCTTGATAAGGAAGAGATTTTATGGAAGCAAAAATCTCGCTCGGATTGAATTACATTTGGTGATAGGAACACATCTTATTTTCATAAAAAAAGTTATTATTAACAGGAGGACCAATAGGATTTATTCTCTTCAAATTTCCACTGGCGATTGGTGCTCAGACATTAACGTTCTTCGGCAAGAAGCCAACTCATACTTCCAGAAATTGTTTTCGCTTCATGAGGAGATGCACGACACTTATCCCATTTCTGGTTTTTTCCATCTCTACCTCCTGAAGACATGGAAAATCTAGAAAATTTTCCAAATCTCATGGAAATAAAGGAAGCGTTATTCGTTATGGCTCCACTCAAATCTCCAGGAGCAGATGGATTACACGCACACTTCTATCAAAAGCATTGGGACATTGTTGGCACTTCGATTTTCTCTACGATCCAAAACATCTTCACTTGAAATAACATTGATTCTCTATTGAACAAAACAATCCTTGCCCTCATCCCCAAAGTTCCAAGCCCTTCAAGCTTCAAGGACTTTCGACCTATCAGCCTTTGTACGGTCTTATATAAGTTGGCCACTAAGATCATTGTCAGGCGTCTCCAGTATATTATTCCTCGTCTTGTTTCTCCTAACCAAACAAGTTTCATTCAAGGTCATATCATCTCGGAGAATATTATAATTAATTAGGAGGTTATTCACTCCATGAAATTCAAGAAGGACAAAGAATGTTGGATGACGATTAAGGTGGACTTGGAAAAAGCGTTTGATCGCTTGCGCTGGGACTTCATAGCCGACACTCTTTATGAAGCAGACTTTCCACCATCAATTACCCGACTCATTTTACATTGTATTTCATCATCTTCTATGCAGGTTCAGTTTAATGGAGGCCTTAGCACTGAATTTAAACCGCAATGCGGAGTTCGGCAAGGGGATCTAATATCTCCTTACCTTTTTGTTCTTACTATGGAAAGGCTTGGACATCGTATCCAACTTGCTTCTGAGGAGGGTGCTTGGAAACCATTTAAGCTAATATGTGGAGGTTTTCCTATCAGTCATCTATTCTTTGCAGATGACTTAATTTTGTATGCCAAAGCGACTGCTGCACAAGCAATCCTAATTGATAATATCATGGATGAATTTGGTCACTATTCGAGCCACAAAGTCAACAAACTCAAATCACACGCATACTTCTCGCCCAAAACAAGCGTCGAAACAACAAATACAATTTGTTCTTATCTTGGCATCAAGCAAGTTCCTAACTTGGGCGTCTATCTCGGAATGCCGGTGATGCATAAACGCGTCACTTGCGAGTTTTATAGCTTCATTATTGACAAAATAAAATCAAAACTCCATGGGTGGTCGGCTAGGACCCTCTCTTTTTCGGGACGGATTACCCTCACTAACTCCGTTCTTATGGTTATTCCTACTTATTTCATGCAAACTTGTCGTTTCCCTTCTCGAGTCTGTCAAGACATTGAAAAGCTTGTTCAACATTTTATATGGAGTTCTAGTAATCAAACTCGAGGCATTCCTTTCGTTAGCTGGGACACCTTAACTCAACCTAGGCATAATGGAGGCCTCGACATTTGGAGGTTACAGTAATATAATTATTCTTTCCACATGAAACTTTGTTATGCCATTGCTTCGGATACGGAGAAATTTTACATAAAGCTTCTTCGCCAAAATATAAGGTGCTCTCTAATTGCCCCCCATTCCATCTTCCGGTCGAATTGCTCTCATTTGTGGAGATCCTTATCCGAAGTCTAGAATAACTTCTATTACTTCATCTCTTGGTCTGTAGGTGATGTTGCTATAACCAGATTTTGGCACGATATTTGGCTGCCGAAACTTGGGCGTCTCTCAGAATGGAAACAAAAGAGTGTTGAAAACATTTTGATGTTTCGATATAACAAATTAAGTATAAATGATTTTTAAGATTTTACAAATGATTTTCTAAGTATATTCGATTTAATTACTCGAATATCAAATTATTACTCCAAGTCTTCAAGATCAATTTCAAACCTTACTAAATGTGTAAAATTGTGTTTTATACTTAATATATTTTTGAAATAATTTTCACAAAGTATTTTGAACCAAAATCAAGCCTAAAATCAATTTTTCAGAGTGATGCACCGATGCACCAATCCATGCATCGATGCACCATGGAATAAATTGAACATCGAATAAATTTCATGCACCGATGCACATACTATGCATCGATGTACTCAGAGTTTTATGAAAACATCGAATGCATTTGATGCATCGATGCACCAACCATGCATCGATGCACTCTGGCTATTTTGAATCATCGAATGCATTTTATGCATCGGTGCACTCTTAGTGCACCGATGCACTAAGGGTCCACCGGTCAAAATATTTGAATTTTACACTTGATGCACCGATGCACCATGGGTATGCATCGATGAACAGACGCTCCCAACTGATTTTATTAATTGTTTTCACACTTAAACGACTATATTGACTCCACTAACCATCCCCAACATTTAGAATCATTTTAAGGAGTATTTAAACAAGTTCTGAAGCCATTGATCAACAACAAGAAAGAAGAAATCATAGAGAAACAAGAGAGAAAGCATCAAACATCAAGTTTGTGCAAATCAAGCCAATTTTCCTTTCAATATTCATTTTGCTTTCAGGAACACAATTTTTGTCCATTTGTAATCATCTTTGAGTGTTCTTATCTTGTTCTAGAATTGTGCAAACATATTGCCTTGTGAGGTTTTCCTTGTAAGTTTGCAAATTTGTGTATTTCTCTTTGCAAAAGAGTGTGCTCAAGAATTAGGGTATAATTCTTGAGGGAGTTGTAAGGTTACTCTTTGTCCTCAAAAGAAAGAACAAATTAGTGAATTTGTTGGAAAATCTTTAGTGTGGATAGCTAAGGTAGTGGACGTAGACTTTGGTTGAGAAAGTCGAACCACTCTAAATCGCTGTGCAACTTCTTTCAATTTTCTGCAAAAGCTTCCACCATTTTTTAAATTGCCAATTCACCCCCTCTTGGTTGATTCCGTCGATCGATTAACTCAACAATTGGTATCAGAGCTTGACTCATTTGAAGGTTTAACCGCCTCTTGAGTAGATCCGGGAAGAGTTAAATCGATAAAGATGGCGTCCACTTTCGGTTCATTCTCCATGAAAGAATCCAGACCAATTGACGTGCCTCCACACTTCAACGGAACAAATTATCGTCGTTGGAAGAGGTTTATGATGATATTTATCCAAGCATTTGATATGGAAGCTTGGATGATAATCGAGAAAGGGTATTTTTCTCCTACGAAAAAGGCAAAGAATTGGAGTGATCAAGAACGGAAGAAAGCTCAACAAAACACAAAGGCTATGGACATGTTATGATGTGCAATTGATCCTAATGTATATAAAGGAGTTTCTTCTTGTTCAAGTGCCAAGGTAATGTGAGATAAGCTTGAGGAGATCTATGGAGACAAGGAAGAAGAACCAATAAAGGTGATGTCTCTATTAGCTCTCATAGAGCCAAATGTATCTTCTAACTCAAATAAATTAAATTCAAAATCTTTTAATGAGTTACAAGATGCTTATGATGAATTATTTTTGAAGTTTGAGACCATGAACTCCAAATATAGGAATTTGATTTCTAAATTTATAGCTAAAATTGATCTTCTTTTGAAAGCTAAAACAGACTTGGAAAAACAATATGAAATGTTGAAAAAGGAGTTAGAGCTTTCAAAACTAAAATCTGAAAACTTTGAAAAAGGAAATTTCAATTTAAACGAACTTCTTCTAGAAACGAAAATGGATTTTGAAAATCAAAATAAACTCTTGAATAAGGATTTAGAGCTTTCAAAAATGAAATTTGAAAGTATTGAAAAAGAAAATTTTGATTTGAAAGTTAAGCTTGAATGCTTACAAAAGAAATGAGATCATTTAAATAATCATCTAGTTCATAATGACAATATATTCACATTGTCATTATCATGGTCATAAGGAACATACTTATCCTTTAAAGAAAGGAAAAAGATTTAAAATTAGACAAGTATGGGTTCCAAAAGGAACAAGGGGCATTGAAACTAACATTCACAGATCCAAAGCAATTTGGATACCAAAATCTACTTAAATGTCTCTTGTAGGTGTGTGGGAGCAATGGTGATGAAGATGATGATATTCAATATGCTCTAGCCACATATGAAAAAGAAATGGGTAACCTCTAAACTTAATGTATTTATTTTATTTGGTTGCTCATTTAGTTTATGTATGCATGAGGTTTTAAATGTTCTAAATGATTATATGTTATCTCATGTATGTTGAAAGATATTGTATGATGAACATAGTAATTTTTGGTAATGTTTTATAAACTTTAGTTCATCATATTAATTTTTGGTCAAAATTGTTTTTAAAATATAATTGATATCTCTTTAACAATTTATATCGATTTTTTCAAGAACTTGGGTTTTGCAAAATTTTGACCTTAAATTTTTCTTAATGATTATGCATAGATTTTTAAAATATTATAAAGATTTAATGCATAACATTTTCAAAAACTTTATGCATGTGCTCTTAATCTCGATAATCAACATTGCATTATGTTTTGTATGAGAATGGATTAAAGCATAATCCGATTAGATGAATTTGACAAAAGATATAAAGTCTTTTTTTTAAATTAAGTGTTTGCAAAATTGATTGACATTGCATCTATTTTGATTATGCTTGTTGGTCATAGAATATGAAACATTTAGACTCTATTGATATGACTAATTTATGCCTAGTTGCTAAAGATGAGCATGATAGTTGGTTATGGCATAGGAGACTAGGACATGCTAGTATGAGTGTTTTACAACGGCTAATTCAAGGTGATTTAGTTCGAGGGTTGCCTAAACTAAAATTTGATAATGATAAAATCTGTGATGCTTGTGCTAAAGGAAAACAGAAGCGAGTTTCTTTTAAATCCATTAACGATGTATCAACTAGTAGAGTATTACAATTGATCCACTTAGATCTTTTTGGGCCATCTAGAACTACTAGCTTGGGTGGAAAACAATATGCATTTGTCTTGGTAGATGACTATTCTAGATATACTTGGGTTCTATTCTTAAGTACTAAAGATGAAGCATTAGAAAAATTCATCACGTTTTCAAAAGTAATCCAAAAACGAAAATGGTTACTCCATAACTAGTGTTAGGAGTGATTATGGAACTGAATTTGAAAATCTTGGATTTACTGAATTTTGTAATTCAAATGGTATTAGCCATAATTTTTCAGCACCTAGAACCCCTCAACAAAATGGAGTTGTTGAGAGGAAAAATAGAACTTTAGAAGAAATGGCTAGAACCATACTTTGTGAAAACAATTTGCCAAAATATTTTTGGGCGGAAGCCACAAATATCGCTTGTTATGTTATTAATCGAGTAATGATTAGGCATATTTTAAAGAAAACTCCATATGAGCTTTTTAAAAATAAAAAGCCTAACATTAGCTATTTTCATCCTTTTGGATGTAAATGTTTTGTTTTAAACAACGGTAAAGACAATCTTGGCAAATTTGATGCTAAAAATGATGAAGTAATTTTTCTGGGATATTCCTTAAATTCTAAAGCTTATCGAGTATTTAATAAAAGAAATTTGGTTGTAGAAGAGTCTATACATGTTGTTTTCGATGATAATCTCATTCCGAGGAAGGATTCTTGTTTGAATGATGATGTAGGTGTTATAAATACAAATGACGTTAGACATGACGTTGGAGAATCATCATCAAAGAAAGAAACGAAAGATGAGGAAACCCATGATCCTCTCGAGAATCCAACCATTGAAGAAAGGGAAGTATCTTACCCAAGAGTGTACAACTATGTCAAGGATGGTGAAATTATAGGTGATCCATCAAAAGGGGTAACAACTCGATCTTCTCTTAGAAAATATTTGTAATTTTGTTGCATTTATCTCATGCATAGAGCCTAAGAATATTAAAGAAGCATTAAAAGATGAACATTGGATTATGGCTATGCAAGAAGAGTTAAATCAATTTGAGAGAAGTAAAGTACGGACATTAGTTGAAAGTCCTAGTAATAAATCTACTGTAGGTACTAGATGGGTATTTAGGAATAAGCTTGATGAAAGTGGTAATATAGTGAGAAACAAGGCTAGACTTATTGCTCAAGGCTATACTCAAGAAGAAGGCATAGACTATGATGAAACATACGCTCCCGTAGCTAGGATGGAAGCAATTAGAATGTTATTAGCGTTTGCATGTTTTCATGAATTTAAATTATATCAAATGGATGTTAAAAGTGCATTTTTAAATGGTTTTATAAAAGAAGAAGTGTATGTGGAACAACCTCCTGGTTTTGAAGATTCAAAATTTCCAGATCATGTTCTTAAATTGACAAAAGCGTTTTACGGTTTAAAACAAGCTCCTAGAGCTTGATATGAAAGATTGTCAAACTTTTTAATTGAAAAAGGTTTTTCAAAAGGGAAGGTTGACACTACATTGATTTTAAAGCATAAAGGTAAAGATTTATTAGTAGTTCAAATTTATGTTGATGATATAATATTTGGTTCTACTAATGATGTTCTTTGCCAAGAATTTTCTAAGCTAATGCAAAGTGAATTTGAGATGAGCATGATGGGGGAGATCTCATTTTTCTTGGGACTCCAAATCAAGAAAAGAAAAGATGGCATCTTTATCAATCAAGCTAAGTACGTCAAAGACGTGCTCAAGAAGTTCAGACTGGAAAATGGGAAGCCACATGACACTCCAATGAGCTCATCAACAAAGCTTGACATAGATGAAGGAGGTAAATGTGTGGATGTTAAATTATATATGTCAATGATTGGTTCTTTGCTTTATCTAACTGCAAGTAGACCGGACATTATGTTGAGATGAGCATGATGGGGAGATCTCATTTTCTTGGGACTCCAAATCAAGAAAAAAAAGATGGCATCTTTATCAATCAAGCTAAGTACGTCAAAGATGCTCAAGAAGTTCAGACTGGAAAAGGGAAGCCACATGACACCCAATGAGCTCATCAACAAAGCTTGACATAGATGAAGGAGGTAAATGTGTGGATGTTAAATATATATGTCAATGATTGGTTCTTTGCTTTATCTAACTGCAAGTAGACCGGACATTATGTTTAGTGTTTGCTTATGTGCTAGATTTCAATCATGCCCTAAGGAATCACATTTACTAGCTGTTAAGAGAATCTTTATATACATTAAGGACACTCATAATTTAGGACTTTGGTATCCTAGAGACTCTAGTTTTAGTTGGATGCCTTATCTGATGCGGATTATGGAGGATACAAATTAGATAGGAAAAGCACCTCTGGTACTTGCCAATTCCTTGGAAATATGTCGATTTCTTGGTTTTCAAAGAAACAAAATTGTGTCGCATTATCTACCACTGAAGCAGAATATATTTCAGCCGGTAGTTGTTGTGCATAAGTTTTATGGATGAAACAATAACTTTTTGATTAAGGAATTGAAGTAGGTACCATTCATATCAAGTGTGACAATACTAGTGCTATTTGTCTCACTAAAAATCCCATCCAACACTCTAGAACTAAGCATATTGAAATAAGACATCACTTCATTAGAGACCATGTCGCTAAGGAAGATGTAGTTCTAGAATTTGTTGATACTTTGCATCAATTAGCGGATATCTTTACAAAACCTTTAGACAAAGAAATATTTTGGACACTTAGAAGAGAATTAGGTTTAATTGACTTATCTTCATTTAGTGTTTAAAATAATTTTAACAATTTTAAGAATAAATGGAAAAATGCTTATAATAGTAATTTTTGATTGCATTCATTGCTATTAGTTAGGGGGAGTTTATGTTCTTTGGTGAAAATTAATTTTATGTTCAAATGTTGTTTAAGAATTAATTTGATTGATTAAACATGATTAATTTTCAATATATGAGTTGCCAATACCACTAGAGCTAATTAATTTAGCATTTTTGAGTATTTAAAATGGATTTTTGTCATTTTTGTGTTTCATGCATCGATACACTTAACTGTGCATCGATGCATCCCTTTGAATGTGTATCGATACACCATGAAGGTGCACCAATGCACGCCTTGAATGTGCATCGATGCACAAGTCCATGCATCGATGCATCCGTCGGGTTTTTGGATAAAAACTCTGATTTTCTTCATTTTCTCAAAACCCTTCAAAACACTCTATTGCGTCGTTCGTCCCTCTCTCATCCAAAATCTCCATTTTTGCTTAAAATCAACGAGAATTAATCAGAATCTTCGAGCTTTTCATCTCTATATCCTGCCTTTATCATCAAATCGTGCAACACAACTTCTCATTCTCACAAAATCCAAAATTTTTAAGGTATTTTTCTAAAAACCCCTATTTTATTAAATCTTGATCTTAGGACTAGTTTTAATTAGTTCTAGGATGAATATTATATCGGACATTGATTGTTTGATGATTACAAACTAGATTTTACAACTAATTTCATCAAAAACTCACAAATTTTCAATAAATTTTTGAATTTTAGAAATAAAAAAAAATCAAAAATCTGAATTTAATTTTTAAATTTGATGTTTTTGATTTAATTATGTTGTTTTCATATACATATTATGATTTTTAAAAAATTATTTTCAAATAGTTTTCAAACCCTTGCCCATTAGGATTTGATTTAGAGAACCTTGAATTATTGAGGACTCAATTGAGTTTTGGGATTGATTAAATTGCATACATGTGTTTCAATTTGCAGGTTATATTCCTTTTCCGATTCCTAAACCATGTCTAATCCCAAACACCCTAGAATGTCATCGAGTCATTCTCGTTCAAACCAACCTCCAAATCACGTTCCTCCTCCGCCTAATAGTCTAATAGGATCCTGTTTTGATATGCATGATCGTCGTAGAGACGAATTGTACTCTAGGTACAGAAATTCTTTCCAATCCTATAGAATCCGGGAAGAGCGTATTCCTTCTCTTCAAGCCATGATTGATATTGACTTCGAATACCTTCCGATTCTTAAAACTTGGAAGTTTGATAAATTGTTTCACCTCAAACCTATCGTCTATCAACAGTTAGTCTGCATCTTCTACTCCAATGCGGTATGCATTCAAAACCAAACTCAATGTGGGACTATAACCATTAGATCCTATCTTTTAGGCCAATATATTAATATTGACTCCGAGACTATAACTTTCCATTTTGGGTTAGATAATTATGGGTTATATAATTAGAATGAAAATGTGGAATATCCCTATGTTCCAACCTCTAGTGTTAGTACTCTACGATCTCATCACGATTGTTTTCTTCATTTGATGATATCTTGGTGGTTTTTACCATCCGGAGGTAGGTACTCCACTCTTCGTACTAGGGATTTATGGTGGATGCATTGTATTAAGAATAAGATCAAAATAAATCTGTCCCACATTATATTTAGTCAACTAGTAGACATCATAAACATTGTTCCTTCAAAACATGTCGAAAAATTGATTTATGGATGTCTTCTTAGTAACCTTTTTATCAAACTTGGTCTAAACGTCTCTCTCGACAATCCTATCCTTCTCCAAAATCAAATCAATCTCACCTCATTGAAGAAATTGGATTGGAAATAAGACGAGGAAATCGGTCTTTGGGTATTTTGACCCGGTAAACAAACTCCGGGAGCTAGTTCTTCACGAACTGCTCCTAGATCTTCTCGTGTTCCTCCTCCTCCGGCACCTGCTGCTGACGATGATCCCGAGTTTCAACAACTTATGCAAGATATCGACGATCATGTACCAGACGATGAGCCTGCATCGAAACCAGCACGACAAGAAGATCAAGCGCCACCCTATTTTTGATCTTTCTTGGAGTCGTTTGATCTGAGGTTTGCTTCCATGGAGTCTCAGATTACTGAGTTTCAGCGAGAGATACGTGAACGTATAGACGCTCTCACTCTTGAAGTTCGAGCTCATTATCCTCCTCCTCCCGATCCTCCGATGGAGTGAATTTGTTTCCTTGTTATGTTTACTTGGATTTTCAAACTTGGATTGATTTTGATGTTTATGGATGTTTAAATTTGATGGTTGTTGGATGTTTTAACTTATTTGTTGCTTTATGGATTTTTTGAACTTAATATATATATATATATATATATTTGGTTTGGTTGAATTTTCTTATTTTTGCATCATTAGACATATATGACCAATTATGCCATTTCACATTTGATTATGAATATTAATTATGAAACTGATGGCTAATCTCTCTTTTGATCTTTGATCTTAGCAGCTTAAGCTATATATATATATATAATTAATCGATTGTCTATGTTTTTCAAAACCTTGTTTAACTCAATTTTTAAGTCTTTTTGATTTAACAAAAAGGGGGAGAAATGTTAAAGTGTTAAAATGTTTTAAAGGGGAGAAGTGTTAAAGTAAGGGGGAGTAATTTCAAACTTAATTTTTCAAAATTTATTTTCAAAGAAAATCTTAAAATTACATACATGTTTTGTTATATCAAAAAGGGGGAGATTGTTGAAAACATTTTGATGTTTCAATATAACAAATTAAGTATAAATGAATTTTAAGATTTTTCAAATGATTTTCTAAGTATATTCGATTTAATTACTCGAATATCAAATTATTACTCCAAGTCTTCAAGATCAATTTCAAACCTTACTAAATGTGTAAAATTGTGTTTTATACTTAATATATTTTTGAAACAATTTTTCATAAAGTATTTTGAACCAAAATCAAGCCTAAAATCAATTTTTCAGAGTGATGCACCAATCCATGCATCGATGCACCATGGAATAAATTGAACATCGAATGCATTTCATGCACCGATGCACATACTATGCATCGATGCACTCAGAGTTTTATGAAAACATCGAATGCATTTGATGCATCGATGCACCAACCATACATCGATGCACTCTGGCTATTTTGAAACACCGAATGCATTTCATGCATAGATGCACTTTTAGTGCACCGATGCACTAAGGGTCCAACGGTCAAAATATTTGAATTTTACACTTGATGCACCGATGCACAGACGCTCCCAACTGATTTTATTAATTGTTTTCACACTTAAACGACTATATTGACTCCACTAACCATCCCCAACATTTAGAACTTATCTTGTTCTAGAATTGTGCAAACATATTGTCTTGTGAGGTTTTCCTTGTAAGTTTGCAAATTTGTGTATTTCTCTTTGAAAAAGAGTGTGCTTAAGAATTGTGGTATAATTCTTGAGGGAGTTGTAAGGTTACTCTTTTTCCTCAAAAGAAAGAACAAATTAGTGAATTTGTTGGGAAATCCTTAGTATGGATAGCTAAGGTAGTGGACATAGACTTTGGTTGAGAAAGTTGAACCATTTTAAATCGTTGTGTAACTTCTTTCAATTTTCTGCAAAAGCTTCCACCATTTTTTAAATTGGAAATTCACCCCCTCTTGGCCGATTCCGTCGATCGATTAACTCAACAGAGAGTGTTGCTATTGAAGATAACAAGTTGGTTCGTGATGCTGCTTTACCGAATGGTAATTGGAACTGGAACCTACTTCAGCAGTCTCTTCAGCACTCCACGATTCAGCATCTTATGAATGTTCAACCTCCTAATCCGAATGCCGATAATGATTGTTGTTTCTGGTCTCACGACAAACATGGTGAGTTCACAATAAAATATGCTTATGATCTTATGACCAAAGAACTTTAGGACTCCAAAGATATCAAATGGACCAAGCTTTGGCGTATGATTATCCCAGAGCGCATTAAAAATTTTCTATGGCTTTCATATAAAGATCGCTTACTTACAAATGTTAATCGTTGTGCAAGGAATCTTACTGATGATCCTTTATGTCAAATATGTGGCTTAGCAAACGAAAATAAGTTGCATGTTTTGCGTGATTGCAAGCACACTACTACTCTTTGGCAACTGATTATCTGGAAACAACTCTTACCTGACTTCTTCACCACTAACGTTACCGATTGGATCACGATGAACCTTGAATCTAATAGATTTTTTGTTGGCACAAATATCCCATGGAAAATTTGATTCTGTTCCATAGCTTGGCAGGTCTGGAAGCGAATAAATTCTTTCATATTTTCTGATTTGTTCCTCCCCAATGAATAACTCCTCTGCCTAAGTAAAAATTGGTCCCTCTATATCATCGCAGCAAAGACCATTTCCCCAACCGATTCTGTTGCTACTTATCCAGAACTAATCCAATGGAAAGCCGCGCTTGGTGACTGGTACACCCTTAACACGGATGGAGCGGCACACAACATTACATCTCTCGGATCGGTGGGTGGCCTCATTTGAAATATGAATGGTGATTGGATCATTGGATTTAATAAACCGGTTAGAATTTCAACTCCACTGCAAGCCGAACTTTGGGGAATTTTTGAAGGACTTCAATTGGCGATGTCCCATAAAATTGAATATTTTCAATGCCAAATGGACTGTGCAGAAGATCTTAATCTCGTGTCTTCGCCAATGACCAACTACAGCCCCATGGCACTTGTTCGCTCTATTGCAAATCTTACATCAAAATAGTGAACGATTGAATTCATTCTCATTCACCGTGAAGTCAATGTTGTAGTAGATTTCCTTGCAAAATCTATCGTTGTTACAAATGAACAACCACGAACCTATCTAGAACCCCCCAAGAGATTATATCTCATCTACACTGTGACCTCTATAGTCCTGTTTTTATTCGTACTTAGTATTTATTTGTAATAGTCTTCTTTATAATTCCAAAAAAAAATGTAAAGATATCATCTTACGATAAAGTTTCAAGTACGAGGACAAATTCAGCAATTAAGTGTTTTCCCCCTCTTTTTTGGTAAGTTAGCATTTGAGAATGACAATTTAAATCGAGTGACTCAATATGAATTTGATAGGGATTAATTCACTCATTTTTTTAGTTGAGGGGCCAAAATAGAATACACTTAGTACAGGGACTTCTGCTATACTATAACTAAAAATCTCTCACCATATTAGAAATTTCATGAACCAATTTTAGAGAGACAGTTAAAAGATAAAAGATAAAAGATAAAAGATAAAAGATAAAAGATAAAAGATAAAAGATAATTATCTTTACAAACCACGATAACTATTGGTAGCCATGCATTTACAAGCTATTCTTACAACACAAACACTGTTGGCTCGCAATAGGTTTGGTTTGTCTTATTGTTCTTGTTTACTTGGGAAATCTCCTCTTCCCTCTTCCCTCTTCCCTGCTCCGGCACGAGACCGATTTAGCAGATCTCATGGTTCCTTCGCTGGGGCAGGCTTCGCACGAGACCGATTTAGCAGATCTCATGGTTCCTTCGCTGGGGCAGGCTTCGCGAAGGAGAAGTCATCTCCATTTCTTGCTTCCACATGGTAGATTTCGCTCGTTTCAGTTGCTCGCTCATTGTGGTCCACTATTGTTGTTAAATTGTCGGTTGATGCAGGTGTCAATGGTTCGGCTTCGAGATCGGACAAGTCTTGATCGTCGTAGGTATACGACGAGCGAGTTGAATGACCAGTGGTTTTGAATCGATGAAGTGATTGACCAGGGGAATGAAGTGTTGAACTCGGGCTTGCACTTCCACCCAGGGTTCTAGTGGGGGACTTTCTAGTTTCAAAATACCACGTTAAATTCTTTTTCTAGTTTCAAATGCCACATTGGTTTTGTTTAAAAAAAAAATACATAGGACTGGAGTATCCTTTTACCTCATTCCTTTTTCGTGTTTAACCAAATCCAGTACCATGACCGGGATGATTATAGCGCGTAACTGAATTCAAAATTAAAGTTTCAAAGATAGAAAAGGTTATTAATTTGATTCACGTGGACAAGGTCATTATTAACCCTTTTAGCAGAAGATCGGATTACCTGGGTTTGACCCTCGTGCGGCCTCCGCCTCCGCCTGTGGAGGGGTTCAATCGTTTATTCTTCTTTATCCGACGAGTTTGATCTCAATAGACCATTAAAGCATACGTCATACTATTTTATTTGTTAATCAACACGTGTAAAATAGTTAACGTGTTACACCACTACAACTAGACCCAAAAAAAATAATGCACACCAAATGTGATTTACTCCAAATCAATAGAAAAGTAGATAATTAATTAAATTAATATTACATAAAAATATACAGAAAGCAGGTGAGGGGCACTGTAAGCTGACTCTGAATTATGTCTCCGGCCTTCAGCCTCTTTATAATCAATTATTTGAACGAAGAGATTATATTATCAGAAGAAGAGATCCAATGAGAAGAGGTTATTTCAAGATTTGATTCAACTTAAATCGAATTGAAGAAGCATTAATTAGGTAGTAATCCTCGTTGATATATGTCTATTTCTTCGCTATTACGAAAATTATTAATTACTTATGGAGAATTATTCTACTTTTTCATGTTTTGTCAACTAATTTGAATCCACAAGTTGACCGAATCCAATCCCTCCACATAATCATTCGCATAGACAAAATAACTTTCCCCCGTAACATCCTCGTAGTCGTTAAATAAAGGCTTAATGCCTAAATAAGTGCTTAAATTATGTCTTTTTAACCAAAGAAGTGTTTATATTTTTTTGACCATCCGATTGTCTAACGTTACAAATGTTAGCATTTTAGGTGTCTAGGTCATCAACGGCGTTAGTTTTTCCCGTTAAGTGGCTCGTGTCACAAGCGGGTAATTTTAAAATATATATATATATAATTAAAAAAATAAAGTTATATTTTAAAAAAAGAAACACATAAATTTTGAAATAACCCCTAAACTTAAAAAACCTTCATTTCAACCCCTAAACCCACGCTAATTACCTCCCTTTGCAGTCGAAGAAACTCCACCCGACCTCCCCTCCCTCGGTGTCCAAAACTCCTATTAGATCGTGACTTGTTGATGACTGATCGACGACAATTTGACATTTTAAATCTCATGAACCCTAGGATAAAAATCACAATTCCGATGGTGAATCAACAACTACGACGACATATAACTAGGATTATGGCAATGATTACGTCGGCGGCGGTGGTCGTGGTCGTGGTTGAAGAGGACGACGACGACGAATTAAGGTTGGGATTTGGGATTTTGGGGCTATTTTATAATATAAGAAAAGTTATGGTTTTTTTTTATAAATTTAATAATATTTTTAATATTTTTTTAAAAAAAAAATTCAAAATTATCAGGTACATATCACTTAAGGAAAAAACTAACATTGTTGACGACCCAGACACTTAAAGTACTAACGTTTGTAACGTTAGACACTCAAATGGACAAAAAATATAATCATTTATTTTACACAAAAGATATAGTTTAAGCACTAAACCTTAATTAAAATAAAATTAACAATTTCAGATAAAACTAGTAACGTTTGACATTAAACGTCTATGTTTGTGTACAATACCTTAATAATAATAATTTTTTAACCATTAAAATTATTTAATTGGTGTATCAAATTATTTTATTAAATATACTTAAAATTCGTCTTATTTTCTTATTTTTATGTATTCATTCCAACAAACATAACATAATAATTTCAAAGTCGTTGAGAATAGAATTATAATATTCTACTAACAATCCACACAGGGAAGCATGCTTCACTTTTACACCTCGCGCATAATCACATTCATATTAAAAAATATTGTGTGGTATGTAAAGATAAAGATCATCTATGGTTAATATAAAAGAAGTTTTTTTATTAAGAGATTGGTTTAAATGATAAGCAATTTGATATTATTTAAATAAGGTCTTAAGTTTGAGTTTTTATGTACGAGAAAAAATCATATTGGGAGATTCATTTATCAAAATTAGGTATATGATACGGATCGGTCCAGATTAACCAAGATGAAAACTTAAAACCGAAAAGGTAAAAAAAATAATATATATAGATGGCGACGTCACGTTGGCATTTGATTAAATCTTAGCTAGTTGCACTTGCACTTTTCTTTCCAATGGAATACCGACAATTCATTAAGTAGACGACAAATTATGTAGGGTCTATGCGGATAAGAACACAAATAGGTAACATGGTGGTAAATTTTTAAGATTCCAATCTCTTGCCCACAAGTGGTTGGTAAACAAATGCTTTAAGATTCTAAAATTTAAGTTTGTAATGTCATATTTGAATCGTATTATTGTTATTTTTTGTGGACAATTTATAAATTTGTATGTAAATCTTAATTAAATTTTAGATACACTTCGATCATGGACTGGTGGAGTCACTCATAACCTAAACTTTTTTATAACAAAAAAATTCCAACATTTTATATTTCATTTAACATTTGTTGGCCACTCATTGGATATATAGTACAATTTGCAGGGTAATTCTTCAATTTAAAACACAAACTATTTCATGTTGGTCTCTTTTCAAATTAGAATAAATGGGCATCTATCTTATAGCTTCACCCTAGAACGAGGACTTCGTCAAGGAGATCCTCTCTCCCCCTATTTATTTATTTTCTGTGCGTGGGGACTCTCTGCTCTTCTCTTGAATGCTCAACAACAAAGATTTATTAAAGGTATCAAAGCCAGCATGGGAGAACCAAAAATCTCTCATATTTTTTATGCATATGATAGTATCTTGTTCATCAAAAATTCCATACAAGAGGCCCAGAAAGTGAAAGAAATTCTCCAAGAGTATGAGCAATCATCTGGCCAGAAAGTCAATTTTGAAAAGTCCAACATTTATTTCAGTACTAATACCCAAGCTGACCACAAAAGAAGAATTAGCCAAGTTTTTGGGTTGCAGAAAAAGATGAGCCGGGCACTTATATTGGTATTCCTTTGGTGGTTGGAAAAGAAAGAGTCCAAACTTTCAATTTTTTAAAGGACAAATCGGCTAAAAGAATCCGAGGTTGGACTAAGAACCTTCTATCCTTTGAAGGACGTGAAATCTTCCTAAAATAAGTGGCTCAAGCACTCCCCACCTATGTATGTCTTGTTATTTTCTTCCTAATAGCATCATTGATGATATCGCCTCTCAAATCAGATCTTTCTGGTGGTCAGGGAAACATGATAAGAGAGGATGAACTATGGTTGCTTGGGATAAGATCTGTAGATCGAAACGACTAGGTGGAATGGGCTTTCGAGATCTTAAACTGTTTAACGTGGCGCTAATTGGAAATCAAATATGGAGGTTCCTACATGACCAAGATTTCTTTCAAAGCAAATTGCTTTCCGAATTCCAACCTTACAGACGCTACAACCAGGGAAAAAGCTTTTATGCTTGGACTAGTATATACAAGGCAAAAGATGCGCTAAAAGAGGGTTTATTATGGAGAAATGGCCAAAAAGGAGAAGTAAAAATATTCCTTGATAAATGGGGGATACCTCTCCACTCAAATGGTCTTGCACTTATCAGGATAACATGGATGTGCCCTTTAGATGTGTTGATTTCAAGATCCCTAATTTTTTGAAATGGGATGTGAACAAGATTCAACTTGTCTTTACTCCTGAAGATGCCAACAAAGTCCTCTCAACTTTGATCGCTCCAACCCACGAAGACAAGTTGATCTAGAGCCACTATAATAACGGATGCTAAGCAAAATCAGGCTATAATTGGCTTCTGTTGAAAAAATGATACCCCCGCTGAACAACATAAAATTTGGTAGACTCAACAAGCTTCCAACCTTAACAAAAATTCGAATTTTTGGATAGAGAGTGCGCCATGATGCGCTACCAACCGGGGGAAAATGAAGAATGTAGGGATTTCTGAGGGAGTTTGCCTAATGTGTAGTTCTGAGACCGAAACTTTGATGCATGCTCTAAAGAATTGCACTGAATCAAAAATAGTCCTGCAAAGTTCTGGACTTGACTCGACTATCATTGATTGGCAGGAAAACTCGTGCAAAGATTGGTTGGAATGGACTACCTCAAGACTAGACATTGAAGGCCTCACAAGAATCATAATGCTATTGTGGAACTTATGGAATAGACGAAACAAATGGATCCATGAGGAGGAGATACAAGAGGACAGAGATGTCATCATGGCAGCTTGGAGCATATGTGCTGAATTCGAGAAGACTAATTACGATGATAGGCTCACTCCCCCATCAGATGCACCACAAGTGTCGCAAATGTGATCAAAATAAATGTGGATGGGGCCTATAAATTGACTGATAATTTAGCTGCAATAGGTGTGGTTACTAGAGATCACAATGGTTTAGTCGTTGGAGGTTTGTGCCGCCAGATTGACCCTCTTCGCTGCGGAATCAATTGAAGCAGAACGTTCACGAAATGGATTAGGTTAGCAATCAATAATGGGTGGTCAAATGCTATAAAAGGAGACACGATTTCCATAGTCAACAGACTGGCAAACCGGAGAGAAGATGTTTCAACCATTGCTTTGCTTCTTGAAGAAGCTCGTTCTCTTTGTTAGAGGTATAACAATCCGAGATGAAAGGAAAATAAAAATCAAATAATATTTTTTATAGATCCACAATTTGCTTCCATGGTGATTTATACAAGTTACGGAAAACGACATTCAATTCCTCGACAACATCTCGTCGTAAAATTCGTGTACATGAAACAAGAATAAAACAAAACGATTAATAACATAGAAAAATTATTCTATTTAATAATCAAAAGGAGTATAGAATCAATGATTGGAATCGAGTTGAGGCCTGCAATTACACAGTTTCCTTAAGACAGATTTTCGACAATTCCTTGGTGCTAAAGATCTTTGATCTTCTATCTCCCAGATACAATAACGAGATGATCAGCGCACAGTAGCACAACTGCCAATATCATGAACTATTTCTTATCTTCGCCTATCACCAAAAACCAGAGAAAAGAATTAATTTGAATTAGTTTTTGAGTTTTTTTTAATTGTATTTAACCTTGTAGGTTAACACGGTATTTATAGGAAGTTCACATTGTGAACAATTGGAAATTTTTGACCTAATGAAGTATTAATGAGAATCAAACAATTAAGCAATTTTCAAAATTATTATTTTGATTAAAGGAACCTTTTAATATTTATCATTTTAATTCCAAAACAGATTTTGAAAATATATTCTCTATTTAAGGAAAATATCTCACATTTGGGTTAAAGTATTTGCAAGTCCACAAAGAGTTAGACCGGTTCAAAAATTCGCATTACCTACACTATGCACATCTGCACATTTATGAACCAACAATTGGTTTCGTATTTTCCTCAACAACATTTGGATCAATTTCTCATTCAAAGTTCCAAAATTATCAAATATTTTTCAACGATCCCCCACATGAATGGAATTGATCATTTATCAAAATCATTTTGACTCGATGTGGTGATAGACTCTACGATCGATAATTGCATAAGATAAGTAGGTGTCCTCCTTTGAATCTTCCCTTGTGACAACATATTTATTTTATTAGCTGACCAGTAAACAATATGTCCTTGAACTATTATGGGGTGTTTCGTGACCACGATGGATCTTTTCTTCTGACGTTCAACAAAATTATAGGCCAATCCTAACTGAGTTTTGGGGTGTTTTCGAAGGTCTCTCCCTTTCTTGGTCAAATGGCTTTGATGTGTTCTCGTTCAAATGGACAATATTGACGCTCACACCCTTATTAAGAATGACACGTGCAACAATCTATTTTCCCTGGTTCGTGCCATTGATAAGCTTTTCCATTGTGCATGGTTTGTCGAATTCACTGTGATCAACCAAGAAGCAAATTATGTTGTTGATTTCATTGCCAAACATGACGTTCCACCTGATGGTGCTCTTGCAGTCCTCAACTCTCCACCGGATCAGCTTACCGGTATCATGGCTAGAGATTTTCTCGGCCCTCCTTATAGCCATGTAAAAAAGTAATTTTCTTACTTAGGCCTCATTATCATTCAAAAAAAAAAAAAAAAACTCTCACTTTCTCAAAAATAAAAATAAAAAAGTTTAACAAGGCCATCAACTAGTTGCGCTGATGTAGGAAGATGTTTGATTTTCTTTTTTCTTTTTTAAAGCCACTCCGTGATTGGCGTTTTTTTTACGAACTCGGAAGAGGAAGATAATAATGGGAATGGATCAACTAAATAGCCATCAACTCCGAATTTTTATAAGATATTCGATCTGAATTATTTAAAAAATTTGGATTGGATATTCGAATTTTAAAATCGAATAAACATATCAAATAATTCGGATCAAATCATAGATAAATAGATCAAATAGTTCGGATCGGATTTTTTTTTCACACCCTACGTAATAACACAGCCATCTTGTTAGGGTATGCTAGTATATATATACACATACATACGAGTAATTAAAGATTTAGTTGACACGATAAACAGCATCCGTGATTAGAAAACAGGTAGGCTAGCTGAGACCATTTTCTTTTATCATGTATTAACTCGTTTAGCAATTAGCTTACGTGTCCACAATCAGCGTCCTTTGGGTTCATTTTTAGCAACAAGGGCTCTGTGACTGTGCGCTGTTGGATTACTGCAAAGGAAATACGCACTAAATCCAAGACGAGATAAAAATAAGAGTAAATTATGTGTTTAGTACCTAAACTATCAATTTCGATCATTTTCAGTACCTAAACTTTCAATTCTTTTAAAATAATACCTAAAATTTAGTTTTTATTTCATTTTAATAATCCTATTTAAAATTTAATTTTTAAAAACAATTGAAATTTTATATATTAAAATGGACCAAAACTAATAGTTTAAGTGCTAAATGTGTAATTTACCCTAAAAATAAAAACATCTTCCTTATATACTGTGTAGAATACCTTTTATGTACATTTACATCAGCAGAAGTGAAGAAAAATAATCTTTTACTGTATTACTCTGGAAAACTACGTGATATATAGATTATGCACATATTATCTACATGGGAATCTCCATCCCAATCAACAAAACGATACCGGACTTGGTCCAGCCTAATTATTCCGGTAGGTTCCATTTGCCATCATTCATTCAATAATAATACCAAATAATCACTGTAGCTCGTATAAACTGTAGGGTTAGCAAGCAAACAACATGGTTTACACAAAGCTAACTCAAAGCCAGAGACAAAACAAAAGGGTGAACTAAGTGACAGTCACTGGTGACCTTCATCGATATTTCCCCCATGTCTTTTACTTAACCCCAATTTCCTTCTCCATTAGCCAACACCAGCAAATATCGAATCAAGCAGCGTAAAAATAACATTCCTTTCCCTTTCCCTTTACCATAATGGGATTTATTCCTCTTCTTCTGTTGTTTTAGCCTCAGTCGTCAACAGACAGCGTAGGGATCACGGAAGAAGGCTGCACAACGGCACCCGATACATCTTCTGTCTCACGCTCTCATTCACTCTCATTACATATTAACAAAATAAGGTGAAAAAAATAACATGGGTTTCTGGACACTGTTCGAGGTGGCTTGCATGCCTATTTTGCAGGTACTTATAATCAGTTTGCTGGGCGCTTTCATGGCTACGGATTACTGTAAACTTCTCCCTGAAGACACCCGCAGATACTTGAACAAGGTGATGTTTAGTTTTTAACTATTTTCATGCATAATTCTGTCTGTAATATGTTGGCGATGTTACATACTAAAATGTTGTGCAATCAAAACGCAGCTTGTGTTCGTTGTGTTTACCCCCTCGCTCATGTTCGCAAGTCTGGCCAAGACTGTCACTCTCCAAGACATCATTTCATGGTTACATACATACATACATACGTACGTATATATAGATACATGCATGTGGACTTTGATTTTGAATGTATTTGAAACCTGGACTCACAGGTGGTTTATGCCTATAAATGTTGGGATCACCTATCTAGTGGGAGGAATCATTGGATGGATTGTGGTCAAGATTCTGAGACCGAAGCCCCATCTCGAAGGTCTTATCATTGCTACTTGTTCATCCGGTAACATGGGAAATCTGCTCCTTATAGTTGTCCCTGCAGTCTGCAATGAAGATGGAAGCCCATTTGGGAACCGTAGTGTATGCAACTCAACTGGACTTTCCTATGCATCTTTCTCCTTGGCGGTAAATCAATACTGTTTATTTCAAGCTTTCCGGGCAGATTATCTTGTGATTAATTATTAAGAGCTTCCGATTAATGCAGATTGGTGGTTTCTACGTATGGACTATCAGTTACCAAATGGTAAAAACTTCGGCTATGAAACTCAGAGCAGCTGAGGGATTCGTTTCAAGGGCTGAACCCAACAACGAGTCGGATGCCACGGCGGAGAGTTTGCTTCTGAAAGGAGGAAGCGAAATTGAAGTTGAAGTTGGTGTAACGACGGTGGCAACAAAGGGCGTTGAAGATCTGGAGACACAAGCAGCAGTGGGTAACCTGCCCTTCGGCTTTTATACCTATAATTAAAGCAACTGCTGATTTCATTAACGCCTCTTGGCCTTTGAAACCAACTGTTATTGCAGAATGAGAGTAGCCCAAAGCAAAAAGGGGAGGCATCGTTGTGGGTTGAAGTGTTGGGCTTTTTTCATCAGGTTTTGAAAGAGCTTTTGTCTCCCCCCAACCTTGGTGCAGTAAGTTTATACTTGACTCCTAATTCAAATATTTAAAATATTAATATTGTATTAATCAAATGTTTTTGATCATTAGTTTGGAAATTATACGTCGATTTGGATATGTCATACAAAAGACTTGAATCTAATATGTATGTCAGATATTGGGATTCATTTTTGGAGCCACTACGCCGTTGAGAAACCTTGTAATAGGTGCAGGGGCTCCCCTACGGGTGATCCAAGACTCCACAAAACTTCTAGGGTACACTCTTATCCTCTTAATTTCTTCCTATAAGTGTAAGTAGGAAAGGCTAACTAACAAAGAAGGAAAAAAAATTGTGCACTGCAGAGATGCAACAATCCCTTGTATCACCCTGATAATAGGAGCCAACTTGGTTGACGGAATACGCTCATCGTTAATAAAACCATCGATTATCATCGGCGTGGTGTGTGTCCGATACGTTATACTCCCAGTCATTGGCATTTGGGTAGTAAAAGCTGCCGGGAATCTCGGGCTCCTATCGTCTAACCCTTTGTTCCGATACGTCTTGATGATTCAGTTTGCTCTCCCACCTGCCTCCAATATTGGTCAGTGATCACCTAAGCCCTCATTTTGCGTTTGCAGAGAATAATAATGAATAAATATATGCAGGGACCATAACTCAGCTGTTTGGTGTGGGTCAAGAGGAGTGTTCGGTCCTCTTCCTGTGGACATACCTGATTGCAACTTTTGCTCTCACTACTTGGTCAACAATCTTCATGTGGATCTTGACCTGAACTTCAACAACAAATTAATCAAAGAAAAACAATTTCATTTGCATAGTTTATATAAGGTGATGATAAATTATATATATATAGTTGCAGTATGCTGTCGACTTAATTGCAATAATTAATGAACAAATAAGAAGATAGAGAGAGATACAGATCTCTTAGGAGTGCTAGGACTAATAAGCCTGTTTCATTCTGCATTTGTATGTACTTTTAAATTAATGTAATTGTAACAGTAACAGTACTGTCATATTCATATTTTTAGTTGGATACTAGATTAACTATTTTTTCTGTTATTGTAATATGTTTTCCCCTATTCTTGTAATATTTCTTTCTGGAGTATATTTTACCTGTAATTGGTCCGCGACAACAGAGATAAAATTTCGGAAAATTGCGGACGCTTTGTTGGGCAGCTATTCCAGCACTTAGTCATCAGAGATTTGAGGATTTGTGGGAAGTCCTCGGGTATATCTAGGAATGGCAAAAAAAAAAAAACGAACTCGTTGGAGAAAACCGAAAATCGAATTAAATGGGTTTGGTTCGGAGATGATAAACGGGAACGGGAACAGGGAAGGAAAAAAACCGAATGTTTTAAATAGACCCGTAATCTCCGCCCCGATTACCCGAATACTCGGCCCGATAAATATTAAAAATAAATATTATATATATATATAATATTAATAATTTAATTTAAATTAAAAATATTATATATTAATTTAAATATATATACCCGACCCGATATCCGTTTAAATAATCATTTATGCTAAACGAAAATATCCGTCAGATAATCGGGTACAGGGATCAATCCCCGGCCCGAAAACGCCCGTTGCCATCCCTAGGTATATCAGGCCTTAGGCCACAAGCAGCAATTCCTACCGCTGCTTGCACTGGTGAACAAGCAGAAAAGGCTGCCTCGCCTGCCACCATCTCCCAAATCACCATCCCAAAACTATAGGAATTACTCATCCATGTCTCGGTAACATTCTCTGGGTCCCCAGCAATGATCTGTCCTCAAAAAAGGTTAGGGCCAGAAATTATCAGCTAATGTAGGTTGTACAAAATGGAACATGAAAAGAAAAAATTGGATAAAGTAGATATAACACATAATTGTGCGTGCAAGTAAAATATGACATGATGCATTGGAACTCTTCACGGCATTCTTTTGAAAATCGGATTGGACCGGCGGTTCAATCGAGAATCGTTACTTAGTCCAATTCAATCTACACTGGTTAAACCGTTATTAGTGAACTGGCCGAAATCGTTGAACCGTTCGAACCAGACCGACTAAAAACCGGAAAAAACCGTTTATTTTATTTTATTTTTTTTAAATTAAATCAAACGACGTCGTTTGTTAAACGAGCCAAGTCGAACTCGAGTATTGCTGAGCTCGACTCGAACTTGAAAACTTTAAAAGTAAGCTCAACTCAACTCAAACTCACAAGCTAAAAATTATCAAGTTCAACTCGAACTCAAAATACAATATTGAAACTTGAACTCGAAAAAGCTTGAACTCAAAAAAAAAATAGAAGCTCGATTGAAGCCTAAAATTCGAGCTTGATTAAAGTGAGAATAGTTCACTCAATGCTCACAAAAAAACTCCATGATTTTGAATGCCAAATTATCTCTATTTTTATAGAAGTTAGTTGGGATGCTCTTCTATGTTTCTTAGCTATGTGGGATTGTTAAAAAAAAATTAAACCAAACAATATCATTTTGTTATGATTTTTTAACCCCAAATTTATTTTTTAATTATATTTATATAATTATATTTATTATTTAATATGTTTTACCTTAAATATTATGTTGTAGTTAATTTGAATCATTTTGTTTCACTTGATTTTATGGTTTTTAACTTATATATGTTATGACTTGCATTGAATATGACTTATGATATAAAAAATTATTTTTTATTAAATATTTTTTGTATTTTTATTTAATTTTTTAAATAATTATAACGTCGTCCGGTTCTTTCGACCAGTCGGACCGGTTCGACCGGTTGAACCAGTGAACCGATAGCATGACCAGTTCGCTAACCGGTTCGGTTCTGAAAACCATGCTTCACGGCCATGTTATTTTAAGCCAAAATACAAACTGCTATATACACTAAACATATTAATTATTGAAATTAGGTATAACTTGCAGATAGAAATAGAACCAATCAATTAAAGATAAAACAATTTTTCACCAATAGAACTCTTAGTCTTCGGTATCGTGCCACATATGCCAGAAAAACAAATACCAACAATAATATATGACATCACTATAAGGTTAATGAAAATGGTAGTAATCACACAGTGTTGATGCTTTGTTAATTGAGAATAAAGTAGTGCACGAATAAAGGTAAACAAAATATTGAAGTGTGAAGCAAAAACAATCATTTAAACATCTTACGGCTAACGCATGCCCAAACAATGATGTTTTAAGTGATGACATAGATACTTTTAGCAAGATTAGATTAACAAACAGTTAATACCGACATGCATTGAACCTTAAGAACACTTATTGATGGAGTCGACTGTGCATGGTGGTTATTAGTTATGATCAGCATTAGCAAATAGGTTTTGTGCAATTGGGCGAGGGGAGGGAATGATGTTATGGCTGCATAATGACATTAATTCAAAGAACAGTAAGGTGATGCAAACCTAGGGAGCAAGCCAACGGTAACCATCGGTTTCATACTCCATTGCTTCACTAAGACCCTTGCAAGCAGTGACTATACCCATGTCCGCCAAGCATGCATTCCCATGCTTATCTAGCAGAATCCGCTGTGTTAAGGTCTTTTTATGCAACACCATGATCGTTCAGAAACTTGACTCCTGCTACATCAGTAGCAATCCTCATTATATCCTTGATCTGAAGCTTCTTGTTCTTTAGCATCAAATCATGGACTGATCCACCTTCCATCAACTTGGTAACAATGCACAAACCATTAGTTTCTTGAACACAAACACCATAGAATTGCAAAATGTTCCTATGCCCTCACAAGTCATGAGTTCTAAGAGATCTTTTAGAAGTTCAAACTCATAAGAATTCCCCTTGTCACATCCTTTGAGCTTTCGATTCCAACACGTTTACCCTTGTAGACACCTTTAAAAGTGTTGGGTGCAATCTGATCAATGAACCAAGACACAAAAATCCATTTCCCAATCTCTTCTGCCCCTGATTGGACGGTTCCATTCATCGACCAATACAACAAACGACGAGGAGGGCAGAGGCATTAGAAACTGAATCTTTGTATTTGGATTTTCAATCCCACTTCTTTGAATTTGCTCAATCGGGTTTTCCTCAATTTCCCCAAAGTCTCTCCCTTTAGTACTCGCCTCCTGACATCCACAAAGTCCAAACGGTAGCTTCACATAGGTCGTCTTGGGTTTCCTGAGAGCGGATTTGAGGGCATTCTCGATGTGGGATTTAAAAAACTTGTCTTGACTGTTTTGAACCAAGAAGAGAATAATTCCAAGGGTGAATCCTTGCTTCTCAAATACATGTATCTTCTTGCAACAAATGGAAGCAGTATCAAGAGCACCAGACATGGCAGACCATGAAAAGGAAGAATTACAAGCAAATGTGAGCTTAAACATCGAACCATGTACCTCATCATCAGATGTTTGCCGAATAAACATAGCAGGTTGATCATCCCCTGATGCCTGCTCTATCAATTTTACATGTAGAAATACTTATTTCATATCAAATTCCGCTTGTGCATAACTGTCAAGATGATACCAAAGAAAAAAAATAGAAAAAAAAATGATAAGTTGGGGGAGAAGAAATGGCTGAAAGGAAACTCTCTTTTTTTTTTTAGAATTCGGTTGATTGTTCTTGCACTTTTTTTTAGAGTAACCTAAACCTGAGTACGAACAAAGAACATGCAAGGCAAGTGAAGGGAACCTGAGAGGCAAAGAATCATAATGCTAGCGGGTATTGGAGACAAGTTTCTCAGGCAACTGGCTCCCAGGATAAAACTGAGTCAAGTTCCGTACAACGGTACCCCATACCACTTTCCGGCAAGCCTCGGCCTTTGAGGAAGCAGAAGGGACGGGAGAAACAGTAAGAGACTGGTCACGCGGGGAGGAAGTGTCGAGATTGAGAGAGTTCTTGAGAGATGCGATGGCCTCGGAGACGTTCCTGCTCAACCTCTGGAACCGTTTGTTCTTGGCGGAAGCAGCGGAGGAGGAGGAAGAGGTGTCCTCGGATCGGTCATTGGAGCGCATGAGAACCTGCTCGACCATGTCGTCATCGGTGGTGGCTCGGCTGGACCAGCACTCGAGGGATGCAGCCATGGGGCGGCGGCGGCGGCGGTGATCGTCGCGGCTTGAGGTATCCTAACGGGGATGCTAATGTAGATGGGAAATGGGTTACAGTGGAAGCTTGTGGGCAAGGCCAGGGCAGTGGTGTTTGATCTGCTCCAGATTTCTGACTCCAGCTCTGCTCTGCTCTACTCTACTCTCGTTGTCCCCCTTTCATTTTATTTATTTTTGAAATTAAGACAAATAATATTAATTTATTAGTAGTCTGCGTTGGATTTTTGACATCGGACGAAGGATGAGGTGAAACACTGAATGATGAGAACTGAGCTTGAGTTTGAGGAGGCTAATGATATTCAAGACTAATACTTCATTTTTTTTAATCCAGCAATGACTAATACTTGATTTGAAGCACCACATTCACATTCCGAAAAAGGACAGGCAACGCCCACTCCTCTTCACTTTTTTCACTTCCCACTTCACTCACATTCCATCATCTTGCTTGCTCCATCATTATCTCCATTAATCATAACTATTATTACTCTTAAAATTTTGAAAATTTGGACTTCCCAAACTATTGATTTAGTGACAATAAATTGTATCAACCTTTTTAACATATTTAAATCGCAGATCTTACTACAATTTAACCGTTGACTATTGAAATTTAGAAATGGGTTAGTGTAGATTGGTGTAATGCTGAAACGACATGGTAAAAGGTAGGCCTGTAAATGAACTGAACGTTCAGCGAACCGTTCATGAACTGTGCGGCGGGAAGTTCGTTTATGTGCGTTTATTTATTAAATGAACGAACATGAACAAGATTTTGTGTTCGTTTAATTAAATGAACGAACATGAACATAGGTCTCGTTCGTTCATTTACGTTCGTGAACGTTCGGTTATGTTCGTTTATATGCGTTTAGTTATGTTCGTTTATGTGCGTTCATTTATGTTTAACCTAATATTCTTAAATCAATTTTGGTGACCAATTTGTATGTATCTTAAAAATATTAATTAATATGATATTTTGATGATCAACTTCATAATTAACTCAATTTTACAGCCTGATTAAGCGGTAATACAAAAAACCCTAAATCTAAAAACAATATTTTCTCAACTCTTCTCCAACCCGTCATTCAGCTGTTCTTGATTCTCAACTCTCCCCACCCTCCACAATTTTCATTTCTGCAACGATTCGACGGAGCTTCAAGTCTTCAACTGCAACGATTCGACAGAGCTTTATCTCTTTCCCTTCTTGAACGTGATTTCATAAGGTAAATAATTTGAATTTTTTTGGTCTGTTAATTTTGGGGTGTGAATTTAGGGATTTTTTGTGGCATCTTGAACGATGTGGAACCCCTTGTACACCGCTATGACCGGTGCATTCGACCAGTCGGTCTTCTCCAGCCCACCCTTCGTTGCTTAGTCATCCGCGTTAGAGTTACCCTTAGGGAGTCCAAGTCAGATTTGCGCTTATATCCTCTAGTGGGGGAAGAAAGTGGTGTGGTCAGTGGAGCGCTGCTGGATATGGCTGCAATGTTGCGGAGGAATGGAAGGAGGTGAGTCGAGGTATTTGAATTGAAACGAGTCAGACTCGGGTATAAGAAAGATGAGGGACTCGCATGGTAGGAAGGTTCGGGGCTTGGGAAAGATGAAGACTGTGGACTGGGATGGTGGAAGGAGAACAATATTAAATTTAACATTTTGTCAAAAATGGCTGCTGACATATTGGCAATTCCGATCACTACTGTTGCTTCTGAATATGCTTTCAGTGCTGGTGGGAGGGTTATTGATCCGCATCGATCCTCTTTAGGAACTAAGATGGTATATATGCTTGTTTGTGGAGCTGATTGGTATCGTCAATACTATGGGTTGGAGAAAAATAAAAACAAGGTATTTTTATGTTTTAAGTTTTATTGAATTTGGTTTTACAATGACTAATATATTTTTGGTTTTTTGATTTGTTGTAGCAAAACGAAGATATCATACATGTTGAGATTCCTTGAAAATAAGGATGAATGAATTGGTATAACCTCGCTAATTTAGTATATTTTTCATCTTTTGTTATAACTCCTTTAATTTAATATAATTTTATTTGTTTGATTTTGATCAGGATGGATGATGAATTAACGACTGATTATGAATGCAAGTTGAATATGTTACGAATATTATTGAAGTTGTTTGGATTTCAAGAAGATTGTTTTGTTGAACAAATTAACTTTAAGACTTTATTATATTCATATAACTTACTTATGATTTATGTATGTTTTTGTCGTGTTCGAACAAATTAACTCTAAAGTTGTGTGAATCATTTAATATCTTTAAAAGATTGATCGAAATATCTTATATCTTTAAACATTTCATCACTGCTAATCAGTTCTTACGCTATTATCACTGTAGATTTGGTTGATTTGCATTGTCGACTATTTTGCATGAAAGAACAATAGAAGGTAGGGTCTCCAACGTTTATGTTCGTGTTCATTTATGTTCGTGTTCGTTTATGTTTGTGTTCGTTTATGTTCGTTTATTTATTAAATGAACGAACATGAACAAACTATATTCCTTAATGAACGAACATGAACAAAAAAAATTTTGTTCGTTTATGTTCGTGTTCGTTTATGTTCGCTTATTTATTAAATGAACGAACATGAACATACATCCGTTCGTGTGCGTTCGGTTCGTTTACAGGCCTAGTAAAAGGTGAAAAAAATGTGTTCTTTCTTCTGTCAATGCCATGTGACCCACATTGAGGAATCATGCGAAATCAAAGATGTATATTTGGGACGTTCATTACGGTTACTTCCCACGTGTTCCATAAAGAAAAAAAATCATGGTTGGCTTATGGTTATGCAAAAAAATAACAAATAGGGTCCACCCAGTGAGCCAATATTTTCACATAAATCAAACAATGTATCGTTTATATTCTTACAACATTTCCTCCTTACATTTATCTTTTGCTTCTAGGTAATAAGAGTCAGATGCAATTTAGGGCGGTTCGGTTGGGGATCCACAACCTCCATGTGGATCCTCACTGCTTGCAGTACACTGTAGGAAAGGTTATTATTGTCCATCCTTGTAATCTTCTGCTGCTGCTCGTCGACATGTTACTGCCCGCTTCCTTTTTCTGCTCTCGTTGTCAAGTACACCGGTTCTTCTATACAATATCTGTATAAAACAAGGTGCCAAAACATTATCATTTCTTGACTAGAAAAAAACTGAAATAGAAAGACACAAGGGAAGCGTATAGGTAATCAGACATAAAAGGAATTCAAGTTTCGTACTTGGGCACAAACACGATGAACCCGTTGGATCTTATCTTTACTATCCTGGCTCCTGTGTCAGTCGGCCTGCAGCACACTCAAAAATTCAGAACATGTGCAATTATTCATGATGGTATATGCAAAGGCTGTTTCAACTCGATGGGAGAGGCCCAAGGCATGTACCGGTTTCTGAAGTAAATGAGAGTATGGAGCTCCACTGAGGCCCTGCTTGCCATTTGGGCATTCCTATGTCGATAATTCAGATCTGAAACAGGTAAAATGCATTGTAAAGATTGTTTCCGAATCCAAGGAAGCCTGAAAAATGCTATGAAAGAACACAAGACTTGCTATCAGCAATACTAGTTAGTTGAGCTCTGTCTTGGAAAACTAGCGGAAGCTTATCGATCCCTAGGGATGCAGCAAGCAACCTGTGCACAATCACATCTGCAAAGAGTGGAATGTTACATAATCGATCGGTAGTATCATCAAAAACAAATATCAGCAAGAAATGGAAAAGCAACAAACAAACTGCTACTTACAAACCTGCATATCTCCTAATAGGATAGGTGAAATGAGTATATAGTGGCGCTGCAAGCCCATAATGATGATATTCTGGAGGGCCTAGGTCCCCACTACAGAAATAAACAGCCTAATTTGAAATCCAAAAAGTTAAAACATGCCTCACCCAAAATCATCTTGAAATTGAGAAGATTTCCTAGCTAACTTTACCTGTGTCATACACCAAGTTGCCAGTATCCGAATCAACTTATTAAAGTAAGGATCAACACGCTGCAAGACAATTTTACCGGAAGTAAGAAATCAACTATGGAAGAGAGCAGCCAAACAAATACATGAACATGAATTTTTTTAAAAATAAACGGATAAAATAAAAACCAAAATCCAGATAAGCTACAAGTCGGACAAAGAAATGCCTAGAAAAAGAATCATCTGATGTGAATATATATGTTGAATCATGTTTTATAATATTTTAATATAAAAAATTAAGGTAAAATGTTATTGGACTTGAATTGAATTAGTTCAAAAGTTTTCAAAAATAATTTCAAGTCCATTAAAATAGTATTTGAGCACAAAACTGATTTTCTGGGTACGTAGTACCAATACTGTTCTTACAGTACTGATATTGTTCACGTGGTATTGATACCAAAGGTAAGAGAAGTATCGATACTCTCTAGGTAGTATCGATACTACCAGATGTTTTTCAACTAACTCAAATTCCAGAATGCAAAATAGGTATCGATATTCCAAGGGGTACCAATACTATTTTACACTGTAGTATCGATATTGGTCAGGCCCAACGGCTAATAATGGTTAGTTTATTTAAATATAACAAAGGAAGTATCGATACTCTTTAAAGGAGTATCAATACTCCCTATACTAGGCAAATTTATTTTGCACGAAATTTCATTCCCAATGGCTAGAAACAATCACAAACACATTCCAACATATAAATACAAGTTCAAGACACTTGAAGAAGGGTTAGAACACATATCCAATTAATCACACACAAGAGAAGAGCTCTTAATTCTTACTTTCCTTTTTCTTGTAAATAGTTGTGTTTGTGTGAGCTTTAATTTTGCAAACATCTATCTTTTAAAGGTTTTTTTGTTTACTTTCTTTCCTTTTGTAGAGGGGGTTTTGGTTCTAACTAAGCCTTTGAAAAGCCAGGGAGTTTTAAATGTTATCTCTTTATCCTTGAAAAATAAAGAACAAATTAGTGAATTTGTTGGAAAATCCTTGATGATGAGCTAAGATAGTGATGTAGACTTGGTTGATAAGTCGAACCACTATAAATCGATGTGCAAATTTTCCTATCATTTTAATCTCTTTACTCCCTAAATTCAACAACCAACTCAACCCCTCTTGAAAAACATTTTCGGTTGCCAATTGAGCTTTATAAATCCTAACAATTGGTATCAGAGCTTGACTCATTAGAAGGTCTAACAACCTTGAGACGATCATTGAAGAAGCTCTATCAATTCTCGACGCAACCGAGTAGATGACTTCCACCTCTGACAAGCTCCACATGGAAAACTCCCAACTGATCGATAGGCCTCAATAACAAATTTGCCTATCCTTTTAATCTCTTTACTCCCTAAATTCAACAACCAACTCAACCCCTCTTGGCAAACATTTTCGGTTGTCAATTGAGCTTCATAAATTCCAACAATTGGTATCAGAGCTTAACTCATTAAAATGTCTAACAACCTTGAGACGATCCTTGAAAAAGCTCTATCAATTATCTACGCAACCGAGTAGATGACTTCCACCTCCGACTAGTTACACATGAAAAACTCCCAACTGATCGATAGGCCTCAATACTTCAATGGAGCTAACCACCGTCATTGGAAGAAATTAATAAAGCTATTCATCCAATCCATTGATCTTGATACATGGGAGATGATCGAGAACGGCTACTCTTCTCCAAAGAAGACGGAGTGGAGTGCCCAAGAACGGAAGAAATCTCAACAAAATGCTAAAGTCATGCACATGTTGTTCTGTGCATTTGGTCCCAATGTCCATGAAGGAGTTTTTTTTTCTTGTTCAAATGCCAATGAGCTTTGTAATAAACTCGAAGAGATCTATGGAAACAAAAAAGAAGAACCAACAAAGGTGGTGTGCTTAATGGCACTTGAAGAGCCCGATGTATCTTCTAACTCTAGTGAATGTAATTCATATTCTTTTAATGAGTTACAAGATGCGTACGATGAATTATTTTTAGAGTTTGAGACCATGAACTCCAAATATAAGAAAATAATTCTAAAATTTAAAGTTGAAAACGATTTTCTTTTGAAAGAAAAATTAAAATTTGAAAAATAAAATGAAATTTTGAAAATGATTTAAAGCTTTCAAAAGTAAAAAACTGAATTTTTTTTAAAAAAGACTGCTATGATTTAAAAGTTAAGTTTCAATGCTTAACAAAAGAAAAAGAAATCATTTTAAATAATTCATCTAGTTTCATAATGGAAAAATACTCACATTGTCATTATCATGGTCATATGGAACATGCTTGTCCTTTAAAGAAAGAAAAAACATTTTAAAATTAGACAAATATGGCCTCCAAAGGGAACAAGGGGCATTAAAACTAACGTTCAAGGATCCAAAGCAATTTGGATACCAAAATCCACATAAATGTCTATTGTATGTGTATGAGAGCAATGGTGATGAAAGTGAAGATATTCAAATACTCAAGCCACAATTGAAAAGGAATGAGTAACCACTAAGATTATTTTGATTATCTTGCATAATTGGTTGCTCATTTGGTTTAGGCATGCATGAGTTTTGATTTTAAATAATTTTATATTTTCTATCTCATGTATGTTAAAAGGAATTGATTTAAATGTTTATGCATGTAATTTGTTGCAAATGATATCTATCTAACAATTGTATCAATTTTTCAAATGCATAACATTTTTGGATAGCTTTATGCACATGCACTTAAATACAACAATTATTGTTGCATAAAGTATCTTAGACTTGGATATATTGAATTTCATGTGCTACTAACATGTTTGTCTATTTTTGTTGAAATCCAATGTCTTTTAAGTATCAAGATTTTAAAGTCAAATTCTTGTTTGGAATGCTTTTATTGAGGGGAGCTTTGATTTTCCAAATTATTTTAACGCTAAATTTTTTACTTGTTCTCCATTGTTGTTTTGAACCTTTAAAGTTAAATTATTTTTTATATAACAAAAAAAGGAGAAATATAGGTTTGAAAAAGTCAATTTCAAGAATGAAAAATGGGAAACTTTAATATTTTCCAAATATTGCTTTTTTTCATTAAATATTTTAGTAAGGGAGAGTTTTGGCAAAAACAATTTTTTTTTTCAAATGTTTTGTTATATCAAAAAGGAGAAGATTATTGAATCAAGTTTTATAATATTTTGATATAACAAATTAAGGCAAAATATTTTTGGATTTGAATTGAATTTGTTCAAAGTTTTCAAAAAATTTCAAAAATAATTCAAAGTCCATTAAAATAGAATTTGAGCACAAAACTGATTTTCTGGGTACGTAGTACCATACTGGTCTTACAGTATCGAGACTACATTAACAATATCGATATTGTTCACGTGGTATCGATATCAAAGGTAAGAGAAGTATTGATACTCTCTAGGTAGTATTGATACTACTAGGTGTTTTTCAAATAGCTCAAATTCTAAAAATGCAAAATAAGTATCGATACTCCAAGGGGTACCAATACTACTTTACATTATAGTATCGATACCATGAGCATAGTATCGATATTGGTCAGACCCAACGACTAGTAACGGCTAATTTATTTAAATATAACAAAGGAAGTACCGATACTCCTTGTACTAGGCAGCTTTATTTTGCATGAAATTTCATCCCAACGGCTAAAAATGACCACAAATACATTTCAACATATAAATACAAGTTCAAGACACTTGAAGAAGGGTTAAAACACCTATCCAAGCAATCAAACATAAGAGAAGAGCTCTTAATTCTTTCTTTCCTTTCTCTTGTAAATAGTTGTGTTTGTGTGAGCTTTAATTTTATAAACGCCTACCTTTTAGAGGTTTCTTTGTTTACTTTATTTTTCTTATGTAAAGGGGTTTTGGTTCTAGTTAAGCCTTTGAAAAACTAGGGAGTTTGCAAATGTTATCTCTTTATCCTTGAAAAATAAAAAACAAATTAGTGATTTGTTGGAAAATTTTTAGTGAGGAGCTAAGGTAATGGATGTAGACTTTGTTGAGAAGTCGAATCATTATAAATCGTTGTACAAATTTTTCTATCTTTTTAATCTCCTTACTCCCTAAATTCAACAACCAACTCAACCCCTTTTGGCAAGTACTTTTGGTTGTCAATTGAGCTTCATAAATCCCAACAATATCATTAAAATGAACCTTACCACAACATGGTCATAGGAGTCAATCAATGCCTTTGACGATGAAATATCCAAGTCGAGTCCGACAGCAGCAACAGTGCACAACAAAGGTTCAAGCATCTCCCTTGCAGGAGTTGGATGACACCTGAACCAAAACCCAGTGAAGCAAGATAAGACATCAAACAACAATAATGGCATTATCAAACGACAGTAGGTAAAACTTTTCCAAAAAATGAGGGATCATCAAAGGGTCAAGGAAGAGCATATACAACTAAAAAATTAGTTGGGGACTCTCAAGAACAGCTTGTTGAGTTCAACAAAGAGAAAATAGAGAAACTGAGAAATTTGTTGGGCTCCCTGAACAAAACCTCCTCTGCAGGTACATGTAGTCTGGTCTTCTCAAGTATATCCTTATATTCTCAGCACTCTAAGGCCTCAAATTTGCCCATCTAAAGCTCATGGGTAATTGACTCAGGGGCTACAAACCACATGACCAATTCCTCATTCAGATTTACAACCTATACACCCTATCCTAACAACAAAAAAATAACTGTGGTAGATGGCACTATGATAACAATGGCTAGTCAAGGGGATATTGTTATAAGTGAAACCATTACTTTAAAAAATGTCCTTCATGTGCCAAAGCTATTTACTAACCTCTTATCCATTCAAAAAATCATCAAAGACACTGACTGCAGTGTTCTTTTTCATTCTACTCAATGTATTTTTCAAGAATAAGGAACGAAGAAGATGATTGGACGTGCTAGAGAAGAAAATGGTTTATATTACCTTGAAGACCATTTTGTACAAGTTAGTGCCCTAAACTCCCCATATTTTTCGCTTTTATCAGAATCCAAAACCAATAAACATGATACATGGCTTCACCAACTCTGTCTTGGTCACCCATCCTTTATAACTTTAAAGCTTATGTTTCCTTCTTTGTTCAAATCCTTAAATAGTGAAGAATTCTATTTTGATATATGTGAACTTGCTAAGCATAATCGCTCTTCTTTCCCAGTTAGTAATAAAAGAACTTCAAACCCCTTTACCTTTATACACAATGATGTTTGGGGGCCATCCACGATTCCTAAGATAACTGGGGCCCGGTGGTTTGTCTCATTCATATATGATTGTACCCGAGTGACATGGTTATTTCTTCTAAAACAGAAATCAGATGTGATTTCCACTTTTAAAACCTTTTATAATATGATTAAAACTCAGTTTGGGGCAAAAATAAAGAGGTTTATATCAGACAATGCTAATGACTATTTCAACAAAGTCTTATCTCCCTATTTTCAATAAAAAGGCATTATTCACAAGTCCTCATGTGTAAATACCCCTAACAGAACGGAGTAGCAGAAAAAAAAATAACCATCTTCTTACTATTACAAGAACCCTTTTGTTTCAAAAAAATGTACCTAAACAGTATGGGGGAGAACCTGTGTTGACTATCACCTATATGATAAACAGACTACTCACTAAAGTCCTTGAATCCAAAAGTCTTATCCAAATCCTAAACAATTTCTTTCCAAACTTTAGCCCCTCACTTAACCTTAAACTTAAAATATTTGGTTGTGTTGAATTTGTTCATATACACTCTCAAAATAGGGGGAAGCTTGATCCAAGGGCATTAAAGTTTGTTTTTATTGGTTGCTCTTCCACTCAAAAGGGGTACAAGTGCTATTATCCACCTACAATGAGACATTTTATTTTGTCTGATGTCAATTTTTCAGAAAAGGAAAATTATTTTACTCGTCCCTATCTTCATGGGGAGATTTCATTCAGGGAAGATAAGGACAATGATTATTTCCTTCTTTAACTTCTCATTGACTTTCCTGAGCAGCAGCATACTCCTTCTATTTCTTCCCAATAGCCAATCCAACAACCTTTTGTTTCTTCCCAACATCCAGTCCAAGAGCCTTCTATTTTTGACCAACCTGACCCTATTACTCCTCAGTCAAAAATTTAACACTACTCGTCTTTAGCTAGTTTACTCAAGAAGAAAGGCACCAGTGCAGGCTCAATCATCCTCTTCCTCTCCTATACAAATCGAGGTAACTGTTGAACTTATCTTTGATTCAAATAACACTGAAATTTTTTATCATACCTCTGATCATAGGGATTTTGATTTTCCTGTTTCAATTAGAAAATGAAAAATGACTTGCACCATAAAAAATCCTTGTTACCTATTTTTGTCTTACAGAAATTTGTCTCACAATAACCAAGCCTTTCTTACAAGCCTAAACACCATCACTATTCCTAAAACCATGCCCGAGGCATTAGAAAATGAGAATTGGAAGAATGTCATGCAGGTTGAGATGGAAGCATTAGAGGAGAACATTTGTCTCACATAACCAAGCCTTTCTTACAAGCCTAAACACCATCACATTCCTAAAACCATGCCCGAGGCATTAGAAAATGAGAATTGGAAGAATGTCATGCAGGTTGAGATGGAAGCATTAGAGGAGAACAAGACATGGAATTTGGTGAAACTGCCATAAGGGAAGAAAACAATAGGATGCAAGTGGATGTTTACAGTAAAATACAAGTCAGATGGATCGTTAGAGAGGTACAAGGAAAGGTTGATGGCTAAAAGGTATTCTCAAACCTATGGAATAAATTTTCTCATTCAGCACCACCGATAGCAGTAGGCATTGTCGATGGCAGGATTCTCGGGCAAGTCGATCTTACAACATCAATTAACAATAATAGCAACAATGAAAATGTTAATATTTGGGAACACAAAGAAATAATCAGTACAATTATATTGAAGCCAAAAGGAACAAGGAAGAAACCTGTTGAAGGATGACATTGGTATCAAGAACAAGAAGGGGAGAAGCAGCATCCAAAGGAGCACGTGAAGTGCAAGTGTCGCATGTTTTGCAAGCAGCAGCTCCACAGTAAATGTCATCTCTCAAATATATTCTCTAACTTCCTGACCCACGCCAATGCAACAAACAAATCAAATACAACCAATCATCGTTATAAACTAAAACTAAATGCATTTGTTACTTAGATAAGGTTTCATTTTTTTTCCATTTTATATGTAATAAATATGAATAAATTGAAGATGAGGAGAGGTATGCAGCAACCTTCTTAATTTTGCCGCACTTTGTCTTCCTGCTGAACGTATTGCTCTCCAACATATTTTCTCTCCATTACTGACGTTTTCTGCCTCCAAATGCTTAGCTCTCCTCTCCTTTACACTTGAAGTTGGAGTGCAGAAGCTGCAAAGAATCAAATTACCAACTAAACAAAGATAATAGATTGTTGAATTAAAGTAAATGATTCAAGAACGTCTCCTTCTTCAATTCCTCCTTTTTAAAACCTAATAACCCAGCCCAATAACAAGTGTGTAAATCTCATGTTATATAGAAAAGATCAAATTTTACATTTAGTCCCTATACTATGCTGAAAGTTGGGGAACGGACAATAATATGAATATATTAAAAGAGAGAAATTAAATGTTATAGTTTAGTACACGGAGGGGCTAAAACTATAGTTAAACCAAAATAAAATAACCTTTTATTTACTGTTTACAATTTACTGCAATATTTATATTTTCCGTCGGCCCATTGAGAAAGTGAAGAAATCAGTAGGTAAGCGAAATCAGAGAGCCATGTCGACCCTGAAAGAGATCCTAACGCGGCGTCCAGTGGCGGCGACAATCAGGCTGACGGTTCCTGCGGGAGGAGCACGACCCGCACCTCCTGTAGGACCGGCTCTCGGACAGTACCGTCTCAATCTAATGGCCTTCTGCAAGGACTTCAACGCCCGAACCCAAAAGTACAAGCCCGACACCCCTATGGCAGTCACCATTACCGCCTTCAAAGATAACACTTTTGAGTTCACTGTTAAGTCTCCGTCCGTCACGTGGTACCTGAAGAAGGCGGCGGGTATCGAGTCCGGAAGCAGCCGGCCAGGCCACGTGATCGCCACCACGTTGTCCGTCAGGCATATTTATGAGATTGCCAAGATTAAGCAATCCGATCCCTATTGCCAATACATGTCCCTGGAGAGTATTTGTAAGTCCATTATTGGGACTGCTAATACTATGGGGATTAAGGTGGTCAAGGAATTGGATTAGATTCTTCATTTCCTTTTCAATTTAAAATTTTGTGGTGGCGTTTTGTTACTGCGTTGGATTTTGGTGCATCTAAACTGTTCGACATATTGTCCGTGTGGGAAAACCTTAGCATGTCTGTTTGAATGATTTCTGCAACTTTCGAACATTATTTCAATTCACTGCATCATTTCTGAATTGATGTTCTCATTTTTCCCGGATTGAGCCTGAAAAGAAGTATAAATCAAAACTTCATGTTAACCGGATTGTTGTTTCTACTTAAATCTCTGATGTATATGCCTTTGGTTTGAAGTTTCATACGTCAAAGTGTTAATCGAAAATGATTACACGTAAACTTCTTGAATGTTTTATATTCTGAACCAATCAAAGTTCATACATCAAAGTTCCAATAAAAAAAAGTGCCTTACAAAACCTGCCGGTGGACCTGAAAGCTCCAAAACTTAACCCACTCTCCGTCCTCCTGCCCTGCTTTGATCAACAAGCTTTGTGCTTTTTGCCTTTTCAACATTGTCAAGGAAACTGCTCGACAAAATACCTACCTCATTATGTGTGCCCCCGGTTGAAGATGTTCTTGTCAGCCTTCGACGCCGATTGCAGAGTGGTTCTAGATTTGGCTTCTGAATTTGGAACTCTCCTTGCGAAGCTTTTCAATTCAATTCTAGATTGGTATTTCAAACTCTTACCAAGATTTCTTAATTCGTTGATTTTGCCTACGGAGTGTTGCTGATTTGTTGAACCATATGGCTGTGTTTTTTCATTTACTAAAAACTAAAAAACAATCAAAAGAAAGAAAATGACAATGGTATCAAGATGCAGAAAAGGTAAAAGAAAAACATGACTTTAGCACAAACACTCCTTTATCAAGACGCTGTATATACTAATAAAAGAATCAAAGCCGCCACACAAGAGACCAAAATCTCGACTTACAAGGCATGAAAACGTGAAACACCCCCCAGCCGTTCATTCAACTGCATTTATAATATTTGTATTTATACCTAAAAAGCACTCCATTTATCGGAATCTCTCCTCGGATTCTGACTGTCCAGTGATGTCCTAAATGGCCCCGTTGACCCAAATGGATCATTGTCATCAAACGATGAGAACTCACGACTATGATCAAACCCCGTAGTGCTTCCCATGGAATCAAACCTTGACAGCGATTTGTCAGGTTGATCATGTGCATTAAATGAATCAAACCCCGATGGGGGGAAGTCATAACCCTGATCAAAGTCTGTTGAGTTGCGCATGGAATCAAACCTGTCAAAGGAGCGGGGTTGAAACAATCCACTGTCTTGCATGTTGAATGAATCAGACCTAGAGAAGCTGTCAAACGAGTAAGCATCTGATCCTTCACCAAAACTCTGTTGGGAATGATGATAAGCAGGGGTGCTCGGAACAGAGTCCGCAAAAAGAGACGACCTCTGCCCCTTGAACATGTTATCTGAATAGGCAGGAGTGCTTGGAACAGAATCTGCAAATATGGATGAAGTCTTCCCCTTGAACAAGTTATCTGCATAGGCAGGAGTGCTTGGAACAGAATCTGCAAACAAGGATGAACTATGACCCTTGAACATGTTATCCGCATAGGCAGGAGTGCTTGGAACAGAATCTGCAAACAAGGATGAACTCTGACCCTTGAACAAGTTGTCCGCATAGGCAGGAGTGCTTGGAACAGAATCTGCAAAAACAGATGAGCCCTTCCCCTTGAACATATCACCTGCATAAGCAGGGGTGCTTGGAACAGAGTCTGCAAAAATAGATAAGCTCTTCCCGTTGACCATATCACCTGCATTTGCAGGGGTGCTCGGAACAGAATCAAAAACAATTGGACCTTTCCCCGGGAACAGGTTTTCAGTGTGCGAGGACTGTGTTTTTATGGGCTTTATATTGAAGTCACCAAGACCAAACATAGAGTCATCAGTCTCCTGCAAGAAGAGTTTTCTTTAGACCAATTTGTGATTCTCAATACAATTCCGAAAAATCTTTTCAAGACACAAATAACATCCATTGTGGCATATATTGAAATCAAGACAACCAAAAAAAGCTTACACATTCAAAGAAAGAGAAACAATATAAGGCTTCCTTCGATAAACTAAGTTGACACTAAAAGGTCCTGAGATATAAAACTAGAAAATTGTAGCCACTACTCAACCTTGGCCAAGAGACCAAATAATAAATTTTCATCATAACGGAAACATAATTCTTTTTCGTTGACAGTAGAACTGAAACAAATAAGTGACTAAGAAAACCCAAGCCGGATGGAGAAGATAGGTTTCATTCTCTTGAAACAAATAAGTGACTAAGAAAACAACCTGCAATTTAATCTGAATGGGTGCTGCAAGACAAAAAATTCACTAACCTTGCCTCGTTCCTTTTCAAAGCCCCAAACTGGGTTGAACTGAGAATCAAATTTTCCCCAGCTAGGTTCATCAAAACTCTTATCCTCAGAAAATAAAGATTCAGCACCACTCTGATCTCTGTACAAGTATATATCCAATTGGTTAAGAAACCATAAGTCTAAAACATCAAAGACTTGAAAGGAAGAAAAATGAAAGAGAAAACAAATCCCTACTGTACAACCATGTGCAGGTTCACTGCTTGCAGAAAATACATGCAAGAGGATAGTAGCCGGAGAACTACATAATACTGCAAACGAAACAACACACCTTCTAGATTCTTTAGCGAGATCTGCGCTATCAGTATCATCGGTTTTCTTGGCGTGGGGGGATCCATAAGGATCACTCGTCTTCTGAGAATGAGGAGAACCATCAGCACCACTACTTGTCACACGGGAATCCTGGAATTCTTGAGATTGCTTATCTGTTGTAACAGCTGGTTTTTTGGCCAGGCCATCCTCACTTTGGTCAAGTGCTAAGTCTTTCTCAGGGATCCTTTCACTTGTATCCGGAATCTTATCTGAGTTAGCATCAGCAACAGTTGCAGAAGATGTTTCTTTTTGAACTAATGAAGATTTTGGTTTTGGAGGGGCTATGACATTTTGCACATCAAGTGTGAGCTCCTTTACAAATGTGAATCCTACAAGGAGAATCAAGTCATGATTCATCAGAATAAGATACAAATTACACTATTCAGAAGAACGCGCCATATCAAATTCTATACATTATGTTAAGGGCATGCCAAATATTATTAAATAAGGGTCACCAAATAACAGATAGGACATCAAAACATGTCCTACAAGCACATACCTTCATCTTCAAACTTATCCCAATCTTCATCCCAATCAGCTGCACCTTCTTGGATTCCAGTTTGCCAGCCTAGGAAAAGTTGACAATAAAGTGAAAAAATTTAGGTATAGGCTTATATAAAAACACATAAGATTAGCTGGACGATGGAATCTTCAAAAAAAAATTAGTCAGATTAAGAAAGCAAATCCAATTAAAGCTCTCTAGATTTCTTAAATTTACTATATTGAAAAAAGAAAAAAATGAGGGGAAACCTTACAACCACATACAGCTCAATGCAGGTTAAAAAGCAAATAAAAAAAGCACATGATTATATTAGTATCACATGATAACTTATTGAGGACAAGAATAGTAGCATAAACAGAACAAAGCAAAACTAAACCAACGATCCCAAACATATTTGGAATCAGCTAAAAGAACCAAGACAGGAATATTTGCCTCAAGTACACAAGTCCTCCTCCCACAATATTCTTATAAACCACCACCATCTCTTCAAGGTCTATTTAAATAATAATTTATCACCTCCAAAATATGTGGACATATCCTAAGATTTGCATCCCTAGCATTCAAACTTTCACTTTTTTTTTATATTTTGGTCTCCAGCCCAACCTTTTACCCTGTGAAACAATTTTCTCTATCCTAAAATATGCATCCTTCAATTTGAGTCCTATGTGGCCATACCTTATCGTCTATAGGATTAGTTCTAACTTGAAGATGGAATATCCACATTTCTAAGTTTGTCCTTTTACTAAATGTACACTCTATATATTGTGCCTTTGATTAGCTCAATCTTAACCCCCGTGCTTCTAGTGTTTGTCTCCAAAGCATAGGGAAAAACCCATAGATCATAAAATAATTATAATATAGAAAGTGGAAATAATACCAAAAGGAAGCTCAACCAGTGAAGTCGGCTTAGCACGTAATCCATATTGTTTGCAACGTTCATTAAGAGATTTCACTAATTCCTCCAGACTTGATTGTATTTGATTAGCACGCTCCTGCACAAGCCAACAAAAAACTACACTCTTACAAGTTTCCATACCAATGACTAAAATTTAATTATTTACAGATAGATAATACCTGGAGAGTGCCATACTTATTGTCTCCTTGTTCTATTTTAACAATTGCCTGGTACAATTCCATTTTTTTCTCCTGCAAGTTATTCAAGTCAATCTGACAGAAATTTCTAATGAAAGCACAAGAAATTTTCAGCAAAAGGAAATTCAAGCATGGCCATCAAGCCAACCAACCATTAGCTATCATTCAAAACATAGAAAATTCCTAAATACCTGAATATCACGAAATGTGGATTCCTCAATGGTTAACCTAGAGGCTACATCTCCAGACAGCTTGTATTTCTCTTCATACTTCTTCGCCAATGCTTCAACCTGAAATCAGAATAGCTCAACTGCCCAACAACCAAGCGGAAGGTAGAATTGAATTGTGGAACATTGAAATAAAAGGCAAAGTACCTCTCTTTTGTCAGCAGAGGCTCTTTCAGTAATCTCATTAAGTCGATTGTCACATCTGCTTTTATATAAAATCTATTGCCGAGTGGCAACAAGTGGAAATGAAAAGGGCAACAAATTAATAGTCTGAAGATGCAACATCAAAGACAGAAAAACATATGCATTTTAACAAGAATTAAGTTAAAGATAATTCCCACCTAAGGCATTCTTGTGTCTTTAGAAAACTGTTTAATCCCAAAGAGGTCAACTGTAGTTGAACGATGAAGACCTTGTAATAATCATAAAGATAAAAGGAGCATACTTACGAGTTCCTGCATCTTAGCCCGGAAGAATTCAGTCTTTGCTCTTGAATCTTGTATCTCCTTTTCCAGCTCTTCAACCTTCAAAAAGAAAAATGAGGCTTACTCAAATTTCTAGAATAGATAATATCAGGCATTTCAGAGACAATACAGCCTAAAAAGAAAAGAAAACTGTAACAGTTTATATATTATATCACATTTCACAAGCAATTGCCTAGACTCGGTTACTTTAACCATCTCTCAGGAATAGAAAAAAAAAATGAAGATGAACAAATCGAATTTTTACATGGCAGCCCTAAACCTGAGATGTCATCTATAGCATTGAGTGGGGAAAAGAAGAATAAAAATAAAAGAAATACCACGGAAATTAAGAACAAATGAAACAAAAGAGGGAAAGGGCTGGGGGGTTACAATAAATTCCACATTGGCTACTAGTACATAGCAAGTCACAGAGAAAAGAGGAAATGCCTTTTTATTTGCATCTGTAGCCTCTTTGAACTTTGTGTTAAGAGAATCTTGCTCCTCTTGGCTAAGTTGATCTACAAGGTTCTTTTCCAGAATCGGAACCTTGGACTTTTGTGGAGCAGGTGGCGTCAGTGCATCAGTCTGAGAAAATGACACTGGCCTTGGTGGTCTTCCCCTAGTAGAAGGTAAAGGTGGTCGTGGAGCAGTGATAGCTTGTGGTTGCTGAAAACCTATAAAAGATTTTTTTGTAAAAGGTGATGATCCATGAAGAAAACATGGAAAAGCAATATAAAGCATAAATATGACACAATAGAAAACAATACCATGAACAGGCCCCCAAGCTACATTTCTGTGTGAAACTGGGGGATGACCTGAGGTGGATGGAGTCTCATCAGATAGGAGACTACTTGGGAGCACTGAAGGAAGAGGGTGACCTTCTCTATAGCGTTCCATCAAATAAAGAGCAGTGCAAAACTCTCTCAGAGAAAGCATGCAGTCATTATCTTGATCAGATAGATCCCACACCTGCTTTAAGACCTCTGAAACACCAATAATAATTTCAGAATGACCATCATTTCAAAAGGTGGCACAGCTACCTTAATAAATTATTTCTGAATTTACAAGAGCTGTAGGATTCTAAAAAGAGTTGCAACTGCTGATAAGGAGAAAAAATTTAAAAAAAGGTTGATTTAGTAAAATAATTAAGAAAAGAAATGAACCAATCTGGTTTCAACTACATTAACTTTTTAACAAAATATTCATTGAAAATATTTTGTTAAAATGGTTTCCAAACCAAGTAACCCAAAGTGTATGAAGGAAACACACACAGACACCAAAATCATTGAATACTCATGTTCTCAATGATTTATCAATAACACTTCTAACAATCAAATTGGTTGATGTAAACCAAAGAGATTAGTTTATCTATAGAATGAGGGGCAAGCCAAACCAGAAGGGAAAAGAACACACACACACACACACAATAGAAGAAAACAAGTTCATTAACAATATTGGTAATGAAAGAGAGAACAAAGCCCCTAAAAGTTAAAACTACATATAACCTAGTGTAACACCATACTTATTGAATAAAGTGGTCAGTCCGTTTAAAATTAATAGCTATAAATAACTAGATAACATTTCATTGATCAATAATAGAATTCATTATTGAATACAGTGGTGTAGCATATATGCTTACCGAATACAGTGGTCTGGCCACTTAATAACTATAGAAAAACAAGATAGATTATCATTTCATTTATCAAAATTCATTATTTTACAACAACCCCTACCTGCCTACCATTAGTTTAAGAATAGCAGCAAGGAAATTTTTAATATCTCTCTTTATTCTTTATTTTGAAATTTCAAAAGAAACAAAGGAAAAATTTACACACAAACTCTACTTCTGACCTACTATTGGCTTGGGCCCTATTACTTCAACATGAACTCTTGCTTTCCATTGATCTCACTATCATGATTTTCTTTTTACCATGTTTCGGTTTCATCAAGGTTTTTAGCTCATTTCTACCATTAATACCTGCCATAAAAGATGATACTTATAGGTAGTTAAAAAGATTGTGACTAGCTGTTCAAAAAAAGAAACCTAAAAGGATAATATAATCTTAATGATCTGCCACTATCACCATGAGATTTTAGCTAAAGAGATTTGTTAAAATAATAAAAAGAATTTTATCTTTATCCATGCAGAGTCCGCATGATATATTGCACTATCACCATGAGATTTTAAAAAGAAGAAAAAGGTATTTTAACCAACACAGTTGAACTATTAAATGATAAAACAAAGCTGACAGTCACTCATAGCCTACCTCTTGGAAGCCTCCAGCTTAAGAACAGATTGCGAGCTTGATCACCAGTAATTTTTCCATCCCTATCAGTGTCAACTTGTACAAATACTTTTGTGTACTTTTGTATATCAGATTGAGTCATCTTTGGCCATGGGGGCTGAGACTGAATTGATTGACCAGAAGACAAATTCCCAGGTCCAGCAGGAAACCCAGTTGAGCTAGATGTAGCACTGCTTGGACCTGCAGCCTGCTGGTATTGTCTCCCTGTTGGATGACCTGGGTGATACTGACCACCCAGAGGCTTCTGAGAAAGTGCACCCTGCAAAGACTCAGCTGGGCTTGACTTTGCAGAAGGATAGGGCCCAGAAGCGGGAACGGAGGTAGTTGAGACAATGGAGTCAGTTGCAGACGATGTGGTTGCCAAAGAAGTTTGCTTTGATTGCGGTGAAGTCGTAGAGAAAACATCACCAAAAAGAGAATCAGAAGCAAATATGTTTCCTGAAACCACCGATGCCTTGGAATCCCCTGCTACTAACTCGTTGGATGGTACGGATGAATCTTTTGGTTGTGGAGCAGAAGAGGATATCTGCACAGGGGTTGCTTGTGGTCTTGGTTGCATAGAAGGTGTCAACCCCGAAGGTGTAAGTACAAATCCTTGGCCTGTAGAAGGACTAACACTTCGGTTTTGAACTTGGTTACTGAAATCCGTCGTGAATCCACTTGAGCTTCCACTTTGCCAATTAGTCAAGGAATTCGATGTTGGAAGACGAGGAGGAGCCACCATGTTACCACCCCTCAGCCCGCCTTGTGCAGCAAGCGCTGGTTGTATTTGTGATGAAGACCTGGGAGGCATTGCTTGAGGTGGCCTCACAACTTGATTTTGCAATGGTTGGATGTACTGCTGGCTTACACCCACAGTGCCAGGACCAGGTGCCCCATTGAGACCAGAATTGTGGGATGGCACAGATGAATTGCCACTGGACTGTGAAGTAACAGTTGCTACCCTTGGGTGTGGTGTAGGTGTGGCAGCAACGTTTATTTGGGGAGCAGGAATCCTAGCTGAAGCAGGACCATACAGTGCAGCTTTGACCATCTCTGGTGTTAGATCTCGCTTACTTTGTGCCACAGTAACAAGTTTAAGGGCATTATAAAATTCTTGCCTACCAAGATAACCCAATTTCTTCTGGTCAGCATACATCCACACCTGCAGGGAACAGAACATAAACAAAACTCAACTGACCATAACTTAAGCTATTTCTCCAAATACTACGAGTTCCCTAGAAAAGGCAGATACAAGAAAAAAAAAATTGGGGGTGTTGGGGAGGGGGTACCCAAACCCTGCTTCTTTTTCAGATTTCAAAAGATTCGACAGTTAAAAAGAAAGGCAAAAACTCACGAACAATTACGAATTCAAATCAGATTAGGCTGTTAATATTCGAGTAAACCCTATGTCGATTATGTATTTTACGGTATGCTTTCTCTCAATCGCCAGATAGTTGCCAACATCTGAAAGCAACAAATTGTAAGAAAAAGATTCCACAGAGCAAGTTAACCGATCGATTAAAGCCAAAGCTGATGAACTCCAACATTTTCAATAATTAATAGCTAACAACGCTAATCAAATAGAAACGAAGAAAGGAAATAGAGAAAATCTGATCTATGCCTCAGGAATCACCAAAGAAGAAAGGAAAGTTGTCAATAGGTAGGAGAAATGAAAAAACGAAGAGGGAAATGACCTGGGCGAGAACTTGTTTGGGCAAATTGGAGCCTTGAAAAAAGGCAACAGCCTCGGCTCCGCTGATCTGGCCGTCGCCGTCCAAATCCGCTTTCCTAAAATAAGCATCGAACAGATCGGTTTGGTTTTGCGCCGACATTCCTCAATTTCCAGTCAATCCGAATATTTTATTCTAGAATTTGAATTTGAATTCAAATCCACAAATACATGAAACAAAACCGAAATCGGATGGGAAATTGATCAACAACCATAGACCATCCAGTTCCACACTTGAAACATGGAACATAAAACTTGGAAGGCCGATGCCGAATACGTCAACAAGAGAGAGAGAGAGAGAGGTCTGTTTCTCTTTCCCCTTTTTCTTTTTTTCTCCTTTTTGGCGTTCGTTGTTTGAGAAGTGCAACGGAGGAAATTAAAAAAATATTAAAATTTGGATCACATGGGGTAAACAAAAAATTAAAACGAATAGAATTTGTTTCAACTGCAATGTTGGATAAAATATATATATATATATACACTATATGGTTAACAATTTAATAAATAATTATATTTTATTATATTTACGATGGGTACGAATCAAATAAACCTACGCTAATCATGAAAATATTAAATTCATGTTTATAGACTAATCGTGGCATACAATTATCACAGACATCAACACTACCGTCGATTATATGCTTTAACATTGCATTCACCAAGTTATAAAGCCATACCTAACCTAAGTTAATTCATAGAAAAGGATTAATCTATTCTTCTACCTTCACCACTGAAAATAATATCATACTGCATAAGTATAATGTTACATATTATGTTTTGTGTTATCAGACATTAATTTAATTTTAAAATATAAATTATTTGATGCTGAAAAAAAAAACTTTTTTAATTACTTTTGAAGATATCTGAGATACTTGACCAACAAAACAAACTAATTACCATTTACCGGTTTCCTTTTAAAAAGTAATTACCATCTATATCACTGGCTGCCCGAGTAATTCCGTTGGATTAAGTTGTAAGCAAATATTATATAACCGACTGCCGGAGCAATTCTGGCTTTGGATAGTCACTTTCCAGCCGATGAATCGGAGCCTCCTTCCATTTCAAGCATCAACCTTCAAGCTTCAAATTAATGTGTTTCCTTTCTTATGTTGTTAGAAAAAAACAAAACTGATATACATGTATATATAGAAAAATAGAATTCACTTGCATAGATGAATTAACTAAATTCAATAATCACTATTAATTTTTTTTTATTTTTTTTTTAAAAATTACTTTTTCATATTATTTATTTTTTAAGAAAATAAATGAAAAGGAGAACAAAATAATATAATTCAATTGCTGAAAAAGCATTACCAAAGGCATTAAGGTTTTAGTACATCTATGGATCATCCCAAAAGGATGAATATGAAAGAGTTGAACAGGGAAAGAACTACCTAATATTTATTGCACTGCATTCCTCTTTATCTCGAATTCAATTATTGGTGTTGTTCTAGTTTAGAGGCAAGCAATTGAAACATTCAAATGTACACTGTCAAATCCATCTTCCTTACAGAACCAGATATGAGCGAAAAAAGATAAAGTGGAGTAAAATTCGTCTCTATTAAAAGAGAAGTGAATCCTCCTACCTCAACTATCGTCTAAGATTGAAGTCACCTGCGACCAGAACAGAACCGAGCATTACAATTGGGTGACTTTGTTTTGTTCGATACATGAAGGGGCCTTGAAATCCTGGCATTTCCACACAGGTGTACCTTCAATAGAAATAAAACCGTCAGCAGATGGTTCCAGAGAAAAACACAGGCTTAACAACAGTAGTCGGATTACCCATGTTCTTGTCCATCAACGGAGAGTTCTTAGTAATCATATCTTCCTTGGCATTCACTCGATCCCTATAGGAACAAACGCTCAAGGGCAACTTCTTTAGCTTTACTCTTCCCCTCCTTTTACCAGTAGGATACGTATCTTCGCAAGCTTTTTCCTTTGATTCTGATTCACCATTATCCAACACCGACTCCCCTGATTTTTCATAATTGGCTACCTTTACGTGCTCCTTAACCAAGTCATCAGAATTGATCTCGGCTGCCATCGTACCTCCATTGCAGGTAGAAGAAGGGCTTCCTCTCAGCACAGTACCCCCATTGGGAACCTTCGTGTTCTCCAGAGTTGGCAAGCTCTTGGACCTTTTCTGTTGATGACCTTTACATTCATAAATTGGTGAATCGTTTGAGATTCTTGGAGAACTATTGATTGCTCGGTGCAACCTCTGGGCTAAATCTTCATCTACCCTAGAATTCTCAATTGGTTGGTGTTTTTTGTATAAAACTTGAACTGGGACATGCTTCTTGAACTTATTCTTTTTGAGGTATCTATCCTTACCACCAACATCTTCAGAAAATGTTGCTACCATGTCCAATGCACTCTTAGCTGCGGCGATAGCTTTAGCTGCAATTGCAGCCTTCTCCTCTGCTGCAGCTCTGGCAGCTTCAGCAGTCTTAGCAGCAGCAATAGCGGCTGCACTAGAGGCCTCATAAATCTCCTCGGGAGAAAGGTTAGGGTTATTGAAACGTGAACTCAATAAGTTATTAAGATGAGCATCAACATCACTTGATGAAGTAGCAGATGATGGTGAAGGAGGTGAAGGAGATGAAGTTGAAGCAGCAGCTATTGGCTGATCTGAAGCACCATTTGCATTCGAAGCTCGTTTCTTAAAGCCAGCTAACAGGCGCTTCCGAGGAGGCAAAAGGACATCAGCATCCAAGTGATTGATGTCACAAACGTTGGTATCCATTAAATCCAGCTTTTTATAATCCAAAGCACCAGAGAATGAGTAAATTCTTTACAAGGAGAATCCAACCGCTCCAATTCACATCGATTCTATAACATCAACAATCATAGATTCAGTGTTAAATGGTAAACAAAACCCAAAAGGAAAAGGCAAAATAACAAATAAAGGGGAATCTCGGATACAAAAACCCCCACTTTGGAAATAGCATAAATGCATACAGGTGATCATTGAAAGATGATTCATTCGTCGTAAATGACATAAAGAATGAAAGCCTGAAAACCCTATATGCAGTTTCTGTTGTAGAACTACTAGTAAAACCAATGGAAAACTAGATTAGATGATCTTGCAATTAAAACGAATGGCCAAATTAAAAGAGGAGGGCCGATCAATTAAAACAAAGGCACAAAGGCAAACAACGTAAATTCGAAGATTGTAAAGGGATGGTCAGGATGTAATAATAATGAAAAAGGATGACAATTAGGAACGAAAAATGATTGAATTTTGATCGAATACCTGATTACATTTGTATATCCCGAAAAGAAAGTGTTTTGTTTTAGGATTGTTGAGAAAGATAGAGCTGAGAAGATTATAATTAGGGTTTGCTTTTGTGTGGGGGAATTTGAAATACCAAAAAGGGAGAAATGGTATTTCAAGGTTCTGGATAAAAATGGTTCCCAAGCCAAAGATGGGAGATGAATGTGAAAAAGGAATGGGAAATATATAAGCTTGATGTAATTAGAGTACAAGATTGTTGGATTTACGTCTCTATTTTTCATTTAAAATTTTCAGAAATTCTATAAGTTAAACATTAATTTATATAATCGAATAAATCTTAATTTAACTAATAAAATTAATATTGTAATACTTAAGAAATGGTAAATTTAAACATCGTTAGTAGAATTTATGTGTTTATTGTCAATTAATAGAAAGAATTTAAAATAAATATTATCTTATAATTAACTCAGACTAATAAAAAAAATGGTACATTAATTTCAGATTAAGACCATACATTATCCATCCAACATATGTTAAAATGTCCATACTTTAACTACCAAACTCAGACCAAACAATCATCAACTCCAACAAAATCAAGCACGATCATAATTTCAACGAAGAACTCGCCAAAACATTCATGGGGTTCCTTCTATTAACGAAACAACCAAGAAAACAAAGCCAAACCACAATGGCACAATCATACTAGTAAATCTATTTCCAACTCAACGTGCCTCATTTCATGTTCAAACTATAAGTAATTAGCTTCACTGCTATGCTAATCATGCAATTTTTCCATGATTAAACCAAATTCTTTCATCCCCACAGGCCCAACAACCAGAGTCTTGGATGGCATGTTTGCACAACCGGCCTCTAATGTCTCAACCCGCCATGCAGTAATCTTCCGCCTGGTCGTAAATGTCTTAAGTCTCCGGAATTCCCATTTTTCCAGAGATATGTTCATCTCCTGCGTAGATTAAATAGGCATGTGATCGTTTAGATTTTCCGAAAATCGATTCTAACACACCTTCCTGAAAAGAAAATGCTTACCGTTGTATGCATTTGGATTGGACATCACACTCAAGAAATGCAATTCAGAGGATATCTTTGGAAGCACAGATCTTGAGCTCTAAGTGCAGGGTTCCGCTGAGAGAGAAGATTCTCGGTCTTAGTTGCCTTCCTTTCATTCGGCGACTCGACTCTCCTGTTCTGATTCAGCATTGTTGGATGATGACCCCAGTTGCTTCCTCTTAGACCGAGCCCGTCTATTTTGGAACCAGTTATAGACATTTGTTTCAGAAATTTGGCCATGCAGGCTCAGTTCCGAGGCTATCTCTTTGATCTTTTGCTTGCTTGGAGTTCCAGTCCCCTGATCAAAGATACGTTCCAGAATCTGAAGCTGCACAGCGGTCGGCGTCCACCGCTGCCTGGCAGTAATTTTGTGCCCTGCAAATGGCATCAAATGGTCACAATAGAGGTTCCCCAGCCTACCACCTGTAAACAATATCAAGTATCTGAATTTAACAACACAATCAAGTATCTTGTTTCAGTCACATACAACACAAACAAAGAATCCAGCTAAAAATATAATACACAAAGTTCCAAAAAAAAAAAGTTTGGGTTTGGCCTATAATATCTGAACAATAATAGTTCTTCACAAACAAAGCATTAAATGGGTATTTGTGACTCATTCAAATCAGTAACAAGACCCATGTTGGTAAAAAAATAAGACCCTTTTAGATAATGACAAAAAGGAAGAGAAAAAGAGCATGATAAGAAATGAGAGAAGCCATAAATGAAAGACACCATGAAAGCATGTATAAGGAGAGAAATAGAGAGAGAGAGAGATGCCTGTAAGATCTTGCTGGGCGGTGAGGCTCTTATGCATCTCAACGAGCTGCTCACAAATTGAGGCATAAACAGCAATTTGGTTCCTCAGAGTCTCCAACTGCTCATCGGTCATCACTTTGACATACATCACTCCACCATTGTTCACATGTACATTCACGATATCTTTCTGGGTTTTATTCTCTTGATGGCCTTCCAATTCCGTTATCATGATTTTGGTCATCTTTTAATTTTTACTCGTTTCATAACAAGTCAATCTTGATTTCTCTTACATGTTGTTTGGAGGAAAGGAAGTCAAGTTGTTGCTCGGTGCTCACCAAAGCAAAAGAATAGAAAAATAAAATAAAAGGAAAAAGAAAAGGTGAAAGGAGAAAACTTTGAAAAGTAGCGTAGAAATGGACAGACAGAGACAAAAAATTGTTGGTTTTTTCTTTTACTTTGATTAGGTCATTTTTTAGGGTGAAGTATACAAATAGTCCCCAAACTTTTAGGGTGTTTGTATTTTGGTCACTTATTTTTTGAAACTTGTAATACAGTCATCGAACTTTTAGTTTTTTTAGTAGAGTCCCTGTCATTACTTCCCTTAGTTTTTGTTGACGTGACACTTAACTCCCGTTAAGCCTCTTCCTTTTTCTTCTTCTTCTTTTTCTCTCATTCTTGTTCACTCTACCTTCAGTCAACAGTGGCTCACACCATCGTCATCGACGTCACCTCCCGACCATACCCCAACCCTCGATTCATACTCATTGTTTCTTCCTAAATCACAATAAGACCACAATGTCTATTTTTTATTTTTAACCAACTACGGAAAAAGGAGGGACGATGACAATGAGGCACGACCGATTAGGTTTTGGTCGAAACTGTGTAAGAACTCCAATAGTGATGGCGTGTGTGGCGAAAACAAACGACCCAATCAGTCAAAAATCGATGAAAAAATGAAGGGTGTCGGGTTTTCCAACGAGATTCGGGGCTCTCTCCACAGCGAATGGAGGTAACTCTCAACAAGTTACTAGTAGGGTTTTGGTCAGAATGGGGTGGCACTCCTACTGGTATCGGTGATGACGGTCATCGATGACCGAAAACGGATATTGGGGATGATTGTTCGAATAGTCTTATTGTAACATCCCAAACTATGGGTTAGTGACTAAATGGTAAAGTTTCAGAATTTGGTGATTAAAGTAGAAGAATGGATTAGTTCAATGATTTATCTGGAAATAAATCCTAAAAGTTATTAGTAATTATCAAATGAAGTAGAGGACAAAATGGTCATTTAACTAATAAATGAATTAAAAATAAATATGATAAGGATATATGTGTTAGAGGGGATAAGGATGAAGAGATATTCTCTTTATCATCTTCTTCTTCTTCTTCATGTACGAGAGAAAGAAAGAGCCAAGCTTGCAAAGGTAAGATTCTTTGTTAGCTGATTATTTGTTAATTTTAAGAGTGGGTTTTGATCATTAGGTAATACTTAAGCTTATGGAAAGCTTAAGTTGTCCTAAAATCAAAAGATAAAGAAGTTATGAAAGATTAAAGAAAATGAGTTTCTTAAGGAAATTCTGGAAAAGAGTTAGTAAGTGATTTTTGAGAAGGAATTTGACTTGTCATCAATCTAATTAAGGAATATGGAGTGTTAGAATTAGATTTAAAACATGTTAAAAATCTGGTATGATTCTTGAAGTTAATAAAGAGGAGAGGGTATTAAGGTTAAAGACGAGATAATTGATTATAAATGAGTTTAAACATGTATATGAAAGTTAGGAATATGAAAGGGGATGAAATATGAAGCATTTGAGTAGTGCATCGAATGCAATTAGTGCATCGATGCATAAGGCATGCATCGATGCATCCCAGTGATAATACAACATCGACTGTATTTTATGCACCGATGCATCAGTAGTGCACCGATGCATACTTTCATTGAAAGAGGAAATTGACATTTATCTTAATCTAAAGAGTGAATCATTATAGTATATTAGTTATAATACTAATATAGATCTATGTATGATTATGTAGATATAGAACGTGATCCCGTTCTGAATCAATTGAAGGATTAGAATCGAATCAAAGCAAAGCTAAGGTGAGTGCAATTTTAATTGTACTTATGTTATTGAACGAACATTGGCTTGCGATGAGCCAGTATTGGAGTTCTTATGGTAAGAAGTGACTCATAAAATGTTATTTGATTTGTGAATGATATGATGCTTATGTGTGTATGAGTACATGATTACATGTATATGTGATATGTGATATTGAACTATATGAAATTATAATATATGAGAATACATGCCTATGTGACAAGCTATGTGAAACTGAATTAAGTAAATACATGAGAATATGACATGAGATAGATAATATGAGTTATGTGATCATATTAGAAAATATGTTAAGTGATATGTGAAAGTGGATTATATGTTTATGTGAATATGTGATACGATATGAGATTCATAAATATATGTTTATAAGATATATGTTTACACATACATAGGGTATGTGACAGAAGAGAATGAACATGGGATTATAAGATCAATGATTACACGTATATGTGATACGTGACAGAAAAGAAGAGAAATGTGTTTATAAGAGAAATGATATGATATAAGTTATGTGATTACATGTATGTATTAATACATCTTGCTTGCATTACATGTTAGTGTGATTGTGAATATGTAAGAAGGAAACAAACGATGATATAAGAATCTATTATAAGATATATGATATGAAATACATGGTTACACATACATGTGGTATGTGATAGAAGAGAAATAACAAGTGATATGAAATGTTATAAATGATAATGCCCATGTTATGTGATATGAGAGCTAGGGGTATAGTTGGCATGCCAAGAGTCGAGGGTTTACCTATGTCTTTCGAGACATATGAACAGTTTACCTAGGTTCTTCGGGACCTATGGACAGTTACCGAGGATCTTTATGACCTCTGGACAGTTACCGAGGATCTTTATGACCTCTGGACAGTTACCGAGGATCTTTATGACCTCTGGACAGTTACCGAGGATCTTTATGACCTCTGGACAGTTACCGAGGATCTTTATGACCTCTGGACAGTTACCGAGGATCTTTATGACCTCTGGACAGTTACCGGGGTCTTTGTGACCTCTGGATAGGTCCTTCGGGACATTGATCGAGCTGTGGTGACAACATATGTGTGCACAACCTCAATGTACTCACATACCTTAAGTTATCACTAGTGTACATGGGCTAATAAAGAGATTAAACAAACATACTGAATGTGATATGTATACGATGGGTTTATAAATGGTTATCAAAGGTAAGTGGTTTGAAATGTGTTACATGAACCATATGATGTTATGTGTATTTCTTAATGATGGTATATGTTTATGTATGCTTTATGAAATATTATATGTTTTATATGTCTTACTAAGTCATCGACTTAGCGTGTGATTGTTTCACACTTAGGTTTGGAAAGTGAAAAGAGAAGTAAAGAGGAACAAGACAGGTCGGTTCTCCTTACCGAATGTCCGATCAGAAGAGAAGTGAATAATATATATTTTTGTATATAAAGTTCTAGTTGGCATGTAATCAAAAGAATATACTGTATAAGCTCTAAATAGTTTTGTAAATGTTTTGAATAAGTTAAATGTTATAAAAGTTTTTAAATTACTCACTATTTTATACGAATAAATGTTTGAAAAGTCAATGTGACACTTCGTACTCGTATTCGGGTCGGATACGGGTTGGGGGTATTACATTTAATGGTATCAGAGCTACGGTTTAGCCGATTATAGGCTAAAAATAAAGTCAAAATTGTTTTAAAAAGTATACATGCCGACATAAAGTAGAAAATTTTCTGATCTGATAGGGTAAGGAGTGTAATGTCTTGTTAATAGAGTTAAATTATTATGTTAAATAAGATATGTGAATACCAGAGAATGATTTATGAAATTTATATATATGTTTATATGATATGATGGATGATATGTGAACATATGCAATTGACATATGTTATACAATATGAATTGGATAAGCATATGCACACGTGATATGTGATAGAAGAAATGATATGAGCACATGAAAATATGAGAGTTTCCAAAGTGAAACACAAGGCTATAGACCTGAAGGTAATAGCATTCACCTGCCCTGGCCAGGTAGGGAGAAGAATGAAAACCTCAGGGAATGCCTGTATAAGATTAGAGAATGATTCATGATGTTGAATGATATTTCGATGTGTTTACAATGTTATATTTTGTTAACTCATAGAATGAATGTATTGAGATAGTTAAAAGATTTAGGAGACCTAAGTTCAAGGGTGGATTTGAGGAAGGTTCTATTGTTATAGACCTTTTTGTTGAATGATATGATAGAAGGTTTTCATTTCTTCAAAGTGGAGATGTTGAATTGAGTAGTTTTGTTACTACTTTGGTAAGTTAGAGTATGGTGGACAATTGTCACCATAAGAACGTTAAAAGATTAAATGATGTGATTAAAATTGTATAAGAGTTCAAGAATAAGTGCATTGATGACCAGTTTATAAGACAGATGAAACTGGAATACACGAGCTTGAAACAAGGGAATTACACCTTGTATGAGTATGATTATAAGTTTAATAAGCTAAGCAGAATTGCTGCTGAGTTAATTCCGACTGAAAATGATACATGTGATTTGTTGTTTAGGACTTGCGCCTTAAATTAAAAGAGTGTTACTGGTTTTGAATTTGTTACCGTTTCAAGAAATGGTTAATTGTGTTAAAGCTTTAAAGAGAAAGAGCTCAGAATGAAAAGTTTGGAGAATAAAAATCTCATATGATTGAGAGAATTGGTGCTTCATAGAGTTCAGTACCATCAAAGAGAGGTAGAGATTCTGGTTTTTAACTTCAGATAAGGTATGGATTAGTTGTATTCTCTGCCAGAGAATCAAATCTGATGAGAGTCAGACAGACTCAATTAGTATGGTCTGGTACTGAAAGATTAAATATGATAAAGGGTTATAAGGAAATGCAAATTATAAGTTTGATTAGAAGTAAGAAAAGTATGTAAGGTTATATGAAGAGATTATGTGTATCGTAATACAGACAAGGATGAAAGAATGAGTAAAAGTTTGGATTGTGGTGAATTAATTAGAAAATGAGGAAAGAAATCAATTGATTGATTTTTGATTTTGAGTGATAAGAATTGATGTTACTGTCTACAGGATAAGTAACATTATATGAATGAAATCAGAGTTATGAATTTGAAACAAAGGGATAGTATTGTGTATAAGAAAGAATGTGGAGATGATAAGGATTTGTACTTTAAAATGAAAGAGTTAGCGTTGACTAACAAGATTTTGTGATGAAATTGTATTGGATATAGTTGTATATTTTGATTACGTAAATGTGATATAGTGAATGAAGTGAGGATTCGTATGGAAGTGTAAATGATAAGTTCGATATAGAAACACGAAAAGTGTGCAAGGTGATGTGAAAATATTGTTTGACTCCTTAAAGTATATGTTTAATCACAATTGAAGAAGATTTAAAGTTGTGTTTTGGTCAAATGATGACGAAGTACAAGTTTGGTATGGTTATAAGGTAATTAGAGAGTTATGAAGAAATAGATGGATTTATGATATAGAGTGATGAGATGGATGTTACTGTCAACGTGATGAGTGACATTATATGGAATTTTAGAAAGGTCAAAGGAAAAATGCATAATCGAATGAGAGAAAAGATAACAATGGATTGGTATTACTGGTTATTGTTTATATGATAAGCAACAGAAGATGAATGTATAAACGAAAAAGATAGTTAGAAAACTAAAGGATTGAAAAGTAAGTTTCTGATGATGACAAGAAAGAATAAGTCAGGGAAGCAACATAAGAACATTAGAAGATATGTTCTTATTAAGATGTGTAGTGAAAATTCGAGGACGGATTTTCTTATAAGGAGGGGAGAGTTGTAACATCCCAAACTATGGGTTAGTGACTAAATGGTAAAGTTTCAGAATTTGGTGATTAAAGTAGAAGAATGGATTAGTTCAATGATTTATCTGGAAATAAATCCTAAAAGTTATTAGTAATTATCAAATGAAGTAGAGGATAAAATGGTCATTTAACTAATAAATGAATTAAAAATAAATATAATAAGGATATATATGTTAGAGGGGACAAGGATGAAGAGATGTTCTCTTCATCATCTTCTTCTTCTTCTTCATGTACGAGAGAAAGAAAGAGCCAAGCTTGCAAAGGTAAGATTCCTTGTTAGCTGATTATTTGTTAATTTTAAGAGTGGGTTTTGATCATTAGGTAATACTTAAGCTTATGGAAAGCTTAAGTTGTCCTAAAATCAAAAGATAAAGAAGTTATGAAAGATTAAAGAAAATGAGTTTCTTAAGGAAATTCTGGAAAAAGAGTTAGTAAGTGAATTTTGAGAAGGAATTTGACTTGTCATCAATCTAATTAAGGAATATGGAGTGTTAGAATTAGGTTTAAAACATGTTAAAAATCTGGTATGATTCTTGAAGTTAATAAAGAGGAGAGGATATTAAGGTTAAAGACGAGATAATTGATTATAAATGAGTTTAAACATGTATATGAAAGTTAGGAATATGAAAGGGGATGAAATATGAAGCATTTTAGTGAAGAGTTGATGATTTTTGGGTTCAAAAAGAGGTTCTGGGCAGAGTGCATCGATGCACATTCATAGTGCATCGATGTATCAAGGTTAAAACCCAGAAATTTGTTTGAAGGTGTATCGATGCACAGGTAGTGCATCGATGCACTCTTTTAAAATAGAAACATCGAATGCAATTAGTGCATCGATGCATAAGGCATGCATCGATGCATCCCAGTGATAATACAACATCGAATGTATTGTATGCACCGATGCATCAGTAGTGCATCGATGCATACTTTCATTGAAAGAGGAAATTGACATTTATCTTAATCTAAAGAGTGAACCATTAGAGTATATTAGTTATAATACTAATATAGATATATGTATGATTATGTAGATATAGAACGTGATCCCGTTCTGAATCAATTGAAGGATTAGAATCGAATCAAAGCAAAGCTAAGGTGAGTGCAATTTTAATTGTACTTATGTTATTGAACGAACATTGGCTTGCGATGAGCCAGTATTGGAGTTCTTATGGTAAGAAGTGACTCCTAAAATGTTATTTGATTTGTGAATGATATGATGCTTATGTGTGTATGAGTACATGATTACATTTATATGTGATATGTGATATTGAACTATATGAAATTATAATATATGAGAATACATGCCTATGTGACAAGCTATGTGAAACTGAATTAAGTAAATACATGAGAATATGACATGAGATAGATAATATGAGTTATGTGATCATATTAGAAAATATGTTAAGTGATATGTGAAAGTGGATTACATGTTTATGTGAATATGTGATACGATATGAGATTCATAAATATATGTTTATGAGATATATGTTTACACATACATAGGGTATGTGACAGAAGAGAAGGAACATAGGATTATAAGATCAATGATTACACGTATATGTGATACGTGACAGAAAAGAAGAGAAATGTGTTTATAAGAGAAATGATATGATATAAGTTATGTGATTACATGTATGTATTAATACATCTTGCTTGCATTACATGTTAGTGTGATTGTGAATATGTAGGAAGGAAACAAATGATGATATAAGAATCTATTATAAGATATATGATATGAAATACATGGTTACACATACATGTGGTATGTGATAGAAGAGAAATAACAAGTGATATGAAATGTTATAAATGATAATGCCCATGTTATGTGATATGAGAGCTAGGGGTATAGTTGGCATGCCAAGAGTCGAGGGTTTACCTATGTCTTTCGAGACATATGGACAGTTTACCTAGGTTCTTCGGGACCTATGGACAGTTACCGAGGATCTTTATGACCTCTGGACAGTTACCGAGGATCTTTATGACCTCTGGACAGTTACCGAGGATCTTTATGACCTCTGGACAGTTACCGAGGATCTTTATGACCTCTGGATAGTTACCGGGGTCTTTGTGACCTCTGGATAGGTCCTTCGGGACATTGATCGAGCTGTGGTGACAGCATATGTGTGCACAACCTCAATGTACTCACATACCTTAAGTTCTCACTAGTGTACATGGGCTAATAAAGAGATTAAACAAACATACTGAATGTGATATGTATACGATGGGTTTATAAATGGTTATCAAAGGTAAGTAGTTTAAAATGTGTTACATGAACCATATGATGTTATGTGTGTTTCTTAATGATGGTATATGTTTATGTATGCTTTATGAAATATTATATGTTTTATATGCCTTACTAAGTCATCGACTTAGCGTGTGATTGTTTCACACGTAGGTTTGGAAAGCGAAAAGAGAAGTAAAGAGGAACAAGACAGGTCAGTTCTCCTTACCGAATGTCAGATCAGAAGAGAAGTGAATAATATGTATCTTTGTATATAAAGTTCTAGTTGGCATGTAATCAAAAGAATATATTATATAAGCTCTGAATAGTTTTGTAAATGTTTTGAATAAGTTAAATGTTATAAAAGTTTTTAAATTACTCACTATTTTATACGAATAAATGTTTGAAAAGTCAATGTGACACTTCGGACTCGGGTGTTACACTTCTCGCTATTTGGGACGATCGATGGATGGTGAGTATGAATCAAAGGTCGAGGTATGGTCGGGAGGTGACGATGGTTATGGTGGTGTGAGCCACTACTGATCGGAGGTAGGGTAAATGAGAACGAGTGAAGAAGAATAACAAGAAGAAGAAGGGGGTTTAACGGGAGTTAAATGTCACGTCAGCAAAAACTAATGGGAGGTAACGACGGAGACCTTACTTAAAACGAACTAAAAGTTCGATGATTGTATTGCAAGTTTCAAAAGTTGAGTGACCAAAATTTAAGCGCCCTAAAAGTTTGGGGACTATTTGTATACTTTACCCTATTTTAATCTTATATCGTTAAGATTTAGTTAAATTCTTACATTAGTTCCTATACTGTATGTAAATTTAATATATATACTCTAAATTGATTAAGCTAAACTCGACTGTTAGTCATTGTATTATGTATAAATTATAAATTTAAATCATGTTTTTAAATTTGATCATTTAAAATTTTTATATTTTAGTCATATTATTTTTGTATTAGTCGAATCATAAAGAATAGTAATAGATCAAATATCCATATATTTTTAAAATCATCTTACTCAAAATATGTAATAGTTATAAATCATGAGTTTTATTTTTGAATATGAATGTAAATTAAATATTACTATAAAGTATTTAAATTTTAAATTGTATATTGAATATTTGAATCTATAATTTAGATTTAAATCTATTAACATTTTAGATGATCAAATTTGAATTCCTAAACATATTTTTCATTTCATAATATAAAGTTAGATTCAAATATTTGAATATACATCAGCATAAGTAGTGCATATTTGGATAATGGATATGCAATAGTATATCCACATGTATAGCCAGAGATGTACATTTTTAAATATTAGATATTATTCAATTTGAAATTTCAGATATAAAAAAATTCAAATCATTAAAATTGTGATTCGTATTCTATCTAAAAAATTATATATTTAGCCTTTTGGATATTCAAAATTTCGAATAGGGTATTCAAGTATCTGAATCCAAACATAAAACTTAATTTGATAAAAAAATTATTTAAATTTTATATTTTGCGACTTTATGCAACAACTTTTATATTTTTACTACATTATATAAGTTAAGACTGAAAATTTTAAAATAAACAAATTAAAATTAATTAAATTAAATATATAGTTTATACATAGTGTAAAGAATAATAATCTAATTTATTCTAAAAACTAATTATATTTATAAATATAGAAGTGGAAGTAAAATATATTTATCAATTTAATAATTATAACAAATTTAAGGTTTTCTGTTTGATATAGGTTTAAAATTGAATCAAGATTTGAAAAGTTAATTGGTTAATTTTTTTCTTAAACATTTTTACGAGGAATTAGTGTTCCATTTACTTCCTAAAAAATAACATTCCGTTCACTTATAAATATATAGATTTATACAAGTAATATTGTATTAAATACATATTTATAATGTGATTCCTTTATTTAAATAAGACATTATATTATAATGTACCAAAAAAATAAGACCTTATATTATTCCTTGTTACTTTCCTCGGAGGTCTTCACTATTTCTGATGATTCCCATGAGATTAGTCGTAGACGACCACTTCTCTTGTAGATCTGGATTAAGCTCTTTCCTTCATTTATTATTATTATTTTTTTTAAAAAAGGTGGTGACAGTTAAAAGACAGATTTGTTTGGAGGTGTAGCCCACCGGTCCCACCTGCAAATGAAATAATGCTACAACCTACTAATTCAATACCCAAATAATCCGTTTTGATTTGTTTTAATATTTAAACGTCTATTTTTAAAAAAAAAAAAATATATAACATTTAATTTTTATTTTATTTTAGTATCGTATGTTAAAAATTTAACGTGTTTAGTATCTAAATTATTAGTTTTAATCCGTTTTAGTACCCTACTTTCAATTTTTTCAAAATTTATTATTAAATTTTGAAAGAATGTACTAAAACGAAACAACAACTAAAATTTAGGTATGATTTTAAAAAATTAAAAATTTAAATACTAAAACAGACTAAAACTGATAGTTTAGATACTAAACGTATAATTTATCTAATATTATAATACAAACATATTAATGTTATATATGTTGTGCAAGGCCTAGGCAAAGCTGCAGCCTGCACATCCCTAGATTAATAATGTGGTTTTTTTTTATAATAAACATAATTGATTAAATCAATTTGCAATCACTGAATATGCACTCTCACTTATATTTAAAGTTTGAGTAAACTATCTATTTGATCACCTACCTATTACTAAATGTTTGTTTTAGCCACTCAACTATTATTTTATTCTAAATTATTCATAACATTATGTTTTAATTCTGTTTTGATCACCCACCGCTAATTTATTAGAGATGATGACAACGTTATGTTTTCTGTTTCAATAATGACACGACATTATCGTATAATGTCACATCAATATTACATTTAATCTTTTTTTAACTTTACTGAGCATTTTATAACTTCCAAAACTTCAATGACTAAAAGGATCATTTTAATAGAGTTTGGTGATCATTTACATACTTAACCCTATAATTTAAAATTATGAATTGTGAATCCAATTACATGGGCGGACCAACAGTTCAACACACCCTGCGTGTTTCAACTTGGGCTTGCAAGTTTCTTATTAACACCCAACATCAATAAGAACCCTTAGTCATTTGTTAGTAGTGTTCGTGAAGTGGCATTTACTTTCTCCTAAAACAGCACTAATGAGTAAAGATTAACAAACAAAAAAAAATGGAAAATCAAATCTAAACCAAAAAAAAATGAAAATGTTTAGTCATATGTGATGCCTTAGATCACCCCAAAATGTGCTTTGCAGTTCATCTTCCTAGCGCCAGGAACAAATTGATCAGGAAATTTGGATGGATGATATGTGATCATACTGGTTTGGAAAATACCCCATTTTTTTACAAAGACAGAATAAGTACCAGTTTATGCTAAAATGAAAAAGCAAGCTTCACGATTATGCAATGATAACTAGACTGCATGAATGCATATCCACTCTGTTTCCTTTCATCTTCCCAAAGCCAAGATAGCAACTAAAAATGTGTTGAAAAGCATCATATATCTTAAGCATAATATATTCTATGGTAGAGCTAGGTGCCCATAGGAGAACACAGAATCCAATCGGAGAGGTAAAAGAATTATATATCGTAAGCCAAAGCAAGCATATACGAAGTGTGCAAAAAAGATTAACAAAAGTTCAATACATGGCATACTATCCATTACTCATAGGGTGGAACCAGATACATCATCAGAGATAAGTTTTAATTTGTAACCTAGTCCATTATCTAAAGTTTATGAAGCATACCGACCAACTGAGAGTAGATTTGTTCTTTCGTGGCATCCCTGTTGCTTTTATCCAATGTGAAAATGGTTGCACCTGGATGATTCTTCAACCTTACAACTGCACAAATTTACACAGAGCTATACAAATTTAGCAATGAAAAACAAAAGGGATGCAGATCCTAGTGGCACAGTCTAGGAGATACCTTAAGCAATAATAACAGTCTGAGTCTTTCATGGTTTTATATCAAATTAAGTGGGAACAGGATTAGAAAAAGAAGAGGTACACAATCACTACAGAAATATTTACCTGCTACAGAAATATTTACCTGCAGGCAAATCTTTGCCAAACTTTGGTATTGGGACAGTGGCGAGAAGAGGATTACCGGATTGAAGAATGTTTAGAATGGCTAGAAAGAAGTATGAACTGAACAACTCCATTTTACCGACTTCATCAATAATGAAGAGATCGGTACCTTCTCTGATCTGACAACAGACAGCATATTTTAGCCTTAATTTCCTAACCCAACATATTAGACCATAAAACTAGTACATTACAATATTAGTTTGACATATAAAAAGACGATAAAATTTCTTGGGAAAGATGATTTTATGGATAAGGGGGGGAGGAGAATAAGGGTCAAAGGAGCATAACCATAGAACCCACAAAGCATCAAGCAAACAGCCACCTTCAATTCAGGCAATACCAAAGATTCAACGATTCTATATCCACTTTCTATTTCCCAACAGCCGGCCACCGATGCTATAAAGAGAGATTTAGCCGGACTCTTTTTTATCCGATAATAAAAGAAACATTATTATTAATCCATAGTCAGAAACATTACAATCAATTCCAAAAACCAGATAAGCTATGAGCAACATGACTGCCTAACACAATCACATGAAAACTAGAACATAGACGACAAATTGGTTATTTTAGGAATATGCTTCCTTTAGGACCAATCACAAAACCTCAAGAATTCTGCCCTCCCTCATTCATTTTCGACCCAACGAGTAAGAATCAGTCTCAATTACAACATCTGTCAATCTGCGTTCCAGCTAGAATTTCATTGCGGCAAGCACTGCGTTTGCTTCCACTAATCCCAAATTACTAAAGTAAGGGGGGGAACCTCGAAATGATGGAGCTGGCTAGTCGACCTCTGCGACCATCCAAGGTGACGACTTCAAACCCAACCCTCTCACCTCCCTGCCGAATCTCTTGAGAGTAGAAACCCTGAAGCTTGGTGTTGGGATTAGAGAGCTTCAGGGCTTCGCATACTCTCATGATCAGAGTGGTTTTACCAACACCCTGCACGTTTAATAATCCCAATTCCGAATTTCTGAATATCGCAAAAAAAGGAAAGCATTCTTAAATTTTACAGTAAAAGGTGAAAGCAATAGCATTACTTACTGGAGGGCCAGTAACGAGGAAGCATTTCCCAACACCTGCCATCGTTCCACTCTCTACGGGACTGTGAGCGGTAGCTGCAGAACTCACTTCCACTGCTATTAGTATGTACAAAAGGAGCAATACATAGTTTTTGAGAAGGATTACACTACTGTCATCACAATAAAAAACATTCATTAGTCACTATCATTAACAGAGTTTATGAGACATATCGTGTCAGTTGCTTTGATAAATTAATATTTTATAATCATGTTATTACCTAGCTAGATACTTTTTCAAGAAAGGATTCAAATTTGGGATCATTATAAAAAAATACAATACTTAATCACCTCATTGAACTAAATAACTATTACGTAATTGATAAAAATACTATTTGATACAACAAAATTCATTTGTTGTTGCACCAATGATTTGTTTAATTAATTGAATAGTTTTAAAATAAATTCAGAATTACATTCAAATAATATTTTACATACAATAAGAAAAAAAATAAGCTACAATACATATTATTAGATATATATTTAAGATGATCATAAGTCGAATTAAGTCAGATTTTTGGTTCATTCAACTCAAATATGAAAATTAAACCCCTTCACTTGCATTCTATCTGATTTGGGTTTAGGAGGATCCCATCCGAATTAATATCTAACTTAACTTTTTAAGTCAAAACTCATATCAAACCCGATCTATATATATATATATATAATAAAATAAAAATCTAATTAAAAATTTAACATAAAAAAGGATATTGTTTTAATTATTTTTAAATATATCGAATCAAATCAATTTTTTCACCCTAAAATTCAACCTCATCTAACCCTTAAAAACTTCTACAACCCAAAATAAACTAACTTTTTTAAAATTAAAAATGGATCCAACAAAATCAAGTCAGATTAAAACACATCAAATCCAAATAAGATATTCATCCTTATATATTGAATTCACCATTTTCATGCTTTATTTTCTTTAATTAACTTTATTAGGTGTACTTGGAATTCTTGTTATATAATATTCATAGGAAGAGTAATTGGTCGTTAGAGACGAGTTTTTGGTCAACTTAACCCAGAAAATATATATTTTCACTTGACTTTGAATTGATCTAATTTTTTAAAGTATAAATTCCACTCGGCCAGATATAAAATAAAAAAATTAATTAAAAATAATATTTTTTTTAGAAAAATTTACATTCTTATCTCTCGGTTAAAGTTTTTCTACCCTCCAACCAAACCCAACACAACCTCTCAAAAATCTGACTAGACTAAATCTGAACCTGAATTTTTTAAAAAAAAAACTTAACCCTATCGAATCAAATCATATCAAACCCCTCAATTTCAAGTTAAATTATCATACCTAAATGTACATGATCTTAAAAAAAATAGGATGAATGCTTTGCTTTGAGAGATTTCATAAATTAATCAAAATCTTTAATACTGTCTTATCAAGTGATATTGTTGTCAAATTCTCATAATTATCCTTTTGTATCTATAATTAAAATAAATAAAATTTAAAGATCATATAAAACATAAAATATTTATTGCGATATATTTCTAAAATCAAAATATGATACAATGGTCATATTAAAGATTTGATAATATCAAAATTTTGATTGAACGATCAAAAGAAATCTTAAACGTCAATTGACATTGAATCACCCATGAATGAGATTAGCATTGTTTCCAGGACCTGTCCTTGTTTGTCTAACCATGCACGGGAGTGGATTGCAGGCCGTGTCTTTGTTTCAAGAGATGATGAGGAAATTGGCTAAAATTGAAAACTACGGTCCCAAGGTGGCTCTATGGTGTGTGGCTAGACGTGTAAGAGAGGTGTTGGAGTTTGTTAAGTAAATGCCTATTGAGCAAAACACTGATAAATGTTTGCCATACAAATGGTGAAATCGAGCATAGATGCCAATTAAGCGAAGATGTCGCACTGGTAGAAAAACACCAAGACTAGGTAAGTGATGGACAAGAATGTCCCATAGTCGGTACAAGAAAAATATTTGAGACAGTATATGAGATGGGTATAGAATAAAGAGGGATATATATGTTTAATAATGATGAAGATAATACGCAAAAACTACCACAAGGGTTAAGCTTAAAACTTTAAGCATAGTTGAGACAGTATATGAGATGGGGATAGAATGAAGAGGGATGTATATGTTTAATAATGATGAAGATAACACGCAAAAGCTACCACAAGGGTTAAGCTTAAAACTTTAAACACTGACTTCTAAGTAAAAACGCAGAAACAAACTTGTTATTGATGTTTAAGAGAGTTTTTAAGTACAATATCCATGAAGTTACTGCTGCAGCTAGTCCATCATAGCCATCTGTTATCTAATCTAAAATTCCATTCTTGGTTATTATCTATTAATATCACGTTAACTGTTCATATCTAAGCAGGACAAGCTATCCAGAATAAACCTAACGAGATCTAATCAGCAAATTAGCTCATTCAATCCTCATTTTCATCCTGCAACAACACATAAGATTAAACAAATTAAAATCCAATCTAGCAAACAGCAAACCACATATGTTTATTAATCTCCTGATAGAGTATTGAGTTAGAACCAAACCTCTCCGCTCCCCCCTTCATCATCGTTAACTTCAGACTTTGACCTATCAGATTCATTATCGTTTCCTCCACCACCAGCCTACAAACATAAAATCAAAATTAAATCTATTGTATTAATTGCATAAACTAACAACAAAGAATAATGAAAAATAAATATTATTATTATTTACCAGTTTTAGATTATATGCCTGGATGTTCTTGTTGTACTCAGTTTTGCGCTTCTCTGCCATGTCAACATAAGGAGCCTTCTCCTGAAATTCCAAATGATAATTAGAAAATTCTTCTGGAAAATACAAGTCTATCAAGTAACAAAAATCTAAAGTATGGTACTAGCATTATATGATTTTCACCAAAAAAAGGCAGAAAGAAAAGAAAATTACTCACGACATCTGTAATGCTTTTCCACTTCGCACCACCAGCTTTGCCAACCTGAATACAAAAATGTAATGACTAAGATCTTCGTAGTCCAAATTCTAATTATCAAGTTGAAAAGAGAAACTATAGAAACTTTTAACGATTTGCGTTAACAGTGACGACTCACAGCAGCGACGGATTTGTTTTCAGGATTTTCCTCTTTGTACTGCTTCCTGAACTCCTCCCTTAATTGATCAATCAATCGCACAATGAATAATAAGAAAAAAAGAATCAAGACGCAACAAAATGAGTTTGTTATAAGAATATATATCATACATGAAAACGAAGAAAGCACTGGGAGGCCTTTTTGGCTTGCTTGGATCCTTGGCGGCCTTCTTCGCACGCTTTCCAGCGCCTGCGCCTTTGCTTTTCAGTCTATTAACAAATCCGAAAACAGAAATCCATTAAGTGACGAACTAGACAGATCTTAAGTTCCTCATAGTTGATATGAAAACAATTAGGAAGCATAACACAAATTAATCGAATAGAACAGTGCAGAACTCACTTGTTGCCAGTTTTCATCGAATCAGACTTCGTTTGACCACCTTTCATGATGAATCCTGCGAGAAAAAAACGGCGAAGACAAAAAAGAACACTCAGGTTTCGTTCAAAACCAGTTTAATAGGAGACTGAATCGTCGCCTCGAGTTACCTGAAGCGGTAGGGCTTTGCCTTGGGAAATAAGTAGGCGAAGAGATACAGAAGAGAGGATTCTTTTTAGAGTTGTACTTCAGAGCGGTTTGGGGTGTGGGAGAATGGGGTTTGCCTAAAACTAAAAGGGATTTTGTACTAAATTGGAAGTATACAAAAATTAAAATCGAATCACGAAAAATATTGGAGCCCGCGTTTGGGCTGGAGTTCGAAAAGTAAATCTTTCCTGCCACGTCATTGATCCTTGTGTCTTGAGTTGATTCGTTGTAATTTGATATTTACTTTGTTCAATTGTTTTTCTATTTTGTTTAACTTTTTTTAAATTTAAAAAGATCTGTTCTAAATATATAAAATAGTTTATCTCACTTTAAATATGTTGATGAGTTATGAATTAAATCTAGGATAAAGTACAAAAAATATCTCTTAAATACAAAGAATGCTCTTAATTATTAAAATTTATAAAATGTTTTTTTTTAAATTTTATATTGTTGTTTTTTTAGTTTCTTAACTATTATAAGTTATAAAATAATCGTCTGAATATTTATATATTCTAAACTCGTTTTTTTTTTTAAAAATTGATGGACGACTAAATTAGATGTTAACCTGCTACCTATGATATGATAAAATCATATTTTAATGATGTCTATTGACATTGTCGTTGCTTTTAAATACTGGTTTGATGACATAATTTTTAATTACCGACTATATAACATAATGTAAGGTGAGAGTCAATCTATAAAATATAACTCAAACAATTATAAGATTAGATTTTATCATATCTTAGTCAATAAATTAATATCCAGGTTAGGTGATCACTAATTTTTAACAAAAAAAAGACAAATTTTAATAATTAAGAGCATTTGCAGGGTCAGGAAAATACAGTGGTAAAGGAATCGAAAAGCAAGAAGGGGATGGCAAAGAAATCTAAGGAGCATACGAAGTTAGTAGCAGAGAAGGGAAAATCAGAACAGAAAGAAACAGCAGGGAAGGAGAGAAGTGGTGCAACTTCACTTTCTAGTTGATTATGATGCATTTGCATGCTACAATCTCTTTATGAACAGCAGAAGTTGTGTACCAATGTTGTGTTAACACATGATGCCATGGATAGAGAGCAAAGAGGAGAGGCATTAGATGAAACATTTTCGTATTTTTATGTGATAAAATAGGATTTCATTAACAAAATTTTGACAGTTTATTAGTAATTTAAGCATTATTTGTCTTACTATTTTTGTATTACATTTTGCTGTGTCCGTCCCTCACAATTGCTCAATTCATAGCTTGTGTGAATTCTTTCACTAGTGAAACATTTTTTTTTTTGATAATTTATTTTTATTATCTAAAATAGCAGAAACTGCTACAAAAAATCAGAGTTCAGATTAAAAAGATTGTCCTACATACAAAAATAATCGACAATCAAACAATACCCAATTGTTACAAAGAGTAATATTAACACTATCTAATCTATTGAGATTTCTACCCCTTAATTGCAAACCAATTATTTCCTTAATGGCATGTATCAGATCTTCAAAATTCCTGGTTCGTTCATGGAAGATCCTTTTGTTCATTTCTTCCCATAAGATGTAGATTAGAGCATTGGAATCAATCTTCAATATAGAAGTGAGCAGTGATTTACCTTTTCAAAAAGTATATGCCCAAGCAAAAAAGTCAGAGATAAGACTGATGTCCATAAAGATGCAGCAATAGGACATTCGAAGAACAAATGATCCATTGTTTCCAGAACAGCGCCACAAAAGACACATTGATATTCAATGATAAATTCCATTCGTTGCAGCCTTTCTTTGATAGGAAGCCTATCAAGAATTTATTGAATTTATTGAATTGTATTACACGTTTTAATTTAATTATACAATGATTTTTCAAATGTTCTAACTGTATCTTTATACAATTAAATTGTGATGTTTGAAAATATTTTAACTATAAAATTAGAGAATCTACGTAATTACAGAAATAGGTTTTCATTTTTTTAAATAATTGATATATTTATAAGGTAGCAGTGTTCACTCAAAAAGTTTTAACCAATTGATAAAACACACCATACATATATAGTTATTGGAAATTAAAACCTTTAAAAAGAATAACATTACATCTTACTATTAAGTTTTCATTTTTCCCTTTGATAATTGAAATGTCATTAAAATGTTTAATTATTTTTAATTTAATAAATTTTATAATTATTATTAGAAAAATAAAATTTATAATTGTATTAAAATAAAGAGTTCAAATTGGATTTCGACTCTTTAAAGTTAAACATGTTATTTTATTCTCAACTATTATTAAAGTAAAATATATTTTTGAAAACTAAAAATATTATTTATTTCTTGCACCCCACGGATTAGAGTTAGATTAGCGTACCATTACCTTTCCATTTCAGTTTATTAGGGTGCGTTTGGTTCACGGAATGTAAGATTATCAGTGGGAATAAAAGATTACCAGGAATAGGATTACTGGAAATGTTACATTACTGTGTTTGGTTAGTTTGACAGGAATGTAAGATTACAGTGTTTTGGTTGAAGGAATAAAAGATTACTTGAATGTATATTTTACCAAATTGTCCTTGTTCTATAATTTTTAACAAGTGAAATTCTAAATATTTATATAAAAAATTTATTTGTTGATAATATATTACTTGAGTATTTAAATATATCATGTATTATTTTAATTTTAATTAATATTAAATTTTACATAATTTATGTAAAAATATATTAAAATTTTACATCAACATTTAACTAAATGTTTACATTGTGAAAATTCTTCATAGATATTCATAATAATAAAAAGATGTAAATGATTTTTGTTATCTAAATTTTCAAGTCAAGTCGAGCTCCATTTCAGAATTTTTGAGTCGAGACAAGCTCAACAATACTCGAGCTCGACTCAGTTCGTTTACACCCCTAATATTAGTTGATAATATGGAATAGGTTTTGATGAAATCGTTTAATTGGTCCATTAATTAAGTTCAACTTTTCCATGCTCGATTTTGCACTAGAGACCTTAATTTCTATAAACATTTTAACTTTGGACATCCTAAAAACTGAAATTGAGGTATATAAATAATGTATTAGTTGATAAGACGAAATGGTTTTTTATAGATTTGTATAATCGATTCATTAAGTAAACAAACTCAACTTTCCCCTGTTCAATTTTGTGCTAGAGACCTTATTTTTTATAGAAAAATTAACTTTGGTAACAATGGATGATGATATGATGCTTCAACAATCATTACAGGAAAGCAGTGCTCATGACATCCTAATGATTGAAATTGAGATATGTTAGGATATGTTTTGCTTCAACATAAAAATTGTTTTGTTTTTATGATAGCACACAAGAATTTGGTGCTACGTTTTTTCCCAGTATGCACTAATATATGCCCACTTCAGTTCCAAAATCTAATTTGTAATAATTCTTCATCGGCAGACTTGCATAACACATATGTATGGTTTCAATGCATATACTACATAACAAAGACAAGGTTTTTACTATCAATAAGTTGCGACACACATGAAAGCGATAATTGTTAACTATCAAAGACAAGGTTTTTACTACATAACAAAAACTATCCAAAGTAATTAACATATTCGAAAACTAGCACAATACTTGCAAGTCATATACTACATAACAAAAAGAAGTATAACATTAACCATCAAAAGTTTGTACAATGTTCAGACTTACAAAAGATAATAGCCATGACATTATAAACGTAATCATATATGTTGGCTATATCATATACACAAAAAATTCTTCAAGTCAAAACATTGACATATACTTGGCTAAGTTACACAAAAAAGTTGAGATCATATTCTAAAGTCATAATCAAAAAGAGATCGACATAATTGTAGAAGGACGACAATCAAAATGATGGTCTAAATTGACGGCATTTAACCAATTGCTTAATCACATAATCTTGTTTGAATTCTTTTGGCAAAGAAAAGAAGAAATCTACCTTGTGCGCATCTTTGCTAATATACTCTTCTGCAGTAAGCATTTCATCAGTGGACATGCCTTCAATTTTCATGATTTCAATGAAAATCGACATTCTTCGATCATTTCCTTCTGCCTTATTTTTCAATAAAGCAGTAATATCCTTAATTTCTTTGGTAGTTTCTCGGTATGCAACACCGAACTTACTTATCTCCTGTACAAGCTCGGTTAACCCATCATCACTTCGAGACCTTTTCTTGCTAGCTATTTTTTTCATTGTAGGGGTAGAGGCAGTAGCATCAGATGTTTGGCAAGTTGAAGCACCAACATCCTCTCTTGATTCAGAATCTCTTACTCCATCTTCTTCAAGTAATGTATCTATAAATGCATTGTCTTCAACATCAATATGTTCCTCTGCATCAGCTGCTGTTCCTGTAGCTCTTTCTTTTCCAAATATATGAACAAAGTCATCAAAGAATGGAAATAACTTGTTTCTCAATCCAGCAGCAGTTAGATGACTCTACAATATAATAAAATTGCATATTTAATAAATCTTAGAATTACCTATATAGATAACAAAAAGTACAGAAATAAGATAAATTCAATTAAAATACTTACTCTAACCCAATCATCAAACACATCCTTTGGTACAGTTAAACATTTTTCTTCTTCATTCCAACCGAATCCACTTCCAATATTCAACATTTCAGATAAAGCATTGTATTGTCTTTTGAGTAGCTTAACTCTAGATTCAATATGTGGATGGGCCCTAATTTGTGATGTCGAAAGCTTGATTTCTAACATCTTTTCAAGATTAGATAAATAACCTGATCTAAATGTTCCATTATTAGCTTTCCAATGTGGGTCTTCAGCCAAAATATGTAAACATTCAACAAGTGCAGCATCATTCTCTTTAGTCCATGTCCTTTTAGTTACTAAAGACTTACCCTTTCTAGATGTCGGTTTCCCCCCCCCCCCTTTGAGATTCCATATTTGATGTTGACATATTGCTCTTCGAAACAATCTAAGAAGATGTATATAAAAAATGTATAACATAACATAAAACATGTTATGTTATACATATTAATCATAAATGAAATTTAAAATAGTAACATAATATAAATCAAATGTAGTGAATGACATAAGTAATGAATGTCCATAACAAATAAAATTCGAATTTTATAGAAGAGAAATACATAAAATTTAATAAAGTTTATGTCATAAAATATAAAGATGTCAAATACATGAAAGTAATGACCACTAACATTAGATAAAATAGAAGGTGAAAGTCCATACATAACATAAAATAACATTTATCCTAAAGTATGTGACGCCAACCAACTAGTAAACATATCTTCTGCTAATTTGTCTCTTCACTCAGTCCAAGCACTGCTTGGCTCACAATGTCTGATCGTTTCTACTTCTTTAATCTCTTCAACATGCCTACTATCTTCAGTATAGTCAGATCCAATAGGATCGATTGACGTCTCAGATCTTATGAAATTATGGAGAAGACAACAAGCAGAAATGAGTCTACATTGTGTTTTCACTGGATAAAAGGATTTTTCCCTTAAAATTGCCCCATCTCGCTTTCAGTATGCCAAAACATCTCTCAATGCAATTCCTAGCTTGAGAATGTTTCATGTTGAAATATTCTTGAGGGGTGGTAGGTTGGTGTCTTTCTCTCCAATCATTCAAGTAGTATCTTTGACCTCTATATGGTGCAAGAAATCCCTCTCCATTCGTGTATCCAGCATCACATAAGTAGTAACACCCTATATTATTTTAATTTAAAAAGTAAATTAATATACAAAACTTGTAAGAATTTTACATTCTTATATTATATATATATATATATATATTAATAACCTAATAATTTACCTTGTGGAACATTTAAACCGTTTTTTCTACTAATGGCGTCTCTGAGTATTCTACCATAAGCTGCAGAACCTTCCCACCCAGGTAAAACATAAATGAATTGCATGTTTGGTGTGCAAACACCAAGTACATTTGTCGCAATTTCATTTTTTCTTGTTTTGTATCTAGGTTTATCGATTGCAGCTACATTGACCTTAATATATGTTCCATCTAGAGCACCCAAACATCCCTATATTCATCAAATAAAGTTAAATTACATTATTACTATCCATTTATATATTAAGCATTACTAATTAACTTAAAAGAAAGTTCAGAATTATGATACAATGCCTTAAACCATTTCCATCTATCGTCTGTTGAATTATCTTGTATCGGTTCTGGTTTTCTAAAAAGGATCGGATGCAGTTTCAAGACTGAAGCTAACACTGTATGGAGAACTCTACTAATTGTTTCACCAGATCTTACTGTTTGACGTTTTAAAACTCTAATCTTAATATGGTGGGATATAATATGAAGGAAAGTAATAACCATTTCTTCTATAGACATATATCGACTCTCTTTTAATCCACCTTGACTTTGTAATAGGTGACACAATTTGAGAAATGCTCTCCTATCCATTCGACAATTATCAACACTTTGTCGATTACTTTCAAATATAATTTTATGTAAATTAAGTGATCTAATATTATGTCTATGAAGTCTTTCATGTGCATAAGTTATTTTAGGTCGATTTTTATATTTTCTAAGAATAACTGAAATAACCATAAGCATATGACACACAATCTCCATTATTTGCAGTTGTAAAATAAGAATTGTGGCGATATGCGTCTTCTTTCGCATTGGTAAACGAGCCATAACTGTTATTATGAACAAACATTTTAATATTAGAAAATAATAATATTTAAAAAGAACAATTGTTTTTCATCACAATAAAAATAATTGAACACTAATTTTTTAAGCCATCTAAAGATGATCCACTGAATTCAACATAGTATTTTTTAATCAGAGAAATCATTAAATGACAATAAAATCAATAGAAAGGCGATATTTCAAGACTTTTATTTACCTCAATTGAACCTAAACAAAGAATTAAGAGGGAAAAAAAAGGAATTATTCTATGATAAAGGAGATCAAAAATTTAAAACAGTGACTGCAATTAAAAATATACTTTAACATGTTATATCAGTTTTTTACGACAATAATTGTAATAATAACGAATTAAAAATTTAGTGACTTTATTGCAAATTTCAAATGTTCGGTAACGAAAATACAAATAACCTAAAAGTTTGGACTACCAATATATTTTAGCCTAATATAACAAAGAGGGTGGCAACAACAAACTGGGAAGTTGAGTGAGTGCGTTGGCGTGCATAACTGAGCTAGACGTTGAGCGTGTTAATGGCACCCCCAAACCTAAAGAGACATACCAAGCAACAACAAACCTAAAGTTTTATTTGTGCCTATGATGGAGACAAAATCAGTAGAGGACCAAGTCCAAGATGTTAACACTATTTCTAAGGTTTCCATGGTTCAACGGAGCAGGAAAACTGTAAAACAGTTGTAAATTAAGGGTAAAATTGTCGATGTTGATGATAAAATTGTCACCGCCGAGCAGAAGAAAACTACTTGTGCTTCAGGTACTGCAGAAAATTTATTTATATATAGCAGTAATGCTTATACTGTTCTTAGTTACAGAACTATTCTTTTATCACTTTAATTTGAGTATAAGGATGGGTTATTGTTTTTTGAACCTTGCTTTTACTAGGTAGGAAGACTTCTCTAAAAAAGAGCAAGAATAGACCTGTGAAAACTGCAACCCCTGCTTCAAAAAAGGCTAAATTTACAGTTTTACCCCAGAAGTCAGTAGATGGTAAGAAGGGTGGCCATATAACAACACCGCATCCAGGGAAGCAGGCTAGGAAATATTCAGCAAAGACTCCAAAGTCTGGCGGTCTAGGATCTCACAAGAAGGCAAAACATGGTGGCAAATGAGGTTGGGTTGACATGCTCTAATTTACATGTCTAATTTTGAGGGAGTGAGGCATCTCTTGTCTCGTGTTTTTTATAGAAGATGGTTAGTCAATGGGAGATTTAAGGTTTAAACAAACTTTTGCGGTTGTGTTTCCCTTTAATGATTTTAAGAACATTATGTTTTATGGTGTATTGTTTGCCTCAATTTTTGTCTGATTTTAAATGGGAGTTCTTCAAGATTAAGGTTTATGTTTTTATTCAAGGGGAATTTTGAACTTCGTTGAAGTTTAGCTTATTTGTGTGTACCCCTTCAAAATATTATTCAATGTCATTCAAACTATATAGATTGAACATGGTTTAATATTAGTTCTATAAAAAAAGACATTGATAGCAAAGATGTTAGTGCTGAAAATGGAGTTACTCTAGTGAATCAAAGCGAACCATGGACTATTTTGGCCCATAAGAAGCCGCAAAAAGGGTGGATAACATATAATCCTAGAACTATGAGACGAACACCTCCTAAGGAGAATACAGAGTTTGTTAAGATTCTGTCTTGGAATATCAATGGGCTTACAACATTGCTGAAACTAGAAGGATTTTCTGCATTTGTGGTTTAAACTTCTGGGTAAACTCTGGTTTTTCTATTTCAGTCTTCTATATGCTAAATAAGATAAGACACGTCAACCTATTCTTGTTAACCCCGTTGTTATGGGAACTAACCCCAATCTTCTAAGAAAAATGAAACTTGACATTAATGAAAAGAGACAAGTAATGGACATGTTACAGTTTACAACCCTCTCTTTAAGACTATTCAAATATCCTTGCTTTTACTTTACAGTTTACAACCCCTCTTTAAGACTATTCAAGCTTCCATTAAAGCTCAAATATTGCACATTAACCAAAGACTTGGTCCCAGTTCTACAGGGAAAAGCAAGGAGAAAATTAGATTTTGGGGGGGGGAATAGAGTTGATGAACCCGACAAAGCTTCCACTGGTTTCCTTCCTTCTATGCAACCTATGTATACAACATAATTATATATTGATTATTCAACAAACATTTGTAATGATATAATAATAATCATCATTTTTTTTCACTCCTTCAATCTCTCTTATGATATTTCTGCAGGCAAATGTTTCCAACTCAGACTAAAAACTCATCACTCTCTTTGACTTATACAAGGTTACCTTTATCTAAGCCTTGTGTTCTAGTGCAACTTCCTGTAATTAAAGTTTGGCTTGAACTGTATAATGTTTTAGTGTTTTTATAAGCTATGTTATTGATATATTGTCGAATGATCTATATTTAACTATTTTTTTAAAAAATATTACTAGCTACTAGTGATTCTCTTCAGTCTCTTCAATTTCAAAATCTAAATGAGAATTGTTGCAACAAATTCTGACAGAATGGATCCAAGCAAAGCATCAACTATAACTATATTTCCAATCAAAAATGGGTTCGACCAAACAGTACAAGATTATAAAAAAATGGCAGAATGGATCCAAGCAAAACAACAACTATACTAGATTAAGATAAACCCTAACCCGAAAGCATTTTTTTGAAAAAATGGGTTTGACCAAACAATACTAGATTAACATAAACCCTTACCCGAAACCATTTTTCTGGAAAATTTAAACAAGTCAAAACTTGTAAAGAAAGGGAGAGGAGAAGAAAGGGAGAGGAGAAGAAATCTTACCAGGAGAACCGATGAATTTTTCGCAGAGGCAAGGGGAGAAGAAGATACACAGAGGCAAGGGGAGAAGAAGATACACAGAGGCAAAGGGAGAAGAAGATACGCAGAGACAAACGGGGAAAAGAGATTATTTTAGCCCTTAACACACGAAATAAAAGAATACCTAACATCTATGCGGGAATAACATTCCCGGGAATACACACACAATATTTACTGTTGGGAAATAAATATTACCCTCACTTGGGAATCTTACCCTACCAAACATGGGTATCCTCTACCAGGAAAAGAATATGCCTACCAGGAATTCTAAATTTCTTGATCCAAACGAATCCTTAATGTCTCGAAAAAAATCCAACTACCCATGATGGAGGTGATCAAAATTAGACTCGATTCGAAAAATCAATTTTTTTTTTAAATTTTAAGTTATTCGAGTCAACCTGAATTATAAATCCTATTTTCGAGTTCGAGTCAAATTTAGATTTTTAATTTTCGAGTTACTCAAAAAAACCAACAATTTGAATAAGTATTCTGATAATTTTACGATTTAAAGTATTTCATGATTTATTTAATTCCTCCTTCATTTTAAGTTCATTTTCTACCAAATATGAACCACATACTCCTAAACCATAGTAGAATACATGTGTACTTTCAATTCCTCTTTTTGATAATAAATGTTTCATTTTTCAATTTAGTCCTTCAATTTTTTATAATCTCCTTATTTATTCAAATTGTCATTTATTTTAAGTTCGTTTTTTACCAAATTTGAGCCACATGCTCCTAAACCTTAGTAGAATACATGTGTACTTTCAATTCCTCTTTCTGATAACAAATTTATTATTTTTAAATTTAGTCCTTTAATTTTTCACAATCTCCTTATTGCTTCAATCTGTGATTTATTTTAAGCTTTTTTTTACCAAATTTGAACCACATACTCATATATCACAGTAGAATACATATGTAACTTCAATTATTATTTTTTTACTAAATATGTACTCTCTTTTATTTAGTCCCTTAATTTTGCATTTTACTCAATTTGATCTTTTGATTACAATTGTTTGCAAATTCTTTATTATCATCAATTCTTTGACTCGTTTATACTCTCATCAATATTTTACTCTCAAAATACTTTATTTAAAATATAATATTATGAATATATTTCATAATTTTAGATTACATTTGATATATTAAATAATATTATAATATGAAAGAATAATATATATATATATATATATATATATATTATGGTTAGATAAAGTCAAAAAATAGAACAAATCATTGACAAAATACTATAAAAAATTTTAATAAAATTATTATAGAAACTCGAATAACTCGACTCAAATTTCTTAAACTCGACTCGAAAAAATTCAAATTAAGTTTGAGTTGTAAAATACGACTCGTCAATTCGAATAACTCAAAATTTTTTTACTCGACTCGATCGAATGTTAACCCCTAACCCCAAAGAAACCTAAACTTAATTAATTCCAAAACGAAACTGTTGTGTTTGTCCACTTCTCATCAACAATTTTTCTATACATACTCTCCAATTGCTTTCAGATGTTTTCCACTAGCTTGTTAACCTGCCCCAAAACATTACTCTAAAAATCTAAATCCATGGCGGCAACACCCTTAACCACCCTGCACACTGTTGGAAGTGGCTCAAGGAAATGGAAATTATCAAAGGGGTGGGCATCGCCTAATGCATGTTTTTTTCAACAAATGGGGCTGGAGGCTTGATTTTCTTCAGAACGTAGGAGCACCGGCTTGAGTTTTCAACAATGGGGGGCATCAAATTCGGTGCCCTAATTTTTAATTAAAATGAAAATAGGGTTAATTTCAAGATTAGTCCCTAAGGCTCAACTATAAATACCCTAGCTCATTTAGCTTCAAAATCATCCCAAATCCCAAAATCATTTTCTTTCTCCCAATACTAGAGAGCTTTCTTGTGAGTAGTGAGTGTTTTATAAACACCTGTAAATTTTCTCTCTTAGTAAAAGATCTGCAGCAGTCCGGAGACGTAAGCAAAATTGGCTAAACTCCGTTATCAATTTCGGGTATTATTTTTTCGCTTTTTATTTTGCATTCTCACTAATCTGGTTATAGGGAAATTACTCGTTACTCGGTTTATTTCCCAACAACTGGTAATCAGAGCTTTTGGTTGTGAATTTTATCAATTTTTGCGAGGTTACTATTCATTACTATTTACGTAAATATTGAATTTTGTGAATAGTAAAATTTTGTCGGCGATACGAATTTGTCGACGGAGGTGTTCTAATACACGGTGGTTTGCGAAAATTGTCAGAACGATCCAAAGAAGCCTAGATTCGAGTGGGAGCGATGGCTGCAGACGAAGGGAATGTGAAAATTGAGAAGTTCGATGGTGCAGACTTTGGCTTTTGGAAGATGTAGATTGAAGATTTTCTGTACTAGAAAAATCTATATCAACCTCTCTCAAGAAAGCAACCAGAGGGCATAAAGAATGAAGACTGGGCTCTTCTTGACAGACAAGCCCTCGGAGTTATCCGACTGACGTTATCCCGTAATGTTGCTTTCAACATAATAAAGGAAAAGACCATGGCGGCTCTTATGGCGGCTCTCTCCAACATGTATTAGAAGCCATCAGCCTCAAACAAAGTTAATTTGATGAGGCGATTATTCAAATTGCGGATGGCTGAAGGAGTATCAGTGGCTCAACACCTAAATGAACTCAACACAATCACAACCCAGTTGAGTTTCGTGGAAATTGAATTCGATGATGAAGTTCGAGCTTTAATTCTCTTATCATCTCTACCAGATAGTTGGAATACTACTGTTACAGTAGTTAGCAGCTCGTCGGGAAATAGTAAATTGAAATTCGATGATGTTCGGGATCTGGTACTGAGCGAAGAAATTCGCCGGAGAGAATCAGGTGAAGCATCAACCTCCTCAGCCTTGCACACGGAGTCTAGAGGGAGAAATTCATAAAGAAATTCAAATCGTGGCAGATCCAAATCCAGAATGAGAAAGAAATATTTTACTTGTTATAACTGCGGCAAGAAGGGTCACTTTAAAAGAGATTGCCAAGCACCGAAGAAAAATATCGGCGCATAGGAATCTACCAACGTGACAGAGGAGACATGTATGCCATGATTCTAAGCGTCAACAGTCCGATTGAATCATGGATCTTGGATTCAGGGGCATATTTCCACTCCACCTCATACTGAGAAATCATGGAGAACTATGTCATTGGTGATTTTGGGAAGGTTCATCTAACTGATGATGAAACCTTGAAGATCGTCTGAAAAGGAGACATCTGACTAAAGCTGCCAAACCAGACCACCTGGAAGCTAACAGGACTGAGACATATTCCTAGCCTCAAAAGAAATCTGATTTCTGTAGGACAGCTTGATGGAGAAGGTTATAGTACAACCTTTTCAGGCTGTGAATGGAAGATTACCAAAGGAGAACTCGTCATTGCTCGTGGTAAGAAGACTGGTACTCTCTATATAACCTCAAATTTAGAGAATATCATTGCTGCAGCAGATGCTGATGGAAAATCAAACCTATGGCACCAAAGGCTTAGTCATATTAGTGAGAAAGGGATGAAGACACTTTTGTCAAAAGGGAAGTTGTCGGATCTAAAGAATGTAGATATCGGACTATGCGAGGATTACATCTTTGGCAAAAAAAAGAAAGTCAGTTTTGCAAAGATTGGTAAGACACCCAAGGCTGAAAAGTTAGAGTTGGTTCATACTGATGTATGGGGACCATCTCCAGTTCCATCTCTTACAGGCTCATTATATTATGTCACCTTCATCGATGATTCTACAAGGAAGGTGTGGGTTTATTTTCTGAAGAAGAAATCAGAAGTCTTTGATACCTTCAGAAAATGGAAGGCCATGGTGGAAAATGAGACTGGTTTGAAAGTCAAGCGGTTGAGGTCTGACAATGGAGGAGAGTACAAAAATAGAAGATTCAGAGATTTCTGCGCAAACAATGAGATTAAGATGGAGACAACAGTTCCCATGGTACCGCAACAGAATGACGTAGCAGAGCACATGAACATAACTCTGAATCAATATTCCAGAAGCACGAGGATACATGTCGGATTGCCCAAATTTCTATGGGCTGAAGCTATCAACACTGCATCTTACCTAATCAACCGTGGGCCCTCAGTTCCCTTGGACGGTGAAATACCGGAGGAAGTTTGGAGCAAGAAAGAAATAAACCTTTCACACTTAAGAGTGTTTGGTTGTATTTCTTATGTACACATAGACTCTTCTTAAAGAAGTAAACTTGATGCTAAGTCCAACAAATGTTCCTTTATTGGTTATGGCGGTGATGAGTTCGGTTACCGATTTTGGGACTACAAAAATCGGAAGATCATCAGAAGCAGAGATGTCATTTTCAATGAGAATGTGATGTATAAAGACATGTCAACCATAGAATCAAGTAGCTCAAATATCGAAGCTGAAATAAAGGAATTTGCTGAGTTCGAGGAGATTTCTGGAAATGATGTTCAGATCAGTCCTGAAGCAGTTTAAGAAGAACCAGGCACACCAGAACTAAGACGCTCCTCCAGAATTCCTAAACCAACCCAACGTTATTCGTCTTCTTTGCACTACTTGTTGCTGACTGACAATGGTGAACCAGAGTGCTATGATAAAGCAATGCAAGTGGAGGTTTCAGTCAAGTGAGAGAGTCTTCCATGAAAGATGAGATGGACTCGCTTATGTCAAATCAAACGTGAGAATTAGCTGAATTACCACCAGGCAAGAAAGTGCTCCATAACAAGTGCATCTACAAGATCAAAGAAGAGCACGATAGGAGAAAACGCTACAAAGCAAGATTGGTTGTCAAAGGTTTTCAGCAAAAGGAAGGTATTGACTACAATGAAATTTTCTCTCCAGTCGTAAAATTGTCTACAATCAGACTGGTGTTGAAAATTGTAGCTGCAGAGAATTTACATATTGAGCAGTTAGATGTAAAGACAGCTTTCCTTTATGGTGATTTGGAGGAAGAAATCTATATGAGATAGCCAGAAGGCTTCATAGAGGCATATAAGAAAAACTTGGTATGCAGGTTGAATAAGAGCTTGTATGGTTTAAAACAAGCTCTTAGACAATGGTACAAGAAGTTCGATAACTTCATGAGTAGCAGTGGTTTTACCAGATGCCAAGCAGATCATTGTTTCTATATCAAGAGGTTTGACAACAGCTTCATTATTTTATTGTTGTATGTTGGTGACATGCTCGTTGCAGGCTCAGACATGCAAGAGATTATAAACTTGAAGCAAAAATTATCGAAGCAGTTTGCTATGAAAGATCTGGACGCTGCAAAGCAGATTCTTGGGATGAGGATCAAGAGAGACACAAAGTCGGGGACTTTGATGTTATCACAGGCTGAGTACATCAACAAAGTACTCTCCAGGTTCAACATGCAAGATGCTAAACCAGTAAGTACACCTTTAGGTGTTCATTTTAGACTCTCCAAAGAACAGTCACCAAAGACAGAGGAAGAACGTGCACACATGGTAAAGATGTCGTATGCCTCAGCAATTGGAAGTCTGATGTATGACATGGTTTGTACCAGACCAGATATTGCTCATGCAGTGGTAGCTGTTAGTAGGTACATGAATAATCCAGGTAAGGTACACTGGGAAGCATTCAAATGGATCCTCAGATATCTGCGGGGTACTACAAACAAAGCACTTTGTTTCAAAGGTGGAGATGCGATACTGACAGGCTATGTAGATGTTGAATTAGCCGGAAATGTTGACATCAGAAGGAGCACTACAGGGTATGTCTATACTCTAGGAGGAACCGCAGTGAGTTGGGTTTCTCAACTATGTAGATGTTGAATTACCGAAATGTTGACATCAGAAGGGCACTACAGGGTATGTCTATACTCTAGGAGGAACCGCAGTGGTTGGGTTTCTCAACTAGAAATAGTTGCTCTCCACAATTGAAGTAAAATATATCGCTATTATGGAAGCCAACAAGGAGATGGTTTGGCTCCAAAGTTTCTTGGATGAGCTAGGCAAGAAACAAGAAAACAATGTTTTGTATTGCGACAGTCAAAGTGCTATCCATCTAGCAAAGAATCCGTCTTCGTTGGAATGTTAGAGTAACAAGACCAGAAATACTACTGCATTGATCGAGGTGTGAAGACAGATTAAAATCAGTCTTCAAGTGGGAGATTGTTGGAAGTCAATAATAGTGGCTCAAGGAAATGGAAATTATCAAAGGGGTGGGCACTGCCTAATGCATGTTTTTTTTTTAAAAATGAGGTTGGAGGCTTGATTTTCTTCAGAACGTGGAGCACCGGCTTGAGTTTTCAACAATGAGGGGCACCTTCGGTGCCCCAATTTTTAATTAAAATAAAAATATGATTAATTTTAAGATTAGTCCCTAAGGCTCAACTAGAAATACCCTAGTTCATTTAGCTTCAAAATCATCTCAAATCCCAAAATCATTTTCTTTCTACTAATACTAGAGAGTTTTCTTGTAAGTAGTGAGTGTTTTGTAAACACCTGTAAATTTTCTCTCTTTGTATAAGATCTGCAGCAATCCGGAGACGTAAGCAAAATTGGCTGAACTCCGTTACCAATTTCGGGTATTATTTTTCCGCTTTTATTTTACATTCTCACTAATCTGATTATAAGGAAATTACTCGTTACTCGATTTATTTCCCAACACACCCCCCTATCCTTCAAAAAAAAAAAAAAAAAAAAAACCCACCAAAGCCATGCCTTTCTCAAACCCAATACCGCCTTCACGATCGTCCCTCCCTCCAGTCCCAGTCTCAAGAACGTGTCTTTAACTTCGCCGCCGGTCCCGCCACCTTGCCCGAGAACGTCCTCCTCAAGGCCCAGACCGAGCTCTACAACTGGCGCGGATCTGGCATGAGCGTCATGGAAATGAGCCACCGCGGGAAAGATTTCCGTTCCATTATCGAGAAAGCCGAGGCCGATCTACGTGCTCTTCTCAACATCTCCGAAGACTACGCTCTACAACTGGCGCGGATCTGGCATGAGCGTCATGGAAATGAGCCACCGCGGGAAAGATTTCCGTTCCATTATCGAGAAAGCCGAGGCCGATCTACGTGCTCTTCTCAACATCTCCGAAGACTACGCAGTTTTGTTCCTCCAAGGCGGGGCGACCACTCAGTTCGCTTCTGTCCCTTTGAATCTCTGTCAGCCTGATGATACCGTTGATTATCTTGTAACCGGTTCGTGGGGAGATAAGGCTTTCAAAGAAGCCAAGAAATACTGCAAGCCCAAAGTTGTTTGGAATGGGAAATCGTAGAATTACGTGAGGGTTCCCTCGTTTGATTGTTTGGAACTAAGCCCGGATGCCAAGTATTTGCATATATGCGCCAATGAGACTATTTATGGAGTTGAGTTCAAGGACTATCCGGTTCCTGGCAATCCAAATGGGGTTCTTGTAGCTGACATGTCTTCCAATTTTTGTTCCAAGCCTGTTGATGTAACCAAGTTTGGGTTAATTTATGCTGGTGCGCAGAAGAATGTTGGGCCATCGGGGGTTTGCATCGTGATCGTGAGGAAAGATCTTATAGGGAATGCACAAGAGATCACCCCAGTGATGCTTGATTAAAAGATCCACGCTGACAACAACTCTTTGTATAATACGCCGCCTTGTTTCGGGATCTATATGTGCGGGCTGGTGTTTGAAGATCTTTTGGAGCAGGGAGGACTGAATGAGGTTGAGAAGAAGAGTGAAAAGAAAGTTGGTATTTTGTACGATGCCATTGATGAAAGCAAAGGGTTCTACAGGTGTCCTGTCGAGAAATCGGTGAGGTCCCTGATGAATGTTCCGTTTACATTGAAGTCGGAGTTGGAGGCCGAGTTTTTGAAGCAAGCCGAGAATGAGAAGATGGTGCAGCTTAAGGGACATAGGTCGGTCGGTGGCATGCGAGCTTCCATTTACAATGCTATGCCTTTGGCTGGAGTTGAGAAGTTGGTTTCTTTCATGAAGGATTTCCAGGCAAAGCATGCTTGATTCATGGGTCTTTCTATACAAGTGCTATTGTTCTCTTATTTCTGTGTTCACTCATCATGTTTTCGCTTTGGTTTTATGTCGGTACGACTTGAGTACTGTTGATGATAAATTGCTCGGTATCATGTGTTTTTGTCTGGGATAATGCTGAAAGTTCCCAAGCAGGGAAAGGTCAGCAAGATTTTTGTAGTAGATTGGAGACATGGTTTGCTTGTTTCATTTCCCATTCAGATTCTTAGGTGCACAATATTGGATATTTGTAATAATTCTCTTGAATTCTGATGTTTATGTTCTCCATTCTTAATTGCACTGCACATTTGAATTGTGGTATATGTGCAGAATTTTACATTTCCTCAACCGAATCCGAGTTTTTTGCAGACCTCAACACAAAGAATCAAGAAGAAACTCCTGCTTAGGCAGTAGATGCAAATAGGAGCAACCTCGAGCAAAATTTAGGTGAGATTCAACAAACAACCAATGTTGTATAACTAGGATTGCATCTGCAGCATGTTAAGTTTCGTTTTCGTATTCATCTGAAGAGTCCTATATATACGAAAATGAAAATCTTGAGAAAAGAGAAAGACTTAGATCGATGTGTTCCATAGGCTTCTTGTTGTACTTGAGCATCTCTGGTTGCAGATATAGAGGGTCAATGATGCCACGAACTAAGATTCGTATGCCAGATATAAGAAAATGTTGTGATATATATGTTACATGCAGTAGTAGGTAGGAAGACTTGCCTAACATCGTGGTATATGCTATAGCATTATAAGCAAAGTGTAAGCCACAACTTTAAGAATCAGGCAGTGAATTGATTTCACCTCTTCAGAACTAAACTGAAGAAACATAACTGTGACAGCAAGTAGATCTCCCATTTCACGCATTTGAAGAACCAGCAGTGGTTCCAGATCATTTTGTGCATCATATTTGGAGTGTATAAAGCAAGTAAATTCAATCAAGTCCGGCCTGTTTGATTGTGAATTTTTGTACTTGTTTCAGGAAGCTCTACTATTTAGTGTTTCATTGACTTAACTAAGCCTGCCTCCAGGTCAGTTTTTTCCTGAAAAATTACAATCTTAGTACCCAAGAAAACATGAAGCCTTCTATTTTTCTAGATATCACATTAAACTTTAACAACATGAGAAATATGCGTTTAAACACTTAAATTGATGGAATATCCTATGGTATGTGCAACTGCAACATTAGTGTTTCTAGGATTTTAGATTTTTTCCGCTTAAAATTCTGAATAATTTTAAATTTGAATTGTTGTGTTTACCTTATTTTGTGTAATCCATTTTACATTATTTGCAAATTGCAGAACCATAAAAATTTATAAAATTATTAACTCTGTAATTGATATTTCGTAAATAATAAATTTTAATGATGTAAGTGATTTGGGCTTCTTTGATTCTTTTCATTGGTATATGGACTAAATTAATCCATTCAATAGTAGATGGTCTAATCTGAATCAACCGCAATAATAAAATAGCTAATTTGAACCGAAATCAGTAATAAAGGAATTGATCGGAAACAAGCTCTACAATAAAGAAATTAAATTTATCCATTCCATAATAGGTGGACAGTCCCTGTAATAGAGGGACCTGGCAGAAACTTAACCCATAGCAGACCAAGGTAGGGACTTGAAAAGAAAAGAACATAAATAGGAAACTTCCTTGTCTCTGTCCATTTCCATCCTCCTATTGCTATACTATCCTCGGTAATTCCCTTTGTTTCTATCTCTGTCTGCTATGAATTTTCCTAAAATTCCATCTTCTCTCGATCTAAACAGGAATCTTCCTATTAGCATATATCTTCACAATTTCTTCCCAATTAGGATTTAAATACAAGCTGAAATTAATTAAAATGAATGGAGAGATTATTATTACATTAACAAGATGGAAACATGATTAAACACACTTTAAACACTGCCTCCCCTCCACAATCTGTCCATCCCTGTTTAGAACTACACAATACTACTACATATTTACAGATCAATCTCAAAGGAAAACAAAGAGCAAAATGAAGAAGGAATTTTATAGCAGTCGTATAAGTACGTAAAAGATTGTACTACTCCACATGATCTATGAGATGCACCTCATTGAGTAGAAGGAGACGGAAGGAGAAACGGGGTCAAGGGAGGGTGCACCGTGGACTCTTGGATGATCACTCTCCAATCCATAGTCCATCATCGGGCGGTACTCCAAATCTTCATCATGATCATACACGAATTCTGGGATCTCTATCTCCTTCCTCTTCACGTGCTCCCATAGATAATCCACCCTATTAACGTACCTCAATTTCCCGTACAAACTGCCACAGATAATCGAAATCAGTTATGTTCTAGAAAAATATGGAATCAAAGGGTTTGGTTTGGGTTTTACCCTCTGTTAGAGTGCTGCTAGAGATGTAATACATGTGTAAGCAGACAATTATTTTGTTAGTATGGTTAGCTAGGTAGTTAGTCTGTTAATAGAAGGGGTTAGTCTGTTAATAGAAGTTGGTGAGCTTAGGCTCGCATTATAAATAAGGTGTACTGGCTAATATGAATGAATATCCTTTCCTGTGTAAATACACCATTGTTAGTAGTTTCTCAATATGGTATCAGTCGCCAAACGGTCCTGACTTTGTTTTTCTTCCGCTGCATGGAGTTCGTTGGCTATATCGTGACTGCTTTTGCCGGTGTTGATGTAATGTCAGTACTACTCTCTTGCTGATTTGAATATGTATCTTCGCCGCTCTTCCACAACAGCGATGAGATCAGAATATGTTGCTCCAATGCTCTGCACTTGCTTCGTGAGCACTACAAGTGGGAGACTGTAGAGGTTACTATACCGGAGATAGAGGCGATGCGGCTGGCACATTATCTGACCATTGGCTCCGAATGCACTGCTTCACTGAGTTATTGTCTGGAAAAGATTTTTCCAAGTTAGGATGGGATGCAAGAGTAGTACTCAAGGTATACGGTGCTTTCGACAACAACGAGTACATAAAGGCTCAAAAAATCAGGAACTGCCTGATGGAGATTCATATGAATATATTTGCCAAGGCAGATGTCATTGTTGCTCCAACAACAGGTGTGACTGCATACACGATATTCGATGATGCTCTAAAGACCGGTGAGCTCGACTACATTAACGGAGCTTCCCTAGTTCGATATCAGATAGCAGGGAATTTCTTGGGACTACCAGCGGTGACCATTTCCGTTGATTATGAAAAAGATGGCCTTGTGCATCTCACAGTATAGAAAGCCTGAAGTTTTCTACAATCTACTGAATAAAAACTGAGTGGAGAACCACCGTGATCGTTCGGAGGCCGGAGGGTAACCGGCCATCGAGATTACTCCGTTTAGTATAGCTTCTTTTTCTTCTATTGATGAACAACTGACTTGATCACTTACCATTGAATATTACAGTACTCTGTATTTGCTTAATCATTTGGGAGCGCCATTGTTGAGTTGGATGTGTCAAAAATAATTAGCAGTTGAAAAAAAAAATGTCAAGGAATCTTGTACAAGAGGATGAAGAAGAAAGAAATGAAGGTGAATAAGAAGAACGAAAGGAAGCATCACTTTCGATTCAAGTGAACGAAAGGAAGCATCGGTACTTTCGATTCAAGAAGAACGGAAAGAAGCATGGGCACTTTCGATTCAAGTGAACGGAAGGAAGCATCAGCACTTTCGATTCAATTGTTCATCTTTTCATCAAGAAGGTTGAGAAAGTAGGGGGAGGGTTAGGTTGTCTTCGAAGAGAAAGCAAGAAGAGTAGGGGCATGTTAGAGTGCTTTTAGAGATGTAATACACGTGTAAGCAGACAATTATTGCTAGGTGGATAGTCTGTTAATAGAAGAGGTTAGTCTGTTAATAGAAGTTGGTGAGCTTAGGCTCGCATTATAAATAAGGTGTACTGGCTAATATGAATGAATATCCTTTTATGTGTAAATACACCATTGTTAGTAGTTTCTCAATACCCTCCGGTGAAGAGAAAGCGACCAAAGGTGGCAAGGAAGAGCCAAGCCTGGAAGCCAGGGTGGACGAAGTAGACGGCTTGGAGATTATCCTTGACGTTGAAGGGGTCGCTTCGTAGATTGACTTGAGGGCTGAAATTCCGGGGAAATTCTCGCTCCGTTGAACGCCGGCCGGTGTGCACGTACAACACTGAGAACGACTTCTTTCCTTGCCTTGGAAATATATGCTCCTCCAAGTACTTTAGAACGTCAACGCTCAAAAACCGAGCTGATCAAAACACAACCAATAGCATCAGAACCCCATATATTTAATCGAAAAGGAGGGGGGGTAAAAGGGGCGGGAAAGAATTTGCCGATCATGCGGAGAATCTTGTGGCCTCGTCTGTCTTTGCCGCGGATATTGAAAATGTCGAGTTTGTGGAGGAGTTGTTGATCAGACTCGGAAATTATGTGGGATGCCATGATTTTTGGGATTTGGATTATGATTTTGAAGAAACGTTGAAGAAAATTTACTTTTTTGAGGAAAAACTGAAATTCAGTTACGACTTGGAAGCAGGTTTATATATATATAGGGTGAGAAAAAGAAGTGGAATTTGAAGGGAGGAGGAGGGAATTAAAATTAATATCTTTCCAACGCTGTGCTCGAATATTTGCCGATGAATATTGGATGTTATGATCATGATTTACATAAATAAAGCAAATAAATACGTTTTTGAAATGGAGATAGAAGCTGAATTATATGTTAGCAATAATTAAGTGATATATTCATGATTAATCATTCATTTTTTTTAATGCCGTGCTCATTCGTTCGTGGTGTGCTGTTTATTAAAGTCGAAGACCGTTTGGTATCAGATTATAATCCATTCATTAATATGAAGGAAGATGCACATTGCGACAATTCTCATTTTACGAGTGAACATGATGGAAACTATGTTTCAGACATTGATGCTTCTGGTTATTGCATTTATAGAAAAGAAAACACAAGGAAAGACTAGATGCTTCTGGTTATGATTATGATGGAAACTATGTTTCAGACATTGATGCTTCTGGTTATTGCATTTATAGAAAAGAAAACACAAGGAAAGACTATATGCTTCTGGTTATGATTATGATGGAAACTATGTTTCAGACATTGATGCTTCTGGTTATGCATAATAATATATGATAATACAATGTTTTATATGGTATGTTTCACGTTAGAAGTAGATTTGGCTAGAAGGGAGAAGAAAAATGTTTAATTACCACGAATGATAATTTTAATAATTGAGTTAGGATAAATATTTAAAGTTTCAATTAAAGTCCTCTTCTCTTCTTGTTTTTTTTCTTTTAAATAGTTTGGGGTGATTACAATGTAGTGTTTAAAAATTTCTTAACCTATTGAAAAACGCACGACCCTCATAATTCATTGCTAGAACCCAAGATCCCCTAGAGAAATCAACATTTCCTTTATCACTGAAACCACTTGATGGGTTCTTGTTATCTATATATTTACAACATTATATTTTTCTTTATTTTGAGGGTAAAATATTGATGAGAGTATAAAAGAGTCAAGGAATTGATGAAAAGAAAGAATTTACAAATAATTGCAATCAAAATACTAAATTGAGTAAAATGCAATATTAAGGGTCTAAATAAAAAAGAAAGAATTTACAAATAATTGCAATCAAAATACTAAATTGAGTAAAATGCAATATTAAGGGTCTAAATAAAAAGAGAGAGTATATTTCTAGTAAAAATAGTAAGAATTGAAGTTACATAGCTATTGTATAGTGGTCTATGAGCATGTGGCTCAAATTAGGTAAAAACGGACTTGAAATAAAGGATGAATTGAAGAAATAAGGAAATTATGGAAAATTAAGGGACTAAATTGAAAAATAGAAAACTTGTTATCGAAAAAGTAATTGAAAGCACATATGTATCCTATGATGGTTTAGGAGCATGTGGTTCAAATTTGGTTACAAATATACTTAAAATGAATGAAGAAGTGAAGGAAATCAGGGATTGAATCATAAAATTATCAAAATACATAGTTAAATTTTTAGTTTTTCAAGTAACTTGAAATTTCCAAATGTCACCTCGACTCAAACTCGAAAATCGATCTGATAATTCGAGTTGACTTGAATAACTCAAAATTATAAAAATCTAGTTGCGAAAGAGACTGAGAGGTGAATGCGCTGTTTGAGATTTCATTATATTTGATAATCTATTGGAAAATCTTTAACCACAAGGATTAAACGAATAAATTATTATATGTCATTTATGCAAAATAATTTCAGCTTTGTTGGTGACTTTCAACAATGATACTTAGTATATATTAGTAGTATTTGTCAACTCTGCATTTATAACCCTATTTTTTCTCACAAGCATTTCATCGAACATCTATGCTTCACCTGAGATGACCTTTATCTAACATTACACCTTCAATCGTTGATGGTCCTGATAGTCCATTGGTCGGGTCTTCTCACCCTTATTAAAGTCAACACTTCCACATAATTCAAAGTTAGATTAGAATTTCCCATGTATCCCCGACTGAAAAGGAATTTGGGGTTTAGAATGAAATTGAGGATTGTGTTGTAAGTTTTAAAAGTTGGGAGACCTAAATGCAAGCGCCTGAAAATTTCAGTGACCATATTGCAAATGTACTAACAACAGTGTAACGTCGGGGACCATATTGCAAACGAACTAAATGTTGGAGGATTGTATTGTATGTTTTAAAAGTCGATGGACCTAAATGAAATCTTTAGCAAAGTTTAGTGACCATTACTATACTTTACCCTTAAATTAAATTTGAGCCGGGAATGGCTGGATTAAAGGTCAAAGGGGTCTCCTTATTTGGAGTGGCTTTTGAGCAAATGAGATAGAAGGATGGGTGTATGGGCTTTTTTTTTTCCTCAATCGATCGTGGCAGAGCCACATATTGTTTAGGGTGCAGATGGGTGTATGCGTACATGTTTATCTTGAAATTTGAATTTTCTTCGATTAAGTATTTATTTTATTAATAATGTCTACTTTAAAAAAAAAATCATATCTTAAAATTTTAGTTTTATTCGATTAGTTATTTATTTTATGGGGATAATATCTACTCTGAAATTTTATGTGTATCCGTCTCATTTAAAAATTTTATATTGTTAACATATGTGTGTCCATCTTGAAAAATATTTCTAGATCCGTTACTATCCTCATAGGGCAGTACGAAAAATAATTACAAAATAGGGCACAAACATTTTTATTTTTGGATATAAATAATTTTCTACGGTGTATAAAACTCATTATGTCGAGACGACGAGCTCCAATAATTTTTTTTATTCATACTTTTTAATTTAATATGATAAATTTTAATAAATAAAATTATATTTTATTATAACTTATCACTTTTACATGATAAATTCTATAAATACTGTAAACAATTCTATTGATCCTAAAATAAAAACTCGGAGGCTAAATAAAAAGCTGGAATGCCCTGATGAAAGAAAAAAACCCGGGGTTGGGGCATATCGGTTTAAACTTTGAACGATATTTTGTTCACATTACCACGTGTAGGAAATCTCAGCCAGACATCGAGAAATGTGCAGCGCAGCAGATAACATGAAACACCCCACCTTCTGACGGTTTCAAAACTTATCCATGCAATATCGCCACCCTCTTTCGATTCCTTTGTATTTATCCAAACCCCATTTCAACTGATTACTCAACCGTCAAAACCTTTCGTGGCGTTGATTCTCCTCTCTTTTTTCACCTCAAAATCTTCACCAACCAATCCACCCCTTTAAAAATGTGGAACCAGCAGCATCATATCCACTATTCAATCCATTTACACAAATTTTCCTACTAAACCAACCATGGAAGCGACATCGTTTCTTCCTTCTTCCTTCACCCTCTCTTCCCTTTCTTCACCTCTTTTGCCTCAACATCTCCACCACAAGGGCCTCTTCTCAGTTCCCGTAAATCCGCAGACATGTCGGACAGCTGTTGTCCACAAGAAGTTCAGCTTCTGGTACGGTTGCCCTAAGAAACTGAACTAGTCTCTTTTTCTTTTTCTTTTTTTCCTTCGCGTTTTGGCGACTACTTGAGTATTGTTGTATGTTTCTGTATGTGAAGCACAAAAGCAACTCTTGGAGGAAATGTGCAGGTGACTGGAGTTCCGACTTCTGTTCCGGTGAGAGTAGCACACGAGCTTTATCAAGCTGGGCATCGATATTTAGATGTTAGGTATTTTTTTTTCTTCTGTTTAAATTGAATCTTAAAAAGCTCCGATTATTGTAAAGCAAGGGCTTCAATTTTTTTTTGTAGGACTTCTGAAGAGTTCAGTGCAGGGCATGTTCCTGGGGCCATCAACATTCCTTACATGTACAAACTTGGATCAGGTTGGCTCCAAATTCATCTTCTTTTTGAGATAATTTGTGTCTCAAGTTATCTTCTTTTTTAAACAAATGAAGACAACGACCGATGTCTGGTCTAGTATATTACTTTACGTTTACTCCGAGGTTGGCAAGCATGGTTTGATGATTTTTTTCTTCGCCTTGCAAAACGGTCTCTAATGGCTGCCACTGATCTTCTAGCTGCTGTAAGCACATAGATATTTCTGAATTGGTTGTAAATCAGCCATAATTTCTGTATATTGAATTAGAAAACAAGCATATTGGTTTTGATTGGATTTTGAGTCTTTGCACATAGGCTAATCTTTTAAGTTTTACCCATGAACTTTGTTCATATAAACTTAGTTCTAATACTTTCCTAGGTTAATCTACATGTTGAAGCTAATTACAACTTCTATCATTGATTCTTTGTTTTTTCAGGGCTTTACTGTTGTCACCGACATTGCCGGAGGGTATGCGGCGTGGACTCAGAACGGTCTTCCGACAGAATGATGATGTTATAGCCACATATAAATTGCTGATACAATAATAAACTTATGAAGATCAAGTGATGCAAAGATCTAACTTATTAATGTTGTAGCCACAAAATGCTCATGTTGCTCTGTATGGAAAAGGAAACAGAAACAAACAGATAATGAATGAATGGAACTAGTAAAGTTTGTACATATTTGCCATTAACCACATCAGCGGCCCAATGCATAAGGTGATAATATAAACTTCTTGTGAAACCAATATTAAACCTATGGCAACAAGATATAGATAGCTAGCTTACACGCGTTACAATACCATCAGCTCATCGACAAGAACATGGATGGACACAATTATCAATAGAAAATATTTAAATTATACGAGAATTTGATTTTCAGGGGTCAAGATCAAACCTTTGTGCTAGCTCGAACTCTGGCTTTAAAAACGTGAAGCCTCAGCGATATGAAAGAGTACATAAGATATTGGCACGGCTCAATCAGACCAAAACCACTGATGCTTTCGACTCTTGAAAGATCAACAAATGCCTTATGTCTCATGTCTGAGTGAAGCAGGCCAATATCACAGTTACTATTCCATGTGACTTCAGGGCAGATCCGTAAACAAACAAAAAGGATCGAAACAGAGAAGAGAAAACTGAAGAATATTGGAAAGAAAAATATGGGTTTTTAAAGAAGAGAGAGTACAGAAGTTAGATTGAGGGGGGGGGGGGACTAAAGAGGGTCATCATGAACATTTAAAACATGCATGATTCTCTCTTACTTTCTCTCTGAAAACATCTAATATAGGTAGAGAAAAAACTTGTCCTTGAAGGCGATCACATGGGCGGTGGGTGAAGCAAGAATGCAGAGAATGTTGAGAGTTATAGCCCATGCCATGATCGTGATACTTTCTTTGTGCATCATTAATGAAGGAATCTCTATCTCGGACGGACAGATAGCAACTTTTTAATAGGCAAGACAAGGCAAGGCAACCAGACGCTCTATTTTTAGTAACTGGAACCGTTGTTTCAATCCAGTTTGGTTGTAGTTGCCTTGCTTGGAGTAATGGAGTTGAAGGGTAATTACTAATTACACTACACGTGCCAGCCTATACTTCAGATTTTAAATTAGTCCCTAATGTTCAAAATGTTTTAATTGATTCATTAAGGTATCGATATTGTATCATTCAAGTCTTTCAATCAATCTAGGAAACTCAGCTTGAATGTTAAATGCCAACTTAAATCCAAGCTGGAGCATGTTTCTTCTTTTTAATACGTCAAATCTAAGTTGTTCATGTGATAGGAACAAACTTGTTTAAAATCTAACCCACGTGTTTTATATAAGTTTTAGGAGAGATTGAAGTAACAATTAATAACACCCAAGCTAGAAGTTAGGTCGTTGGAAGGACACGATTTGTACAACACTGATATTTTGAAAATTCAATTAGAATATTTTGGAGTTTAAGGACTAATCTATAATATGGGTTATAATTTGAGAACTCCTTGTAGAATTATCGCTTTATGTATTCAGTTTACTTTACATGCCAACTAAAGCTGAAATTCCTTAGTGTCGATATTAGCATATTACAATATACATACACGTGTACATATACGTATACAAATATATGTACGTAGAGACGGACGTAAAATTTTAAGTTGGGGGAAAACTTGAACTTATAAAGTTTCAGGGGTAAACTTGAACTTATAAAACTTTAAGGGATGAAATAAATTTTAAATAAAAAATACATAGAAATTTTTTAAAATATATGGTTATTTTATATTTTTAAAGAGGTGACCCCTACCCGCTCTCCCTAATTCCATCACTGTATGTATGTATATATATATATAGATTAATTGCTCAAATAGAGTGAAATCTACAGTGTTGGCCGTAGGTCGCCATGCATTCCGGGCTACCTACCTTGCTCAAACAGAGAGAATGAACGTGTTGCAAGGCACATGCACGTCCCAACACATAGGTCGCCATGCCCTCCGGGCGACCTTGTAGGTCGCCATGCACTCCGGGCGACCTACTCTCGCTCGGTAGCCCTCGGATTCCCTCGCATAGCTCGTTCGGTTGCCCTCGGATGCCCTCGCATAGCTCGTTTCAGATGGCCTCGGTCGGATGGCCTCGGATGCTCTCGGATGGCCTCGGATGCTGTCGGATGGCTTCGGTCGGATGGCCTCGGTCGGATGGCCTCGGATGCCCAGCGTGTTGGGACGTGCATGGCACATGCAATCTCTTGTAGCTCGCCGGGAAGACATGGCGACCTAGTAGGTCGCCCGGAAGACATGGCGACCTACGGCCAACACTGTGAATTTCACCTTATTTGAGCAATTAATCTTGTGAGTGCTTTATCTCGTCAATTATTTTTTTCCAGAACATTATCTCGAAAGTTTTGTCTATATACATATATATATATATATATATATATATATATATATATATATATATATATATATATATATATATATATATATGCACAAGAGAAAGAAATTGTTTTGTCCGCTGTGGCGGATGCTTTGAAATCGCTAGTTGCACTTATTTCAAAGATCAAACGATGTCTTCTTCTGGTTTACGTGAACGACCCTTCATCACTATCAGCATGCGAGTATATTTATCTTCGTTAAGCGGCGAAAATAAACGTGTTTTCACCTCTAAACCCAAATTAATTATTTGCCTAATGAATATTCATCGCCAGCTAATAAAGACAATGAAGAATGTTAGTGTATAACATAATGTATATTAATGGCGGGGGATTATCCCAATGTTCCACAATATAAAAAAAAAACCTCCAAATATTGCTGCTCTTTATACTCAAAGCACCTCCAAGCAAGTCCAAATTTTCCAAACATAACAAAATCCCATCTTTCTTCATGAACTATCGGGTCTATCCGTCTTCGTCGTCTCCTCTCCCGGTAGGGCTAAATCCCAATGAAGGATCACCAGGATGGCTCAGCAAAGGAGACAATGCATGGCAACTAACGGCGACGTATTTCGTCAGCCTGCAAAGCGTTCCGGGGCTCGTGATACTGTACGGGAGCATGGTGAAGAAGAAATGGGCTGTTAACTCGGCTTTCATGGCTCTTTACGCCTTTGCCGCCGCTCTGCTTTGTTGGGTTTCGTGGGCACACCAGATGTCTTTCGGGGGAACTACGATGGCTATCTGGTGGGGAAGCCTGTTAATTCATTGTCTAATGCGTTCCTTCTTGGTCAAATGGATGATGGCCATAAGCTTCCAAAGGCTGATTATGTGTTCTACGAATTCGCTTTTGCTGCGATCACTGTGATTTTGCTAGCCGGATCGTTGCTGGGGAGGATGAACTTCTATGCGTGGATGTTGTTCGTTCCTTTGTGGTTGACGTTTTCGTATACCGTGGGGGCATTCACTATATGGGGCAATGGGCTTTTTCAATACAAAATTATTGATTATGCTGGTGGTTATGTCATCCATCTTTCATCTGGGGTGGCTGGTTTTACTGCTGCGTATTGGGTAAGTCTCTCTTGAATTGTTTTGGTCAAATTCTCTAGAAGGTCCCTGTAATAGTATGTTTTTATGGATTTAGTCTGTTATATTTTTTTAACCTCTCTCTTGTAATGTGGTTGATTGAGCCTGATGACTGCAGGTTGGACCTAGGCATTCGCATGACAGACAACACTTTCCACCCAACAATATAATTCAGATTTTAGGAGGAGCAGGATTTCTATGGCTCGGATGGACTGGCTTCAACGGAGGATCTCCACTTTCAGCAGGCCTCATCACTTCTTTAGCCGTAATAAACACCCATATCTGCACTGCTACCAGCCTATTGGTCTGGCTTGCTTTAGACATGGCTGTGTACAGGAAAAGCTCGGTTATCGGTGCCGTTCAGGGGATGATCACAGGCCTTGTGTGCATCACTCCGGGTGCAGGTCTTGTGGATCCATGGGCAGCAGCCCTAATGGGAGTGATGTCCGGGTCGATTCCATGGTACACGATGATGGTCTTGCACCGGAAAATAGCATTCTTCCAAAGCGTAGACGACACTTTAGGGGTGTTCCACACACATGCGGTGGCCGGTTTTTTAGGCGGTCTCCTTTCCGGTCTCTTTGCAAAATCCGGTCTTCTAAGGCTGATGTATTGTAGCAACATATACGGCCCAGACTTATCACACTGTAAGGGACAGTTCCACCGTGGTCTCAGACAACAAATGGGTTATCAACTTCTAGGAGCCGTTTTCATCACGGCCTGGAATGCTGTTGTTACCAGCATCATTTGCCTTGTCATAAGCCGCATTGTTAATTTAAGAATGGACGAAGAGGCTCTCGAGGTAGGAGATGATGCTGTACATGGAGAGGAAGCTTATGCACTGTGGGGAGATGGCGAAAGGATGCCGAAAACTCGTTGTTTCCGTATACCGCTTATCTGCAGCCGTCTGGTTTCGACTCCTGTTTGATAAATGTCAGATTAATTCTTGCGTGCTTCAGAATATGAGAAATCATCATCATGATTTTTGTGTTTTGTACAATATATCCCATAATCATTGTGCTTGTATCAAACTACTGGTAATTTATTTCTAATTTCGAAGCTTTGGAACAACTATTATTACTTCTCAATCAAGAAAAACAGTTATGGCGGTAAGATTTTACAAGGTCCGATCGTCCAATATCATGTCACTGTTCATCTCTGCCAATCGTGTACGTTTTATGATCACAACGTTGGGGGGAAAGAAGATTCTCAATTATGTTGTAAGAACATCGGGAAGCTGAATTGAGTGAACTCCGAGTACATTACCACCAACATCTGGGAAATTTTCATATCCCGGGAGCGGGTTTACTTTTCCATCGACATCTACTTGCACAGGATACATCAGAAGGTGACCCTGCAATGGTGAATACTCGACATTTGTGAATTTTGTCCAGTTCTCTTCTGCAATCCCGTTCACCGTCTTCACGCAATCTAGACTTTCTGGCTCCTTGAACAGCTTATTTATCTCACCAAGATGCTCTGCCCATAACGACATTCTATATCCATGTACCTGCCAAATTCCAGAGAGGCATCACGAAGAAAGTACACTAGAAGATTCGGATTCTCATCGATAGCATCCTGGCAAAGCAGTCTCGGGGCAATATTTTTGTTTCATGTGTTATTTTAAATGTGAAGGAGAAATAAAAGCATCTTCTAATCTAACACTATGAACAACGGAACAGAAATGTGAAGCATGTTTCTCTTGTGGCAAAAAGTTCGGTTTCGACTATGTCACAGTTAGGTTAATTTTGGGAAATCATGTACAACACATAATTAGTTCAATTTCCAGCCGAAACGACAGTGAAGGAAATAAACAAAGACAAATGTCTGATGAACATTGTTTAAGCTCATCCAATGCCTTCGTCTTACCAGTTACCATATCTGAACAGCAGCCGAAGTATTGATCTAAAAGTCAACAATTTGATAAGAAGAAACAATAAGAAGAAAAATATACAAACCTGACCGCGAGGATATTTTTTCTTAGCCCATGTATAATGTGGTTGATAGGCTCCCATAGCTATCTCTGTGTCTTTTGTACCAGCCATAGATCTTTGGTTAATATTAGCTGATCCCACTATTACATACTCATCATCTACTATCATTCCCTTTGCATGCACATAAATCATGAACCGACCAAATTTTGCAGAGTCAGAGACCTAAGCAAAACATAAAATATAAGCAACTCCCTGCTTCATTGTGAATTATCTATACAACTATTATTCTGTCTATATTCAAGGAACTCTAGAGCTTATCAGCACAAAAACATGATAAAACAACCACAAAATCCAAATGCAGAAATCTAGAGTTATGTAGGGTCAGTCCTGATCTGATTTCAATAGACATTAATCTACAACAAGAATCTAAAAGGAAAATAACAGAAGGGTTCGAACAATTACCGAATTACTGCCATTGAGCATTTCCTGGGAGACCTCTTCCCGATTACCAAGACAATAGAAATTGAGGTAATCTCGAGGATGTGCATCCTTAATTTGCATGAACTTAAGTTCTTGTGCAACAACTTCATACATCATTTGCATTGTTTGACTCTGGAGACACAAGATGGGTGAATCTAAGTAAAATACCTTAGGCATTTCTCTAATCAGAACAGAGAATTCCACCTTCATATCCCGGTAACAGTAAAGGTGGTGTCAAAACACTAAACCCTAAACCAAAAATGAACTCAAATATAAATTAATTCCAACTATGCTCAACTAGTAGAAGCCATAGCATATTTTCCCAAAGCACACTAGCATAGGCATGCTTCTACAATTGGAAGTAGGGAGCTTGACTCAAAAACTTTGAAATGGAGCTCGACTTGACTCGAAAACTTGAGAGCCCTTCAAGCTCGACTCGAATTCAAAATCATAAACTGAAGCTCGTAAAAGCTCGAAAAGGAAAAAAAATCTTAAACTTAACTCGATTAAAGCCTCAAACTCAAACCTGAACTTTAAATACATGAAAAACTTATACTAGATTTTTTTAAAAAAATCAACACAAAAATATTAATATTATTAATAATTTATTTTTTTAAATAAAATCTCAATATATTATATTTTCAAGCTGCTCATGAGCTTTTCGAGTCGAGTATCAAGTAGTTCGTTTCAGTTCGTTAAGAACTCGAGTCGAGTCCATTAAAATCGAGTATTTATCGAGCTTTGACCGAGTCGATCTCGAGTAGCTTGCGATCTGTCTCGTCTCATTTACAACCCTAATTGGAGGGCCTTGCACCAGATATCACCTATGGACTAGCAATGAAACAATTTTTTTTTTCTTCAAGAAATTCAAGGTATATATATACCTGCCAATATAAAATTTCCTGTACAGTAGCAGTTTTAGGATCACCCTCGGGCCATAAAGGAATGATGATATATACCGCAAATCTCTCCCTTGCTCTGATTTTAGAAGCAACCTTTAGCGCCAGTTCCATGGGGATCAGATTATCAGCCCCTGCTTATAGCATAAAAGAAATAAAATGATGGTAACATTTTAGCTTCTTTATTGCTGCCAAAAGATAAGTAGAGAGATGAGACAAATCCATACACTAAATACTTGATTGGGGGGGGGGGGGGATTCTTCTGGAAACAAAGAATTCCAAAATATGGAAACATATAACACCAATTACCAAGGAGAACACCACTGACCTGCATTTTTATATGATGGCCATGCATATGAAGATCCAAGGAAATACTGATTTTCAATATATATGTAATGCTGGGCAGATCTGATAGCCTGTATATAAGCAGTTTGAATGCTTTTATCTATCACCAGATTTTTTGCACAGGTAAGATTCTGCAGAAAAGACATCCAACAATAAGAACCATGCTATCAAATTATACAGATAAAAATGTAGTTACAAGCAGAAATCTGGAACAGGTGAAAATCTAGAATCTGGAAGAAAAGCTAATACATACAAGGTTTCCTCCATCTTAAAATCAGAAGAAAAGCAATTGCAAGGAGAAACCTGATTCTGAGCTCTTTCTATGTATTTGGGGAATCCTTTCAGTGATCCTGAGTCAATGGAGCGGAAAATCTGTGGAATAAAAATAAAACCAACATTGCTATTTCTTTTTCGAGAAATGAAAAAGAACAAAATAAACACGTAGTTATCAGAGGTAAAAATTTACACAACCTGAACATCCCAGTTTTCACGATCATCTTTGCTAAGAACATGTACTTTGGGATCATCTTCTGGAACTATTGTAGTACCGTCATCTGCCACACCTAACAGAGGACTTTGTATCCATGAGATTCGTTCTATCCTAATCAATGAATCATCATTCCAGTGAGATTTTCCTTTAAAAAGTAGACTGAACTCTTTCCACTTGGTTGATTTCCTCCACCGTTGCTCAAAGTTGATAAGAACATCATACGCAGCAGGGCCTTCGATTCTGGTGTGTAAATCATGCCATGGTTGCCTTGGAGCCTTGGTTCCAGCCTAAAAAGACAGGTAGAGAGAAGTGGAGAACATAAAGAAGTGCCAAGATTAGAATTTAAAGTACCTGTACCTAAACCAGAATGTTTGATGATACAGTTGAAAATTAACTGAACAAAATGCCAGTCTCGTATGAAAGCAGCTTGTTTCAAATTGCAACACAAGCACACAAGCCCTGGTCCCAAGGAGTGAGTTATATGAATCTCTTCCTCGACTTTTTCCGTCTAAGACCATGCTCCATGTAAGTGACAGGCACAATATCACTATTCTTCCATGCCACGCACCACAGTGACACAGGCTCTAGGTAGTTGGAAATTTTAGTCACACTCAGAAGCAATACTAAGAAATTACAGTCTTCATTTATGACGCTTCAGTTAGCATAATAAGCACTCATTCCCTGGTAGTAAACATTTTTGACCATGGTGAATTTTTTCCTTACCCCTCATAAACCAGTTTCGGATCTACATAAGATGCTTTACTGGAGATTAGTGCCATTAAAATTAAAAAAAAAATCTTAACAGCGGAAAGTATTTGGAAAAGGAAAGGCATCACTTACAGGAAAAGTAGGATTATGAAAATCATCCTTGAAAACAGTGTCAAGTTCACGAAGTAGCCGATGTTCAGGCGTATCATAGCGACCATCACAAAGATCGATACCTCCAACAAATGCAGTTATTTTTCGATTATTGCCTACTCCCTGTGTGTCAACAAGGACACATTTTTGATGATGTGTAAACATGGTTCCAACAACCTGCACAATAATTGCAGAAGCAACCTCAGCAAAGCGTTTAGTTGAAACACATATCAATATGAAATAAAATTTGTTAAATCCATAAAATAGTTGGCTAAACTAATCTACTAAGCAAAACCAGACATGATAAGTAGAATATATGCACCCAGTTAAATCAGCAAAACTATGCACTGGTTGAGATCCCATCAGAAGTCATCAACCTTCAAAGAACCCTATACATTGCTTTTGTCAAAGATCCAGGAAATCTGAATATGCAGGAAATGAGTTCTTCAAGGCAAAGGATCTAACTTTCACATACATCGAATAAGCAAAATAAATAATTCAATATCCTAGTGCAAAGCATTAAGGATATTCTAACTCAAGACATCGTTAGAAATACATCAATTAATTACTTGAGTGTAAAGATAAAAAAGTTATTTGCCAGAAAACTTCAAATTCTTCTTATTTTCTACTGATAATAAGGTTTCGCCCACTCTAAAATTTTATAGTTCGCCCCAGCATAAAACCCAACGTTCGCCCATGCCAACAATAATAGATCAAAATAAAGAAAGACTTGCCTGTTGTTTGAAATACCCAAGCTTACTGCTAGCATAGCGTGGAGCCAGCACACAAGTAACAGAGGAATGCTTAAAAAACTTCAATGTTTCCTCATCGTGCGTCTGCATCACTCCAGCCTGCAACATTAACGCTCACATTACGATCTCATAATTTCGAATAATCATTGGAGAGTTTCAAGGGAACTTATTTTACCGTACGGATAGCAAATTTATCACGCGAAGTTTTATCATCCCAAACCAACAACAGAACTCTAACCCCTTCTTCAGATTTATATTTAAGCAATTCACCGAGAGTTAAGTTCCCGCCTCGCGGCAATGGCCGAGTCGGCTCTCTAACAAGATTAATCTTATGAAAAACGGACCAACCAACAATGTAAATCATATGATGAGCCTCAGATATTGCATAACAAATATCCTCCCAACACATCCCTTGACTATAAACTTTACCGTCGTCTAATTCTATTTTAGGCAACATACCGTCCCCGCACGTGAGCATCCTGGTAAAGGGTCACCTGGTTCCCTTTCCTTAAGGGGAAATACGTTTGCCTAACGCCGGCTAGCTCTGGGTCGCTGGCGACGCCCTGCTTATACAACGGGTTTTTCTCGCATGGCGTGAATGTCATATCGAGGTAGATCGATGAGTCCTTTTTAGGAGGCTTTCCCTTGGGGCCAATGAGCGGGAACCAGCCGGTTATATGCTCCCCCGTGGCGATTCTCGAAGCGGGGATCTTGGCAGTGCCGATTGCTTCAGAGCCGAAGAGGTCGTTGTCTTTGACGTTAATTTCGAGCTCATTCACTGGATGAGCCAAAGGGATGATGAAACGCTCGTTCCACTTCGGGTTCTGGGAGTTCTTCAAGACGCGTGTGCGAGCGACAGTGGCTTGTGGGAGGCAAACGGTGACGTATGGATCACTGGTGATGAATTTACGGTGCCCGTGGAGCTTGGTGTCCCGTTCTTTAGCAGCCGCATCCGAAGGATATTTGCAAGGCTCACATGTTACGCATCTCCGGAAATGATTGGCCATAAAATCCATGTTGGGCAACCTCCTGGCTTCAACAATGGTTAAATCTAAGTCACCGTGAAGATAAATCAACTCCTGCGACCCTTCCTCCGCCATTTTCACAGTACCAAAAACAACTGAGAAAGCTAAAAGAACAAAAAAGCAAAAGAGTTTTAATGTTTGTGTTTTGGGTTCGGGGCAGTCGGCGCGGCGGGGGAAATTTGGTGTTGAAAGGAAAACGGGAAACTGGGTTTTCGTCTAATGAACAAAACAGTGGGGGGACGTAGGTTTTGAGGGGTTTATACGAAAACGGACACGTGATTGATCATATTTTTACATATTCTCATTGTTTTCGAGGAATTCGTGATTCTGAATTCGCGTCTTAAAATTTTAAATTTAAATATAGGGTAAAATGTCAAAATAGCCCCTCAACTGTAAGCCATTCTTATTATCAAATTATAAAAAATTATGAAATATCATCAAATCTTAAAAAGGGTAAACTATACCATGATCACTCAACTATTTTTCTCTTTTACTTTTATCATTGATCTTTTACTTTTATCAATCAGACTACTAATAGATTTAATTATTCTCAATCAAACCACTAGCTCTTAATATTTAAGAAGGCAATTGATATGGCAGTTAAATAAATTGGTATATTTACATATTTACTTCTTATTACTTACATATTTAACCAATTTGATCCTAATTATAATTTAATTCGATAAATTTTTAGTCCAATCATAAATTGACACGATGAAAACTTAAAATAACTACAACCATTCTTGCATCTAGTGTGATTCGATCCAGCAACTTAAACCATTATTGCATCTAGTGGGAATTCGATCTAGCAACCTAAAGATTGGATGGGCGCACATAATATATATTCTATTATGCTCAATTACAGAAAAATAAAGAAACAAAATTGGTTAAATTGACATTAACGTATAAAATATTTCAAAATTCATACAATTTTATTAAATATTTTGAAAAAATAATAGTATAATTTAAAAAGAAAATACTCTCAACCAATTAACAATGAACGTTCAATCACAATGTCGCAATCGCTGAAGCTTGAACCCATGACCTTTAAGAAGAACAACAATTCTTTTAACCACTAAAGTAAATTGGTTCATGCCAATTTAACCATTTTTCATCATCTAAAAAAGATTTTTTTTATTAAAAAGTTATATACGTAACAATTTTTAAAAAAAATAAAACTTGTATCATTGTTCTTTTTCAAAATAATTCATAAAATCGTATGAGTTTTGTGAAATTTGAAATATTTTACGCATTAGTGTCAATTTAACCAATTTTGTTTCCTTAAATTTCTGCAATTGAGCATAATAGAATATATAGTTTATGTTGTGAAATAAAAAATAATAATATGTTGTCTTCCCCAGTGGCAGAGCTATTCTCAACCCATGCTATAGGATATTGGTTCAAACACCCTTGAGGGCGAAAATAGTTTTTTAAACTTCCATTCATTATTAGATGACACATGGCACCTTATGATTGGATGAAATTTATTGAATTAAATTACAATTAAGATCAAATTGGTTAAATGTGTATGTAATAAGGACCAAATATATAAATATACCAATTTATTTATCCGTCACATCAGTTACAATGTTAAATACTAACGGCTAGTGGCTTGATTGAGAATAATTAAATAGTTTAGTGGTTTGTTTGACAAAATCAAAAGATCAGTGATAAAAATAAAATGGCTAAATAATTGAATGGTCAATGGGATAGTTTACCCTTTTAAAAACTAATAATATGACAACTAATGCACGAACCAACTTACTTCAGTGATTAAAGGAATCTATATTTTTTTAATAAATTCTAAATTTAATCTAATAGGTCTAGAATCCATGACCTAAGAAATATGAAAAAATAAAAATGAATAGTTCGATTAACATACCAAATATGTATACTCTTTAAAATTTTCAACTAATCTTAATGATGAAGAGAAATGTTATTTTTTTAGAGTTCTTAGTATCTAACAATTGTGAGTAGTTTTGTTGTACGGCAGCCTTAATATACGACTAAGGAAATGTCCTACCAGAAATATTATTATTTTTTTAACATTTACAGTAAAGAGCTTGTTGAAAACATTTTGATGTTTCGATATAACAAATTAAGTTAAATGAATTTTAAGATTTTACAAATGATTTTATAAGTATATTCGACTCAATTATTCGAATATCAAATCAATTACTCCAAGTCTTTTCAAGATCAAATTCAAACATTACTAAATGTGTAAAATTGTGTTTTATACTTAATATATTTTTGAAACAATTTTCAAAAAGTATTTTGAACCAAAATCAAGCATAAAATCAATTTTTCAAAGTGATGCACCGATGCACCAATCCATGCATCGATGCACCATAGAATAAATTAAGCATCGAATGCATTTCATGTATCGATGCACCTACTATGCATCGATGCACTCAGAGTTTTATGAAAACATCTAATGCATTTGATGCATCGATGCACCAACCATGCATCGATGTACTCTGGCTATTTTGAAACATCGAATGCATTTCATACATCGATGCACTCTTAGTGCACCGATACACTAACGGTCCAACGGTCAAAATATTTGAATTTTACACTTGATGCACCGATGCACCTTGGGTATGCATCGATGCACTGACGCTCCCAACTGATTTAATTAATTGTTTTCACACTTAAACGGCTCTATTGACTTCAGTAATCATCCCCAACATTCAGAATCATTTGAAGGAGTATTTAAACAAGCTTAGAAGCCATTGATCAACAACAAGAAAACACAAGAAACAAGAATCAAGAGAGAACCAAAGAGAAAGCATCAAACCTCAAGTTTGAGCATTTCAAGCCTATTTTTCATTCAATATTCATTTTGCTTTCAAGAACACTACTTGTACTCAATTGTATTCATTTTTTAGTGTTCTTTTCTTTGTTCTAGAATTGTGCAAATAATCTACCTTGTGAGGATTTCCTTGTAAGTTTGCAAATTTGCAATCTTCTCTTTGAGAAAGAGTGTTCTCAATAATTGGGGTATATTCTTGAGGGAATTGTAAGTTTATCTCTTTGGCCTCAAAAGAAAGAACAAATTAGTGAATTTGTTAGAAAATCCTTAGTGTGGATAGCTAAGGTAGTGGACGTAGACTTTGGTTGAGAAAGTCGAACCACTCTAAATCGTTGTGCAAATCTTTTCAATTTTCTGCAAAAGCTTCCACCAAAATTTTTATTGCCAATTCACCCCCTCTTGGCCAATTCCATCGATCGATTAACTCAACAATTGGTATCAGAGCCTCACTCATTTGAAGGTTTAATCGCCTCTTGAGTCGATTCAGGAAGAGTTACATCGATTATCAAGTCATCAATGGTCTCTACTTCAAATGTCGACTCCGGTCTCGATTCAATGCCCGTCAACAAGCCTCTCTTTTTCAATGGAGCTAACTATGCCTGTTGGAAGAATAAGATGATGTATTTCCATTCAAGCAAGTGACATGAGAGCATGGAATGTTGTAGAATACGGATATATCAAGCCTCTTACTCATCCAAGATTGTGGAGTGAATGAGAGACAAGAATGTTCCAGCTCAACTCCAAAGTCATCCATATCATATTTTGTGCTCTTGGACCAGATGAATATGGAAGAATTTCATCTTATACAACCGCCAAAGAAATATGGGATAAACTACAAGTCACTCATGAAGGCATCGACGAGGTAAAAGAATCTAAAATTAGTCTTCTAACACATAGCTATGAAAATTTCAGGATGAAACCAAATGAAGATATCAAAGCTATGACGGATATATTCTCAATGATTGTCAATGGTCTCAAATCATATGGAGAGATAATTCCAAACGAAAAGCTTGTGAGGAAGTTAGTTTACTCACTTCCAAAATCGTGGCAATCCAAGAAGATAGCAATCATCGAGGCTAAGAACCTAAAGTCCTTAACTCTTGAAAAGCTAATCGGCTCCCTCCTCACTCATGAAATGATGCTTGAAGATGAGGTGGACCTCGATAAGATTGACGAGACACCAAAGGAGAAGGAGGAGAAGAAAAATATTGGAGTTGCTCTCAAATCCACAAAAGATGAGAGTGATTCGGATGAAGATGACGATGATGAGGAAATGGCATTGTTTGCCAAACAGTTCAGAAAAATGATGAGACCTTACCGAGGAAGAAAATTCAAACGAAATGAAGGCCTCAAAAATGAACCAAAAGAGAAGGACCCTATCATTTGCTATGAATGCAAAAAGCCAGGGCATATCAAATATGATTGCCCACAATTGAAGAGAAAGAGTCAATCAAAGAATAAGCACAAGGCTCATGTGGCTACATAGAGCGATGAAGAAGGTTCCGATGAAGAGGAACAAGATGTAGCAAACTTGTGCTTGATGGCATTCGGGGAAGATTCTAAGGTAACCTCTAACTCATTTGAATTAGATGATTTATCTTATGATGAGTTATGAGAAGAATATAATGGGTTGGCTTCGGATGATGAGAAATTGTTTTTAAAATATAAAATGATGTCTCAAAATTGAAAAATGAAAATAAGCTTATATCCAAGACCAACAATGATTTTGAAAATAAAATCAAAGATTTGCAAATCAAACTAGAAGAGTTTGAAAAGAAAAAATCGGATTTGCAAAATTTACTTTCAAAGGTCAATGATGATCATCAAAAGAAAATTGATGATCTTAAAGCTTCTTTTGATAAAGTTGGAACAAAACGTTTTGAAATGGAGAAAATTCAAAATCCAACTTTGTTAGAAAAAGTTTTAAAAACTACAATCATAGAGGTCCCCGAAGAACCTCTAATGAAAAAATCGTTAGAAGTATATGGGTTCCTAAAGGACTCATTACTACTAAAGATAAGGATATCCTACACAAATGGATACCTAAGGGGACTAGGATTTTGGAAACTAATGAATATGGACCCAAAAGAATTTGGGTACCAAAAATTAGAAATTAATCTATGTTTGTAGGAAAATGAGCATTACTACAAGGCACGAGAAACAAATTCAAACTCATGGTACCTTGATAGTGGATGCTCAAGACATATGACCGGGGAAAAAAGTCGGTTCATAGAGCTTAACGCCAAAAATGGAGGAGAAGTGACTTTTGGTGATAATTCAAAAGGTCAAATTGAAGGTATATATACAATAGGAATACCTTTTTCCATACAAATTAAGAATGTTTTATATGTGAATGTATTAAAGCATAATCTCTTGAGTATTAGTCAATTATGTGATAAGGGATTCAATGTCATGTTTGAAACTAATGGTTGTAAAGTTATTGACATTGCATCTAATTGGATTATGGTTATTGGTAGTAGAATAGGAAACATTTACATGGTGCATTTAGATTATATTGATATGACTAATTTATGCCTAATTGCTAAGGATGAGAATGATAGTTGGTTATGGCATAAGAGACTAGGACATGCTAGTATGAACGTTTTGCAACGGCTAATTTAGGGTGATTTAGTTCGAGGGTTACCTAAACTAAAATTTGATAATGATAAAAATCTGTGATGCTTGTGCTAAAGGAAAACATAAGTGAGTTTCTTTTAAATCCATTAATGATGTATCAACTAGTAGAGTATTACAATTGATCCACTTAGATCTTTTTGGGCCATCTAGAACTACTAGCTTGGGTGGAAAACAATATGCATTTGTCTTGGTATATGACTATTCTAGATATACTTGGGTTATATTCTTAAGTACTAAAGATGAAGCATTAGAAAAATTCATCACGTTTTCAAAAGTAATCCAAAACGAAAAAGGTTACTCTATAACTAGTGTTAGGAGTGATCATGGAACTGAATTTGAAAATCTTGGATTTACTGAGTTTTGTAATTCTAATGGTATTAGCCATAATTTTTCATCACCTAGAACCCCTCAACAAAATGGAGTTGTTGAGAGGAAAAATCGAACTTTAGAAGAAATGGCTAGAATCATGCTTTGTGAAAACAATTTGCCAAAATATTTTTGGACGGAAGCCAAAAATACCGCTTGTTATATTGTAAATCGAGTAATGATTAGGTCGATTTTAAAAAAACTCCATATGAAATTTTCAAAAATAAAAAAGTCTAACATTAGCTATTGTTCATCCTTTTGGATGTAAATGTTTTGTTTTAAACAACGATAAAGAAAACCTTGGCAAATTTGATGCTAATAGTGATGAAGGAATTTTTCTGGTTATTCCTTAAATTATAAAGCTTATCGAGTATTTAATAAAAGAACTTTAGTTGTAGAAGAGTCTATACATGTTGTTTTCGATGATAATCCCCTTCCAAGGAAGGATTCTTGTGTGAATGATGATGTAGGCATTATAAATATAAATGATGTTGGACATGACGTTGGAGAACCATCATCAAAGGAAGAAACGAAAGATGAGGAAACTCAAGATCCTCTCGAGAATCCAACCATTGAAGAAAGAGAAGTATCTTTCCCAAGGGAATACAACTATGTAAAGGATGGTGAGATTATAGGTGATCCATCCAAAGGGGTAGTAACTCGATCTTCTCTTAGAAATATTTGTAATTATGTTGCATTTATCTCATGCATAGAGCCTAAGAATATTAAAGAAGCATTAAATGATTAACATTGGATTATGGCTATGCAAGAAGAGTTAAATCAATTTGAGAGAAGTAAAGTATGGACATTAGTTGAAAGACCTAGTAATAAATGTATTGTAGGTACTATATGGGTATTTAGGAATAAGCTTGATGAAAGTGGTAATATAGTGAGAAACAAGGCTAGACTTGTTGCTCAAGGGTATACTCAAGAAGAGGGCATAGACTATGATGAAACATACGCTCCCGTAGCTAGGATGGAAGCAATTAGAATGTTATTAGCATTTGCATGCTTTCATGAATTTAAATTATATCAAGTGGATGTTAAAAGTGCATTTTTAAATGGTTTTATAAAAGAAGAAGTGTATGTGGAACAACCTCCAGGTTTTGAAGATTCAAAATTTCCAGATCATGTTCTTAAATTGACAAAAGCGCTTTACGGTTTAAAACAAGCTCCTAGAGCTTGGTATGAAAGATTGTCAAACATTTTAATTGAAAAAGATTTTTCAAAAGGGAATGTTGACACTACATTGTTTTTAAAGCATAAAGGTAAAGATTTATTAATAGTTCAAATTTCTGTTGATGATATAATATTGGTTCTACTAATAATGTTCTTTGCCAAGAATTTTCTATGCTAATGCAAAGTGAATTCGAGATGAGCATGATGGGGGAGCTCTCATTTTTCTTGGGACTCCAAATCAAGCAAAGAAAAGATGACATCTTCATCAATCAAGCTAACTACGTCAAAGACATACTCAAGAAGTTTGGACTGGAAAATGGGAAACCGCGTGACACTCCAATGAGCTCATCAACAAAGCTTGACATAGATGAAGGGGGTAAATATGTGGATCTTAAATTATATAGGTCAATGATTGGTTCTTTGCTTTATCTAATTGTAAGTAGACCGGACATTATGTTTAGTGTTTGCTTATGTGCTAGATTTCAATCATGCCCTAAGGAATCACATTTACTAGCTGTTAAGAGAATCTTTAGATACTTTAAGGACACTCCTAATTTAGGACTTTGGTATCCTAGAGACTCTAGTTTTAGCTTGCATGCCTTCTCTGATGCGGATTATGGAGGATGCAAATTAGATAGTGCTAATTCCTTGGAAATATGTTGATTTCTTGGTTTTCAAAGAAACAAAATTGTGTTGCATTATCTACCACTAAGCGGAATATATTTCAGCCGGTAGTTGTTGTGCACAAGTTTTATGGATGAAACTACAACTTTTTGATTATGGAATTGAAGTAGGTATCATTCCTATCAAGTGTGACAATACTAGTGTTGTTTGTCTCACTAAAAATCCTATCCAACACTCTAGAACTAAGCATATTAAAATAAGACATCACTTCATTAGAGACCATGTCGCTAAGGAAGATGTAGTTCTAGAATTTGTTGATACTTTGCATCAATTAGCGGATATCTTTACAAAACCTTTAGACAAAGAAAGATTTTAGACACTTAGGAGAGAATTAGGTTTAATTGGCCTATCTTCACTTAGTGTTTAAAATAATTTTAACATTTTTAAGAATAAATGAAAAATGCTTATAATAGTAATTTTTTATTGCATTCATTGCTATTAGTTAGGGGGAGTTTATGTTCTTTGGTGAAAATTAATTTTATGTCCAAATGTTGTTTAAGGATTAATTTGATTGATTGAACATGATTAATTTTCAATATATGAGTTGTCAATACCACTAGAGCTAATTAATTTAGTATTTTTGAGTGTTTAAAATGGATTTTTTTCATTTTTGTGCTTCATGCATCGATACACTTAACAGTGCATCGATGCATCCCTTTGAATGTGCATCGATACACCATGAAGGTGCACCGATGCACGCCTTGAATGTGTATCGATGCACGAGGCCATGCATCGATGCATCCATTGGGTTTTAGTTAAAAACCCTGATTCTCTTCTTTGTTTTAAAACCCTAAAAAACACTCCCTTGCCGCCTCTCTCTCTCTAAATCTCCATTTACTCAAAATCAACGAAAATTTGTCAGAATCTTCGAGCTTTTCATCTTTATATCATGCTACTATCATTAAATCGTGCAACACAACATCTCATTCTCATCAATCCAAAATTTTCAAGGTATTTTTCTAAAAACTTCTAGTTTATCATATTTTGATCTCAGGACATATCGAGCATTGATTTTTTGATGATTTCAAACTAGATTTTATAACCAATTTCATCAAAAACTCACAAATTTTCAAAGAATTTTTGAATTTTCGAAATTAAAAAAATCGAAAAATCTGAATTTAATTTTTAAATTTGATGTTTTTGATTTAATTATGTTATTTTCATGAAAACTATACATATTATGATTTTTCAAAAATTATTTTCAAATAGGTTTCAAAACCTTTCCCATCAGGATTCAGTTTAGAGAACCTTGAATTATTGAGGACTCATTTGTGTTTTTGGGATTGATTATTGTGCATATATGTGTTTTAAATTGCAGGTTTCACTCCTTTTCCGATTCCTAAACCATGTCTAATCCCAAACGCCCTAGAACTTCATCGAGTCATTCTCGTTCAAACCAACCTCCTAATCCCATTCCTCCTCCACCTACATCTCTTATAGGATCCTGTTTTAATATGCCTGAACGTCATAGAGACGACTTGTACTCTAGGTACATAAATTCTTTCCAATCCTAAAGAATCCGGGAAGAGCGTATTCCTTCTCTTCAAGCCATGATAGATATTGACTTCGAATACCTTCCGATTCTTAAAACTTGGAAGTTTGATAAAATGTTTCACCTCAAACCTATCGTCTATCATCAGTTAGTCCGCATTTTCTACTCCAATGCGGTATGCATTCAAAACCAAACTCAATGCGGGACTATAGCAATTAGATCATATCTTTTAGGCCAATATATTAATATTGACCCTGAGACACTAGCTTTCCGTTTTGGGTTAGATGACGAAGGTTTATTTATTGAGAATGAAACTGTGGATTATCCCTATGTTCCAAACGCTAGCGTTAGTACTCTACGTTTTCATCACGATCATTTTCTTCATTTGATGATCTCTTGGTGGTTTAGACCATCCGGAGGTAGGTACTCCACTCTTCGTGCTAGGGATTTATGGTGGATGCACTGTCTCAAGAATAAAAACAAAATAAATTCGCCCCATATTATTTTTAGTCAACTAGTGGATATCATAAACATTGTTCCTTCAAAACATGTCGAAAAATTAGTTTATGGATATCTTCTTAGTAAACCTTTTTATCAAACTTAGTCTAAACGTCTCTCTTGACTATTCAATTCCTCTCCAAAACCCAATCAATCTCATCTCGTTAAAGAAAGCCGATTGGAAACAAGACGAGTTAACCGGTCTTTGGGTCTTTCGACCTAGTAAGCAAACTCTGGGAGCGAGTTCTTCACGAGCTGCTCCGATCTCTTCTCGTGCTCCTTCTCCTCCTCCGGTACCGGCTGCTGACGATGATCCAGAATTTCAGCAGCTCATGCAAGATATCAACGATCACGTACCAGACGATGAGCCTGCACCGGAACCAACACGGCAAAAAGATCAAATGCCACCATATTTTCAATCTTTCTTAGAGTCGTTTGATCTGAGGTTTGCCTCCATGGAGTCTCATATTACTGAGTTTCAATGGGATATGCGTGAACGAATGGACGCTCTCACTCTTGAAGTTCGAGCTCATTATCATCCTCCTCCCGATCCTCCGATGGAGTAGATTTGTTTCCTTGTTATGCTTGCTTGGTTTTCTAAAACGTGGATTGATTTTGATGTTTCTGGATTGTTTATTATGGATCCTTAAATGTTTGAATTTGTTAGGAGTTATGATTTGGATGCTTGGCTGATTGAACTTATTATATGTATTTGGTTTGATTTTAACTTTATTATTTTGAGCTTAATTTTTATTAATTTTTTGCATCATTAGACATATATGACTAATTATGCCATTTCACATTTGATTATGAATATTGTTTATGAAAACTAATGGCTAATCTCTCTTTTGATTTTTGATCATAGCAGCTGAAGCTATATATATATATATATTTAATTAATTGGCTATGTTTTTCAAAACAATGTTTAAATCGATTTTTAAGTCTTTTTGATTTAACAAAAAGGGGGAGAAGTGTTAAGTGTTAAAATGTTTTAAAAGGGAGAAGTGTTAAAGTAAGGGGGAGTAATTTCAAACTTAATTTTTCAAAATTTATTTTTAAAGAAAATCTTAAAATTACACACATGTTTGGTTATATCAAAAGGGGGAGATTTTTGAAAACATTTTGATGTTTAGATATAACAAATTAAGTTAAATGAATTTTAAGATTTTACAAATGATTTTATAAGTATATTCGACTCAATTATTCGAATATCAAATCAATTACTCCAAGTCTTTTCAAGATCAAATTCAAACCTTACTAAATGTGTAAAATTGTGTTTTATACTTGATATATTTTTGAAACAATTTTCACAAAGTATTTTGAACCAAAATCAAGCCTAAAATAAATTTTTCAAAGTGATGCACTGATGCATCAATCCATGCATCGATGCACCATAGAATAAATTGAACATCGAATGCATTTCATGCATCGATGCACATACTATGCATTGATGCACTCAGAGTTTTATGAAAACATCGAATGCATTTGATACATCGATGCACCAACCATGCATCGATGCACTCTGGCTATTTTGAAACATCGAATGCATTTCATGCATCGATGCACTCTTAGTGCACCGATATACTAAGGGTCTAACGGTCAAAATATTTGAATTTTACACTTGATGCACTGATGCACCTTGGGTATGCATCGATGCACTGACACTCCCAACTGATTTAATTAATTATTTTCACACTTAAACGACTCTATTGACTCCACTAATCATCCCCAATATTCAGAATCATTTGAAGGAGTATTTAAACAAGCTTAGAAGACATTGATCAACAACAAGAAAACACAAGAAACAAAAATCAAGAGAGAATCAAAGAGAAAGTATCAAACCTCAAGTTTTTCAGAATCATTTGAAGGAGTATTTAAACAAGCTTAGAAGACATTGATCAACAACAAGAAAAACACAAGAACAGTATCAAACCTCAAGTTTGAGCATTTCAACACTATTTTCATTCATATTCATTTTGCTTCAAGAACACACTTGTACTCAATTGTATTCATTTTTAGTGTTCTTTCTTTGTTCTAGAATTGTGCAAACAATTACCTTGTGAGGATTTCCTTGTAAGTTTGCAAATTTGTAATCTTCTCTTTGAGAAAGAGTGTTCTCAAGAATTGGGGTATATTCTTGAGGGAGTTGTAAGGTTATCTCTTTGGCCTAAAAAAAAAGAACAAATTAGTGAATTTGTTGGAAAATCCTTAGTGTGGGTAGCTAAGGTAGTGGACGTAGACTTTGGTTGAGAAAGTCGAACCACTCTAAATCGCTTTGCAAATCTTTTCAATTTTCTGCAAAAGTTTCCACCAAAATTTTTATTGCCAATTCACCCCCTCTTAGCCAATTCCATCGATCGATTAACTCAACAGAGCTACTAAAACATTATGTTGAGTTAATCGATTGACGGAATCGGACAAGAGGGGGGTGAATTGGCAATAAAAATTTTGGTGGAAGCTTTTGTAGAAAATTGAAAGAAATTGCACAGCGATTTAGAGTGGTTCGACTTTATCAACCAAAGTCTACGTCCACTACCTTAGCTATCCACACTAAGGATTTTCCAAAAAATTCACTAATTTGTTCTTTCTTTTGAGGCCAAAGAGATAACCTTACAACTCCCTCAAGAATATACCCCAATTCTTGAGATCACTCTTTTCTCAAAGAGAAATACAAATTTGCAAACTTACAAGAAAAACCTCACAAGGCAAATATGTTTGCACAATTCTAGAACAAAGAAAGAACACTCAAGAATAAATACAATTGAGCACAATAAGTGTTCTTGAAAGAAAAATGAATATTGAATGAAAAATAGGCTTGAAATGCTCAAACTTGAGGTTTGATGCTTTCTCTTTGATTCTAATTGCTTGGTGTTTCTTGTTATTGATCAATGGATTCTAAGCTTGCTTAAATACACCTTGAATCACTTCTGAACGTTGGGGATGATTAGAGAAGATAATATAGCCGTTTTAGTGTGAAAACAATTAATAAAACAGCTTGGAGCGTGGGGGGAATCGGTACCCCCTATGGGGAATCGGTTCCTAAGTGAAAATTCAAATATTTCGACCTTTATACAAGGGGGAATCGGTACCCCCTGGGGGGAATCGGTTCCCTCCGAGCATACTGGAATTCTCAGAGCCAAACCATTCAAGGGGGAATCGGTTCCCTCTGAGCAATCTGGAATTTTTGGATTTGAAATGGTTCGAAATACTTTGTAAAATTATTTTGAGATTGTTTTAAGATTAAAACTTAATTTTACACTTGAGTAAGGATTAAAAATTATATCGAAATATCAAAATATTTTCAACAATCTCCCCCTTTTTGATATAACAAAACATTTTAGTAATTTTAAGATTTTGAAATCAAGTTTTGAAATTACTCCCCCTTACTTTAACACTTCTCCCATTTATCATTTAAAACACATTTAACTTCTCCCCCTTTTTGTTCAATCAAAAAGATATTTTAAAGAATTTAAACAAGGTTTTGAAATCATTTAGCCAATTGATTATATATAATATAAGCTACTAAGATCACAAGCAAGAGAAACGTTAGCCATTAGTTTCATAGTCAATATTCATAATTAATGTGACATGGCAAAATTGGTCATATATCTAACATGAAGTAAATGATGCAATAATGAATAAATTTAATCACACCAAATAGATAAGTTTCAAACAAATTCAAAATCAATCAATCCACAAATTCAAACATTCCAAAATATTCAAAATGTTAAAATAATAAGTTTGGAGTTCAAAGCAAAACATAGAATCACATATCAGGATCAAGAGGAGGAAAACGAGCTCGTATAGCGATCATTTCGTGAGTGAGGTCATTAATACGCGCGTTGGTTGCCTCATTGTTTGCACGCATCTCCCGAAGAATTTCTAATTGTTGAGCTCCCATTTTGGATAAGTGGGACTCTATAGAAGTAAAGCGCGAATCCATGGTAGCGTATCGGAAATCGAATGTCTCCATAAAGGATTGAAAATATGGAGGCATTTAATGCGCTTGTTGTACTGTCTCCTCGGGCTGCTCAGACTCATCTTCGGCTTCATCGATGTCTCGCATTAATTGCTCAAGCTCGAGATCTTCGTCAGCTTCGGGTGGAGCTTGTGAAAAACTAGCTCCCAGAGTATTTGCAGAAGATCGAACCCATTCACCGGTTTCCTTATCCTTAATCCATCCCGCTCTCGTTAAGGAAAGAAGGTTAATTGTTTCTTAAGGGGAAAATGGCATCTAGACCGACTCTAAGCCCAGCTTTGGAAAACAGATTACTCAAAATGCAACTGTAAACAAGAGATGAACAGAGTTTCTTGTTAGGAACAAGAGTTACGGTTTCAACAATTTCAGCAAAAATAATCTGAGGTAGGTTAATTTTAATATTGTTTTCGAAACAATGTAACCACCAAAGATCTAAGGCTCTAAGAGTAGAATAACGACCTCTGGATGGTCGAAACCACCAAGAAATCATTAGATGAAGAAAACGTTCATGTAGGTCTAAGACACTCGCACTATCTCTTCTTTTATAACGAGATCCTAAAACCTGTTTTTCATTTGAAATACCCTCGTTATCTAATCCGAATGTATTGGCTATGTAAGCCGAGTCAATATATAAGAATTGTCCTAGGAGGTAGGAAGGAATTCCTATGGTTTCAGTTTCAGTTTGATTTTTAACATAAACGGTATTAGAATAGAAAATACGAACAAGTTGATGGTAAACGATAGGTTCAAGGTCAAAGAGTTTATCAAATTTTCACTCTTGTAAAAGAGGAAGATATTTAAAATTAATAGCTAACATAGCTTGACGAGAAGGAATACGTTCTTCCCGGATTTTGTAAGAGTCGAAATATTGATAATACCAAAAACGATGATTTCTAGGACTAGGATGATTGAAACATGAATTTTGGATAGTCAAGTTGGGATCAATGGGATTAGGATTAGGAATTGGATTTTGAGGATTTGGAAGTGGATTTGGTTGACGGTATGAGCGACTAGATGATGACCTAGCACATTTAGGATTGGACATGGTTTAGGAAATCGGAATAGAATGGATAACCTGTAATTTAAAACACATGTATGCAATTCAATCAATCCCAAAACTCAATTGAGTCCTCAATATTTCAAGGTTCTCTAAATCAATCCTAATGGGCAATGTTTTTGAAAACTTTTGAAAAATACGGTTTTGAGAAACAATATATGTATAGTTTTCATAACAACAACATAATTTAATCAAAACACAATAATTTGAAAATTAACAATTTTTTTAATTTCGAAAATTTAAAAAAAATGGAAAATTCTTATGTTTTTGATGAAATTAGTTGTAATATCTAGTTTCTAATCACTAAACAATCAATGTCCGATATAAAGTTCATCCTAGAACTAATTAAAACTAGTCCTATGTTCAAAATCAATTAAATAGCGAGTTTAGAAAATTTTACCTTGAATGATGAGATTGAGTGGATTTTGATGTTGTTTGCACGATTTTAATGATGATTGCAAGTTTAGGAGATGATATTTGAAGTGAATTCCGATTAAAATCGATGATTTGAGGCAAGAATGGAGATAAGGAGAGAGTTTGGCGGCAAAGAAGAAAATATAGGGTTTTTGAGGATTTTTAAGGGTTCTGCACGTGTATAACCAGAACCCCAGGAGGGTATTTGATTCCCCTGTGGGGGGAATCGGTTCCCCTTCAAAGGGGGAATCGGTTCCCTCATGGGGGGATCGATTCCCTCTGCACCAAAATGCTAAAATCCGATTTTAAACACCCAAAATGCTAAATTAATTTCCTCTAGTGGTATTGGCAACTCATACATTGAAAATTAATCATGTTCAAACAATTAAATTAATCTTTAAACAATATTTGAACATAAAATTAATTTTTCATCAAGAATCATAAACTCCCCCTAACTAATAGCAATGAATGCAATCAAAAATTACTATTATAAGCATTTTTCATTTATTCTTAAAAATGTTAAAATTATTTTTAAACACTAAGTGAATATAGGTTGGTCAAACCTAATTCTATCCTAAGTGTCCAAAATCTTTCCTTGTCTAAGGGTTTTGTAAAGATATCCACTAATTGGTGCAAAGTATCAACAAATTCTAGAACTACATCTTCCTTAGTGACATGGTCTCTAATGAAGTGATGTCTTATTTCAATGTGCTTAGTTTTAGAGTATTGGATGGGATTTTTTAGTGAGACAAATAGAACTAATATTGTCACACTTGATAGGAATGGTTCATACTTCAATTCCATAATCAAAAAGTTGTTGTTTCATCCATAAAACTTGTGCACAACAACTACCAGCTGAAATGTATTCGACTTCAGTGGTAGATAATGCAACACAATTTTGTTTCTTTGAAAACCAAGAAATTAGCATATTTCCAAGGAATTGGCAAGTACCGGAGGTGCTTTTCCTATCTAATTTGCATCCTCCATAATCCGCATCAGAAAAAGCATGCAAGCTAAAGCTAGAGTCTCTAGGATACCAAAGTCCTAAACTAGGAGTGTCTTTAAGGTATCTAAAGATTCTCTTAACAGCTAGTAAATGTGATTCCTTAGGACATGATTGAATCTAGCGGTAGATAATGCAACACAATTTTGTTTCTTTGAAAACCAAGAAATTAGCATATTTCCAAGGGAATTGGCAGTACCGGAGGTGCTTTTCCTATCTAATTTGCATCCTCCATAATCCGCATCAGAAAAAGCATGCAAGCTAAAGCTAGAGTCTCTAGGATACCAAGTCCTAAACTAGGAGTGTCTTTAAGGTATCTAAAGATTCTTAACAGCTAGTAAATGTGATTCCTTAGGACATGATTGAATCTAGCACATAAGCAAACACTAAACATAATGTCGGTCTACTTGCAGTTAGATAAAGTAGAGATCCAATCATTGACCTATATAATTTAACATCTACACATTTACCTTCTTCATCTAAGTCAAGCTTTTTTGAAGAGCTCATTGGAGTGTCATGCGGTTTGCCATTTTCCAGTCCAAACTTCTTGAGCATATCTTTGACGTACTTAGTTTGATTGATGAAGATGTCATCTTTTTATTTGCTTGATTTGGAGTCCCAAGAAAAATGAGAGCTCCCCCATCATGCTCATCTCAAACTCACTTTGCATTAGCTTAGAAAATTCTTGGCAAATAACATCATTAGTAGAACCAATATTAATCATCAACATAAATTTGAACTACTAATAAATCTTTACCTTTATGCTTCAAAACCAATGTAGTGTCAACCTTCCCTTTTGAAAAACCTTTTTCAATTAAAAAATTTGACAATTTTCATACCAAGCTCCAGGAGCTTGTTTTAAACCATAAAGAGCTTTTGTCAATTTAAGAACATGATCCAGAAATTTTGAATCTTCAAAACCTGGAGGTTGTTCCACATACACTTCTTCCTTTATAAAACCATTTAAAAATGCACTTTTAACATCCATTTGATATAATTTAAATTCATGAAAACATGCAAATGCTAATAACATTCTAATTGCTTCCATCCTAGCTACGGGAGCGTATGTTTCATCATAGTCTATGCCCTCTTCTTGAGTATACCCTTGAGCAACAAGTCTAGCCTTGTTTCTCATTATATTACCACTCTCATCAAGCTTATTCCTAAATACCCATCTAGTACCTACAGTAGATTTATTACTAGGCCTTTCAATTAATGTCCATACTTTACTTCTCTCAAATTGATTTAATTCATCTTGCATAGCCATAATCCAATGTTCATCTTTTAATGTTTCTTTGATGCTCTTAGGCTCTATGCATGAAATAAATGCAACATAATTACAAATATTTCTAAGAGAAGATCGAGTAGTTACCCCTTTAGATGGATCACCTATAATTTCACCATCCTTGACATAGTTGTACTCTCTTGGATAAGATACTTCCCTTTCTTCAATGGTTGGATTCTCGAGGGGATCATGAGTTTCCTCATTCTTCGTTTCTTCCATTGATGATGGTTCTCCAACGTCATGTCTAACATCATTTGTATTTATAACACCTACATCATTATTCACACAAGAATCCTTCCTCAGAAGGGGATTATCATTGAAAACAACATGTATAGACTCTTCTACAACTAAAGTTCTTTTATTAAATACACGATAAGCTTTAGAATTTAAGGAATAACCCAGAAAAATTCCTTCAACACTTTTAGCATCAATTTTGCCAATGTTCTCTTTACCGTTGTTTAAAACAAAATATTTACATCCAAAAGGATGAAAATAACTAATGTTAGGCTTTTTATTTTTGAAAATTTCATATGGAGTTTTCTTTAAAATTGGCCTAATCATTACTCGATTTACAACATAACAAGTGGTATTTGTGGCTTCCGCCCAAAAATATTTTGGCAAATTATTTTCACAAAGTATGGTTCTAGCCATTTCTTCTAAAGTTTGATTTTTCCTCTCAACAACTCCATTTTGTTGAGGGGTTCTAGGTGCTGAAAAATTATGGCTAATACCATTAGAACTACAAAATTCAATAAAATCCAAGATTTTCAAATTCAGTTCCATGATCACTTCTAACACTAGTGATAGAGTAACCTTTTTCGTTTTGGATAATTTTTGAAAATGTGATGAAATGTTCTAATGCTTCATCTTTTGTACTTACGAATAGAACCCAAGTATATCTAGAATAGTCATCTACCAAGACAAATGTATATTGCTTTCCACCCAAGCTAGCAGTTCTAGTTGGCCCAAAAAGATCTAAATGGATCAATTGTAAAACTCTACTAGTTGATATATCATTAATGGATTTAAAAGAAAATCGCTTTTGTTTTCCTTTAGCACAAGCATCACAGATTTTATCATTGTCAAATTTAAGCTTAGGCAACCCTCTTACTAGGTCTCCTTGAATTAACCGTTGCAAAACACTCATACTAGCATGTCCTAGTCTCCTATTCCATAACCAACTATCATGTTCATCCTTAGCAACTAGGCACAAATTAGTCATATCAATAGAATCTAAATGCACCATGTATATGTTTCCTATTCTATGACCAACAAGCATAATCCGATTAGATGCAATGTCAATGACTTTACAACCATTAATTTCAAATAAGACATTGAATCCTTTATCGCATAATTGACTAATACTAAATAGATTATGCTTTAATCCATTCACATATAAAACATTTTTAATTTGTATGGAAGAGGTATTACCTATTGTACCAATACCTTCAATGTGACCTATTGAATTGTCTCCAAAAGTCACTTCTCCTCCATTTTTTGGCGTTAAGCTCAATGAACCGACTTTTGTCTCCGGTCATGTGTCTTGAGCATCCACTATCAAGGTACCATGAATTTGAATTTGTTTCCCGTGCCTTGAAGCAATGCTCCTTTCCCTACAAACATAGATTAATTTTTGATTTTTGGTACCCAAATTCTGTTGGGTCCATATTCATTAGTTTCCAAAATCCTAGTCCCATTAGGTATCCATTTGTGTAGGATATCTTTATCTTTAGTAGTAATGAGTTCTTTAGGAACCCAAATACTTTTAATGATTTCTCCATTAGAGGTTCTTTGGGGACCTCTATGATTGTAGTTTCTAAAACTTTTTCTAACAAAGTTGGATTTTGAATTTCCACCTTTTTCAAAATGTTTGTTCCAACTTTATCAAAAGAAGTTTTAAGATCATCAATTTTCTTTTGATGATCATCATTGATCTTTGAAAGTAAATTTTGCAAATCTAAATTTTTCTTTTCAAACTACATGCAACTACATGATCCTAAAATGACTAAAATGAGCTTTTAAACAAACAATAACTTAAGTGAAAAAGGCTTTAAAAGTAGCCTTTTTAGGAAGTTAACACACCCCCAAACTTAAGCTATTACTTGTCCTCAAGCAATGGATAGCAGTTACATAAGCATAATGTCATGGCAAAGTTCGATAGTAAGACAGTAGGACAAAATTGAATTTCAACACTCAGAACGATAGGCTTCAACATGCTAGACTTATCAAGAATTCAAGTACTTTTCTCTAGGTCAAAATCCTTTGTGGTAGTGTGTGTGCGTGATTGTATTCAATCTATACTTAGCGAATTTAGACAATTTCTAATCAAGTCCCCTAGTTTTTTTCAAGGCATTTACTTATCATTAAGCACATTTTTACTCCTTTTTCTTTGTTTTTTTTTAAACTGTTACGAAGGGAGACAACTCATCACACCTACTCTCCCACACTCTAGATGAAAGGGAGCATACCTTCCATCCCCGAGCTAGTTAAGTAGAGTCATCCTGTGACTTCTTTCATTCACTCATATGCACAAGGCTTCCATTTATTAAAGAAAGTTCCAGGAAATGCCACGGCAAAGAGAAGTGTCCCTCTACAGCTATGCTTAAGCATTTATTCACAGTTTCATTTCTAAGGGGGTTTGTTTTTTATTTTTCTTTTAAACACCATACTATATTTCAATGCCAAGGCTAACTAAAGTTCCTTCATAAAAATTTCCTGAATTTTCTAAGTATAGAGAACATACAAATCGTGCAAATATTTTTCACCAAGCATCAAGCCCTAGAGTGAGTTCTATCATTCTCAACAGTCATTTACATTCAGATTCTAGCCTAACAAAATATCATCATCGGGGTATCCTCAAAACATTTATCTAACTGTCCTACCATTTACTGATGCCATGGCATAATACTATGCTAATGCTATCATGCATATGACCTACCAAGAACAATACCTCCCCCAGTGCGCTTTCGGATAGGTGCTGGGCTGGACTCGAAGAATTGGAGTAATAGTGCGTAATGGTCCAACTGTGGTCTTGGTACGACGACCACTACGTTGTGCATGAGAAGATGGGTGCTGGGACGGGGCTGGGGTGTTCTTCGACAGGGACAGTGGCGGATATTCAGGAGTCTTGGACCGGTGTGTATCAGGAGTAGGGTTCATCAGCAGGAGGATCAGGTGCATAGTGCTCAGGCTCTGGAGATGCTCGGCATTAATGCCGGCAGAATTTCTTCTGGGAATCCAGGAAAATTCCGTTGTCCGTGGGGAATGATTTCTTGAAGAATGATTCCACCACAGCATCTATGCTTCACTTATCCAAAGAAGTTACAGATGTCACCGTGTAAAGCATGCATTTGAGCTTGGTCTGCGTCACAGCTTCCTCGAGAGCAAGTAACCTTGCCTCGGCATTCGATTCTGTAGCACCTGCAGATTGCTCATGAACAGGGTCGTTAGACTTGGGATTTTCAATTCCCAACAACAGTGGAAGTCTAGCCCTAGTTATGCCCGATAATCCAGGTAAAATTTCATCAAAAGCATTTTCCTCAACCTTTTTATTACGATATAAAGCGGTAATTAAATTAGGAAACACCAAGCACTTGCCTTTTTACCAAACAGTCGTGAAACTTGCTGAACAATGATATGACCCACATCGATCGAACGAGATACCATTATAGAATGCAAAGCAATAAGCGTGAAAGTGATACCGTAGTGTTGTGGAGGGGCATTAGTTTATGCTTGAGAAAGTGATTCCATAGCTTTGCGCGCGGCTGAAGACATTCCCGGTTGACCGAGTATGTACTCGTCTGGCGACCATTCCACTCAGTGTTTTCAAGACAAAGGTCCTCCAAGATCCCATCGTATGTGTTGCTATCTGCTTCCTCTTCGAACGTGGCATGGTTATCCACAACATCCTGCAAATGAAAATAACGATTAAAGCAGTGGATGTAAAACGGATTTGCTTACCTCGAACGAAGATGGAGTGTTGATTGGGCTTGGAAATGTTCGCATAGAACTCCTTAACTAATGAGGCGTTCACGAACCAGGATGACGGGCAAACTCTACCATTGAGCGGCGTCACGATGTTCATAACATCGGGTCCAAAAACCACCATCGGTTTCCTCGGTAAAATAAATCCTAACTCAAAAAGAGTTTTCGGTTCTTGAAGTTTTGGAACCGAGCCTTAGCCTCATCGTTCTCAAACTGTTGCCAAGCGGTGTGTCGGTTGGAGCTGGTCTTGAGCGCACCATTTTCAGTGTTTTTGAAGTAAGAAAAATGAAAAAGGAATAAGCTTTTGAAAGCTTTAAAAACTTGGATAAATTTTGGCTATGGAGAAATAACAAAGAAAGAAGATGAATGAAAGAAAGAGAAAAGGTAAAAGTTAAAATGAAAGAGAAAATTAATAATGAAAGATAAAAGAAAAAGTTAAAAATTTAAGAAGGAAAAGGGGTGATAGGACGGTTAAGAGAGAAATTAGTGGGTGGGGGTTGTGCGTGTATGGGGAAGGAAAAACTGCCAAAAAGCAATGATGATGATGGGACAAAAACTGTGGAAAGAGAAAAGTAAATGTCAGAAATTAAATTAAAAAAAGAAACAAATCAAAAGATATCTCTCCAATTAATGCTTTGTTCTTTCCTCCCTTTGGTAACCGCTCCTTGTACGGTTTGCAGCAGTGTGGTCCCTACAAATCAGATCAAAAATTAAGTACAAAATAAAATAAAATAAAACTAAAAAAAACTTGAATGTTAAATTTTATTTATGCACAGACACAAATTCCATGCCGAGGCATCGAATTTTGGTTCTCCTCTGGGCACGCTTCAGTATCGTGCAGCCGTAACACGTCCTTGTTGTGCGGTGGTGGAATTCCATTGTAGGCTTTCAGACGCTGGCCATTGACCTTGAAGATTTTCCCATTATCTATTCTCTTGATATCAACAGCTCCATGGGAATAGACATAATGCACCTCAAATGGCCCTGACCATCGAGATTTTAGCTTCCCAGGAAAGAGTTTAAGTCTGGAGTTGTAAAGCAAGACTTGTTGCCCCACATGAAAAAGCTGTGACATCAGTTTTTGGTCATGCCACTTCTTGGTTTTCTCCTTGTATATCCGAGCATTCTCATATGCTTGTGCTCTAAACTCTTCTATTTCATTAAGTTCTAATAATCTCTGCTCCTCAGGTAGTTGAGCATCGAAATTCAATCGCTTGATAGCCCAATAAGCTTTATGTTCAAGCTCAACCGGGAGATGACAAGCTTTTACCATACACTAACTTGAAGGGTGACATCCCGAAAGGAGTTTTGAATGTTGTTCTATACGCCCAAAGTGCTTCATCCAACTTTGGCGACCAATCCTTTCGCTTTGGGTTCACCACTTTCTCTAGAATCTGCTTGATCTCTCGATTAAATATCTCAGCTTGGCCATTTGTCTGCGGATGATATGCTGTGGCAATCTTGTGTCGAACTCCATATCTCAGCAATGCCTTGGCAATCAACTTGTTATCAAAATGGGTTCCTTCATCACTGATGATAGCACGAGGTACTCCAAACCGAGTGAAAATATACTTGTGCAAAAACTTGAGTACGGTCTTGGAGTCATTCCTTGATGTTGCTATTTCTTCCACCCACTTTGACACATAATCCACAGTAAGCAATATATATAATTTTCCTTCAGAAGATGGGAATGGTCCCATGAAGTCGATGCCCCATACATCAAACAGCTCTATCTCTAAAATATTTTGCAGCGGCATCTCATGTCGTCTGGAGATGTTTCCAGTCCGTTGGCATCGATCGCATCCTTTGTAAAATGCTTGGGCATCTCTAAACAAAGTTGGCCAGTAAAAGCCTGATTGCAGGACCTTAGCGGCATTTCTTGCTCCACCAAAATGGCCTCCACTTGGGGCCGAATGACAATGGTACAAAATAGCACTTTGCTCCTCTTCAGGTACACATCGTCTAATGAGCTGATCGGCACAATGTTTGAACAGATATGGCTCATACCAAAAATAGTGCCCTTGCATCGTGCTTGAACTTCTTTTTAGCCTGACTATTCAAATCAAAAGGCACAATTCCACTAACAAGAAAATTAACAAGGTCAGCGTACCACGGGATTGCCGCGGCATATAAAATTTTCTCATCAGGAAATTCCTCTTGGATATCTACAGTTTCATGGCATTCAGAATTGTTCTCTAGCCTAGATAAGTGATCAGCAACTTGATTTTCAGTTCCTTTTCTATCTACCACCTCTAAGTCAAATTCTTGCAAAAGTAAGATCCACCTAATAAGTCTAGGCTTGGCATCCTTTTTGTTCACTAAGTATTTTATAGCCGAATGATCAGTGTGAACAATAACTTTAGTGCCTATTAGGTAAGGTCTAAATTTATCAAAAGCAAATACCACGGCAAGTAATTCTTTCTCAGTGGTGGTGTAGTTCAATTGTGCTTCATTTAAAGTGCGGCTACAGTAATAAAAAACATGAAAAATTTTACCTCGGCGTTGCCCCAAAACAGCTCCTACGGCATAGTCGCTTGCATCACACATCAGCTCAAATGGTGATGTCCAGTCGGGAGGGACTACAATGGGTGCCGAGATCAGTTGTCGTTTCAGCTCAGTAAATGCGCCGAGGCATAATTCGTCAACACAAAGGGTTGGTTTGTTGAAGCAATGTGCAAGGGCTTAGAAACCTTGGAGAAGTCTTTGATAAATCTTCTATAAAATCCAGCATGTCCAAGAAAACTTCTTATTCCCTTGACCGAAGTTGGTGGTGGCAATTTTCAATCACTTCAATTTTCGCCTTGTCTACCTCAATACCCTTGTGTGAAATTTTGTGGCCTAATACAATGCCTTCAGTCACCATGAAGTGAATTTTTCCCAGTTAAGACCAACTCAGCCTCCTCGCATCTCTTGAGAACTTTTGCTAAATTGCCGAGGCATCGTTCAAAATCATCCCCACAAACAGAAAAATCCATGAAGATCTCCAGAAATCCTCAACCATATCTGAAAATATAGCTTGCATACAGCGCTGAAACGTTGTCGGGGCATTACAGAGTCCAAAAGGCATCCTCCTAAAGGCAAAAGTGCCATAGGGACAAGTAAATGTAGTCTTCTCCTGGTCCTCTGGTGCGATGGAAATTTGATTGTACCCCGAGTACCCATCCAAAAAGCAATAGAATGCTTTGCCGGCCAATCGATCCAACATTTGGTCGATGAAAGGTAGAGGAAAGTGGTCCTTCTTCGTAGCTTTGTTGAGTTTTTCGATAGTCCATGCATATCCTCCATCCGGTCACAGTGCGAGTGGGTAATAGTCATTATCCTCATTCGTAACCACCGTCGTGCCTCCTTCTTTGGAACAATTGGATAGGGCTCACCCATGAGCTATTGGAGATAGGGTAGATCACTCCAGCATCAAGCCATTTCAGAATTTCTTTCATCACCACTTGCTTCATAACAGGGTTGAGTCTTCTTTGTGGTTCAATTGAATTGCCGTGGCAATCTTCTAGTAGAATCTTGTGCATGTAGATCGTGGGACTAATGCCTTTCAAATCGGCCATAGTCCAACCAATTACTTTCTTATGCTGCATCAAAACACTTAACAAACTTTGCTCTTGGTTAGCAGTAAGGTTAGAGGAAATAATCACCGATAAAGTCTCATCGCTACCTAAGTAAACATATTTAAGATGCCCTGGCAAAGTCTTAAGCTCTAGATTGGGTGCATGCAATAATGAAGGCTTAGGAGAAATGAATTCATCAAAATTCAGAGGTTCAAAATTCATACCTGATCTAACTTGTACTAAGCTAGATTGCTCCTCCAAAATTGGAAAGTCATCGGACTCCACTAAGCTTTCATCATCCACCCAATATTCATTTTCTGCTAGCTGAATGAAGTTGTTCTGGCAAATATGTTCAGTCTCTTCTTCAATCACTGAGTTCAATTCAGAAATGCCTTGGCATTCTTCAGTGTCATCAACATATTTGAGCGTTCTAAAAACATTGACAGTCACACACTGATCAGCCACTCTCATGGTGAGTTCACATTTTTCACAGTCTATCAAGATACGTCCAGTAGCTAGGAAAGGTCTTCCCAGAATGATTGGTGCCTTAGCATCAACTTCACAGTCCAGAATTAAGAAGTCGACTGGAAACACAAACTTGTCCACCCTTACTATGACATCCTCGACTCTCCCTTCAGGTTTAACATGGGATTTGTCGGTAAGTTATAAAATAACTGAGGTGGGTCTTGCATCTCCTATGCCAAGCTTCAAGAATATCGATTTCGGCATTAAGTTGACACTTGAACCAAGATCACATAAAGCCTTTCCAACGAAATTAGCTCCAATTGAACAAGGAATAATGAAGCTGCCCGGATCATTTCTCTTTGGCGGCAACTTACTCAATGAAGAACAAAATTCTGTTGCCGTGGCAACAGTCTCTACTTTCCTCTTCTTGGTACAGATGTCCTTCAGAAATTTGGCATACATCGGCATCTGTTCAACAGCTTCCAAGAGAGGTATATTGATATGGAGCTGATCAAGAATGTCTACGAACTTCTTGAACTGAACTTCATCATTGTGCTTCTTCAATCTTTGCGGGAAGGGTGGGGGAGGTCTCTTAGCTGTAGGAATAGAATTTTCTTTTGCCTTAGCATCAGAATCTGGTACCTTGGCAGAATCCTCCTCCTTGTCCTTCTCAGAAACTATATCATCTTGTAATTCAGCTTCAGTAGTGGGATTAGAATCATCATGCTGTGGCCCACTATCCTTGACTTGTCGATTGATTTGTGTTCCACTCCTAAGAGTTAACACATTGCAGTGCTCTTTTCTAGGCCCTTTAGTGACTTCAGTATCACTTGGAAAACGTCCTTGCTGACGCTCTTGCAATGCCGTAGCAATCTGACCAACTTGACCTTCCAAAGCTCTCAGAGACGAGCTATGGCTTTGAAGTAAGGCACCTTGACTATGAAGTAAAGCTCCTTGATTCTTAATTGAAGTAGAATGGTCTTGCAGCATTGTCTTCTTAGTAGATATGAATTCTTGAATTGAAGCTTCTAAGGAACTTATGCTTGCTGAAGATGAAGCTCCTTTGTTAGTATTATGCCATGGCATAGCATTTTGGTAACTTTGAGGCTCATTGTGATTCTGTTGCCTAGTATGTTAATTAGCATTGTGGGCTCCTTGATTTCCCCATGAAAAATTAGGATACTGATGCCATCCAGTATTATAAGTGTTTGAGTAAGGATTATTGCTGCCTCGATTGTAATTACTAACAAAGTTGATGGACTCATGGTTGGTTGGGCATTTGCTCTCGTGATGATTGCCTTGGCATAACAGACATGCCAGACTAGTTGTTTTCACTTCCTTCACATCAGTGGAACATTGTAAGTTCTTCAACATATTAGTAATAGCGGAGAGTTGAGCGGACACCGAATCTTTGGCTTCTAACTCGAATGCTCCAGGTGCTCTCCTCCCACTCCCAAGTCTTGAGGAAGGAAATTGATAATCATTGTTAGCAATTCTGTCCAAGATAGCAAACGCCTCCGTAGGTGATTTATCCAGCAATGTCCCATTTACCGAGGCATCCAGTAACATCCTCGTGGGTGCATTGACTCCATTATAGAACATGACTACTTGAGTCCAAGCATGAAAACCATGATTTGAACACTTTCGAAGCAAACTCTTGTAACGATCCCAACACTCATACATGGATTCGTCGTCGCCCTGGCGAAAAGATGATATTTCACTCCTTAGCTGCGTATTCATATTCGGTGGGTTGTACCTCAATAAGAAGCTCTTGCAAAGATCGGCCCATGATTCCATCGAACCGGTTGGTACACCACTCAACCAAGCCCTTGCTCGGTCACACAATGAATACAGAAAAAGCTTTAATTTCAGAAAATCCTCATGCACTCCTTCTTGGCGGAAAGAATCATAAACTTCCAGAAAATTGCGAATGTGTTGCCTGGCATCTTCAGTTGGCATACCCCCAAACTGCCCAATGGCAAACATGAACTGACTGGTTTCAGCTCGAAATGTGCAGCTTGAATTTCGGGTGCCACAATCCCAGGATTCAGATCATCCAGCATCGGATTTAAATGATCTCGAATAACACGAGGCCTAATAGCAGGTTCAGCATTGTTTAATACCGCGGCATTCTGATTTCCGTCATCTTGACCAATGCCTTGGTTTCCAATCTGATACATATTTCCTTGAGCACGTCTTCTTCTTCTAAAGAGTCTTTCAATCTCAGGTTCTATTGGTTCCAAAGGCTCTTCAGAATTTCTTCTAGGCATACACTAAATAAACCTGAAAAATAAAACAAAAATATCAAGTAAATTATACAAAAATAAAAATACACAAAAAAAAAATGCTCTAGCAAAACTAAATAACTTCAGGTTGCCAATCCCCGGCAACGGCGCCAAAAACTTGTTGCGTTTTGTGAGTACTATAAAATATACGCAAATAATGTGCAAGTATACACAATCGCTCAAGTAATATAATGATGAGTGGGTATCGTCTCCACAGGGATTGGGTGAAATTACGAAAGCCTAACCAAAGCAACGCATTAAATTATCTAAGTATAGTTAGTCTTGATATATACAAATGTCACGGTAATGGATATGTGTATGTTGGTGGATGCGGATTGATGGTGTGATCGTGTAGCAAATGGAAATGCAGCGGCAATGATGGATGTTTAATATTGAGTATGGTGAAATGTCAAGGCAATGAGAAATGGTAAAAACAGTAACTAAAAAGATAAATAAAATAAGAAGAAAATAATCCTCACGTGACAAGCTTCCAATGAAATGAATGGTAAGGATTGGTATAAGGTTGCTAAACTTATTTCTCAAGTATATTTAAGCTATCTTGTCTTTACTTACTCGACAGGGCTTTCCTAAGGTATTCAAAAGAACCTAACAGAATAGGATGCCAAGGCATCTGCTCTCACTCAACGATGTTGGATAGCCTACCCTATTGATGAAGACACCCTTTTTAGTTGTTGAAATCCTAACCTAGTCTCTTCCGAGATCTAAGGGATTAAGTTATAATATTCCTAGGCCGGTTCAAAGCCCCTTGAAAATACCATAACCCATTACTTATGAGGATCTTATCTTGCGTTTCTTCCGAATGCTTACAAGTATTTTTAGTTTAGGATTCTTCTGAATACCTAACCTTCATCTAAGAGATGGACATTTCCATGCCTCTTACAAGCCTAGATGGTGAAGCATTCATAAGCAAAGCAAATAAAGAACCAAAATAAACTTAAATATACCATTAAAATAAAGTTTAAAAACATTCAACCAACCACCACCAAATAAGTTAGTTCATGGTGGGGTTCGAAATATCCAAACACAAAGTCATGAAAATTCGTTCCAACAACCCACAAAATAATATAAAGAATTAGCAGCAAAAAGGGAAGTGAGAAGAAGCCTTCGACGCGCCACCGGAGGTCTCTTATCGGCCACCACAAACCACCTAGCTCGCTAGCTCCTTTCGGCGCCTAGCTTGCCACTCCTTGGAGCTTTATCAATGGAGGAATATTCCAAGGAAAAAGAGAAAATAAAAATATGAATTTTTCTGCTCTATGCGTGTGCTCACCCTCCTCTTTTTCTCCCCCATGAGGTGTCATATATAATAAATAAAATATCTAGGGGTAATGATGAGTTTGTTGGGTGCGAAATACCCCTCATACCCCTAGAATCACATTTTGTGCATGAACCTTATCCTCCAAGTGGCAGTGGTCCATTGGTAGCTCTGGCAGGAGGTTACAGCAGTCCTCCATGTGCAGGGACAGCTGTCCAGTGCCAGCTGTCCTTATGCAGAAATATCTTTTTGTCTTTTTCTGCGCCAGAAATGCCAAGGCATTTCAATTTGCTTTAGCAACGTGTGATGCCGCGGCATTACTTCCCAAAGAATCCTTTTCCTTGCTATTTCCTGCACACCATAGACAAACTGCACCTTTCCCTCAAACAGCACCATTGAGAAATAAAATAGTACAACCACCACAAATGCAACTATATGCAACTACATGATCCTAAAATGACTAAAATGAGCTTTTAAACAAACAATAACTTAAGTGAAAAAGGCTTTAAAAGTAGCCTTTTTAGGAAGTTAACAATGATCATCATTAATCTTTGAAAGTAAATTTTGCAAATCTAAATTTTTCTTTTCAAACTCTTCTAGTTTGATTCGCAAATCTTTGATTTTACTTTCAAGATCGTTGTTGGTTTTGGATATGAGTTTGTTTTCATTTTTCAATTTTGAAACATCATTTTTATATTTTAAAAATAATTTCTCATAATCCGAAGCCAACCCATTATATTCCTCTAATAACTCATCATAGGATAAATCATCAAAATCAGATGAGTTAGAGGTTACCTTAGAATCTTCCCCGAATGCCATCAAGCACAAGTTAGAGTTAAGGATGTTAAGTCCTTAGACTCGATGATTGTCGTCTTCTTTTATTGCCACGATTTTGGGAGGGAGTAGACTAACTTCCTCACAAGCTTTTCATTTGAAATGATCTCTCCATATGATTTGAGACCATTGACAATCGTTGAAAATCTATCCGTCATAGCTTTGATATCTTCATTTGGTTTCATCCTGAAATTTTCATAGCTATGCGTTAGAATACTAATTTTAGATTTCTTTACCTCATCGGTACCTTCATGAGTGACTTGAAGTTTGTCCCATATTTCTTTGGCGGTTGTACACGATGAAACTCTTTCGTATTCATCTGGTCCAAGAGCACAAAAAATGATATGGATGGCTTTGGAGTTGAGCTGGAACATTCTTGTCTCTCCTTCACTCCACAACCTTGGATGAGTGAGAGGTTTGATGTATCCTTCTTCTACGGAATTTCATGCTCCCATGTCACTTGCTTGAATAAAGTACATCATCTTATTCTTCCAATAGGCATAGTTAGCTCCATTGAAGAAAGGAGGCATGTTGACGGGCATCGAATCGAGACCGGAATCGAAGTTTGAAACGGAGGCCATTGATGACTTTGATTATCGATATAACTCTTCCCGAATCGACTCAAGAGGCGATTAAACCTTCAAATGAGTTAGGCTCTGATGCCAATTGTTGAGTTAATCGATTGACGGAATCGGCCAAGAGGGGGTGAATTGGCAATAAAAAATTTTGGTGGAAGCTTTTGCAGAAAATTGAAAGAAATTGCATAGCGATTTAGAGTGGTTCGACTTTATCAACCAAAGTCTACGTCCACTACCTTAGCTATCCACACTAAGGATTTTCCAACAAATTCACTAATTCGTTCTTTCTTTTGAGGCCAAAGAGATAACCTTACAACTCCCTCAAGAATATACCCCAATTCTTGAGATCATTCTTTTCTCAAAGAGAAATACAAATTTGCAAACTTACAAGAAAAACCTCACAAGACAAATATGTTTGCACAATTCTAGAACAAAGAAAGAACACTCAAGAATAAATACAATTGAGCACAATAAGTGTTCTTGAAAGAAAAATGAATATTGAATGAAAAATAGGCTTGAAATGCTCAAACTTGAGGTTTAATGCTTTCTCTTTGATTCTCTCTTGATTCTAATTGTTTGATGTTTCTTGTTATTGATCAATGGCTTCTAAGCTTGCTTAAATACACCTTGAATCACTTCTGAACGTTGGGGATGATTAGAGAAGATAATATAGTCGTTTTAGTGTGAAAACAATTAATAAAACAGCTTGGAGCGTGGGGGGAATCGGTACCCCCTATGGGGAATCGGTTCTCTAAGTGTAAAATTCAAATATTTCCACCGTTATACAAGGGGGGAATCGGTACCCCCTGGGGGGAATCGGTTCCCTCCGAGCATACTGGAATTCTCGGAGCCAAACCATTCAGGGGGAATCGGTACCCCCTTGGGGGGGAATCGGTTCCCTCTGAGCAATATGAAATTTTTGGCTTTGAAATGGTTCGAAATACTTTGTAAAATTATTTTTAGATTGTTTTAAGATTAAAACTTAATTTTACACTTGAGTAAGGATTAAAAATGACATTTGAAAGATTTAGAGTAATGTTTTGATATTCGAATAGTTATATCGAATATACTTAGAAAATCATTTGGAAAAATCTTAAAATTCATTTAACTTAATTTGTTATATCGAAATATCAAAAATGTTTTCAACACATTATTTTTTTACCGAAAATGTTATTTTAACTAACTAATTTTCGATAGAATCCAATATTAACATTTCTGGTAAAAAAATAATGTTTTAGTTAACGCTTTACCAAAAATGTTAAACATTTTAAGTAGCGCCCAATATTAACATTTTCGGTAGAAAAAATAATGTTTTAGGTAGCGCTTTACTGGAAATGTTAAAAAAAAAATAATGTTTACGGTAGTACCTTTATTTAGCCGTATATTAAGGTTGTCGTACCTGAGACATTTCCAACAATTGTATCTCCGTTATATATGTGCTTTTTAAATTGTATAAAAAATTTTGAACAAATATTAAATTGTAATCATCCAATTATTTTTTTAAAAAATATTTTTTTTAAATTATGGAGTTTCTAAACGTATATATGTTAAAAAATATATGTGGCAGAATATATTTAAGTCGCGTCATTTTTTTTAATGAAAAACGTTTAAAGATTAACGATAGCGATAAAATGAAATTTGAAAGACAGATTGATGATAAAAATACTAAAATGAAGATTAAGGGTGTGTTTGGTTAGGGGAATGTGAGATTTTCATGGGAATGGAATCTACATTACCACGTTTGGTTGGCCGGGAATGTCATTCCCGGTAATCTTACATCACCAATAGTGGATTTTTTGGGATATATTACCGGGAATGTCATTACCTCCCTTTCTTTAGGTATTGTTGGATTATCGACGTTTTGGACTAAAATACCCTTAAAAAAATTTCTTTCAAAAATATCCTTATTCTGTCATTGATTAATAAAAATTCTACGAAGGTTAAATTACAAATTTATCCTTAAACTATTTTAGATTTACAAAAAAAAATCTATAATTGAAATTTTATATGAAGTTCAGGGGATAAAATAAAATTTTACCTTTTCATTAGACATTTTTATATTTTCAATTTTGTAAAAAAAAATATATAAATTTTATGAATTTAAATTTTTTAAAGAAAATATATAAATATTTTTCAACTTGTTAAAAAATAAATATATAATAAGGACAATTTGGTCAATATACATTTTAATAATCTTTTATTCCTTTAACCAAACGCATTAATCTTACATTCATGGTAAACCATTCAAACACAAAATACAACATTCCCAGTAATCCTATTCTCTGGTAATCTTTTATTCCCAATGGTAATCTTACATTCCGTGAACCAAACGCACCTAAGATTAGCGATACTGATAAAATGTAGGGTAAATACACAACTGGTTACTAATGTTTAAGTAAGGTTTTGTTTTTCTTACTTAAGTTTTAAAGTAACAATTGGTTACTAATACTATTGGTTGTAATAAATTGGTCACTAACGTTATTGATTTATAACAACTCGGTCACTCAACGTTAACTACCGTTAACATGGGTGATGGAAAGCTGATGTGTCATGTTAAATCAATGACTTGGCATTATTTTACCACAAGTTTGGCTCTAAAATCTTTTGACTAGTGATTCTCTTCCTTCTTCTTCTTCAAGTGATAAATACCATACCACAACCGCCATGAAAATGTGTGGAGCATCAACACCCTAAATGTACAGGTATTAAATCCCTCATTCGATAGATAAACAATCAATGAAATTACCATAAAGCTGAAAATCAACTATAAAAACATATCATGGCTAAATCCTACATAATAGGCTCTCGGATCTTCAACATGCCATGCAAACCAGCTAAAGAGCATGCCAATATAAACCATGGGAGAAGCAACACCAAGAATATCATCAGACATAAAGGAAGTCAGCTTAGCATTAACAACACTCATTAACTTATGTGATAGAAATTTTCTTCTTTTTTTTTAACTAACAGTGGAGTGCTCAGTGGGGGAAAAAGGTGATATTAGCAAGTTTGTCTATAAGTGTGTGTTGGAAAATGCTACCAAAATAGAGAAGAGGACTCCATACTGCTTTTACATCCATACTATATCGTTTGCGTCTTATGGATTGGGTCCTCCGCCCCTTCTTCTTCATCTCTCTCAAACTTTTCATTTAAATTTGATTTCACAATTTCAGAACAAACTAACCAAAACCAATCAGTTTAAAGTTAAAAGAGAAAGAAAAATACGGTTGAGATGATAATGATGATATATATGTGTTAGTGTCTCTGCAAGACACTAAGTCTATTCACAATTTGGCATTTAAAAGTAGAAAATGTCCATAACTTAGATTTTCTCTCTCTTTTTTTTTTCTTTTCTTCTTCTCTCGTCAATCTTTCTTCTGATTTCAATAAACTTCTGGCCTTTTTAGATGAGATTTCAATGTGGATTTACTGTTAGATTAATGTGTTTTTAGTAGATATTATATCTCAGAAGTTAAATAACAGTAACCAAAGAAGGTGAGTCTTTTATTTAAAGATGGCGGCTGCACCTTCTTCCTCGGGTCATTTCTTTGGAGTTGGAGAAGAAAATCAGAACCAGATAAAAAATACTTCATTCTTCAACATCGAACTCATCAACTGTACCGCCGGTTGCTCCACCCTGCTGCCTCAAAAGAAAAAGATAAACCAACCTGAAACTCCAAGCAAGTATCCAATTTCTGAAACCGTAAATTTTGATAGTTTGTTTCAGTGATGAAAAGGGTTTAGGGTTTAGAGAAACCACCAATTAGAGTGGTTTTCGGCCATGTTAACGTCGAAGGACTGATTTATTACAAATCGACAACGTTAATGATTAATTTGTTATAAATTGATAACATTAGTGACCAATTAGTTATTTTGAAACTTAAGTGGGGAAACAAAAAATTACTCAAACATTAGTGACCGTTTCTGTAGTTTACCCTAAAATGTAATTTGAAAGACCAAAATGGCGATAAAAATACGTGAGAGAAGTGCAAAAAAGAACGAGAAAGATGGGAACTGCAATGAAAGAAGAAGGAGAACAGTTTCAAAGTTCACCCGATGATAATTACATACCGATACTGAGTCTATGAACCCACCAATCTCAACGCAACTTGGGACTCAGTCGTTAAACACTGAGTTGAGGAATTACCTGATCACGATCTCCCTAGTCTTGACCAACAATGGCGAAGCCGAGGTCTTCGCGCCCTCCAGCTCGGAAATCGTCATCGTCAACCATGTTTCTGATTATGCTGATCATCTTTACCTTACTGGTTTTGATCCTTTTGGGGCTCGGAATCTTTTATATTCCTAGCATTGACGTTGGGAATTAGCCTAAACCCAACGATTTGACCTCGATTGCGCATAACGTCGTCGACAGTTGAGTTTTGTTTTTTAATTTTGTGGTTCAGTTGGAACATGGCGATGATGATAAACGCGGTTGTTTCGAGGCATTGTTTTTTATTGCCAGAAGTTACGCCGATGAAGGCAGAGCAGAGCGCTGGGTTGAAGTCATCTCCTGGAAGACTAGATCTTCTACCATAATTTCCTGGTCAGTTTCTCAAAATTTTGGCTTAAAATTTCATTTGTTTTTCGCTCCTCTCCTGGAAGACTAGATCTTCTACCATAATTTCCTGGTCAGTTTCTCAAAATTTTGGCTTAAAATTTCATTTGTTTTTTCGCTCCAATTTTATTTTTAACTCCTAACTGCAACATTATTGCAAATGAATACTAGTGAACTAATCAAATTTGTTTATGATTTATTAGCCTCTTATTTCCCTTTTCAAACTCCAATCTTATAAACTTCTTGTATTCCAGTACTTGATATTGAAAATGCAATGAGAATTTCTTGTACAAAGAACTATATATATAAAGAAACTTCTTGTATTCTTTGTATCTCACATAAGTTCACTAGTATAATAAATGAATTCATGTCCTGTTGCTCACTTTGAGTAGCAGTTGATTCTAAGAATATGGGTGTTTTCAGCTAATCCTAAAAGTAATTTTTTGTTTAAAAATTTTGTTCCTGATGATAGAAGTTCTTTATTTGATATTTGGCATCCCGCTGAGGAATGTGAATACCTGATTAATCTTGCCAAGCCTCATATGAAAAAGTCAATCGTTGTTGATAGTAAATCTGGCAAGACTGAAGATAGTAGGTATGTAAATCTTAGTGCCATCGCCTATACTTTCTCTTTTTGTATCTTTTTCAACTCTTTGATTGATTGTTCTACCACGGATGTTTTTATGCAGGGTACGTACAAGTTCCGGAACATTTCTAAGTAGAGGACGTGATAAGATTATTAGGGACATTGAGCAAAGGATTGCGGATTTTACCTTCATATTCATACCAGTTGGTCTGTTCTAGTTTTAGGACCAATAGAAATTCTATTTTTCACACTCGATTGTTTTTTAGTTTTTATTACCTTCACTGGTGTAAATTTCTTTATAATTCATTCTTCCTCGGACTCTGCTTTGGGTCGGTTTCCTTTTTGGTATCCATGGTTGTAAAGTTAGTCATGGCAACACAATAATATGCAGAGCACTGGGAAGGACTTCAAGTTCTCCACTACGAAGTTGGCCAAATATATGAACCCCACCATGACTACTTCACGGATGAGGGGCCAGCGCATGGCTACTGTCCTTATGTACCTGTAAGTGACATGAGCACGTAACATACTTTCACTGTGTTTTGTTATTCTGCTGCATTATGTGAAAGCTCACATTTGCTTCTTTTTTACTTTATTTTAACCGTTTTACAGCTCGCATGTTGGAGGAGGAGGAGAGACGGTGTTTCCTTTGGCAAAGGGGAACGTTAGTGTTGTACGTTGGTGGAATGAATTCTCATTTTTTTTATTAATGGAATGATCTGAATGTGGAAATGGACTTTCTGTAAAACCAAAGATGGGTGATGCATTACTTTTCTATAGCATGAAACCTGATGCCACTCTGGATCCTTCAAGTCTGCATGGTTAGTTCTAGTCGCTAATTAAATATCTGCTTAGGTGTGTGCTTCAAATTATGCTGGTGTAACAACCCGATTTTCAAAATAATATTTAATTAAAATTTGAGGGTTTAATTGTGAAGATTTGGGACTGAATTGAAAGATTTTAAAACTTAGAGCTTATTTTAAAGTTAAAGAAAATTCAGGGACTAAGCCCTGAATTTAACCATGGAGTGTCGGCAGACAATTGATATATGCGTGATTTCTGTTTTGAAAAACAGAAATCAATTTCACAAATCCTTCCTCACGCACACAACTTCCAAACTCGATTCCGACGCCGTTCGAATTCCGATCGTTGTTTTGAAACCACCGTGTGTTCATCATCGAGCGAGGAGCAAAACCTTCAATTAATTGAAGCGAAACGCGGCCAAACGTCGGGAATTTCCAGTCAAAGTAGCGACGGTTTTGTTAGCTCTATCGCCGAGAAAAATCTTAAATTCACCGCTGATCGTGCTCTGTTTACGACACCTCCCGCACATCGTTCCTTGTGCCGTTCCGAGTTCACCGGTGTCAATCTTGTCCGCCGTAGACGGCGGCGCGTGAGGAGGTGGTGCAGTCAAAGATTCGGCCAATTTGAAATCGAGCTCTCCGCCGTTCAAAAATTTGAACCGATCGTTGTAAGTATCTTGAAATCGCTCAAAATATTTTTAGAAATTTTTCCGGGATTTTTAGGGCCCCGGAGGACGCCTCACGCGCCACACGCGCCGCCGCAGAGCGAGTGGCTGCTGGAAACCGGTTTGACCCGACCCGACCCGACCGTTGACCCGACCCGACCCGACCGTTGACCCGACCCGACCCGACCGTTGACCGTTGACCGTTGACCATTGACTTTCTTTGACCAAAACTTAAAATGGCTTTGACCGAGCATTAAACCCGTTAATCTTTTCCGAGTATACCTATCCTGATAGTTTTCGACGTGCCGAATCCGTTTCGTGGTCTGTTTTGTCAAATTCGAATCCGAAGGTCTCCAAATCTACGGTCAAAGTGGTTGACTTTGACCAAGAATCTGAATTTTCAAAAAGTCATACTTTATGTTTTTCGACGTCCTGATTCCGATTCCGCAATCCGTTTGGCCAAATTCAGACTCGAAATACCCCAAAATGATAGTCAAACCCAAAAAAAATGCTTATATACTTAAGAATTCTAGCTTTGAACAATTAAGTAAGATTTGGGGCTGATTAATTATTATTGTTTGAAGGTACAAGAGACTCTCCGGATCGTTCGATAGCTCGACCCAACTCTTCTAGATCAGTTAAACCACGTATACCAGTATTCACTCGTAGACTCGTAAATTTTATGATTTTTAGAGATTTATTTATGTTACCCATTAGTAATATAGTGATATTAAAATTAGGTTCGAAAACTGTAGCAGAGCGTGGTGAAACCAGCATCAGTAGATCCACGATTTGAACATATTATCGAGGTGTGTTCCCATTTATTATGAACTGTTTTATTTGTTTTAATATGTGGTACACTGAATTCTTTGGTTTCGTATTGTTTGATGCACCAATTTAATGTGATGATTTATGGATTATGACTGTTATCTGATAATTGTTTTGAAATGGTATATGATTACCATGTTATGGATTTATGGAATAACACGGTGCAATTGAATTTTTGGAATACGAATTTATAAAGTACAGCTCTGATCAAGCTGGAAATTTTACAGACCTAATGTGACTCTTAGGTAGGCTCTGCGGCCCTGAGATTATTCTCGGGTAGGCCCTGCGGCCCTAAGATGTGTCTTAGGTAGGCCCCCACGGCCCCGAAATCTATCTTGGGTAGGCTCTCAGGCCCTAAGATGTTCCTTAGGGTAACGTTTTTTTAAAGAGATTTACTGCAGTATAATTTATGAGACTTATTGGACTATGATTTGTTTAGTGTACCTATAGTGATTTTATAATATTGGGACACACTGAGCCTAGCTCACTTTTCGAAAATGTTTCCCCCCTTTCAGATACTGTGGTTAGTTACCCTGGTTGAGCACTTGGAGGATCAACATATCTCTTGAAGTATATTTGATTGAAATGTTTTTACCTTGCAAGTTGTCTTTATTTTGTTAACATGGACCTTATTTTAAAGTATGGTATTTAATATGATGACACTTTTGCTATTACTATTCGGTTTATCGTGATTTGATTTTAAGATATGTTTAAATTAATTTATTACTTATTGGTATTATATTTACAAGTTAGTTTTGATAGTATGATTTATTATAACTTCATGTCATTTATAATGTGATTTTACATTGATTAAATACGGTTTCGGAAAAAAAATGTCTTAAAGAATCATAATGTGAGCCACTAGACTTAGTCGAAACGCATAGCTGGGTCTAGGGGGTTACATTTATTGGTATCAGAGCTTTTGGTTTTTAACCCTCGGACTGTGTATGAGTCCACATGGAAGATACGATTTTGAAATATTTTACAAAACAATACAAAGGTCATATCACAAAGTTATTAAAATTTTTAACTGTGTTCGAGACTCCAAGTGCTTATCTAAACCTAAGTTTATCTTCTGTAGTAAACTTGAGATCCATCAAAATGAGTGCTAGACGTGGTCGTCGAACTAGCCGTGGACGAGGTCGAGTGGCTAGATTTGCAGATCCGATCGATGAGATACGAGTAGATCCCCCACCTCCGATATGTGATCCTGCTCCTACGACCCCAACGAATCTGCCTCCTACCGATGGTATTGGCATGACTACACCGATCATAGGAGCGACAGATATTGAGTCAGAATCTACCGGAGTTGCTTTGGATGAGACTTTTGGTAGACAATTTCTGCAGTTGATACAGGGAGCAGTCAGAGCTGATGGTGTTGTATCTGAGGTTCCTATTTCGCAGACTCTAATTGCTAATGGGGTCAGGACTTTTGGAGGACAGCTTGGAGGAATTCCTACTGAAGCAGAAGATTGGCTACAGGATACAGAAAGACGCATGGATCAGTTGGGTTTGGACTCAGCAAAGAGATATTTGGGGGCAGTAGCGATGTTAGATGGAAATGCACACACATGGTGGGAGTCAGTGACCAGTAGTGTTTCTACTGATCGTTTGACATGAGATTTCTTCAAGGAGCGCTTTCGGAGCCGATTCTTGGGTGAGCGCTACTTAGTCCAGAGACGACAGCAGTTTCAGGACTTGGTTCAGGGTGACATGACTGTTTCAGAGTATGAGATAGAGTTCTTGAAATTGTTAAAGTATGGAATCAGTCTGGTGCCTACCGAAAGAGATCGATGTCGTAAATTTGCCTTTGGACTCAGATACGAGCTACGTAGGCAGGTGGTAGCCCTTCAAGATGAGATTTTTGATGTGCTGGTAAGAAGAGCCAAGGATGCTGAGGAGATGGAGGCGTTAGCTTCTGGTAGAGAGCGTGTGATCAGGAGCGATCTAGGAAATTTTGGCCCTACTGAATCATCCGCACATTCCGGTAAGAGGACTCGTACTTCAGCCCCTCAGAGGAGCAATACACGCTTCAGGCCTACAACATCATCACCTTCAGCTGTTAGGAGAGGTGGTTCTTCGGTTCCGATTCTAGTGCCTCAGTGTGACTTTTGTGGGAAACGACACAGAGGAGAGTGTTATAGGAAGACCGGAGCATGTTTTCATTGTGGATCTAGTGAACATTTTCGGAGGGATTGTCCTCAGCTAGCTTCGTCTGAGCGGATCGCTACCCAGACTCCTGTGCGTTCTCAGACTACAGTACAGACTCCAATTAGAGATCGTAGCCAAGTAAAGGCTCGTGGTTCAGCGTCCAGGACAGACAGTAGAGCTCGACCTCAGCAAAATAGAGGGCCAACAGTTTCTGAGGCTAGACAGCCAGCTTTGGTTAATGCCACTAGACAACGTGATGACAGAGATGAGCCAGAGGTTATTGCAGGTACATTTACTATTTATTCTATCCCATACTTTGCATTACTGGACAATGGCTCCACCCACTCCTATGTATCGAGCTCAGTATCTCAAAACCTTCAGATTCCGATCGAGAACACTAAAAATACAGTTACAGTTACAAGTCCAGTAGGACAAGCGGTATTAGTGAATAAGGTATTTCGGCGTGTCCTTTGGAGGTGCGGGAGAAATTTTTCTCGCTGATCTTATGGAGCTTCCTCTAGAGGAGTTTGATCTAATTCTTGGGATGGATTGGTTGAATAAACACAAGGTAAATCTGGATTGCGAGTACAAGCGAGCTACCCTGAAGACTTCAGATGGTCGGACTGTTGTGTTAATTGGTGAACGGCGTGGCTATCTCTCCAATATAGTTTCAGCGATGGAAATTGATCGTATGATCCGAAAGGGATATGAGACGTTCATTGCCTGTATTTTGAACACTAAAGGTGCATTGTCCACAATCGAGGAGATTCGTACAGTTAGCGAGTTTCCTGATGTTTTTCCTGAGGAGTTGCCTGGGTTACCTCCTGATAGAGAGGTAGAGTTCGAGATTGAGACTTATCCGGGATCTTCACCTATTTCTATGGCACCTTATCGCATGGCTCCAAGGAACTTAAGGAGTTGAAGGTCCAATTGCAAGAATTATTCGATCGAGGATTTATCCGACATAGTACTTCACCATGGGGAGCTCCAGTTTTGTTCGTGAAAAAGAATGATGGGTCTTTAAGGCTATGCATTGATATATCGGAAGTTGAACAAGATGACGGTCAAGAATAAATACCCACTACCTAGAATTGATGACTTATTTGATCAACTGCAAGGAGCTATTGTATTCTCTAAGATTGATCTTCGTTCGGGGTATTATCAATTGAAAGTTAAAGGATCTGATGTTGCAAAAACGGCCATTCGCACTAGATATGGTCATTATGAATTTTTAGTGATGCCTTTTGTTGACGAACGCTCCTGCAGCTTTCATGGATTTGATGAATCGGGTGTTCCGACCATATTTGGATCAATTTGTGGTGGTTCATTGACGATATTCTGATCTATTCTCGTACTGAGGCAGAGCATGACGAGCATTTGAAAATCGTTCTACGGACTTTGAGAGAGCATCGTCTATATGCCAAACTAAGCAAGTGTGAGTTTTGGCTTCAAGAAGTGTCATTTTTGGGGCATATTATTTCTGCGCGAGGTGTTCAGGTCGATCCCAGCAAGATATAGGCTATTATAAATTGGAAACGACCCAAGAACATCTCTGAGATCCGCAGTTTCTTGGGCTTGGCTGGTTATTATCGACGTTTTGTTGAGGGCTTCTCGATCATTGCTTCTCCTTTGACAAAGTTGTTAAGGAAGAATGTGCCATTTGATTGGGGCGAGGCACAACAGGAGAGCTTTGAGAAATTAAAGGTGGTTTTGACGCAAGCACCGGTGTTGATTCAACCACAGTCCGGGAAGGATTTTACAGTGTATAGTAATGCTTCACATTCAGGACTTGGTTGTGTTTTAATGCAGGAAAGTAAGGTGGTGGCTTATGCATCCCGTCAGCTGCGACCGCATGAGTGTAATTATCCTACTCACGATTTGGAGTTAGCAGCAGTGATTTTTGCCTTGAAGATTTGGAGACACTATCTTTATGGAGAAAAGTGTTATATTTTCACGGATCATAAGAATTTAAAGTATCTCCTGACCCAAAAGGAGCTTAATTTGAGACAACGGCGCTGGCTAGAGCTTCTGAAGGATTATGATTGTGTGATTGATTATCACCCTGGTAAAGCTAACATTGTAGCGGATGCTTTGAGTCGAAAGGCAGTATCGGAGTTGAGATCTTTAATGGCCAGGATGAATTTATATGACGATGGCACTTTATTAGCAGAATTACAAGTTAAGCCGACCTTGGTTGATGAGATCAAGGCTAAACAGTCCCTTGATAGCTCCTTGCTTTCCATCTTTGAGCAAGTAGAGCAGGGGACAAACTTAGATTACGCAATTGATCAGGATGAAGTTTTATGTTTTAAAAGTAGATATTGTGTGCCTGATGATGCTGAGTTGAGGCAGACTATCCTTATTGAGGCTCATAGTAGTCCATATGCTATGCACCCCGGAGGAGATAAGATGTACCGGAATTTGAGAGAGAGGTATCATTGGATTGGGATGAAGAAAGACATATCTAATTTTGTGGCTAGGTGTTTGACTTGTCAGCAAGTTAAGGCAGAACATCAACATCCATCAGGTTTGTTACAGCCTATCAAGATTCCTGAATGGAAATGGGAGCGTATTACTATGGATTTTGTTACCGGTTTACCTATGACTCATTCGAAAAAAGATTCAGTTTGGGTAATTGTTGACAGACTTACAAAGTCAGCTCACTTCATTCCTGTGCGGGTAAATTATACTTTGGACAAGCTGGCGAGATTGTATATTTCAGAGATTGTCCGATTGCATGGTGTTCCATTGTCTATTATTTCTGATCGAGATCCGAGATTTACTTCGAGATTTTGGAAGGCGCTACATACGGCTTTGGGAACAAGATTGGATTATAGCACATCCTTTCATCCATAAACTGATGGTCAATCTGAGAGAGTGATTCAGATTCTGGAGGATATGCTGCGGGGTTGCGTAATTGATTTTCATGGTAGCTGGGAGAACTTTTTGCCTTTGGCTGAATTTGCTTACAACAACAGTTATCAGACCAGCATTCGTATGGCACCTTATGAAGCACTCTATGGCGTAAATGTCGCACTCCGATCTGTTGGACTGAGTTGCGTGATAGGAAAACGTTGGGACCTGAGTTAGTGCGAGAGACGGAGGACACAGTCAGATTAATCCGTGACCGTCTGAAAGAGGCATTTGATAGGCAGAAATCTTATGCAGATCAAAGAAGGAAGGATATACAGTTTGAAGTGGGAGATCGGGTCTTTTTGAAAGTTTCACCCTGGAAGAAAGTATTAAGATTCGGGCGTAAGGGTAAATTGAGTCCAAGATTTATTGGACCATTTCGTATCTTGAAGAGGGTAGGACCTGTTGCATATCAGCTTGAGTTGCCTTATGAGCTAAGTCGTATTCATGATGTCTTTCATGTATCAATTTTGAGGAGATACCGTCCAGATCCAGGTCACATTATTCAGGTTGAAGAAGTAGAGCTGAGACCTGATTTGTCATATGAAGAGGAGCCCATTCAGATCTTGGAGAGAGATGAACGATTTCTTCGGAATAGACGAATTCCAATGGTCAAAGTTCAGTGGAGGAATCGAGGCCCCTCAGAAGCTACTTGGGAGACATTGGAGTCAATGGAGGCTCAGTTTCCTCAACTATTCTCATAAGGTAAATTTCGAGGACGAAATTTCTTGTAGAGGGGAGAATTGTAACAACCCGATTTTCAAAATAATATTTAATTAAAATTTGAGGGTTTAATTGTGAAGATTTGGGACTGAATTGAAAGATTTTAAAACTTGGAGCTTATTTTAAAGTTAAAGAAAATTCAGGGACCAAGCCCTGAATTTAACCATGGAGTGTCGGCAGACAATTGATATATGCGTGATTTCTGTTTTGAAAAACAGAAATCAATTTCACAAATCCTTCCTCACGCACACAACTTCCAAACTCGATTCCGACGCCGTCCGAATTCCGATCGTTGTTTTGAAACCACCGTTGTGTTCATCATCGAGCGAGGAGCAAAACCTTCAAATTAATTGAAGCGAAACGCGGCCAAACGTCGGGAATTTCCAGTCAAAGTAGCGACGGTTTTGTTAGCTCTATCGCCGAGAAAATCTTAAATTCACCGCTGATCGTTGCTCTGTTTACGACACCTCCCGCATCATCGTGTTCCTTGTGCCGTTTCGAGTTCACCGGTGTCAATCTTGTCCGCCGTAGACGGCGGCGCGTGAGGAGGTGGTGCAGTCAAAGATTCGGCCGATTTGAAATCGAGCTCTCCGCCGTTCAAAAATTTGAACGATCGTTGTAAGTATCTTGAAATCGCTCAAAATAATTTTTAGAAATTTTCTGGGATTTTTAGGGCCCGGAGGACGCCTCACGCGCCACACGCGCCGCCGCAGGGCGAGTGGCTGCTGGAAAACCGGTTTGACGGGTTTTCAACCGGTTCTGACCGGTTTGACCGGTTTCAACCGGTTTGACCGGTCTGAATCGGTTTGACCGGTCTGACCCGACCCGACTGTTGACCCGACCAGACCCGACCGTTGATCCGACCCGACCCGACCGTTGACCGTTGACCGTTGACCGTTGACCGTTGACCGTTGACCGTTGACCGTTGACTTTCTTTGACCAAAACTTAAAATGGCTTTGACCGAGCATTAAACGACCGTTAATCTTTTCCGAGTATACCTATCCTGATAGTTTTCGACGTGCCGAATCCGTTTCCGTGGTCTGTTTTGTCAAATTCAAATCCGAAGGTCTCCAAATCTACGGTCAAAGTGGTTGACTTTGACTTTGACCAAGAATCTGAATTTTCAAAAAGTCATACTTTATGTTTTCGACGTCCTGATTCCGATTCCGCCGCAGTCCGTTTGGCCAAATTCAGACTCGAAATACCCCAAAATGATAGTCAAACCTGAAAAATGCTTATATACTTAAGAATTCTAGCTTTGAACAATTAAGTAAGATTTGGGGCTGATTAATTATTATTGTTTGAAGGTACAAGAGACTCTCCGGATCGTTCGATAGCTCGACCCAACTTTTCTAGATCAGTTAAACCACGTATACCAGTATTCACTCGTAAGACTCGTAAATTTTATGATTTTAGAGATTTATTTATGTTACCCATTAGTAATATAGTGATATTATAAATTAGGTTCGAAAACTGTAGCAGAGCGTGGTGAAACCAGCAATCAGTAGATCCACGATTTGAACATATTATCGAGGTGTTCCCTATTTATTACTGAACTGTTTTATTTGTTTTAATATGTGGTACACTGAATTCTTTGGTTTTCGTATTGTTGATGCACCAATTTAATGTGATGATTATGGATTATGACTGTTATCTGATAATTGTTTTGAAATGGTATATGATTACCATGTTTATTTATGGAATTTATAACACGGTGCAATTGAATTTTTGGAATACGAATTTATAAAGTACAACTCTGATCAAGCTGGAAAATTTTACAGACCTAATGTGACTCTTAGGTAGGCTCTGCGGCCCTGAGATTATTCTCGGGTAGGCCCTGCGGCCCTAAGATGTGTTCTTAGGTAGGCCCCACGGCCCCGAAATCTATCTTGGGTAGGCTCTCAGGCCCTAAGATGTTCCCTTAGGGTAACGTTTTTTTAAAGAGATTTACTGCAGTATATTTTATGAGACTTATTGGACTATGATTTGTTTCTAATGTGCTTAGGTAGGCTCTGCGGCCCTGAGATTATTCTCGGGTAGGCCCTGCGGCCCTAGATGTGTTCTTAGGTAGGCCCCACGGCCCCGAAATCTATCTTGGGTAGGCTCTCAGGCCCTAAGATGTTCCCTTAGGGTAACGTTTTTTAAAGAGATTTACTGCAGTAATTTTATGAGACTTATTGACTATGATTTGTTAGTGTACCTATAGTGATTTTATGGTAATATTGGGACACACTGAGCCTAGCTCACTTTTCGAAAATGTTTTCCCCCTTTCAGATACTGTTGGTTAGTTACCCTGGATTGAGCACTTGGAGGATCAACATATCTCTTGAAGTATATTTGATTGAAATGTTTTTACCTTGCAAGTTGTCTTTATTTTGTTAACATGGACCTTATTTTAAAGTATGGTATTTTAATATGATGACACTTTTGCTATTACTATTCGGTTTATCGTGATTTGATTTTTAAGATATGTTTTAAATTAATTTATTACTTATTGGTATTATATTTACAAGTTAGGTTTTGATAGTATGATTTATTATAACTTCATGTCATTTATAATGTGATTTTACATTGATTAAATAATGGTTTCGGAAAAAAAATGTCTTAAAGAATCATAATGTGAGCCACTAGACTTAGTCGAAACGCATAGGCTGGGTCTAGGGGTTACAGCTGGGCAATCTCTCTTCTTTTGCTTCCTTTTCTTTCTACGATAATTTAGAACTTACCATTTTAACTTATCCAGGAGGCTGCCCAGTGATTCGAGGAAATAAGTGGTTATCTAGAAAATGGATGCGGTCCAACAAAACAAGATTTGAACAATCATTATTTTTCATTATGAAGGTAACCTTCTCTATCTAGTATTTTAGTTATCAAAATCATTTATGTAAAGGGGTATGTTCATCAGTTGAGGACTGTCCATTTTGATCTAGACCCCTTAAATTAGGTCGATGATTATGATTATTAATTTATACCATATGATACGCTGGTATGCATCTTCAAAAGAGATTCAGTCTGCATTAAACAAGAAGTTCATGAAGTGATCCAACTAGATGATTTTGAAATAAGTAGATGACCTGTCAGAACAGATTGCTGGAGGAACATGATTTCTTCTTCGTTGAGAGAAAGGAATAACCCTCCCCCCCCCCCCCCACACACACACACACAAAAACCCTGCTCCTGCATTGACCACAATCCCCATTGTTTTTCTTCGGAGTGTTCATGCTAGTCTTGCCTGCACATTATCTTACATGGTCATTTTTCTGTCCATAGTCGACAGAATTTACTTGGATTTCTTACTACCCTGGATGATACTTTGGAAAGTTTAACCGAGAGTTCCACCACCCCAGGGTTCCAAGGGTGGAGCGCAGCCTGATCCTTTCGTCCCTCCCTTTTTCATGTGGGGGCAGTAATGCAAGTAACAATTGTAGTTGTAATCTCATTGATGATTAAAAAATCAGATGTCAACAATCTCTAGTCAAAAGTTTTTAATCTATACTTTCCATTTCTTCTAGTTTAATACCTATTCGGAGAAAAAATCCTCATTCACACTCTCCTAGATAGATATTATTCAATAAGAAAAATCAGACTAAAAATAAGAGCTCGAGTTGCTTGAAGATTTTGACGACCAAGTTTAATCGTAAAAAACTGAATATTTAATGTCACAAATAAAACTGAATAAAAATACAAAATCATTTTTTGTGATCTTTTAAAATCTGATTTTATGATATATATATACACACACGTGTGTGAGACACAAAAACACAAATATCTGATTTTCAATTGAATTAATTGAATTAATTGCTCTAGCTTTTTTTAACACTTGTTCCATGGAAGACCTCTTCACGAGCATGTCATGTTTCCCACTACATTCACGTCGACCACATTGATAAGGAAGAATACAAAGAGTGGCCACCTCATAAAGAGTGCTTATGCATGTTGAGCATCCATTGGTTGGATTTTATCTTACCGACGACTAAAAATATCAACGCAATACTTTATATCCCAAAACTAAAATACTATCTCCTCATAGCAAAGCGTCAGCGTGCCAAACTTGCCTCAATTGATAGGTAATAATGACATTAACGCCATACGCGTACGCCATCTTCACCCTGTCTGCTCAACCTCTACCTCAACCTCGAACCCAATAGAGACGTAATTACATAGCCTACCTTCATATACGTCAATTTGCGACAAATCATAAATTCGATAACATCACCTTACGGTGAAGATTGAAAGGGAAAAAGAAAAGACAAGCAATAGACTTCCATGAATTGGTCATCATCAACACAACTTGCATAACAAAATAAAAAAATATTACCAAAACCAACACGAAACAGTGAGGTGAGGACAGATGAAGGGAGAAAACATCTTATGTCTAGATTATCTAAAACATGCCTTTCCCTTGCTCCGAATCCCAACACCAGATTATTCAGTTTCAGTTTTTATTTTATTCAATAAAACTTCTGCTGCAAACTTATAGTTTATACTTCACAAGTGAAGCCATTGTCCTAAATCGTCAACCCAAACCTGTTTACGGAAAATCATCAAACTCGCCTAATCACTGTTTTGAGCCAATCAAGTTTCTGATGACATACTGCAAAATGCCTCCGTGGTTGAAATAAGCCAGTTCCACCTGCATTTAATTTAAGTAACCAATGCTTCCTTCAGTGAATCAGTGGGAAGTGATTTCAATCATTCAAGGACCGGAGTTTGGCTCCCTCAGTTTTTTTTAAGATAAGGAGAGAAAATGACTAAAATGTTATAATTTTACCTCTGTATCGAATCGTACAGTGCAGGTGAATGACTTGCCACTGTCTGTAGTCACGGTGACATCTTGACCAGGTTTAATTTCGCTCACACTGATGGGAAGATCAATAGTGTAGCGCTCATGGCCAGTCAATCCAAGAGTGTCGGCATCCTCTCCAGATTTGAAACATAGGGGAATGATGCCCATGCCCACCAAATTACTACGGTGAATTCGCTCAAAACTCTTGGCAATGACAGCTTTTACACCCTGTGTATGACATCATGACATCATTAACGGTGTTATTGAGAGCACAGTATACATATAAATTGAGAAGAATGATATCCACGTTTTTGTCCCTCGAAGAGAGAGAGAGAGAAAAAAACAGTGAGAACACCATTGAATGGTGCATTTTTGTTAGTCAAGCAAAGAGCCAATAACTTACCAGTAACATTGGACCTTTTGCCGCCCAGTCTCTAGAACTTCCACTCCCATATTCAGCACCAGCCAAAATTATGGTATCTTGTTCTGCAGTCTTGTACCTCTGTTGATAAATAAAATTAAATAATATTACAACTTTTTTTTATAAGTGGAGGTCTCGTTAAACCCCCCCTCATAATTACTAGAACACCATAGGGTATTCCACTAAACAGCAGGAGGAAAAGAGTGCCTCTAATTTTATTAATAAAAAAAACAGTACACAGTAGATCATTACAACAATACTAATAACCTAGTTTAGGAAGCATGAAACAAGAGACAAGAAAAACCAAAACCCAACCAAAACACCCTATCTTAACCTATTCCTGCCTTAGCTAAAGCATCTGCTTCTATGTTTGCTGGCCTAGCTACCCAACGAGAATAATATTACAACTCACTCATAAAAAAGCAAATTTAGATGATTTCTTTAATATAAAAGCCTTAGCTTAATAGTTAATAGAACTATCTGGCACAATGAAATGAATGTTAGTCATAGAAATAAATACAATGACTTCAGACAGATCGTGATGCAAAGGCCAAATTTCAAAGGTAAATAAATCATAAAATATGAAACGAATGGTATAGTAATTTACCATTGCAACATCATATACAGATAGTTTCTCTCCAGTGGGAATATAAATTGTTTTAGGCCCAACTTCTCCTTTTAATAGTTTGTTCACAATTCGGATATTTGCAAAAGTACCCCTGGCCATAATATCATCATTACCACGTCGACTTCCGTAAGAGTTGAAATCTCTTCTATCTACCCCATGTTCCAAGAGAAATTTGGCTGCGGGGCTATCTTTGTGGATGCTACCAGCTGGGGAAATGTGATCAGTTGTAATGCTATCTCCAAAGTTAAGCAAGCAGTAGGCATCCTTCACTCCGTGTGGACCTGGAGGTGACATGGTCATGTTTTTGAAGTATGGTGGCTCGTGGATGTAAGTTGATGTTGGATTCCAGGCATAAAGGCTACTAGATGGTACAGATAACTCATTCCACATGGGATTTCCTTTGGTGATTGCTTCATATGTTGCTTTAAACATTTCAGGCAGCACACTTGATTGTACAACCTGAAGACAGAACAAAAAATGAAACCTGAATTAGTTCCTAATTTTTTTAAGCCTAGGAATCAGTGTAAAGCAGGCTGAGTAGCTCACATTAGCCACTTCTTCACTAGAAGGCCAAATATCCCTGAAAAATATTTGTTTTCCATCTTTCCCTGTTCCAATAGGTTCGGTCTCAAAATCAATATCTACCTACAACATTGTGTCCAATGAGAAATACACTTGATCGTCCAAAAAAAAAGGTAAATGAATAAAGAGGTTAAACAATCATACATGTAAATTGAAAGAACAATTTTTTTAACAGAGATCCAGTTGTAAGGAGATGAAGATACATACAGTGCCAGCAAGAGCATAGGCAACAACGAGAGGAGGAGAAGCAAGATAGTTGGCCCTAGTCAAAGGATGTACACGTCCTTCAAAGTTCCTGTTTCCTGACAACACAGCAGCAGCCACCATATCTGGAAGCATGCAGAATACAGCCAATATGTCAGTTTCAATCATTCTTATGCAAGAACAACTAACTATATTCTCATCAAATAATATACCATTTTCAGAGATAGCTGATGCCACAGATTCATCAATATCTCCGGAATTCCCAATACAGGTAGTGCATCCATATCCAACTATATGAAATCCTAACTGATTCAAATACTTCTGCAAGCCGCTGTGGTTCATTACTGAGTTAGCAATATGAAATAAAGAACATTTATCATATGGATAACATGCTCCTTCAGATTAATGAGAAATACCTATTCTGAAAATACTTGGTTACGACCCCAGACCCTGGAGCAAGACTTGTCTTAATCCATGGCTTGACCTGTTAAAACAATGATCCAAAAATATGCAATAAGGTTTATTGCTCCAAAATTGTACCAGTGTAAACATTCTGGCTAGAAGATAAAATTCTGCCTTCTAATAACACAAAATTTGGAAACCTTTCACGAGTGTAATGGTTGCATTTTAAGATTTTAAGATTAAGAATCGCTCATATCGACAATGTTCATTTTTTCTCATTATCCATTACTTCAACGGTAAGAAGATCCATACATGGGAGACATAAAGGAAAGCAAGGAATGCCTACCTCCAATCCTAACTCACAAGCTTTCTTTGCAACCAGAGCAGCTCCAAGCATAACACTAGGATTTGAAGTATTTGTGCAACTAGTAATAGCGGCTATAACCACGTCTCCATGCCTCAATTTTGCTGGAGTCCCATGGAATGAAAACTCTGCAACCTTATTCTGAGATTCCTTTGGTATTGCGAATCCCTGAAACAAGAGAAAGCAGGTAATGAAAACTGGGGAAGAAAACAGGCAGAGGAGGATGCACTTAATATATATTTTCAGCTCCTCTTTTAGTAAGAGAAAACTCGGGGACCAGACCGTTGTTATTATTTGATCAGATGATACACCATTTTCACACCATTCAAGAATTCATCATTCTGATAAGCATCATGGTTCAGTTTTGAATGATCAAATTACATGATCCCACCCTTAAGAGTAGATTTGTCGAGTGTTATTTTATAAGCACATCGTATTCTTAACTTGTATATCTCCTCATCACCACTTCAGTGTTCCAAGAAACACAAATATAGACCCTTCACAAATTTATAAAGATCATACCTTAAATCCAACTCTGTTGTCTAAGCATGCATGCCAATCAGCTTTCATTTCCTTCAAAGGAACTCGGTCATGAGGCCTGCAATAGAGCAATCAGATACTATCACAGGAATACCAAAAATCAGAAAATATTTTTCATCGTAGAGAAGGTTGCAGTTTCTAGATATAAAAAATATCTTTTACCTCTTGGGCCCTGATATACAGGGTACAACTTCCTCAAGTTTCAGTTCCAGATAGGAAGAGTACACTTTATCAATCTGAGGCTGAGTTTAGGAACAAATTCTTAGAAACAGTATGCTGAAATTTTTTTAATCATAGAAGAAAGAACCTAAATTTATACTTACCTCATTGTAGTCCACAAACATCTTATTGGCTCGTAAATAAGATTCTATCATTGCAATCTGCATGATTGGATAAGTCAGAAAATCAAAGGTCGATACATCAAATGAAACGAATATTTATTCTAATTTCTAAGTGGCTTACAGTCTCATCACTCCTGCCAGTCAAATGCAGATATTGCAGGGTGACATGATCGACAGGGAAAAATCCCATGGTTGCACCATACTCGGGGGACATGTTGGCAATAGTAGCTCGGTCTGCTAATGACAATTCACTCATGCCTTCCCCTGTATAAAGATAGAGGGAAACATGTACCTTAGATAAAATTAGCACAAGAAGCAATGAAGAAGTTACCACATAGTGGTTGCATTGAAGACTATACCATAGAATTCCACAAACTTGCCAACAACCCCATGCTTCCTCAGCATTTGAGTTACTGTCAACACCAAATCAGTAGCTGTCACACCATCTCTAAGCTTTCCTAGTAGTTTAAACCCAACAACACCCGGCAAAACCATGCTCATGGGCTACATGCAAAAACAACCAAGCGTACAATCATTAGCTAAGGTGTTTTTCTAATCAAAATTAAAAGTTCATTCTTTCAGTGTATCAAGAGAAAGAAGAATTTTATTAATGCTAATTCGACTCTTAACCACGTCAATTACTCCATAAATTGGCTTTTTCTTCCTTCCCCATCTTTTCCCTCCTTTTGGAACTTATAACCTTTTATTTTTTGATAAGACATATAACCTATTAATAAGTGGAGTAAGTAATTTACCTGGCCAAGCATGGCAGCTTCAGCTTCTATACCACCAACGCCCCAGCCAGCAACACCCAATCCATCAATCATAGTTGTATGAGAATCTGTTCCAACAACGCTATCAGGGGTAAAGCACGCCATTTGTGTTGAAAACAACTCTTCCGAGATATTCTAAATTGACCTGTTAACCAAGATTACAGAAACTTATTTGAGGGCATAAAAATGCTGGCATACACATGTATTCTCTTTCCATGCTAAAAAAAAAAACTTGTTAGTAGCAGTACGCAATTCCTTTCTCCCTTCCTTGACACAACAACAAAACTTTTTGCAAGAATAGTAGCATTTATTTAATTACAGCCAATAAAAATCTTATTATGACCTCTTATTGTAGCTCTAAAAATGCTTCGCACCTGATGTACTATTCCTGACCCGGGAGGGACAACAAGCATGTTATCAAATGCACTAGAACCCCACTTGAGAAAAGCAAATCTTTCTTTGTTCCTTTGGAATTCAAGTTCCATGTTTGCCTGCACAGCATTTTCCGACCTTGCTACATCAACCTGAACTGAGTGATCAATAACAAGATCTACAGGAACCTGCAAGCAACAGAAATTCAAGATAAACCAATGATTAAAACTGTTCTCCAAGTTTTAAAAAAAAAAACAACAATTCAAATTAAAATGTGTATTTAGTTAGTTCAACATGACCCATAAAAGTAAGTATCTAACTTACCAATGGATTAATTTTATTAGAATCACCACCAAGCTTGTTCATAGCATCTCGCATGCAGGCAAGGTCAACAACAGCAGGAACACCAGTAAAGTCCTAAAAAAGAAAAAGAAAACAATGTTAGAAACCAAAGAATCCCAGTATTGCAAGTTAGCGATAAAAATAACTCATCATTATCATTGAAACAATGTCATCATGGTAAAATGTCAGATAAAGATAAGACCTGAAGAAGCACTCGAGCTGGCTTAAACGGAATCTCAACTTGCTTGGGAGATGTGTTTTCCCAGTCAATGATCTTCTCAACATCCTTACTCTTAACTTGAAACTCATCGCAGTTACGTATAGCAGATTCAAGAAGTATTTTAATAGAGTAAGGAAGTTTATCTGCACAACAAGCATCAATCTCAAATCAATCAAATTCAAAATGTAAAAAACTTTGTTTGATTGAAGAGGAAACGATAAAAAAAAAGTTCTAAAAAAACGAGCTTCTTAGGTTTGAATAATCACTAAACGACCACCGGATTAGCTTAAAAACGCATAGATTCATTCATTCATTCATTCCATATACTTCATTATTTTTCCTTATCATTTATCAAGAATCGAACCAAATTTTAAAACTAAAATAAGGAACTGACCAATCCTTGGATCATTGAGAGCAGGCAAAGAGTAGTATTTTCCAAATTCACTTCCATTTGGTTTCTCCAAAGTCCTCAAAATGGAATTGAAAGGGTTTGCTGAAGCTAAAACGAAGTAAAAAAAACAGTTAGATTAGTAAATAACCGCAGAAATGGGGGGAAAAGATCGAAAGAAAAATGAGAATAGAAAGCAGATATTATTTAAGTGGCTTACCCATGGCAATGATCCAATAAACGATTGCTTGATGAAAACCAAGCGAGATCTAGAAAAGAGCGTGAGATTGAGATTAAGGTCGGAGTAGGTGAGGCTTCGTCCTCCGTAAGCACAAAACAAACACAAAAGACTTACAATTATATATCTTTTATTTATATTATTTTAACGCTGAAGAGATGTGGGATTAAGATTACGATGCGGTTTCTTATGTCGTATTGTATTAGTATATTCATTTTACTATTCTGATCGGATGTGGTTTCCACGTGTTTGGCAACTCACGCATGTTCCGGTCTAATATATTTTTGGTTTAATTACGCCATACATCCCCAAATTATAACCTCAATTTTAAATGTCTCGAAACTTCACAAGTTTCACTTTTAATTGAACTTTTTAGGTTATTCTTTAGTTCAGTTTCTAGTTAGGCGTTAATGTCGATTCTAATTTAATATGAAACATATTTTAAATATATTAATTAAATTCTAAATTTGTGTATGTTTATTGTACAGATAATTTAGTCTGCCATATTTAAAATTTTTGACAATGTCGTTAATTTTATTTTAGATTATTTTAACCTGTTATACTTAAATTATCCAAAAATAAGTACAAGTATTTAAAAACTATCTAAATTTTAAATATATTCTACATCATAATAATTTAGGGACGTTAGAGCATTTACCCGTTATATATTTTAATTGAAAATATACCCATATGAGTAAATAAATAAAGGGTTAACTACATGATTGATATTTATGTTTGTGTTTTATCCATTTTTTCTCGTTGATTTCGGAAAATATAATATATGATTATTTTCGTTTTTATTTAATTAAGATGTGGTCACCACGAGTTAACTTCCGTTAACATTTAACAAATTAGGTGATGTAGTATTTTGGTATAATCACACATTTGAATGCTATTATTTACAAATTCTCACAATTTAATCCTACTTTTAATCAATTAAAAGAAATTTAATCCTACTTTTAAATATTATCTCAATTTAATCCTACTTTTAATATATTAACTTTAAGAAATATTTTTTACATTAACTTATTAAATATATTTTATTATTAACATAATTTAAAAAATATTTTATTTTTATTTAAATTTAAGAATATATATTTTATTTTTATCTAAACTTTTAAAGATATATTTTATTATTAGTTTTTTAACTTTATATATATATATATATATATATATATATATCTTAATTTACTAAACATATTATATTATTACTTTAAATTATTAAATATACCTTATTCTTATCTTAAATTTAAATTTAAACTAAAATAAAATATTTTAAAATTAGGTTAATAATAAAATACATTCAATAAATTAATATAAAAATTGTTTTTAAAGTTGATACATATAAAATATTATGAATTTAAGTTAAGTATTTATACACCAAAATACAAAACATATACATCATGTTGTCAATTTTAAAGCAAGTATTGATCTTGGCTCAATGGTTGGGTATAAACATGATTTACCAAGTGATCCAAGTTTGATTCCCTTTGTTCTAATTTGCTTTGCTTTGTTTTCTTTCAACCAAAAAAGATAACACGTGTCATCTTTTGATTGATGAAAAATAAATATTATATTAAATTAAACTAAAGTTAGTCTTATAACTAAATGATGTCATGTGACACCATTCGATTAGATATTTAAATTTGTCTTAATTTATTAAAAGTATGATTAAATTGAGAGAATATGTAAATAACATGAACCAAATGTATGATTATACTAAAGTATAACGACAGTTAACTTATAGTAATTATATATTAATTAAATTAAAATAAAAATGATTATATAATATATGTTTTAAAATAAATGAAATAAATAAATAAAACTCAAATATAGAATGTCAATCGTGCAATCAACTCCTGAATAAAACTGGTAGGTGATGAGGTTCAAAAAGACAAGGGATTAGTACAGGGGGTGGGGCAACGCAAGGCCAATTCATTTTCATAAACCGACATGTCGTTTTCAGTGAAATGAAGGAGCTTACCTCACGTCTCTAAATGCGTAAAAGTCGCTTCCTGCCCACAATGGCATAGCCATTTAAATTTGACAACATTTGTACTCCCTTTCTTTACGACTCCTTCGAGGTTCGGGATAAATACGTAATTTTATATTAAAATATAAATTTAAAAAATTAATAATATTATTAATAAAAATATATATCTAAATTATACCGTGAATTCTAATTTTTTTATAAAAACGATCATCTTCGTTAATCTTCTCAATCCTTCTATATATAAAGACATTGTGAGGTAAAGTATCTCTCAACACATCTTAAAATCCTTTCGAAATGCTGAATTCATTCATTTATGTATTCTTTTGCTACCTTCATCTTTTATTCCAACTTTCTTAAGATCTTGTTATTGTCCATTTCAACGATGACTCTGTACGAAGGGGGGGACTCCAGCCTATGCTTCGCCGATTCCCAGCCCGAGCGCTGCATCTTGTAATCCTTTCATGGACCAAAAAGGAATCCTTTTTATTTAGTATTTTAACATCAAAATAATAAATAAATAAATAAATACAGTGTGCTAATAGCCTCATAATTGTTAAAATAAATTTACATTATACGGTTTTCTTTTACGTGTTAATAAGGAGAGTTCAAGTGTTTCTCCCTGGCCCCTCTCGTCCTTGTCAAAAGCAGCCAAAAACCCTCGAGTTGTTTTGCTTTAAAATCTAGAATAATAAGATTCCCCGACAATTGTCATTCTATTTGTTAAGGAAATTTCTTTTATTTTTGACGAAATCCCATTAAGAAACCTAACCTATCCTTAGGATTATATGATTAATTGCGATGGCCTCTTCATAGTCTTCTGTTGGTGTTGAAATCGATTTTTAGGCTGAAAATAATTTTTCGAAAATAGTCTATACTTTGATAAAATTAATTTGTCATCGTGGTCATTTTTAGACTAAATATGATTAAATACTCAAAAAAGTTTTTTAATATTTTAATAATTTTTAGAAAGGTTGATTTTTGAAAGACTCCGTTTAAAATCAATTATGCTTAAATAATACACACATGACAACAAAAAAACGTCATCTTAAAAAAAATCATAACATTATCTTGCTTGAGAAAGATATAAATTCAAATTCAAAATAATGTACAAACCAACTTACCTCAGTAGTTGAAAGAGTCGTTGTTGTCCTAGATTGTCAAATGGTTTAGAATATTTAGATCAAATACTACTTAGTAATCAGGCTGATTTTTTGCAATAATACAGTGGAAAAAAATTGTTCGAATAAGGCATTCTCAGAATTATTTCTTCAAATAGGGTGATTGCTACAATACACCCCAAAGACGCATTGCAGTCCATGTGACTCTAATATAAATTTGGGAGAGACGCGTGGAGTGTAATGCGTCTCCCATATTTTTTTTTTCATATTTCATTTTTTATTTAAGTTTTAATCATTAGATAAAAAAATTGGGAAGGCTAAAATGGGGGTGGGGGGAGAGAGACGCATTATGATCCGGGGGAGGGGGAGTCGCATGGATGGGGAGATTTGGAGAGCCCATTGCGACTTCGATGTGTACTGTAACATTCGCCCCATTCGAACAAATAATCTCTCGGGTGCCATATTCGAATATTTTTTTGACTGCATTATTGCAAAAAAAAACACCTTAGTAATCACCTTAACTTAATTAAAAAATAAAATTCAAAATTATTTTAAATATTTTAGTATTTTTTATGTTTTAATTTTTTTAAAATACTTTTTCCTTTAAAAATTAAATAAGCCCGTAAAATTTTCAAAAGAATCTATTAAGCCTTTAAGCTTGTGAAAATAGTCAACTAAATCATGTATGTGCGCCTCCGCATCAACATCGTAAATTATTATGTCAGCAATATACAATTGTATGTTGTATATTGCTACATCAATATAATGTCAATCAACGACTATTTTTTCGAAAAATTTGAAGGTTTTGGAAAACCATATATAAACGAATAAGAATTTATATGAATATATATACCATGACCATTATCATATATAAAACGAAAACAACTAAAAAGCTTGCATGTCTTTAAAATTAAGATAAAATTAATAATCAATTAATTCTCAATATTTCTTTAATAAAGTTATTAATATCAAATTAAAGCACGAACGTAGAGTTGATTACGGAGTTTGAAAAGATCTGCTGATGCAATGGTTCTCTCTTTTTCTTCGAAATTCTGCTTCCATCCAATGAAAATCTAGCGATCGTGACTATAAAATAATTAAATCCCTTTTATATATGTAATTGGTAAGCTTATTAGGTAAGCTAAATAATGACCTGCATGCATGGCCGATGCAATGCTTATTCCCCGATACGTTACCCACTACATATATAATTCATTAATTATGCTCTTAACAATGAATATCTTTGTAATCTTTCCACCAACTTCCCGAAGCTGTTGGTAGTCCAATTGTGGTTTTTAATTTCATTACTGATAGTGATAGACGTAGAGGAAATTATATATATAAAAAAAGAAAATTATATCGAACTGCGAATCATGCATAATTAAAATATTTGGTGGTATAGTACTTTACTTGATTGTGGTTTCACACGAAAACACTCAGACCTGGAAATTTCGAAGTTTTAATCTTATCAAATAATTATATAAAGTACTATATGTTTAGTCACGTAATCTTTAAAATTTTCAATTTTATTATTTTACTTTTGGAATTCGTTTTTTTAGGTTATTCAATCTTTAAGTCTTTAGTGCAAGGTTTTTCTTTTTGATAAATTTATTTAAAAAAAACTCTGAATTTTTCTTCACAATTTATAATTTTTTTGGACTCAATTTGATTTACCGATGATCAAGTATTTTCTTTCAAATTCGAACGTTGAAAATATCAAGAAAGAAGAAAAAATAATATATTTTGAATACACATTAAAATACACAAAATACTTGTAGATTGGATCAAAATAAAGTTGTAGCTTTCATTTGGGTTGTTTTTAATAAATATCTATAATTTTAAATTCTAATATTTTAATTTTAGAATTTAAATCAATGACTTGATTTTATTTCAGTAATATTTATATTTATTCACATTTATTTTCTAAGTCCGCCATTACATGCAACGAGAGGAAGCATATGTCTTCTTTTTCAATTGTGACGAACGCAAGATCTTATGTTAGTGGGACGAACTTCTAAAATTTTAGGAAGTACGGACTTATAAAATTATAGGCGAACGAAAATAATTTATTAAATAAAAAATACATAAAAAATATTTGTATACACGGCTATGAATGGAAGCATCGGCCTCTTTCCCAACGCTCGAAATATTTATATGTACATGCAAGAGGGAGAAAAATAAAAGAAAAAATGGCATACGAGTGTCATGGTAATTCAACCAAAACCAAATAAAGAAGAAATTGTATAAGAAAAAAAAATGACCAAAAGATGTCTTAATTCAATGGAGAATAAACTAAAATACAGATTTAAAAGATTGGGTGGTTGGTTAGTTGGGGACTTTGGACAATGGTAATATTTGTTCAAAGACATTTTATCATTTGACAATAAATGCTCATATCACCGCATACGTGGTGCTTAAACCCGAACCTTAAAAGATAACAATGGATCTCTTAACCTTAGAGATTATTGGATCCGTACGATTAAAAATAACTCGAATTTTCATTATCACCATTTATTGTTTATTTTTCCAGCCAAATGTGTGATTTGGGTCTTATAGCTTTTTAGTGCATGGTTGAGCCGAATATTGTCTATTGAATTGGTTGTGATCCATGTTCTAAAGGGTTTGTAGATTTATTTTCATGTGTTAGAAATTGGTATAGCGAACTTTTTTTTTCTTTTAACGAGACTTACATCGAATGTCTTTATTTTATATATTCTTCGATTAATAATAACATACAAAACTTCTTTTTTTTTTAAATATAATATAACTATTCCAATCAACGAATTAGTGACATGTGGAAAATCATATTAAGAATAAATTATAATTTAATGATCAAATTAACGAAATAAATTTTAATTACGTTACTTTTCATGATCTTCTCTATAATTTTCATTTTATTCTTATTTCAATTAATTGAAATCTTTTGAGGTATTTTTTAATAAATCTGAATGGTTAAAAGATGTTTAAGAACATGAAAATTATAGTAACATTTTTTATTCGATTTAATAATCGTATTTAGAGATCGAAATATGTGTATTTAGAAATAAAAATAAAATCAAGATTTTTTAGAAACTTCCCCTCAAAGTTTTATAACAAATTAGGAGTGAGAAAAATCACGATGATAATTTCAGGTAAAAATTAGATTAAAAACGAAAACATATTGTCGTAACCGTTTTTCGAGTGGGTCCAAAATTGTGTTTCGACTTAAATAAGCGTGTTAGAGTTGTCATCGATCATTTATTTTTAAAAATAAAAAATTAGGTTGATCGGACACCTCGGTTTATCCTCTTCCCTGATATGCATTTTACCAGAAATATGTCGGGTTCGAGAGTCGGTTACAGTCAAGGAATGATTAACACCATTGTACTGCCCTTTCAGTACTAATTTAATTTCTCAATTGTCTTAATTGCGAAAATTAAAAGTTAAATTAAAAATTAAAATTTGATTCAAATTACTTACCTTTGATCGATTAAAAGTACACTTAAAAAGGTCAAAAAGATGTTAGATTGTAAATAAAATATTGAGTGGGTCAGAAGGAAGAAATAATAAAAGGAAATTTTAATGCTTTGAACGTAACAAAGAAAAAGGAAATTCATATATATATATATATATATGCCGAGAAATAAATGGAAATAAAATTAACAGAATGGAATGCCAAAAATAAATAGAACAGATTCATGCCAAATAAAGGAGCAGATCACACATATTAAGAAAACACGAGGTAATAAAGAAAATTATGTAAAGAAAAGATTAATTAAAATAAAAGAAAAATTGTGAATTTGCAAGATCAAGTAAAGGGGAAAAACAAGACAATTTGATAATTAATTAAATTAAATTAATAATAATAAAAAAGCGATTATCGTCGGACCAAGATCTCGTAAAGTGTAATAGACTTTTAAATATAATTAAATGAAACACGAAATAAATAAAAAAAAAGGGACCAAATTAAAAAATGAAATAAAGTGTAGGGTGAATTTAAGAGGAAAATCGTAATTAAAATTAAATAAAAGCACAAAATGGGTTTTCAATAAAACTCTAAGGACCAACGATGTAGTTTTACCCTACTCGTGAGAAAACACGCGGATCTCAAGGGTTCCAAATGGGTCCTAGGGTCGAGTATAAGTCCAAAATGGTGAAACATATTTCATTTTACCTCTCTCCCTCAAAACGAATAAAAAACCTTTTATTTTCTCTGAATCGTTCTTCATGTTCTTCAAGACATGAAGAACATTCAATCGGAGTTCATGGGGAAACTTAGATTCCGGCCGTGCTCTACCTCGCCGACCACCATCGACTGCGCCAGGCGCCGTTCATCAGCGGTGAAGCTGGGCGATTTTTACACCCTTCGAAAGCTCTCCTCCTCCTCCTTCCAGATCTCACCTCTATTTTCGTTAAAAAAGCCTCGAGGAGAGCAAAATCTAATAAAGATCTTTCGCACTCAACCTCTTTCTGTCATCGGCTTCTTCCATCCATGATGTTTTTTTCGAGACAAAGAAAAACATACAAAAAAGCCAAACAATGGAACATGTGAACACAAAGCCAAATCGGGAAAGGTAAAAAAGTTACCTCTTTTATCGAATTTCCTTTCGAAATTACAAGTCTTTTTGCTTTTCACTTTCAATCTCACCTATTCTTCCTTTTGATTTCACAGGGATTTATAGACTTAGGTATCCCCTTTTTCGTTCGATTTAGAGTTTTATTTAGATTAAAATACTAAATGATTTTCCTTTTTCGTTCAGTTTGATTCTCACGAAATCCATGTTGTGTCGAGAAATCTAGAAATGGATTGTTTGTTGCGGCTGGGATGATGACTCTCCAAGAGCCCTAGAATGTTGATCGTCGGATGGCAAGTTGATCCAACGGACCAAAACGTTCGACGCTAAAGGAAAGGAGGAGAAACCCTAGCTCCGCTAGGGCGGGCTTCCCGTGTGCTGGGCCTAATGGGGCTTATTTTTTTGGTTGGGTTGGATCTTTAAAAAATATGTGTGTCATAAATAATATGTAATAATATATAATGTATATATAATGATATAATATATATATATATATATAATATAATATAATATAAATATGCTATATAATATACGTGAATATATAATGGCATAATATATACCCACTATATCATATAGTATATTATAGTATATAATATGGTATGTATATATTATATAATATAAACATAATATATATATACTATACAATATAAATAAATATATAGTCATATAATACGTTTATACTATGCAACACTTCAAAAATGAATCTTTTATTAAGTTTTAAGGACAACATAATACAAGACTCGAATAACACAGAAAACTGTGATTGACTTCTAACTTATATCATAGATGATCATGATGACATTACGAACAAAAATAGTGACAATGGATTCCACCATTTAGATGGATGATGTGAAGAATACAAGAACCTTTATTTAAGTAGAAAGAAAGATGCAACAACTCTCATTATCGTAGAACATTTTGAGCCTCGTTAATACTCCATCGGTTTCAAGGGGAACCATTTGTTGAATATAATTTATTGACAACTTGCTCCAACAAGTTTTTTCCATCTTAGGTTAATAACCTGATTTCATTGTTTCATGTGAGATCTCTACTCAAATTCACAAAAATCAGCAACATGAGATCTTAACTCCTCTCCCTAGCATAAAGATTGTATCCTTAAAAACATTGTTAACATCTTATTGAATACATCAACTACTTCATGTCCACTTAAATGCTAATGCATAACGATAATAAACAAATCAGAAAATGTATGAAGAACTTGATTATCACTAGTATCTATAGATTCTACACTTGGAGCTACGAGTATGGCTGCGCATTCAAGAATAAAAGAAAGCTATAGCATAAGCATTTTATGATAGAACTACTGAACACAGAATTTAAACCAGAAGAAAAACACACTTGAAGAAGAATACAAGAACAGTATTCACAGTTCTAAACCAGGTATAGAGATAAGATTCATAGCCTCGAAACCCAACAAAAAAAAAACAATGAAAAGCCAAAAAAAAAACAAACCTAAGATAAGATTCACAGTTCTAAATCAGGATCGAAGGTTTTAAGAAAAACCCCATGTGCATTATTCTTCCCTCTTCCTTTCCTCGCAGTCGACCTCTCAAGAAAACACAGCCATCGATGTCGGCCGCTGTTCGACGGTGGCCACTCCCCTCCGATCGTCGCTAAAGACCGCTGTGGAGACCTAAATAGCACCTCTCTCTGACGCTCTCAACTCCGATGAGACCGCCTTCGGAGAAATAACGTGATTTTGAAAGAAATTAAGAAAAAATAGAATGAACGTAAAACCTTTGGAGATCTTTGTATTGCTTGCTTTATTAGTTCGAATGAGAAAACAGATTACCCAATTTCTCTCTCTTTTTTTTTTGGTATTGCTTCTCCGTAAATTGAAGGGAAGAAAAACTTAAAAAGAAAAACTCTGCTAAGCAGTTAATGGCGAAGGAGAAGAGAGACATAACTGATGGTTGACACTTGGTGACCGGAAACTGGCGACGGAGGCGTGATGCTGCGCTCGTGGTGATGGCTGAACAGTGGTGGCTTCACTGTAATGGCTGCGATTTAGGGAAGAATTAGGAAAATGGTAAAGTAAAAATTGGGGATTTAGAACCCGGTTGGTTAAATGAATGTATAATCGCGGCGTTTTTCAAATACAAACCCCACTGAAGTACAGTAAAATTACGGGGTTTTCTAAACAAACGTCACTAATATAGCGTGGAATTGCTACTAATATAACGTGCAGCTGCGTGTTGTTTTTTTTAATAATCGATAACATATACTCCATAAGTGTAGAGTTGGTAGAGTGCATGGTTCTTAATTTTTAAGTCGTGAGATCGAGTTTTACGGAAGTCATTTCATAATTTGAAGGTCTATCACGAAAATTACTCTCAATATGACGTAGGGGACAATCTACTGTCCTATCTCTCCTTACCACATTACATATGAGAATAAAAGTCAACATGATTGTTTTTTTTAATCTAATGGACCGTTTGGTTCACAGAAAATATCATTACCAAGGGGAATGATATTTTCCAAAATTGTATTATCATGCTTTGTTCTTGGAATACCATGTAATAACTTATTACTAATAATAGTAATTTTTTATTAAAATGGTGGGAATGTCGTTACCTCCAAATTTTTAGATAATGAACAATTACCACTACTTTGGACATATATACCCCTGAAATAATAATTTTTTCATATGTGTCATTCTCAATTATTAATCTTCTTATTTTACTCAAAATTATAAATTTAATAATAATAATAATAATAATAATAATAATAATATACAAATAATTTATTTTAATAAAATATTAATAAATTTGAGTAGCTAAAATAATTTTATATTTTTAATATTTAGTATATTAGTTATTTTATAAATTTATAGGTGAAAATATTACTATTGTAAAAATATAATTATTTAAAATAATATTTAATTTTGAGTTATTAAAAATTTGATCTTATGCATTAAAAATTAATATATTTGTCCACTCGAGATAACAATATTATTTTTTATATTATATTATATTTTATATAAATAAACATGATACTTATGAAAATTGTTTAAAATTATAAGTTTGATATACTAATTATATTAATTATATGTTAAATATATTTTTTATTTAAACTTATACAGTGTAATAATTAAAATATTTTTATAAATTTTCATTTAAATATTTATTATTTAATATTAAAGTTTTACTTGTTAAAAAAATATATATCACAAGGATAATTTGGTAATATATGCATCAAATTAATCTTATATTTCTCCGACCAAAAATTGTAATCTTACATTCCTGCTAATCAAACCAAACATGATAATACAACATTATCAAAGTAGTATATTCATCTAATCAAATATTGTAATCTTACATTTTTACTAAGTAAATTAAACTGGATAATACAACATTATCAGAGTAATGTTACATTCCGACAATCTTATTCCCAAAGATAATCTTATATTTTGTAAACTAAACGAATCTTAAAAGATATATTATATTATCATATGTTTTCTAAATAAACCTTATTAAATTATTATTTTGTTAAAAATAATCATATAATTATGATTCTAATCCAGGAAAAATGTGATCCATCACTCATAATGTTCTTGTATACCCTACGTATTTCAGAATCAATGCTACATGTCTCGTGTCTGAAAGAAGCTTCTTCATCTCCAACTCTCTCGTGTCACTTTGACATTGAAGTGGTGAATCACTTTGCACTATTTAAATGAGCTGATATTATATAATTAAAGGGTAAAGTATAGTAATGGTCACTGAACATTTCAGAAGCTTGCATTTAGGTCCCCCAACATTTAAAACTTGCAATACAGTCCCCCAACATTTATTCCGTTTGCAATATGGTCCCCCAACTTAAACCACAGTTAGAAAATTAGGATAAATTATATAAATGGTCATTGAACTTTTCAGTCACTTGAATTTAGGTCCCCCAACTTTTAAAACTTGCAAAACAATCATCAATTTCATTCTAAACCCCAATTTCCAAAGTAATTCATTTTTATTCTAAACCCTAAATTCCAAAATACTTAAATTAAATTAAATTATGTCAAAGTTATTATTATTTAATTTCATCTTATTTCATGTGATACGCATTTTTTATATAAATATAATAGTATAATTCTTATCTGTTGAAGAAATTTTTTAATTAAAAAAAGTAGTTAGGATATAAAAGAGGTTGAAAATAATTCGAATTTTAAATTTATAAAATGTTATTTTGACGTATAAATAAAAGTGTAAACTACTCGGTTGACAACTTAACTATCTAGCCCTTTTACTTTTGTCATCGATCTTTTAAATTTATCAATCATACCACATAATTATTTAACTGTTTCAACTAAGCCACTAGTCGTTACCAATTGATAAAAATGATGATGTGGCAGTTAAAAGGAATTGACATTATTATACATTCAGTCTTTATTATTTATATAATCAATTTGGTCCTAAATTAAATAAAATTTAATAAATTAATCATTTAATTAGGATCTGACATGTGTTAGCACATGATCATGACACGTGTCATTGGTGACACGTGTTACCACCTAATTATTTATATATGCTATCAATTTGGTCCTAAATTAAATAAAATTTAATAAATTAATCATTTAATCAGGATCTGACATGTGTTAACACATGATCATGATATGTGTTATTGGTGACACATGTCACCTCCTAATTAGAAGAAAATTAAGTTACAAAGAAGTAAAATTTGGGTCTTGGGCAAACTCAAACCTGAGTCACGCAAATGAAAGATATAGGGTGGAGCCACTAAGCTAACACCATCGTTTGTGTTAAGAGATATACAATAATACATATACTAATAGTATGACCAATGCCAGAAAAAAAAGAATATAATGTAAAATGGAAATAATGAGATTTGAGCTTCGGCAAAAAATTTGAAAGCAATAAATGATGGGAAAATATTAGATTTTTTACAATAAAAAATATTATATTTGATAAATTGTTTGATAGATTTAATATATTTTTTAAATATTAGTTGATACAATATTTTAAAAGAATAAATTTAAGATTATATATTTTTAAACTAAATTTAATAATTATATTTTCATATTTATAATTCATGATTATATATAATCTTAAGTTGAGTATTTCTAATATAATTAATAATTTTAATTTCTTATTAAAAATAAAATATTCAAAAAATATAAATGATTCATACATTAATATATGAATATTTTTTATTTATACATCTAAATATAAATATACATTTATATAAATATATTTTATTCGTTGTGTCTGTGCCTTGAACTCTTTCTTCAAGCCTATATTACCTTAAATTGAAGTATTTTAGAATTTAATTGAAGTATTTTAGAATTTAGGGTTTAGAATAAAATTGAATTACTTTGGAAATTGGGGTTTAGAATGAAATTGATGACTGTTTTGCAAGTTTTAAAAGTTGGGGGACCGAAATTCAAGTGACTGAAAAGTTCAATGACCGTTTATATAATTTATCCTAATTTTCTAACTGTGGTTTAAGTTGGGGGACCATATTGCAAACGGAATAAATGTTGGGGGACTGTATTGCAAGTTTTAAATGTTGGGGGACCTAAATGCAAGTTTCAGAAATATTCAGTGACCATTACTATACTTTACCCATAATTAAATTAAAACATGGAGAGAGAAAATGGTGAATATATTTTCCTTCGTCCCCAAAGACATAAATTTTCATGTTTCAGCAGGTAGAGAGAGAAAACAGGGTCTGCATCGTAAAAATATTAAGTTTTAGGGTAAAGTATAGTAATGGTCACTGAACATTTCTGAAACTTGCATTTAGGTCCCCCAACATTTAAAACTTGCAATACAGTCCCCCAACATTTATTCCGCTTGCAATATGGTCCCCCAACTTAAACCACAGTTAGAAAATTAGGATAAATTATATAAACGGTCATTGAACTTTTCAGTCACTTGAATTTTGGTCCCCCAACTTTTAAAACTTGCAAAACAGTCATCAATTTCATTCTAAACCCCAATTTCCAAAGTAATTCAATTTTATTCTAAACCCTAAATTCTAAAATACTTCATTAAATTCTAAAATACTTCAATTTAAGGTAATATAGGCTTGAAGAAAGAGTTCAAGGCACAGACACAACGAATAAAATATATTATATAAATGTATATTTATATTTAGATGTATAAATAAAAAATATATTCATATATTAATGTATGAATCATTTATATTTTTTGAATATTTTATTTTTAATAAGAAATTAAAATTATTAATTATATTAGAAATACTCAACTTAAGATTATATATATAATCATGAATTATAAATATGAAAAATATAATTATTAAATTTAGTTTAAAAATATATAAATCTTAAATTTATTCTTTTAAAATATTGTATCAACTAATATTTAAAAAATATATTAAATCTATCAAACAATTTATCAAATATAATATTTTTTTATTGTAAAAAATATAATATTTTCCCATCATTTATTGCTTTCAAATTGTTTGCCGAAGTTCAAATCTCATTATTTCCATTTTACATTATATTCTTTTTTTTCTGGCATTGGTCATACTATTAGTATATGTATTATTGTATATCTCTTAACACAAACGATGGTGTTAGCTTAGTGGCTCCACCCTATATCTTTCATTTGCGTGACTCAGGTTTGAGTTTGCCCAAGACCCAAATTTTACTTCTTTGTAACTTAATTTTCTTCTAATTAGGAGGTGACATGTGTCACCAATAACACATATCATGATCATGTGTTAACACATGTCAGATCCTGATTAAATGATTAATTTATTAAATTTTATTTTTAGGACCAAATTGATAGCATATATATAATTAGGTGGTAACACGTGTCACCAATGACACGTGTCATGATCATGTGCTAACACATGTCAGATCCTAATTAAATGATTAATTTATTAAATTTTATTTAATTTAGGACCAAATTGATTATATAAATAATAAAGACTGAATGTATAATAATGTCAATTCCTTTTAACTGCCACATCATCATTTTTATCAATTGGTAACGACTAGTGGCTTAGTTGAAACAGTTAAATAATTATGTGGTATGATTGATAAATTTAAAAGATCGATGACAAAAGTAAAAAGGGCTAGATAGTTAAGTTGTCAACCGAGTAGTTTACACTTTTATTTATACGTCAAAATAAAATTTTTATAAATTTAAAATTCGAATTATTTTCAACCTCTTTTATATCCTAACTACTTTTTTTAATTAAAAAATTTCTTCAACAGATAAGAATTATACTATTATATTTATATAAAAAAATACGTATCACATTAAATAAGATGAAATTAAATAATAATAACTTTGACATAATTGAATTTAATTTAAGTATTTTGGAATTTAGGGTTTAGAATAAAATTGAATTACTTTGGAAATTGGGGTTTAGAATGAAATTGATGATTGTTTTGCAAGTTTTAAAAGTTGGGGGACCTAAATTCAAGTGACTGAAAAGTTCAATGACCATTTATATAATTTATCCTAATTTTCTAACTGTGGTTTAAGTTGGGGACCATATTGTAAACGGAATAAATGTTGGGAGACTGTATTGCAAGTTTTAAATGTTTGGAGACCTAAATGCAAGCTTCTGAAATGTTCAGTGACCATTACTATACTTTACCCTAAGTTTTAATGCGAGTTGGTTGATTTTCCTCTCTTGAGCACTAAGCATACCCACCCTACCTCTCTTCTTTTTCCCCCCCTTTTTTTCACTATATATAAGCTTCTTCTTAAACCCCCTATTAGTTTATAACCAGGAAGCCTTTTTCATTTCGTTTCTCGTTTGATTTCAAAAATTAGAAGGGAAAAAATGGATTTTTACGCATACCCATCTCGTTTTTCAGTGTCTTCATCGTCTTTGTTTGGAGATTTCGTCGAAAAGATCAAATTTTCTTGCAATTTCGCTGTTTCTGTCATCATTGGGAATATTTTCTCTGCGATTTTAACCTTCTTCTTTGCATTAGGTTGGTTCCTTTTCTCTTGTCCTATGTTATGCTTCATTGTTTCCTCAAAAGCTTCTATTTTTTTTTGGACTTATCGTTGATGATCTAATTTAGAACTATTTTCATTGGAACCTCATTGTTATCATTTCTTTTGTATTTTTACTGTTGCTCTTTTATAGTAATTATTATCATTTCCTCATTGTTATTATATGCACAAAAGATGAATCTAATTAAGATTCTGTTCCATTTTTGTTGGATTGCAATGGTTTGAAAAATGATGTTGCGTGCCGACAATTTCGACAAAGCACTCTGGAAGTAATTTGTCTTACATTTATGACCAAAATACGCCTTGAGTTAAAGACTTTTTGTTTGGATTCTTAGAATTCTTTAAGCCTGTTTACACTGGAATTTTGCTAATGAAATTCATCTGCAGTGGGCACCTTGTTAGGGGCCATGACAGGGGCTTTGATCGGACAAGAAACAGAGAGTGGGTTCGTTCGGGGCGCTGCAATTGGGGCCATCTCCGGTGCAGTTTTCTCGATCGAAGTCTTCGAGTCGTCTCTGGTTCTTTGGCAGTCTGATGAATCCAGGATCGGTTGCTTGCTTTACTTGGTCAGCACTCCTGTTTATTGCCCTGGTTTTATATGTTTAGTCGGGAACGGATTAGGAATTTATGTTTTATCCACAAATTTATAAAATTTTAGGAGAACGAAAAGAGATTATCGATGGAAAATACAATAAAATTTGAAATTTTCTGGGGCGTGTCCCTTCGGTTCATCCATGTGTTTAGTTGCTACTTTCTAAGAAGGGATATGGAAAAAATGGTTCAGGAACTTGAGTACTCGTTAGCGTATTGGCAAGAATCATAATTCGACGCCTGTGGCATGCCTTGAACCTATTTTGAATAGCAACTATTAGCCTTCTATGAGACCCTTGCATGCCCGGACCTTGGACTTGTTTAGCCTCGGCTTAACCGATGAGTTCCTGGAAGCATTTGCATAAGTTTTCTTTGGTTGTAGTAATTCTTCTAAGCAATCTAAATCAATTTTGTTTTACTGCAAATTTCCAGATTGATGTCATTGCAAGCCTTCTAAGTGGGAGGCTTGTCCGAGAACGAATCGGTCCGGCGATGCTGAGCGCGGTCCAAAGTCAGGTAAGAAGAATTGAACTCCAACTTGATATCACTTCCATCAAACAGCAATTTGCTAATGATTTTCAGTTTCTGTTACCAGATGGGAGCTGCTGAAACAAATTTTGAGGATTTCCAGAACATATTCGACATTGGTGGTACCAAAGGATTGGCTGGAGATTTGGTTGAAAAGATCCCAAAGATCAAAATTACAAACAACAACAATGTAGACGCTTCCGGGGAGAAAGTTTCATGTTCCGTTTGCCTTCAGGTATAAACATATCGTACCCGATTTTCGTAAAACTAGTTGCATAAGAAGCTTATCAGATTGAACCTTTATGCAGGACTTTCAGCTCGGAGAAACGGTCCGGAGCTTGCCACAGTGCCATCACATGTTCCACTTGCCTTGCATAGATAAGTGGCTTATCAGCCATGGTTCTTGTCCATTGTGCAGAAGGGATCTGTAACCTCGTTATTTTTTTAAAATTGTAGAATAGTTCCTCATAGTTTATTTTATACTTATGTTACTCGCCGGGGCATGCGTATTCGTTCATTAAACGCTTAGTTGAATCGGCCCTTTACACAAGTTTTTTGATTCACAATTCAGGAACTTCAATCTTGAATAGATTTACATTGCCTGCATATATGATCAGCGTGTTCTTTTGTAGTGTTGTTTTATCTGTTTAGTCGACGGCGTGGGATGTCGGATCCGGTGTTGTTCGGATATCAATCATGCAAAGGTTAGATGAGATATCAAAGTATGATGAGATCTAATTTCTGAGTCTCATTTATGAAATTGCAGGGTGTCTCAACAAATATTTGTATGGAAGCTGTTTCTTGAACATCAGATTAGTAAAAACAATGTATTGAATTATATGGCCACTAGACAAGGCCATGGGTCTCATTTTAACTACCGTTGTTTGTAATAAGATTATTCATGTTAGATAATGAACGATTCTCTCCTTAAATAATAAGTTTAACAAAATAATATATTTAAATTCACATTAATTATTTAAACGCAACATTTAATAATTTTAAGATTTATTAATAAATAATTCTTACATTTATAATAGTGTTGTCAAATGTTTTTACCTACTTCAGCTTTGGATGCATGAGGAACAGCTCATCACCAAAGAAAATCTGCACACGTGGGTCCATCAATAAATGAAATGTCTGAACCTCTCTCTCTCTCTCTCTCTCTATATATATATATATATGATGTTTAAATAATGGTCGAAAATTCATAAATAAGATGAAATAGCTCAGATGATATAACTGTGGTTTTTTACTTTTTTACTTATTATCTACATATAACTTCTGCCATGGACGTTGCGTTAGAATCAATTATTAATTAGTTGAACGAGACGAGACATTAATTTTGTTTAAATGTAAACTACAGAAATTGTTATTTCCGTCTAAGTTTTATAAACTTTTCATCGTTGAATTTAAAAAAATATATATGATTTGATCACTTCCGTTTTAATTAAGATGTGGTCACTGAAGGTTAATGGTCATTAAACTTTTAACGGTTTACTGATGTGGTACAATAAATATATAAAATCAAAATTACATCATTTTCATATAGATAATACGTGAATTAAGTTCTGGTCACTTTACTTTTAAAAAAATATAAGTTTTGGTCGCTTACGTTATCGTTTTATTAAGTTTTGATCACTTAGACGTTGAATGACATTAGTTTGATGATGTGATCCGTTAGTAAAATTGTTTAATTTTTATTTTAACTCCTAAATTTTAGACAAAATACTGATTATGAGCCTTTTTGAAATTCAAATTAGTTTAAGGATAATATTTCAATTTTCTAATTTTTAATATTTTTTTCTCCATAATCCCTAATATTGCTCATCTTATCCTCGATTCTTCTTCAGACATCTTTACTCTATTACAATAGCCTTGTTGTTTCTAATTATTAGTTGTAATTCTTTGAAGTCATATTAGGTGAATTCTCAGTTGTAAGAAAAGGTATAAAAAGAAGTAATGAATATTGTGAAAAATGTAGAGAATTCACCATTAAAACTCTGAAAAGATTCACCACCACAACAACGTCAGTGCCTCGAGTTGAGAAAACTAGAGCTTCTTCAATGGCGACATTATTAACGACATAGTACCAAGTTTCCATCTCCGACGCTTTGTTAACCAACGAAATCCCCATTATGCGAAAGATCGTCAAGAACCTTTCGTTGCATCTGAACATGTTCAAACCTCCATGACGTTTACGAATATCAAACTGACGTTCACTTAGTATTGGAGCTTTGTTCCAGCTGTGAGTTATTCAATCAGGTCGTTACGGAAATGAGGTACTCTGAGGCTGACGCGGTGGTGCTATAGATCATGGAAGCCACAAGGATTAACGGTGATTCATTGGGACCTAGAATCAGAAAATTGCTTGTAATTGAGATAAAATAAAGATTCAACATTGAAGATAATGAATTTTGGATTAAGTTCAGTGGATGAATTTACGGATCCATTTATCCAATTATTTGAATCCATTAGTTACATTTCACCGGAGGCGCTTTCTCAAAGAAATATCACCACAAAGAGTGATATCCGATTATCGAGTTATTTGAATCAATTGATATATTTTCTTGTTCCTTGTTGGATTTGACATTCTGAAATCTCAACCTTTGGAAATTAAATTTTAATTTGTATAATTGATATTATTCAGCTTTATTTTATCTCTAGATGTCTATTCTCTCATTTTCTCTGAAATTGTGGTGCTATTATTTGTTATTAGAAGTTGGAAATCTTTCATCATTCTTGAAATGTTGCATGAATCCTTGAAAGAAGGCAGATGCAATAATGGAGCAGAGATGTCTGAAGTAGAAGCAGGGAGAAAATGAACATTATTGGAGGTTGGGAAGAAAAAAATATTAAAAAATGGGTAAATTGAAATGTTATCCCTAAACCAATTTGAATTTACAAAAGACCCATAATTAGTATTTTGTCTAAAGTGTAGGGATTAAAATAAAAATTAAACAAATTTACTAACGGGCCATTTCATCAAACCAATGACATTTAACGTCGAAGTGACCAAAACTTGATAAAATGATAATGTAAGTGACCAAAACTTAATAAAACAATAACGTAAGTGACCAAAACTAATGTTTTTTTTGAAAGAAAAGTGACAAAAACTGAATACCCGTATTATCTACGTGAAAATGATGTAATTTTAATTTTATATATTTATCATGTCACGTCAGTTAGTCATTAAAAGTCTAACGGTCGTTAACCTTCAGTGACCACATCTTAATTAAAACGAAACGGAAGTGACCAAATCTTATATTTTTTTAATTCAGTGACTTAAACGAAAGTGATCATTTCTGTAGTTAACTTTTAAAAAAAATAGAAATTTTTGATGTTATAAATAAATTAATTTGGATATGGGAGGTCATCTCTATAATGGATTTAAGGGGGGAAAAAGAATAATTTGAATTAGTCGAATAACATATTAATTATGAAACATAAATAATAAATCTAGACGTAAATGATTGTTTAAACATTCTAAGGTAGTCGAATTAAATTCTTTAATCAGTCGATTCAATCATCATCTTTACAAATGCTATCCTTCTTTATTAAAGCAATGTTATGTGTATAATATTTTTCTAGTCTCATTGCCCATTACTGGTTTAATTAAAAATGATCTAAAATAGAGAATATGTATATATATATATATATATATATTATTGATTTCCATAGATATTGACAATGTAGCTCAAGAAAATAAATTATCCTAGAGACAGAATACAACAGAAGGTATTACCAAGGATAGTGTCGGAATCGTCTTTCTGTTGGGCTCGAAATTGGGCTTCGACTTGAATTGATTGGGTTAGAGTCGCCACCGATCATTTTAAAACGATATTTAGGTAGATCGGACACCATCTTATCTGATATGCGTTTTACCATAAAAGTGTTGGGTTCGGGAGTCGGTTACGATCAAGAAATGATTAGCACATTTGAACCGCCCTTTCGGTACCAATTAATTTATCGGTTGCCTTTTAATTGCGAAAATCAAGAATTTAAATTAAAACTTGAAATATTCGATTCGAATTAATTACCTTTGATCGATTGGAACTCTTCTATAAAAAAAGTCAAAAATGTTAGAAAAAAAAGTAAATAAATAAGGAATAAAATAAATAAATGATAAATTAAGGGAATATATATATATATATATATATATATATATATATATATATATATATATATATAATTAAATAAATAAAAAATTAAATAAATAAAAAATAAGAAAATGAAAGAAAGAAAGAGCCAAAGGAAAAGAGTAAAATAAAATAAAAATAGAATAAATAATATATATATATCAAAGAAAACAAAAAAGAAGAAACAAAATAAATAGAAAATAATTAAATAATATAAAAAGAGTAACCACTTAGAGGATCAAATTGAGACCAATTGAAATTAATGGCTTAAATCGGAATTAAAAAAGCTGCAAAAGAAAAAAACAAAAAGTTAGGTGCCAATTCACAAAATATAAAAAATATAAATAGGTACTAAATTGATTAAATTGGAAATATATAGGCAAATTTACAGATGGTGACCAAATTGAATCGCGACTCAAACGTTCAGGGACGACGGAAAGGATATAAAAATCCTTTAATTGCACATTAGTCCTCGGTATATAAATACCCAAAAACCCTTCTTCCTCGTTCATTCTCACCACTTCTCAAAACTGATAACACTCTCTCAACTCTCAAAACTCTCTCAAAGCTCCTCCCTCCGGCCATCCTCTCCAATGGAGACCCACCGTCAGCCAACGCCTAAAGAACCCTCCGGCCACCACCCACGGTGGCCGGATACCAACCAATCATACCCTTCAAAAGCCCTTAACACCCCGATACCAGATCCAGCCACAAAACAACAAAATACCCTATAAATCGGTGTAGATCTAGCCTAGAAAGTCTCAATTTTTAACCTTTTAGACGAAAACTCTAAACCTTCCCGATGGCTCTTCGATCTGCTTTGCTTTGATTTTTGTTTTTTCTTGGATTTTATGTTGGGGCTTTGACTTTTGGGTTTATATGTTTGATATTGCTTGCGTTTCTGCTCTCGATTGTATTTGTGTTCTCGGTGTGTGTGTGTTTTGTGTGGCTATACACTGTTGGCTGTGACTCTCGGGTTTCGATTTCTCGTTGGGTCGTTGTGTTTGGCTTGTTGGTCGTGGCTTCTGTGTGTTGTGATGATGTTGTTTACTGGGGTGTCTTGTTGCTCCCTTTGTTGATCTCAGTTTACTGCTGTTGGTTTGGCTCTCGCGGTTTCTCCCTCTGTTGATGTTCTCGTGTGTACTCTATATCCCTTGATGTCACTGTGGTGGGGTATTTATACCCACCCAACCGGTGGCCTACTCCGACGATAACGGGGTTGTTCGTGTGTACTTCGCGCTAATCGTTTTTTATGTAGCCGGGAATCCCGGGATGGTGCAGTCCCGGTTTTGTTAGCCGGATGGTGCGCCATTTGACTCTGATTATATGGCGCTATGACATGCTAAAACCCTAACTACTACTTGACTGGTTCAGACCTGCTTAACTGGACCCGTTAGACTCGAAATGAACCTGAAATTAACAAAAAAACGATTAAATAAATAATAAAAACAAAAAACAAAAAAAAAGAATAAATAAAAAAGAATAAAATAAAATAAAATAATATACTATATAATATATAAATATAATTGTTTTAAAACTATATAAAATATATATTTCAAAGATATTTTCAAAACCATATATTATATAATTTTAAAAAAGTTTTCAAACTATATGTTATAGTTTTCAAAAACGTTTTAAAACTATATTATATGTTTTCAAAAATGTTTTTTAAAACTATATATTATATAAATTTCAAAATGATTTTAAAACTATTTATTATATAAGTTTTCAAAATGATTTTAAAAACTATATATTATATATGTTTTCTAAAATTGTTTTAAAAATTATCTATTATATAGTTTTCAAAGGTATTTTTTAAAAAACTATATATTATATATATTTTCAAAATGTTTTTTTAAAAAATCATATATTACATACGTATTTTTCAAAAACCATTTTGCGAACTATATAATATATATTTGTATAAAAGAAAAGAAAATAAATATGGATGAAAATGAGTGCCTACAGCTGCCCCTCTTTGTCCTTTTTCGTGGAACAAAAAATAGGACAAAGATAAAAAGACACAAATTTTCGTTAGGTGGAATTGAAAAATTGACTCTGAAGAAATGACTCCCTGTCGAATTGAGTTATTGATGACCCTTCCGTCGCGAAGTCGAGTCCATCTTGAAATGATATAGAATTGAAGCCGCAGTTCGGGATTTGAATCGGGATGCGACTTCTCGTTGCCCTTCAGTCTTTTTCTCGGTTTAAAGACATTGGTTGCAAAATTCGACTGGAAAATAGTCCTTTGATTCCACCATGTGGTTGACAGGCCCTCGAGTTGAATGAAATAGAACTCAAAAATTCTTTGTTGATATATAGTTTTTCTCGACTTAAGTTGTACTGCCGGGAAACAGTTTTTTTGTCACTGAGTCACGGTTAACTCGGGTCTTCTTCTCGACTTGAAAACCTCGATTACAACCGAATAATAGTGTGATGTGTCATCGAGCTGAATGAAATCGTACTCGACAATTTTATTGACAGATAGCCCTTCTTGCCTTGGGTTATGTTGTAAATGATGTGCCTTGGAGCTGAGCGTAGTCGAACTCGAAGGTCTTTGACAGATAGCCTTTCTAGCCTTGAGCTATTCCGCAAATGATGTGCCGTTGAGCTGAGCATAATCGAACTCAATGGTCTTTGTTGGCAGATAACCCTACTAGCCTTGAGTTATGCTGCAAATGATGTGCCCTCGAAGCTAAGTGTAATCGAACTCGAAGGTCTTTGGCAGATAACCCTTCTAGCCTTGAGTTATGCTGCAAATGATATGCCTTAGAGCTGAGTGTAGTCAAACTCGAAGGTCTTTTGGTGGGCAGATAACCCTTCTCGATTTAAGTTATGCTGCAAATGATATGCCTTGGAGCTTAGCGTAGTCGAACTCGAAGGTTTTTTGGTTACAGATAACCCTTCTAGCCTTGAGTTATGATGTAAATGATGTGCCCTCGAAGTTGAGTATAATCAAACTCGAGGGTATTTGGCAGATAGCCCTTCTCGACTTAAACTATGCTACAAATGATATGCCTTGGAGTTGAGCGTAGTCGAACTCGAAGGTCTTTGTTGGCAGATAACTGTTCTAGTCTTGAGTTATGCTGCAAATGATATGCCTTCGAAGCTGAGTGTAATCGAACTCGAGGGTCTTTGGCAGATAACCCTTCTCGACTTAAGCTATGCTGAAAATGATATGCCTTAGAGCTGAGCGTAGTTGAACTCGAAGGTCTTTGTTGGCAAATAACCCTTTTAGTCTTGAGTTATACTATAAATGATATGCCTTGGAGCTGAGCGTAGTCGAATTCGAAGGTCTTGGTGACAGATAGCCCTTCTGGCCTTGAGTTAAGTTGTAAATAGTTTGTTTAAAAAAATGGTTTCCCTTCACGGGTCGAAGCCGGTCATGATTCTTCAGGTGGTTCCTTTGAGTGAGTATGAATCAAATGAGATGATCTTTGAATGACTCCCCTTTTACGGGAAACCCACTGATGAATTATGACAACTGGATATCTTCCGTTGTAGAATTGAAATCTGGCTTGAATACATTAACTTGAAATATATTGCTCATTGTTTAGTTGAGCTGAACTGGATTTGTTCTGAACTGGTTCTCGAACTCATTTGAGCTGATTATCGATCTTTCAATTTGTCGAATTGGTTGAGAGGTAGCTTCTTACTGCTGAGTTAAGCAACCACCATTAATCTTTAAAGGTGCTTTTGAATCGAGTATCCTTCGCCTTGAAGTCGAAACTTGACTCTAAAAGCTGTAAAAAAAACATGTATGATAAAATGATGAATGTGATGCACTTAAGTATGTCTAAGATGCATGCAATATGAATGAATTATGTGTTATTTCTTGGATGGAATCGTGCTTTGTCTACTAATCTGGTCCTTGGAATTGATCATGCCCCATTATCTTTTCGAGCTTTGGCTTTACAGACCTTTCAAATCTGAGACTGTTCTGTTTGAAAATGTTTTTTCTCTTTTTTCTTGTTTTAGGAGGGAGAAAATGTTGTAAAATATTGCTCTTTAATTCAGGCTCGCAATTGAATCAAATTGTAAACATGAGTTCAAATAATATCAAAGGAATAAAGAGCTCTTTTAATGCTTTCAGAGTTACAGCTCTTTGAAAAATGTTCAAATGGATGAGTTGGTTTTAGGTTGACCTCCTTTCTATGGTTTCAGTAACCAAAAATGTCGTTTTTTAAATATCGCAACATGCTTTGGCATTTCAATTGGGTACGGGCAAAATGACGTGACTAGCATGATCAATTACCAGACCTTTTATTTCAGTCCTCTGAAATCTTCCATTTGTTCAAGTTTTGTAAACTCTTCTAACAAAGGTAGTGTAGAAATATCGTCTAAAAATGAAATGAGTCCTCGTGTGAAATTGACTATAACAGGTGTTCCTTAACTCCCTTAGTCCATTTTACCGAAACTTCTTGCTTAGATAAATTTGATTTAATTTGTCGTTATCTGACTAGCTGAATCCATAAAGCCGGGACGTTTAACCACCTGCTTTAGAGGGACAACTTAACATTATAATCAGTTTTATCAAGTTAACTGAAGGGTTCATCTCATCATAAAGTCTTCAGCTGGACAATAGTAGTGGAGCAAACACCAAATTGCCAAGTGTTCGAGCAATGTCATGGTTTGAATGTAATATACTTATAACGCCAGGGCTTTCAAGTTTCCTCTATAACCGATTACCTTAGCGGAATAGCTCAGTTTTACGGACTTAATTTCTTAAAATTGTCAAGGAGAACCTGTTATAGTCTAGCTGTTGTCGAAAGTAACAAATTTTATCTTTAGAGTTCAATTTTCAAGCAACTGACCTAAACTGGATTCACTTACTCGACTATTCCATCTGATCATCATTGAACGTCTTAAACAAAAAGTATAGTAATTGCCATATGCAAATGATGCCCCATGTTGTCCGCACCTTATGAAAGGAAAATGTTACATTGGTTAATTGGAAGAGCAGGGTACAGTTTTTGAGTGTATATTCTGGGTAAGGTCAAAGTCTTTGTTTTAAATCATGTTACTTTGTCAGGGATTTGTAACTTTGAACCATTTACAGAGCTTCTTAATTCAGTTGATATTCAAAGAATTGCAAGTTTGCAAATGTGATTCATTATTCGTCATCATTAAAGTAACATAAATTTATTCAAATGTTCTTACAACAAAACTTGAGAAAAAACGAAAAAACAAACTCAAATAGAATGCCTCAAAATTGAACAAGGCCTCCTTATGATGCCCCATTTGCCATGTCATTGCTTTCATCATGAAATTCTAGCTCTTTTCTGTCCATCAATAGCTAGATCAAGGCTCTAAATTCGGCACATTCTTGTACATCATGTCCATCTTCATTGTGGTAACAACAATAATTGCCACCTTTGGAATCTGATGTGCTAGGATGTGGTGCAAGAAACCCCGCATTTATCATTTGCCTCTATACCCAAACAAGAATTGTCTTCACTTCGGAAACTCTGGTTTTGGCCTTTTTACCCTTTTCTTCAGTGATTGCACTTTCTTTATTCTCTTGATGATTAGGTATAGGGTTCTAGGCAACGTGGGGAGATTCTGAATTGTTAAAATGAATCCAACCCCTATTGCACATCCTTTAGATAACCCTCTTAAAGGGGAGGCATTTTTCAATAACATGCCCCGTAACACCACCATGATATTCACAGTGCGCATTTTTGTCATACCACCTGGGGTATGGGGGCTTTAGAGGTATCTTGGGATAGGGTGACACCACATGTGCGTCAAACAGTTTTTGGTAGAGCTCCTTGTATGTCATGGGAATGAGATCGAAATGCTCCTTTTATCTCATTGGTTTTTACCTAGAAGAGGGTACAATTGTAGACGATTTTGAAATATTGATGATTTCTCTTTCATTCTTCTACAGAGGAGGCTTTCCACTCGTCCTACTCCTGGTTTAATTGTAATTTCTACCCTCGTTGTTTTGACCTCTTCATCAAATTTCGGAATGCGATAATTATCCGAATTATCTTGAAGTCCTGGTAAGATTTTGGATAAGACAACCACTTGCGGGGTAGGTGGCATGGTTACCCCTTCTGATGAGCCTACCCAGGAGCACTTGTCTGATATAGGCCAGCTAACTTGGCAACGACCTGATCGACCAAGGACTTTTGGCCTTTCGTGATTGCATCTAAAGTACTCTGGCTATTCTGATATATCTTTTCTTCTAACTCTCTCTGGAGCTTCAACATGTTCTCTTTGATCTGAGTAATTCTGGCTTCCATCTTCTTTTTGGTTTGAATGAGGATGACACGTGTCTGAAGCTTGTGGAGGTATGTCCAGTGTTTGTACCCTTCCGTTATGAAAATCTCTTGTTAGATCATGTGAATTCAATGAAAAAAAGAAAATAATGCGAAATATGCAAGAATGCATGATGCATGAAATGTTTGAGGCATTGATCCAAAAAATGTGCATGTTATTTTGAATAGTCCTTATTGGGACAAAAGTGTTACATCTGAAGAGACAAAAACTTTTCGATGGTATAGATCCCCACAGCTTCTGACAAGTTGATTCGTCTTCTGTATTTTTTCACCGGATGAATATCATGTCGATCCAATCTTGTTCCTTTGGCTAAACTTGTGCATGTGACGAGCTGCTTACCCCAAAAAGGTATCGAAGGACTGCATCTCCGGCTTTCACTCTATGCTGAGCTTGTTCTAAACGAAAATACTATTGGAGCCCTCCATCCGAAGTTTATTGACTTGTTTCTGGAATTCGTCAATAATGGTCTCCAACTTAGCTAAGGTTTCACCATCTTATTCTCATAGTTTTTGAAAGGACTCTCCGGATCAGTAACATTTTCCTTGTCTTGCCCCTACAACCTTTGCCTCTAAGTATTCTTTGACCACGGCTGGGCTTCTGAGCTTTTTATCTTTTTGTATTATAACCTCTTTGTCCATTAATGTAGATTATTCATGTTTAACAAACACGTTTTTAGTATATCAACACCTCGTTTTAAATGATGCAAATGATGAAAACAAAATAAAATAGAACAAATATAAAAATAGTTAGTGAGGTAAATCAAAACAATAATAAAAATAAAAAATCATATCCCACATGCTTATTGTTCCTACCCGAGCATGATCTCTATCCCGCATGCTAATTTCAAACAAATCCTAAACCGTATATTTGTCTAGTTCGCATGCTTTGAATAGAAAGTAAAGCAGGAAATAAAATCAAAGCAGCGTAGGGTTTGCAATGAGGTTTTGGGGTGGGCTCTAATTCCCTATACTCTCCCGATTTAGGTTCTAAAAAGGTACTCGAGTTCTCCTTGTTGGTGCCCCCTTGGGCTTGCCAGACCCTTAGTCCTAAGCCCATCACAAACTTATGTGGACTAAGTTAAACTCGAGAGTATTCATTCCCTTATGCCCATACGAAGAATAAATTCACACGAAGACATAAGGTAATATGAATCCCGAAGGTTACTTGCTAGGCCCATACGGAGAATAAATTCCCACGAAGGCGTCGCTTTCGTCCCCACTTAAAAGGGTTCGAAACTCAGGTATAGAGCTAGAGATCACAATTTTGAAAAATCTGAAATCATTAAAAAACGTTAGTATAACTATTTATTTGAAAAAATAATCAAAGATAAATAGTAAGAATCGAATAAATAAATTAAAATTTAAACTTGTAATTTTTGCTAAAAAAGACAACCGGAAATTAATTTCAGCCTGACTCACTTACATGTCCCCAGCAGAGTCGCCAAGCTGTCGAAACCGCCTTTCGATTGGGTCCGGAATTGGGCTTCGACTTGAATTGATTGGGTTAGAATCACCATCGATCATTTTAAAACGATATTTAGGTAGATCGAACATCATCTTACCTGATATGCATTTTACCAAAAAAGTGTTGGGTCAGGAGTCGGTTACGGTAAATGAAGGATTAACACCCTTGAACCGCCCTTTCGGTACCAATTAATTCGTCGGTTGTCTTTTAATTGAGAAAATCAAGAATTTAAATTAAAACTTAACATATTCGATTCTAATTAATTACCTTTGATCGATTGGAACTCTTCTATAAAAAAAGTAAAAAAATGTTAGTAAAAAGTAAATAAATAAGGAATAAAATAAATAACGATAAATTAAGGGAATATATATATATATAATTAAATAAATAAAAAATAAAATAAGAAAAATGAATGAATGAAAGAGCCAAAGAAAAAGAGTAAAATAAAATAAAAATAGAATAATATATATATATATATATATATATATATATATCAAAGAAAACAAAAAATAATTAAATAATATAAAAAGAGTAACAAATTAGAGGATCAAATTGAGACCAATTGAAATTAATGGCTTAAATCAGAATTAAAAAACTGCAAAAGAAAAAAAAAAGTTAGGTGCTAATTCACAAAATATAAACATGGACTAAATTTATTAAATTGAAAATATGGAGGCAAATTAACAGATGGTGACCATATTGAACTATGACTCAAACATTCAGGGATGGCGGAAAGGATTTAAAACTCCTTTAATTGCACATTAGTCCTCGGTATATAAATACCTAAAAACCCTTCTTTTTCCTTCATTCTCACCACTTCTCAAAACTGATAACTCTCTCTCAATTCTCAAAACTCTCTCAAAGCTCCTCCCTCCGACCATCCTCTCCGATAGAGACCCACCGTCAGCCACCACCTAGAAAACCATCCGACCATTGCCCACGGTGGGCGAATACCAACCAATCATACCCTTCGAAAGCCCTTAACACCCCGATACCAGATTCGGTCCCAACACAACAAAATACCCTATAAATCGGCGTAGATCTAGCCTAGAAAGTCTTGATTTTTACCCTTTTAGTCGAAAACTCTTCGCCCTCCCGGTGGCTCTTCGATCTGCTTTGCTTTGATTTTTGTTTTTGCTTGGATTTTCTGCTGGGGCTTCGGCCTTTGGGTTTATATGTTTGATATTGCTTGCGTTTCTGTTCTCGATTGTATTTGTGTTCTCGGTGTGTGTTTTTTTGTGTGGCTATCCACTGTTGGCTGTGACTCTCGGGTTTCGATTTCTCGTTGAGTCGTTGTGTTTGACTTGTTGGTCGTGGCTTCTGTGTGTTGTGATGATGTTGTTTACTGTGGATTTATCGTTGCTCCCTTTGTTGATCTTGGTTTACTACTGATGGTTTGGCTCTCATGGTTTCTCTCTCTGTTGATGTTCTTGTGTGTACTCTATAACCCTTGGTTTCACCGTGGTGGGGTATTTATACCCACCCCACCGGTGGCCTACTCCGACGATAACGGGGTTGTTCTCATGTACTTCGCATTAATCGTTGTTCACATAGCCAGGAATCTCGGGATGATGCAGTCCCGGTTTTCCCAGTCGGCCGGTGTGCCGTTTGACTCTGATTATGCAACGCTGTGACATACTGAAACCCTAACTACTACTGGGCTGGTTCAGACCTGCTTAACTGGACCCATTGGACCTGAAATTAACCAAAAAATGATTAAATAAATAATAAAAACAAAAAACAAAAAAAATAATAAATAAAAAAGAATAAAGAATAAAGAATAAAGAATAAAGAATAAAATAAAATAATATACTATATAATATATATAAAAAATTGTTTTAAAACTATATATAATATATATTTCAAAACCATATATTATATAATTTTAAAAATGTTTTCAAACTATATGTTATAGTTTTAAAAAACGTTTGAAACCTATATTATATGTTTTCAAAAATATTTTTTAAAACTATATATTATATAAATTTCAAAATGATTTTAAAACTATATATTATATAAGTTTTCAAAATGATTTTAAAAACTATATATTATATATGTTTTCTAAAATTGTTTTAAAAATTATATATTATATAGTTTTCAAAGGTATTTTTTAAAAAACTAAATATTATATACATTTTCAAAATATTTTTTTAAACAAAATCATATATTATATAAATATTTTTCAAAAACTATTTTGCGAACTATAATATATATATATATATATAAAATAAAATAAGATAAAATAAATATAAAAGAAAATGAGTGTATACATATGGCCATTAAAGAACAAACACAATATCCAGACCTATGACTTGCAAAATGCAGCGAGAGTATCATCAAGGGCCTTCCTATCATACTCGCCGGTGAAAACACAATTTACGATCAACTTGAGATATACGGAACAAGTAAGACTTGGTTCACTTGCCGCCATGACAGACTTGAACATTTCCACATTCATGGTTTCAGGAGCAGCAGTGGGTAACTTAGTCCGCAGTAAATGTCATTAACCCATTTGAAAATTGACCTGTCGATCCAACCGAGGCAGTGTGACATGTCAACAGCCATAACCTGGGTTAAGCACAGATTTGAGTTTAGCAGATATGCGGAAGAAGATCAAAACGAAATGCAACAACAACCACAATACCGTGCCAGCTGCAACAGCTTCTCCATGAAGCCCTCTCCATATCCAAACCCAGTTTCTATTGCCTGGAAAGAAACATGAAGACATCAGCCAAACGAATACAATCTGAAGGTACCAGAATAAGTTAAAGCACAAAAAAGCACAAATTCTAACACAAGGGAATTCAAAATAACTTCAGCGCCAAGCAAAACCAAAAAAAAAATATTGCTGAACATTGCTAAAACACGAAATCTCAAGTTTTGAGTAACTTGAAATGTATTAAATTTTAAAACCATTTCACAATTTCCTTCTTGGGATTTCAAACCACGCAGTCACGAAACAAAAATCCCAAAAAGGACGAGGATACTTCATAAATTCAGCAAGTTACACTAAGAAGCAAAAAACAGAGTATGCATATGCACCAAGCATGAATATAACCCATTCTCTTCGCAAGCTAAAATGTAATATATCCGGTAGCTCACTTATAAAACTTACATGACCAAATGTACGCCCCAAGTTCAGTGTAGCCCTCAACCACTTTCTTTCTCATCTAATGAGACAACCTCAGCCTTGTTTTCACACGATCGCTTTATAGCATAAGCCAGCGCATCAGGATCCCTGTAATGATCAACAGCGGATCACTTAATGCTTGAAGAAATATAGATCGCAAAGATGACAAAATCACCGGCGTATAATATCGTTGCTTCAAGTAGACAAGGACAGTTATACACATTCACAAAGCACACCAGGAAGAAAGTTTGACCACTTTAATGGATAACACAAGGTATATTCCCAGATTCGACTCACCGGAACCGGAACCGGAACCGCGGAGGGTAAGGTTGAGGGGTTTATTAAGCTTGGGATTGGAGTCGGATGAGAAATTGGTGTTGGGGTTGGAGGAGATAGAAAGAGAGAAGGCGTTAGCGGTGCACGCCATGGATGAGAAGAAAGGAAGGAGGGGTTTGGTTTATTCCTTTCTCCTTTAAAAATTGATCGCACTTCAAAAATATAAACTTTTATAAAGCAAGCTAGGAATAAAGTGAAGTGGTTAATAAATTAAACAAATTTTAAGTTTTAAATCTCAAATTTTAAAGACTGCAGTTCTTTGTTCTTCCTCGACTGGCGATGGTATGCTTTACGGTTCCTTAGCATGAACATATTCGTCGTGACGTTAATACATTACGAACTCCAGCCCACTGGCCCAGAGACATTGGTGGAACAATGAGTTTCTTCACACGCTTTTGATACGTCACTCGTTGCGAGCGATTGACTATTCCATCTATTTGCTAATGTGCCAACAAAATATCATAAATCATACACATTCGGTGACGTCACCTAAAATTTGATTTTTTCAGTTAATTATTTATTTTATTAATAGTATTTATATTAAATTTTTTGTATTTATATTAAAATATAATTTTTTAATTAATTATTTATTTTACTAATGATACTTAATCTAAAATTTTATTTTTATATATTTTATTTTTAAAATTTTATATTATTAATATATATGTATAATCGCGGCTAAATTACATAACTGACACCGTTTGCTTTTAATTTTACCTTTCTGACACCGTTTGACCAATATTTCCAAAAGTAGCACCCTTTCTGCTGAGTTGGCAAAGGCGCGTCCCCGGGGACGCGCTTTACTCGTGTTTTCGCTGAGTTGGATGCCACGTGTGAAAGGCGCGTCCCCGGGGACGCGCCTTTGCCATATCAGCAGACACGTGTGGAAAGCGCATCCCCGGGGACGCGCCTTCCATTAAATGTCATAAATGCCCCCATCCGTTTTTCCTAACTACCCCTCCTCCTCCCCTATATAAACCCCCTCAACCCTCCCTCATTCTTCACACCAAAATAATCTTCTCCTCTCTTATATAACTCAAATTCTCCAACTATTTGAGTTTTAAATTTGTTATTAGTGGTAAGAAATTTATTTTTATGTTAGTATTTTTTTAAATAGTTATTATTTTTTATATTAATATATTTATGTAAATATTTTTTTTATTAAAATAATATTTATAATTATTATTTATTTAGAATTATTAATTTTTTTTTGCTAATTATATTGTTTTGTCTACAGTTATAATGGAAAACGAAATGCTGTTGCGATTGGATATTGATCATATCTCCAGACATTTTAGCGATATGGTAATATTTTTTATAATTAATGTTAATATTTAAATTTATTTTATTTTAAAGTTATTATGAATTTATATTAATTTTTATTTTTTATATATATTATTTAGGATGCTGATCGTATTTTAGAAACTTTTATTAAAAATCCACGTATACCGACACCGGAACATATTTTGCCATATTTGGCTTCTGCTGGGTTCGGGTATATTGCAACAATTATAGGCGGTTGCAAACTCGAACCTGTCCTAATTTCTGCACTGATTGAGAGGTGGAGGCCCGAGACACACACTTTTCACCTTCCATGTGGAGAGGCAACAATTACATTGGAGGATGTCTCTATGCATCTGGGGCTTCCCGTCGACGGAAATACGATGTGTGGTATGGCGGATGGTGATTGGCAATCAATGTGCATTGATTATCTTGGAGCTGCTCCGCCAGAGTTTAATGGAGGTAGAATAGCTTTATCTTGGTTGAAAGCTAATTTTGAGGTTTTAAATGAAAATGCTTCAGAGGATCAAGCAAAGGCATGTGCTCGGGCATATATTCTACGAATAATTGGAGGAATATTGATGCCCGACAAATCTCGCAACCAGGTGCATTGTATGTGGTTGCGGCATCTGATCGATTTTGATGAAGCTGGAAGATATAGTTGGGGTGCTGCAGTTTTGGCATTTCTCTTTAGAGAAATGTGTCGGGCGACGAATTATAAGAAAACTGCTATCGGTGGATGTCTTCTGCTTCTACAATCATGGGCGTGGTTCCGCATGCCTTTCTTATGCCCGATCGTGAATGAACCATACGTATTCCCCTTATTGTTGAGGTAATTTTCGAACTAAATTTTGATTTAAATATTTTCAATTAAATAGGGTGATATTTAGTTTATATTATATTTCATAGGTGGTCGATGAAAAGAAATGACCATAAAAGTATACCTACTGGGTTAGAGGAAATTCGTTTACTTATTGATACGAAAGCTGGGTCTGAGGTATGTTTTTAAATTTGTTTAATTATTAATATTTTAATTTAAAATGTTAGATATAATTAGAATATTTTATTTATTTGAATTGTATATTTATATTTCAGTTTCAGTGGATACCTTATGCGAGCGATGAAGTGAAAGCTTGCATCCCACCCCACCTTAGTGGGTCATTAGAGGTATGGATATCGGTTATACCTCTTATATGTTATGCTATTATTTAGTGGCATCCAGTTGATCGCGTGCTCCGTCAGTATGGTTGTACGCAATATATTCCTGGAGCTCCTAGGAATTTAGACGACGTGCATAACATAGATAGACGGGGAAAGAAAGATGTTAACTGGGTGGTGAGACACAGAGATTGGATTGCGCTTTGGGAGAACTGATATACACTGTTGGCCCCTCGACAATATTACGCTGAAACTGGTCATATGGTTACGGATAATTATATGGACTGGTTTAATGAAAATTGGAAACCGTTTCTACTTTCGACGGAAGCACGAGGGGTTAACATTCCTAGGCGCCGAGAAAGACGTCAACCGTCTCAATATCATCGTCCCCCGACGCGTGGACGGAGAGAAGGCGCTACCGGTTCTGCATCAGTCCCACCACAACATCCTTATTCGTCGATGCCGCAGGGGTACATGCCCAGCCCTCCACTTCATATGCCAAGCCCACCAGTTTATATGCCATCTCCGCAGGGTTACATTCCGAGCCCGCAGGGTTACATTCCGAGCCCGCAGGGTTACATTCCTAGCCCGCCAGGTTACATGCCTAGCCTGCCAGGTTACATGCCTAGCCCGCAGGGTTTTATACCATATGGAGGTGCATATACGACTATGTTTAATGATCCAGCATATGGTTCATATGCATCTTATTTGGCTGGTGGTGCTTCTCCACAGACACCTCAATCTCCATCTGGATCACATACATCGATGCCAATGTTTCCACAGTTTCCACAGTTCCCGGGGAGCGGTGGGATTGTTACTAGCACTCCTCCAGGGTCGTTATTTTATACAGTTCAGTCCCGAGTTGATCGATCTAACACAGAGAAATATGTCTGCTACTGCGTCCAACGTCACAACGGATGTCAATGGATGGTCCGTGTATCAAAGAGGAAGAACAACTTATGGGAACTAACCAGATACAACGGTCCTCATACATGTTGTGCAACAGGTATAAACCAGGATCATCCCAACTTGGACTCCAACATTATTTGTCAAGCAATCATGCCCATTGTGAAGCAAAGCTCTCATATAGCTGTTGCAGTGTTGATTTCTGCTATACAGTCACAATATGGGTACACTGTCTCATATAAAAAAGCGTGGTTGGCAAAACAGAATGCCATTTGCAAACTTCATGGCGAATGGGATTCCTCTTACAACGAGCTGCCCAGTTGGTTTCATGTTGTGCAAAGACTTAATCCCGGGATAATTGTTGAGTTCGAAACTCAACATCATTACGTGAATGATCGAATGGTTCGCGATCGCTGCCAATTTTACCGAGTCTTTTGGACTTACCCTTAGTGTATTAATGCAGTCAAGTACTGTAAACCAATTGTCCAAATTGATGGTACTTTCTTGTATGGGAAATACAAGCAAGTTTTATTATTGGCTGTGGTCCAAGATGGAAACCGCAATATTCTTCCTGTTGCGTTTGCCCTCGTTCAAGGAGAAGACACTGAGTCTTGGGCTTTTTTCCTTAAAAATTTACGTTTACATGTTGTCACCAGGGAACGACTATGCATTATTTCAGACCGAGGAGCCGGGATAAAAGCAGCAATGGACTCTTTGGGTACAATGTATAAACCTCCACATGTTCAACATCGTTATTGTGTCCGTCATATTGCTGCAAACTATTACGGAAAATACAAGAAGAACGATGAACGTCAGTTAGTCGTACGGATGGGTATGTTACTTTTTCCCAATTTTTCTATCAATTTCTTATTACTTATTTATACTTCATATTAACTATTACATATTCCTAATGGCTTAGGTTACGAACTCTTACCTCAAAGGTTTGAGTCGATGCTACAAGAGTTGTTTGGCAAAAATAAGAAGGGGTGCGAGTACATTATGGACATCAGCAAAGAAATGTGGACAAATGCATATGACGGGGGGTATCGCTATGGTCATATAACAACAAACTTGGCTGAAGCAATAAATTCAACCTTAAAGGGGGCGCGTCATTTACCAATCACGGCGTTGGTTAAAACGACTTATTTTCGTTTGGGTCAACTCTTTGCAAAGCTCGGTGGACAAGCTCTTACTTGGATGCAAAACGGACATATTTACCACCCAAGACTAGTAGTTGATTTACAGAAAAAAGTGGCTGCATCAAATGGGATGTTAGTTACAAATTTTTCTCGCACCCGTGAATTGTTTCGTGTAACCGAAATGCCACGTCCGCTGCAAGGGATTGAAGCTAACTCTTTCAGAGTTAATCTGCAAGAGAGGTGGTGCGATTGTGGTTTATTTCAAGCACTCAAATATCCATGCTCTCATGTCATTGTTGCTTGCTCACATTCGCATTTGGACTACAAAAATTATGTTGATCCCGTATACCAACTTTCACAAGTATTCAAGGTATATGAATTTGAGTTTCCGCCCATAGGAAACGAAAGAGACCCAAATGAGATTCAAACTTGGCTTACAATTGTACCAGATCCATTGCTATTGAGGGACTCAGGTCGTCCAAAATCTACTAGAATACATTGTGATATGGATATTCGGGAGAAGTCAACAGAACAAAAATGATGTGGGCATTGTAGAAACATCGGGCACAATAGAAAAAAATGTCCAGCTCTGTTATCATCATATAACCGTTAACTCTTATGTAATTAATATTGTATTTAAATGAATGTTTTTGTTTCTAATAATTTAATGTTATTGCATTTATATAATTTGTCAATGTATGTACACCTAAATAATTGTTTTTAACTTTTAAATACATAAAATATATTTAATATATTTATTTAATATAATAATTAATATTATTAGTTATAATTTTTTTTAAAATATAATAATAATTCCACCTTCTAAGTAGAGAAAAATATTAAATTAAACAAATTAAAAGTTATTAAAAAATTTATGTATACGATGACACATTTCATGTTCTGATTGGAAGATTAAATTTATTAAATTAAATTTTCAATAAGACTAATTTTATAAAATATGTAAGTCTTGAAGATTAAATATGTAATTATACTAATTTATTAACTTATGCATCAATATTTTCGTTAAATATTGATATGAGATGACTAGATTGATAACATTTAAATAATTAACTGATAAAATTAATAGATCGATAATCAAAATAAAAAATAATCGAAACTTGATAATTCTTACATTATAATCGAAACTTGATAATTCTTACATTATAATCGAAACATTTTACATAATATATTATTAATTTATAATAATAATAATAAAAATAAACTATTTATTATAAAACAAAATACGTGTCTGTTGAGTTGGCAAAGGCGCGTCCTCGGGGACGCGCCTTCCACACGTGTCATCCAAGTCAGCGAAAAACACGGGTAAAGCGCGTCCCCGGGGACGCGCCTTTGCCAACTCAGCAGAAAGGGTGCTACTTCTGGAAATATTGGTCAAACGGTGTCAAAAAGATAAAATTAAAAACAAACGGTGTCTAATTTAGCCTATAATCGCTCTGTAAAATATTTTTGAATCCGCTGTCAGTAACCTCTTAGCATGAAATGAAAGCGAACAGAATTGTCAAATCTGTTCTACTATGGATAGCAGTAGCACTGTAGCAGAGTGGTGGTCACCATCACTATTCTGTTTTGCAACCTTTCGAAATTTAAATACTATTAATATTATAAAATAAAATAAATTTAAATGATAGTAATAAGAAAAATGAACATACCATGTGTCTCCAAAATATACTAATAGTATATCATTCTTTAAATTAATATGATATCTACTGGGAGCGAAAACATACAGTGGATATCAACTATAGCGGATCCAAAAATTTTAAAAATAAAATTTTAATATTTTAATATTTTTTCTTATAAATAATAGATATGTAAAAATTTAATTTTTTTACTTAACCTATTAAACTAAATTTAATATTTTTTTCTTATGAATAATTGGTTTGTAAATTTTTTTTTACTTAACATATTAAACTATATTTCACTATTTTTCTAAAATAATGACATTAGGGCTGTAAATGAGACGAGACAGATCGCGAGCTACTCGAGATCGACTCGATCAAGGCTTGATAAATACTTGGATTGAATGGACTCGACTCGAGTTCTTAACGAGCCGAAACATGCTACTCGATATTCGACTCGAAAAGCTCGTGAGCAGCTCGAAAATATAATTTATTAAGATTTTATTTTTTAAAAAATAAATTTTTAATAATGTGAATATTTATGTATTGAATTTTTTTAAATACATTAAGATTTCATGTATTTAAGGTTCATGTTCGAGTTTGAGGCTTCAATCGAGTTAAGTTTAAGATTTTTTTTCATTTCTAGCCTTTTCTAGCTGCTCACGAGCTTCAGTTCAGGATTTCGAGTTCGAGTCGAGCTTGAAAATTTTAAGCTCGTGAGTTTTCGAGTCGAGTCGAGCTCCGTTTAAGAGTTTTCGAGTCGAGTTGAGTACCATTTCAGAGTTTTCGAGTTGAGTCGAGCTCAACTCGGCTCATTTACACCCCTAAATGAGATACACTTGATCCCCTATGGGGATTAGTGCATCCGCCCCTGATCAACATGATTTGTTCAAGTGATAAACAGATTAAGGTCGTTTAAGCAAAGTCTCAAGTTTGAATCATTGTGTATGAAGAAAATCTTTACCGGGAGATTCACCCACCAAAATCAACGATCCAGATTAATTTAGATTCGTGAGAGTAAAACGTTAGAACCGGAGGGGGAAACATACAGCGGATGTTACGACTCACAACTCATCAACTTCTTACGGTTTTTGAGTGAGTATAAAATAGGATTAGGGTCTAGTTATTAAGTTATTAATTTAAGTTTTCAAGATTATTATTTGATTCTTCGCTCTAACTAAGAATAGAATCTATTTTGATCACTATTATTTTAACATGAATACATTATCTTTATAAAAACTCAAATCATCTTTATGCCTCTAGTGACAGGAATAGCATCTTCCTATTTCTTACCATTCAATTCGTTAATTCCAATTTTTCTTTAAGTATCATCTTAATCTGTCTCTAATGACATGATTAGCTTGTTACTATTGATTTGGTAATTAAATCAGTCATATTCCTACATGACCAACAAATATCTTTAATACCATAGGAAATATCTCCTCTTTTTTGTCTTTACATTTAACCACAAACTGTTGCTAAAGCCTTTTTGATGGTTCCCTGCTGTCCAAGTTGAGATTCTTTGAATCCTTTACTTTGGGTTACCAGCTGTGAACCATAACACACGAGCTTAAAAGTTAAAAGGTCGTTCCGGAGCCATCGAGTATCGTGCGTAACTATCATTAATCATGTAATGTTTTCTTAGGGTAAATAAATAAGATTTGTATCGATTTTATGATTGAGTTTTAAACGTTATAATTTTAGTATTAAATTTTAATTTCAACTTTAATATAAATATTAAATTTTGAATTATTAATGCCATGAGGATATGATCGGGTTTTTCAAGTGAACTTTAGTTTGTATATTGATTTTGTCACCTATTCACAATGATCTACTCCTTTGATCTTGTGAGGCGATCATCATTAATTGTTTGTCGTCGTCGTCATTCATGATAAGATTAATTCTAGAATGTTTTTATTTTACTCTTTTTCTTCTTTGTTCAAATTAGCTTTTAACGAAATTCATTCACGATTTGATGTTCTAATACTTTGATCTCCTTCAGTTATTATCTAATTAAACTAGTTTCGAGGTATGTTATTCACCTTCTATTTTAGTTATATGAGTTTTTGTCATAATATTCTCAAATCTCACATTGCTTATATATAATTTTTAAAATGTTTAAATATAATCTTCTAAACATATTCTTAATGAGTGATAAAGACAATATCCATACATGTGTATTGTTATTGTTGTTTGGTTGGCAAGAAACCACTCATCAAACCTATCACGGCAAAAACGCTCCCTACAAAATAAGCAGAGCCGTTCTAGATGTTTTCGGACTTAGCGAAAACTAAAAAATATGCCTTTATAAAATGAAAGCATATTTCATTACTTTAAGAAATTAATTTAATAGTACATAAATAAATCATAAAAAATGATTAAATTTTGTGAAAATATATTGTTTTATTAAGAAAACACCTTAAATACAACTAAAATAGAATAAATAAATAAAAATTGAATGTGTGTATGATACATAGCTTGATTTTGAATAATAAAAAATAAAAAGAATTGTATATTATTTAATTGTTAGATTGAAAATGAAAAATACTAGAAATTAAAGAATATTTTATAAACTGAAGAGTAAGATTTGAAAAAAAAAGACAAAACATGATTAAATTAAATTTAAAATTGAATGAATAAATAAGAGAAATGGAAAAAGAGGGTCAAAACCTAAACTTTTTATGAAATTATAAAAATTAGGGCCCTAATTATAAATATAAAAATTAGTTTTGTATATTATTTTATTGTTAGATTGAGAATGAAAAAGACTAGAAACTAAAGAATATTTGATAAACTGAAGAGTAAGTTCTGAAAAAAAGACAAAAACATGATTAAATTAAATTTAAAATTGAATGAATAAATAAGATAAATGAAAACAGATTGTCAAAAACTATACATTTTATGAAATTATAAAAATTAGGGTCCTAATTATAAATATAAAAAATTGGTTAAATTTAATCCAAAATTAGATGAATTAATAAGAGAAGAAAAAGAGGGTCAAAAATAAAAGTTTTATGAAAATATAAAAATAAAGGATCTAATTATAAATATAAAAAATTGAGCTACTTAATTATAAATACAAAAAAAAATGGATGCATGAGTGGTTGCTCATGGTGCTCCCCTGAGCCGACCCTAAAAATAGGGTAGTTATGCGGTGCGGCACCTAAAAAACGGCTAATATATGGCGTGACCGGTTAAAATTTAGACCGGTTATGTTATATTATTTAACCGGAAATATTATCAAGTACAATAACATATTAGGTAACGCTTATATAATGTAATAGATAGCGCTTATATAATAAAATATGTATTTAACGGGAAATATTATAAAGTACAATAACATATTAGGTAGCGCTTATATAATGTAATAGGTAGCGCTTATATTGACCTATTTTATAAGTAAATCGGTATATTTATATCGGTAACATTGCAAATTTACTTATTACATTATAATTATCGGTTTCGATATTTCATAAAGTGTCGAAACTTTTTATAAAAGTATCGACAATTTATGCTTGCACCTCGTTGGCCATTAATATTTCATTCTGGACAAAAATATCGACACAAACTAAAAAAGTGTCGATACATGATTTAGACCTATTTTTTCATAAAACCGGTATAATTATACAGGTTTCATTGACCATTTACCTATTACATTATACTTATGGGTTTCGATGTTTTAGGGATTGATATTTTTTTAATAAATGTATCGACATTTTTTAAGGGTACACCTTTTTTGGCATTCATTTTAAACCGTAAGTATCGACACTTTATGCTTGCACCTCGTTGGTTTTAATATTTCATTCTGGACAAAAATATCGACACAAACTAAAAAAGTGTTGATACATGATTTAGACCTATTCTCTCATAAAACCGGTATAATTATACCAGTTTCATTGAACATTATACTTATGGGTTTCGATGTTTTAGGGATCGATACTTTTTTAATAAATGTATCGACACTTTAAGGGTACACATTTTTTGGCATTCATTCTAGACCGTAAGTATCGACACAACTTTAACAAGTGTCGATACTATATGCTGACCTATTTTAGCATAAAACCGGTATATTTATATCAGTTACATTGTAAATTTACCTAATACATTATAATTATTGGTTTCGATGTTTTCGGGATCGATACTTTTAATAAGTGTCGATACTTTATGTTGACCTAATATATTATGCGTGCACCTCGTTTGGGTCGATACTTGTTACATTGCTAATTTACTTATTACATTATAATTATTGGTTTTGATGTTTTTTGGGTCGATACTTGTAGTTATTGTACATACCTCAATATGTACTGCGAATTTAATGTTGTACCCACCCTTTAACTACCACTATCAATACCACATCCTTCATCATTTTACATTCGGCCGTACTGTCAACATTTAAAATTTGTAATCAATTTAAAGTTTATCGATACTTTAATCCAATTACCATTTCAACAATAATAACAAAAAGACATTGATACTTACTAGAAGTACATATATCCACCCTTTGGTTGCTTTCGAGTCTCGGCCTCAATTTCAAAGTCATCTGCGCCACCAACAATTTTCCAACCCATTGACTCCATTTTTCCTTCATATATCAGTTTACGCAAATCAAATTATTTTGTTACATACAATTTATTCAATATACAAATATAGATAACTACTCTTGTGGTAAAACGGTTTTCTTCAAAAGAATTTGAATGGCCACTACAAAATGTGTCGGCACATTTATACAACCTATAATATCATTTTCTACCTATAATATTTAATAAAAGTATCGACATTTATATTTTACCTACAATATCACTTTCTACCTGCAATCGGTCCCAAATGCTTCTTTACTCCAAAACCCCAAACAAAACATAAAAACTCTATTCGCGATTACTGTAATAATAAAAAACTAGGGTTTCGACAATATACTTTTCGATTCGACTGCATCAATAAACAAACAAACATCGCTTTAAAAACGCCTTTTGAAATGCAGCAACAATTACGCTTCGATTTCAAAAACTCGTCCGTTCTATCGATTTTCAGAGGATATTTAGATATGTCCTTTATATTTTCATCAGATATGTTATTTATATTTAATCGATACAAATACAAAAATGTCGATACTTTTATGTCAGGTGTCGATACTTTCGAAAGGATAATTACCTATTTCTTTGAAAGTGTCGATAATTTATTACACGTACTTACGAAAGTATCGACACTTTCAATATATCCGGTATCGTTTTACCGGTTTTATCATTTTGATATCGATTTTATCATATTTTTACCTGTTATATCGTTGTGGATCGATATTTTTTTTAAAGTATCGACACATTATAGGCGCTAAAACTGCTTCTCTTTTAAATTCACAAAGTGTCGATCCTTATATAAAGTATCGACACTTTCAATATATCCGGTAACGTTTTACCGGTTTTATCATTTTGATACCGGTTTTATCATATTTTTACCTGGTATATCGTTTTGGATCGATACATTTTTTTAAAAGTATCGACACTTTATAGGATTTAAAACTGATTCTCTTTTAAATTCATGAAGTGTCGATCCTTATATTAAAGTACTGACACTTTAAATGTATCCGGTAGCGCTTTACCGGTTTTATCATTTCATTACCGGTTTTGTCATAGTTTTACCTGTTATATTGTTTTGGATCGACACATTTTTAATTTGGATCGACACGAACCGACAAGTTAAGTTTGCTGGTTGCACAATTTTTTAATATTTCTTCATGACTTAGACCTACTACATTATTATTAGTCAACATTTCCGGTAGCGCTAAACCGAATTTATTAAATATCTTTTAATGTATCCAGTAACGCCATATATTAACCCGTCTTTCTTAAGACAATCCCCTAAAAATAAGCCTTTTGCAATACACTTTTACTATAATACGTCTTTATTAAAAGAAGACTACCTTCATCAATAATATTATTTAGAGAAAATAACCTCAGTGACCAAAAATCCCATATAATATACGATTTTAACCAACTTTTTCCGGATTTGCCAAAATGACCAACAAAATCGCAATGCGATCGCTAATTCGCAACGCGATCTCCATTATCGCAAATTCGCGTTGCATTTTCGCAATGCGATAGTTGAAAATCGCGTTGCGATGGTCTACAGTATCGTTGCGATTTTCCCAATTCGCAATGCGAATAAGTAAATCGCAACGCGAATTGGGAAAATCGCAATGCGAATAAGTAAATCGCAACGCGAATTGGGAAAATCGCAATGCGATACTTACTATCGCAATGCGATAATACAAAATCGCAACGAGATACTTACTTTCGCAACTCGATACTGACTTTCGCAACGCGATAATACATAATCGCAATGCGATTTTCAAAGCGCCATTAGTATCCTGGCCAAGTATTTTATTTTTAAATTCCAAACATGAATATTAATATATTGGAACACTGAACTGTCCACAGTATATCCCGTAATCGCAACTCATAACCTAGAACCTAAAATCACAACTCAGTCACATCTCCATCTCTCACTCTCTCACCCATCTCCGACGAAATCCGTCCCCATCTCCGGCGAAATCCGTCTATCTAAATCTCTCAGAGCCACCCTCACAATCAGAAATGGAAAATCAACCAAATCAACCAACGAGGGTTAGTTTTTTTAATTATTTTCTTTTTGAAATTTTTGCATTATTATTAGGTTTTTCATATTGAAATTGATGATAAGTTTACTGGTAATTTCAATAATAGATTAACCATTTCACTTAGATTGCTTATTAAATGAACCAAGAATCGCAACGCGAAATGCAAATCGCAACGCGATTTTAGTTTCTCGTTGCGATAGTCATTTTCGTGTTGCGATTTTCATTTTCAGAAACTATTCTTCTTCTGCAAATTGAAACTTGAATGAATTGCATTACTTCAACCAAAAAACAAAGACAAATACGAAATTGACAGTGTTGCATATTTAAGTTTGAAGAATAAACTACTACTATTTATGTTTATTATTATTTTTGGTATATCTTCACAGTGTAGTTTTTGGTATATCTAATTTAGTATGTTTATTGTTTTTGTAGAACTTTTATTCGGCTCAATTGACCTTGAGAAATAAAGTCAGCCTGGCCAAAACAATTGCGTCGAAGCTTTCACCTGCACAAAGAAAAATGTTTGAGGATACATGCTTCGGGCCATGGCTGAAAGTACAACATCCCGGTGAAGATGCGATGTTGACACACCTGTTTCTTCAAACCATGACTAGCGATCTACCAGAGACTATACAACGTCGTGATGAAGAGATATGGTTTGATTTTCCACCGGCGTATACGTGTTTTGGGCGGGAGGAGTTTTGCTTAATCACCGGTCTACGCTTCGGACACGATGATGTAGGTCGGTACACTAGACACATTACCCGCCCATCATGGCTATCCCGGGTTTTTCCTGAGCTGGAGAGGCCGAGTCTACACGTAGAAGACCTGACAAGATTTTTGAATAATAAAGATGGTTTTACTCGGATGGATGACGTCGACGTTGTCCGAGTATGCCTTCTAATTCTTTTGCATGCCAGCTTTTTAGGCAGAGAGGCCAGACAACCTATTCCAAATGATCTAATCAAATTGGTAGAAGACCTAAATGCGTGGAACCTGTTTCCGTGGGGCTCGTATTTATGGAAAGCTACATGGAATAAGTTATCGTCTGCCTTGGATGATCGAAAAAGTTTGCATGGCGATGGTTCCAAATACACTTTGACAGGCTTTATTTGGGCCTTTAAGGTAAGAATTTTGATATGATGTTTCCAAAATTATAAGTAATTATTTAACAATTACTAATGTTTGTTATTATATTGTTTGTAGATTTGGATATTTGAGGCCTTTCCCGCCATGAAGACATATGCAATAAAAACTTCAAATGATATTCCCAGGGCTATTTCCTGGAAGAGGAAACGGACCTTGCAATGGGAAGATTTACTACGGTATACGACAATAAATAATGTAAGTTAACATAAATACTACCATATGTTTATAAACAAGTTATTACTAGTACACGTTTAACTTTGTTTGAGCTTTTATATTGTTAGGAGGCCAACACTCCTCTACAGAGGCTGACACCCATGGAAGCTGAGCTTGCCACTGATTGGTGGCAAGCTAGTAAGCGTTTTTTTGATGGAACGGTTGATGAGCAGCCTCCACTTCGGGAGCCATCACCTCGCCCAGAGCTATCACCTCACCCAGAGCCATCATCTGATCGACCCGGCTATACACCTCCACAACGACAACCATCACCTATTCTGTCACATCATCGAGCCTCTTCTCCACCATCACCGCAAGATAGGCGACCGACAAAGATGCCACGACGTTTATCTCCCTGTTCTCCACCTCCACCTCAACGGGATGAGTTAGGGGAGTTACGTGATGAGGTCAATGCCTTGCGTGAGGAGGTCGGTACTTTACGCAAAGACGATGGTGCATGGCGTGTTGAGGTGTCTACATTACGCGGTGAGGTAGCCGCTCTACGTGAGATGGTAGCATCGTTGCAGAATGAGGTTCATACTCTACGCAACGAGGTAAGTTTAAGATTTTTCATACTCGTAATTCATTCGGTTGCTGCCAATACTGCTAAACTGTTTTTGTTAGTATTTGTTTTTGGTTTTGGTTTTGTCTTTTGGTTGAAGTAATGCAATCCATTCAAGTTTCAATTTGCAGAAGAAGAATAGTTTACTTTCGCAACACGAAAATGACTATCGCAACGCGGAAATGGCTATTGCAATGCGAAATGAAAATCGCAACGACAAAATCGCAATGCGAAATGAAATCGCAACGAAAAAATCGCAACGCGAAATGAAAATCGCAATGCGATTTGTGTTTCGCGTTGCGATTTTGTCGTTTCGATTTCATTTCGCGTTGCGATTTTCATTTCGCATTGCGATAGCCATTTCCGCGTTGCGATAGTCATTTCGCGTTGCGATTTTAAGTTTCGTGTTGCGAAAGTAAACTATTCTTCTTCTGGAATGTTTATATATGTTATCCTTTTAAATGTTTATATAAGTGCTTACTTCTGGAATGTTATCTGAGCATTTTGTGAACTATGATAGAATAATGATTTGGGTGAATACAATGCTAGTTTGAAACATATTTGTCTTTGTTTAATATCATGTCTGTTTATTTACTGATTTATGTATTAATTTTTTTTAGCGGCCCGATAAGGTGGATGCTTTACGTCGGGTTTTCCTTGCACGACGGAGTTCACGCATCAGACGGCGTGGACGTGCTATTACGTCTCCGTTCACCCCAATGGTGCGAAGACTCCGCAAGAAGAAGCCCGACTCACCGGTCATCCCTCAAGAGTCCCCTCCAATCGTTCAAGAGGCCCCTATTCTCCCTCAAGATTCCCCCCCACCGTTCAAGAGGCCAATGTCATCGTTGAAGAGGTCCCTCCCACCATTCCAGAGCCCGATTCACATGGGGTAATATATCGAAGTATTGAGAAACCCCCACCGGTTCCGGACATGATGGATGAGAGTTGGCTCTCGTATGAGTTACCGGCTAGTACCCTTCCGGTATCTGAAGTGGAGAGGAGACAACTACCGGAAACAATTGTGGATAATACCCTTTGGGCTAAGACCGCAGTTGATTTTTATCTACATGAGCGGAGCCAAGGGTGTTACACTGACATCATCAAACTCAACGATGAAATGTTTTTGTTGCTTGATCGGTCTTGGTGGGGTGTGCTATTAGGGGTTGAAGACAGTGGCTATTTGGATGGGGAGGTAAGACTATATTTGTCTTATATATGATTTTGATTAATTTGTTTAAAAATTAATGTAATTCACTAATATATGTATTTTTTTTGTAAAACAGCATATCGATGCGTGGGTGTCACGTCTACTAATAATAAGGAAGCTTAGGAAAAATAAAAAAAATTCGCTATATACAATAATGCCGACGGCTTTTCACGCAGTTCACTTGAAGAATCAACGAGATGAATCATTTTTGTTGGGCAATGGACAAGCTAAACTTTATCCTGCATGATGGGAGGTCGATACGGTTAGTGTTTATTTTTTAAATTTTTTAAAGGTGTTCATAAATAAGTGCGCAAATAAATGAATTATTACTTATGATCGTAGGTGTTTATCCCTGTTTTGGAACGTCGTCACTGGCTTCTCGTCCAACTTCAGCTCCCATCCCTGAAGATAATAGTGTATGACAGCATGATCAATTACATATCACTGTCTGATTTGAGAGATATTTTCAAGGGATGGAGATCTCATTTGGCTAAATTCTTGGATGGGATTAAGTATTGGAGTCATTCTGGACACAAGAAGCCAAAGAAGTTCAATGTCACAGTTGTCAGAGACGAGACCGCGCCACAACAATCGTCAGGAGCTAGAGGGGATTGTGGTCCTCTCGTATGCCTTTGCTTGGCGCGTTTGACGACGGGAAGCACAGAGTTTTTACCTCCCACCGATAGAGATAGAGCTACAGTAGGCTTGTGGTTTCGGCATTATATGGCTAGAGCAATATATTCGAGACGCTGCCTACCTGTATCCGCGTTATGAAAGTGTCCATTGTTAATTGGTAAGTCAAATGCAAGTTTTGTTAACATATATACTTCTTTTGGTTTGAAAATGTTTGGTTAAGTACCTAGAATTCAATAATTTGTTGTTTGTAGGTTTTAGATGTGTAGGAAGTCTTGTTTGAGCAAATGTTTGGTTTCTGCAGGTTAATCCTTAAGTGAGTTGCGTGAAATGGATGTACGGGGTCACGAAGTTGTTGATTCATTGATTCAATAATTGATGAAGAAATAAGAATTATTATTATTTTTTGATTGTTTAATTGATTTGTAAAAGATGATTTGTAAATCTTGATTTGTTTAATTGATGTGTACATAATTTGTGTTGAAATGTAATAGTTGATTTGTTGATTTTCAATCTGCTTTATGTTGAAGGCAAAACAGACTATCGCAACGCGAAATGGCTATCGCAACGAGAAAATCGCAATGCGAAATGAAAATCGCAATGCGAAATGAAAATCGCAACGAGAAAATCGCAATGCGATTTTCATTTTGCATTGCGATTTTCTCGTTGCGATAACCATTTTCGCGTTGCGATAGTCATTTTCGCATTACGATAGTCAAATGAATGTCTAATAAGTGATGACAACTGAACAGATCATAGCAATGTTCAAACTCAAGTTACTAATACATGCCTAACTGAAAATGTTAAAAGTGCACACATAAAATACACATAATGTAAGTTTTGTTAACATATATACTTCTTTTGGTTTGAAAATGTTTGGTTAAGTACCTAGAATTCAATAATAATTGTTAAAAGTTTATGCATGTTAATCCTCGTTGCCTTTTTCATTTCGCATTGCGATTCTATCGTTGCGATTTGCATTTCGCATTGCGATGGTTAAATGATTGCCTTTCGCAACGCGATTCTGACTTTCGCAACGAGATAATACAGAATCGCAATGCGAGTTTCAAAGTTCGCAACATGTTTTAGTTTCGCAAGCCAAATTTTTTGTGTATATATATACGCAGCAGCAACAACTCATAACCTAAATCCCTAAATCGCAACTCATTCCATCTCCATCTATCACTCTCTCCGGCGACATCCGTTCCTATATCCAACGACATCCTTCCCCATCCGGCAACAGGTCTTAGTTTCGCATCTCGTTTGTTTAGTTACAACCATGAAATCATCTAATGTTGATCATGTTTGGATAGATTTGTGTTTTGGAGGGTCATGGGAGAATGTTAATGGTGTTTTACAATATATGCCTTTACCCATGAATCTTCAACTAAAACTGTCATTAAAGAAGTTAACTTATGAAACCTTAATGTTACGTGTTTCAAAGAAATTGAATTTAGAGCCCCTAAGTGGATTTAGGCTATCTTATCAGAGAAATGGTAAAGTTTATTTGTTAACCGACAATGAAGATGTTGAACGATTCATTGCTTACATTAATGTTTCAAGTGATGATGTTACATTGTATGTTGTTGAACCTAGAAGTAGTATTGTTGTGTCAGTAGCGGGTAGTAATCAACTAAGTGGGTCTCAAAACCCACAGCCTTTCTCTAATCCAAATCCAAATCAACTTTCAGCACCAAATTCCGGTTTTCGTATTGACCAATTAGACGATGATGAGCCAAGAGAAAAAATTGTGAGTACTAGTCAGTATTTGAAATTTGATCTTGGTTAATACCCGGACTTTGATATTGGTCAATACACAGATTTTGATGATGTTTCAGAAGAAGAAACAGACCCTGCGTGTAATGATTTTGATACTGGTCAATACCCGAATTTTGATGATGAAACACCCGTTGCCGAGGAAGATGTTGTTGATGATAATGAGGAAGAAGTTACGACTGTGAATGAACATGTTGAACATCCATTCTGTAATTCATATAATCCTGAAGAAGAAAAAGAAGAAGAAAAAGTCCCCGAAGAAAAGAAAATGCCACGGGAGTATAACTGGAATATGCCAGAATTACTTCAGTTACCGGAAGAAGAGTTGGCAAAGAAAGCAGTTGATTGTTACACAAAAGTTATTCGTATCAAGAAAGATGATTGTTTTGATACAAAGGAAGACTTGAAGATAGCTTTGTATACGAAATGTGTGGAAGATGGCTATCAACTAAAAGTTAACAAATCAAGCAAAGATCGTTTCGAAACAAGGTGTACGATTGACAAAAACTGTACGTGGCGTATGATTGCAAAGAGGATAAAAGATTGCGCAATGTTTCAAGTTAGGACTTTTATTGATAAACATACATGTTCAAGAACCCAAGTTTTTCCTCACCATAGACAGGCAAACAAAAAGGTGTTGGGTGGTTTTCTGGCTGAGTTAATGTTTTTGAATGGCAGGGTATATCGGGGACATGAAATTATGACTGACATGAATGCTCGGTTCAAGATTAGTATATCATATTCTCAAGCTTGGAGAGCCAAATGTTATGCCTTGGAATTGTTGAGGGGGTCGCCAGAAGCATCGTTTGCCCAACTGCCGGCTTATTGTGACAATTTAAAGCTGAAAAATCCTGGGTCGATAACATCGTTTTGCCACCAGCCATGGACAGAAGGCTACCTGGCCGACCAAAAAGTCACGATCGTATACCGTCTAAGGGTGAAGAGAAGAAGAGATCGACATGTAGTCGGTGCAAGGAAAATGGTCATACAAGGTTGACATGTGGATCACCAGTGCCATCACAATCATCTTTTCCTCTACCAAAATATGGATCATCATCAAAATCCAAAGCTCATATGGTGTCAAGAAAAAGGCAATCAAAATCGCAATCATCTTTAAAATCCCAATCACAACTGGCTTCACCTTTTGGGACTGTTAACTTAGGTGATTTTTAAATGCAAACGTTGTATTATGTAGATTTTATGTGTGAACTTTTAACATTTTCAGTTAGGCATGTATTAGTAACTTGAGTTTGAAAATTGCTATGATCTGTTCCAGTTGTTATCACTTAATAGGAAATCATCTTAATGTCTATCGCAACGCGGAAATTACTATCGCAATGCGAAATGAAAATCGCAACGAGAGAATCGCAATGCGAAATGAAAATCGCAACGCTAATTTCGCAATGCGAAATGAAAATCGCAACGAGGGAATCGCAATGCGAAATGAAAATCGCAACGCGAATTTAATTTCGCGTTGCGATTTTTATTTTCGCGTTGCGATTCTCTCGTTGCGATTTTCATTTCGCATTGCGATAGTACTTTTTGCCTTCAACATAATGCAAATTGAAATCAACAAAATCAACCATTACATTTCAATCAATTAAACAAGCACAAATAAGAATTATGTTAACATCAATTAAACAAATCAACTTTTACAAATCACCTTTTACAAATCAATTAAACAATCAAAAATAAGCAATAATTATTAGAGAAAATAACACTTCTACTATTGAATCAACTTTTGCAGCCATACATCATTTTCACGCAGCTCACTTCTGAGATTAACCTGCATAAACCAAACATTTGCTAAAACAACACTTTCTACACATCTAAAACCTACAAACAACAAATTATTGAATTCTAGGTACTTAACCAAACATTTTCAAACCACAAGCCTATAAACATACCAATTGTTTATGGACATTTTTATAACGCGGATGCAGGTAGGCAGCGTCTCGTATATATCGATCTAGCCATATAATGTCGAAACCACAAGCCTACTGCAGCTCTATCTATATCGGTGGGAGGTAGATACTTTATACTTCCTGTGATCAAACGGTCCAACGCCAAGCATACGAGAGGACCACAATCCCCTCTGGGTCCTTTCGTTTGTTGTGGTGCGGTCTCGTCTCTGCTAACTGTAATATTGAGCTTCTTTGGCTTCTTGTTTCCAGAACGAGTCCAATAATTTATCGCATCCAAGTATTTAGCCAAATAAGAGCTCCATCCCTTAATAATATCTCTTAAATCAGCCAATGATATGTAATTTATCATGCTGTCATATACTATTGCCTTAAGGGATGGGATCTGAAGCTCGACGAGAAGCCAATGGTTACGTTCCAAAACAGGGATAAACACCTGCAATCATAAGTAATAATTCATTCATTTGCGCACTTATTTATGAATACCTTTAAACTCAATCTAAAATAAACACTAACCTTATCGACCTCCCACCATGCAGGATAAAGTTTAGCTTGTCCATTGCCCAACGCAAATGATTCATCTCGTTGATTCTTCAAGTGAACGGCGTTAAAAGACGTCGGCATAATTGTATACCGTGTATTTCTTTTATTTTCCTTAAGTTTCCTAATTTTTAGAAGACGTGACACCCACGCATCGATATGTTGTTTTACAAAAAAAGACATATATTAGTAACTTACATAAATTTACAAAAAAAATAATCAAATGAAAATATAAGAAAAATATAAGACTTACCCCTCCATCGAAATAGCCATTGTCTTCGACCCCTAATAATACGTCCCACCAAGACCGATCAAGCAACAAATAGATATCATCATTGAGCTTGCATATGTCAGTGAAACACCCCTGGCTTCGCTCATATAGATAAAAATCAACTGCGGTCTTAGCCCAAAGGGTGTTATCCAGAATTGTGTCCGGTAGTTGTTTCCTCTCCTCTTCAGATACCGGTATGGTACTGGCCGGTAACTCATACGAGAGCCAACTTGAATCCATCATGTCCGGCACGTCAGAGGGTTTCTCAAGAATCCTACATATGACGCCATGTGAATCGGGCTCTTGAATGGTGGGAGGGACCTCTTCAACGATGACAGTGGCCTCTTGAACGGTGGGAGGGGACTCTCGAGGAATGATAGGGGCCTCTTCAACGATAGGAGTGGACTCTTGAGGGATGATAGGTGAGTCGGGCTTCTTCTTGCGGTGTCTTCGCACTATTGGGGTATACGGAGACTTAATAGCGCGTGCACGCCGTCTGATGCGTGAACTCTGTCGTGCAAGAAAAACCCGACGTAAAGCATCCACCTTATCGGTCCGCTAAATAAAAATACAAATATCAGTAAATAAACAGACATGATATTTAAACAGTGAAAACAAAGATAAATATATTTCAAACTTTCAACCAAAAGACAAAACAAAGACAAATACTAACTTCACAGTGTTAAAGTAAAAAGTTTAGCAGTTTTGGCAGCAACCGAATAAATTTACTAAGCAATCTAAGTGAAATGGTTAATTTAAGTGAAATTACGAGTAAATTTATCATCAAGTTAAATATGGAAAATCTTAAACTTACCTCGTTGCGTAGAGTATGAACCTCATTCTGCAACTATACTACCATCTCACGTAGAGCGGCAACCTCACCACGTAAAGTAGACACCTCCACACGCCATGCACCATCGTTATCGCGTAGAGTATCGATCTACTCACGCAAGGCATTGACCTCATCACGTAACTCCCTTGACTCATCTCGTGGAGGTGGAGAACAGGGAAATAGAAGTCGTGGCATCTTTGTCGATCGCCTATCATGAGGTGATGGTGGAGAAGAGACTCGATGATGTGACGGGATAGGTGATGGCTCTCGTTGTAGAGGTGTATAGTCGGGTCGATTAGGTGATGGCTCGGGGTGAGGTAATGGCTCTCAAAGTGGAGGAAGTGGAGGCTGCTCATCATTCGTGCCATCAAAAAAACGCTGACTAGCTTGCCACCAATCAGTGGCAAGCTCAGCCTCCGTGGGTGTCAGTCTCATTAATGGAGTGTTGGCCTCCTAAAAAATATAAAAACTAAAACAAAGTTAAACGTCTACTATTAATAACTTGTTTATATATGATAGTATTTGTGTTAACTTACATTATTTATTGTCGCATATGGTATTAAGTCTTCCCAATCCAACATACGTTTCCTCTTCCAGGAAATAGCCCTAGGAATATCATCTGAGGATTTTAATGCATATGTCCGCATGCTGGGGAAAGCCTCGAATATCCAAATCTACAAACAATATAATAAAAAACATTAGTAATTGTTAAATAATTAATTATAATTTTGAAAACATTATATAGAAATTCTTACCTTAAAGGCCCAAACAAAGCCTGACAAAGTGTATTTCGACCCATCGCCCCGCAAACTTTTGCGGTCATCAAAGGCAGACGACAACTTAGTCCAGGTAGCTTTTCATATATACGAACCCCACGGAAACAGATTCCATGCATTTAGGTCCTCTACCAATAATATTAGCTCCTGAGGAATAGGTTGTCTGGCCTCTCTGCCTAAAAAGCCGGCATACAAAAGTAGTAGAAGGCATACTCGGACAACATCGACGTCATTCATCCGAGTAAAACCATCTTTCTTATTAAACAATTTCTTTATGTCGTCGACGTGTAAGTTCGGCTTCTCTATTGACTCATCAGGAAAAACCCTGGATAACCATGATGGGCGGGTGATATGACGAGTGTACCGGCCTACATCATCGTGTCCGAATCGTAGACCAGTGATTAAGCAGAACTCCTTCCGCCCAAAACAAGTATACGCCGGTGGAAAATGAAACCATATCTCTTCCTCACCACGTTGTATACTGTCGGGTAGATCGCTAGTCATGGTCTGAAGCAACAAATGGGTCAAACTAGCATCTCCACCCGGATGTTGTACTCTCAGCCATGGCCCGAAGTAGGTTTCTTCAAACAATTTTCTTTGTGCAGTTGAAAGCTTCGAAGCAATTGTAGTGGCTAGGCTAACTTTATTCCTTAATGTTAATGAAGCCGAAAAAAATTTCTACAAAAAAAAACAATAAACATACCAAGTTAGATATACCAAAAATTAAACTGTCAAGATATACTAAAAACAAAACAATAAACATAAATAGTAGTTTATTCTTGAAACTAAAATTTGCAACACTGTTTTTTGTCTTTTGGTTGAAATGAAAATCGCAACGAGATAATGAGAATCGCAACGCGGAAATGACTATCGCAACGAGAGAATCGCAACGCGAAATGACTATCGCGACCAGACAATCGCAACGCGAAATGAAAATCGCAACCGCGAAATAAAAATCGCAACGCGAAATGAAAATCGCAATGCGATTTTGGTTTCGCGTTGCGATTTTTATTTCGCGTTGCGATAGTTATTTCCGCGTTGCGATTTTCATTCTCGAAACTATTCTTCTTCTGCATTACTTCAACCAAAAGACAAAGCAAAGACAAATACTAACTTCACAGGCTAAACAGTTTAGCAGTATTGGCAGCAATCGAATGAATTTAATAAGAAATCTAAGTGAAATGGTTAATCTATTATTGAAATTACCAGTAAACTTATCATCAATCTCAATATGAAAAACCTAAAATAATGCAAAAATTTCAAAATAAAAATAAAAAAAACTAACCCTCGGAGGTTGATTTTCCATTTCTGAATGATTGTGAGGGATTTTTGACTGTGAATGGTTGTGAGGGATTTCGCCGGCGATGGGGACGGAAATCTTCGGAGATGGGGACGGATTTTGCCGTAGAGAGTGAGAGATGGAGATGGGACTGAGTGTTGTGTTTTTGGGTTTGAGGTTATGAGTTGCGATTACTGTGGACGGTTCATTTTCCGATTTATTAAGAAAAAATTCGTGTTTGGAATTTGAAAAAAAAATATGCGTTAATACGAATGGCGCTATGTAAATCGCGTTGCGAAAGTCAGTATCTCGTTGCGATTTTGTATTATCGCATTGCGATAGTAAGTATCGCATTGCGATTTTCCCAATTCGCGTTGCGATTTTCCCAATTCGCGTTGCGATTTACTTATTCGCGTTGCGATTTACTTATTCGCATTGCGAATTGGGAAAATCGCAACGATACTGTAGACCATCGCAACGCGATTTTCAACTATCGCATTGCGAAAATGCAACGTGAATTTGCGATAATGGAGATCGCGTTGCGAATTAGCGATCGCATTGCGATTTTGTTGGTCATTTTGGCAAATCTGGAAAAAGTTGGTTAAAATCGTATATTATATGTGATTTTTGGTCACTTAGATTATTTTTCTCTATTATTTAAGGGTCATGTCAATAAAACACTTAGAATAGATATTAGTCTAATAAAATTGCCCACATTTGAAGTCGTTTACTTTTTTGAAGTGTATTTTGAATTCAATTCTTCACCATGAGAGACAAGGGGACCCGGGTCCCGACTCAAATATTACGGGTATCCGATAATTATATATCTATTTACGGGTATTCGTAATTCACATAATTGGGTACCTATTTTTTTATCATTTTCATATTATTAATTTTAAAAATATTACAATTTATATTATTAAACAGAATATTATATTAATTATTAAACAAATAACTATTGGGTGGTTGAGAGTTTTTTTTTAAAAATTTTATTAGTTTAGTTTAATATATAAAATTGTTAATAATTAAATATGTAATATTATTATATATATAAAATAAATGTAACTGTCCGAAAAAATGTAATTTTGTGATCCGAGGCCGACTTGGGAAGTGTCGGGTCGGGTACCTGACGCGAAACTTAAAATTTTTTAAAAAAGATACCCGGATTTTTTGATCGGATATACGGGTTGGGATCAAGTATTTTTGAACACCGCTAATACAAATATCTAGGTATTTTGAATTCCATAAATTAAATTTTTGGGTACATTCAATACTCTAAATATTTAGATTTTCACTTTAATAATATTTTGTGTTGATTTGATTCCTATTATAATCATTTAAATGTGTTTTGTGTTGTTGGTGTAAACCTAAGAAAAGAGTGGTGCAGAAAAATAGATATTATCTTCCTGTATTGAAATGATTTGCATATGAATATGTGTATATAACATTAAGATATGCATGGCTTGAGTGACCTAACTAAACTCGTACAATCTGGATTCTGTCCTACATTTTTCCTTTGTTGAACTTCAGTTGGGATATTAAAAACTACAATAAAAAAGAGAGGGCAAGAAAAATAGTGACGGCAAAACCAAATCGGAGAAGGGAAAACGAATGGATCCCGGTGGCCAAATTTGCCAGCCATTGACTTGCCAGTGCAGATGTCTGCATGGGATCCGGATCCGAACCTGTTGCCTTTGCAGTAGCAGGATCCTTTGAAGATTTCAAACTGCATAAAAAATTTATGAATGGAATCATCAATATTTTTCAAGTGCCAAATTCATATGCACAGTGAATTTAATGAGTTAAGTTTGGGAATTTACCTTGGGACATTTGGACAGAAGGTGATGGTGTAATCAGAGCCAGAGCAAGTGAAAGTGCTGGTGGCATCATCAAAAGCATAGCTATAGGATTTGGGGCAGGCTGATTTGAACACTTGCGAGTACATGGACGGTTTACAGGCGGCCGGACTATTGTAGGCTCCGCTACAACAGTACTCCGGCTTTCCGAATGCGTCGCAGGCACTCTTACAGGCCTCCCCGCCGTCGATTCTCAGTTCGGATGGGCACTTTTTGTTCAAATCCGTCAAGCAACCGGTGGTGGCACACTCTCCTGACCCTCCATTTCCTTCCACGATCATAGGCAAATTGTAGCCATCGACCAGACTCACGTCGTAGAAGTCTTGTGACCCTGAACCCAACGTGAACTCGGCTAAGGTGGCCGGCGGGATGGCCCCAGCTCCGTTGCATTCAATTTCGCCGGAGCCGCAGTCGCCTGTAGCGCATGACCCGCGGCCGGAAGCATCGAAATTGCAGCCTGTTCGACCCCAGAACCGACCTGACCAACCTGTAGGAGCTTGGAAAGAACGAGAGCTGCCTTTTGTGAGCTCAAAGCCTGTACTTTCAATCTTCGGACTTCCTAGATTAGCTAGAATTCCAGGCCATACTGTGTAATCGCATTTGTTGTTGAATGTAAAAGTGGCAGCCGTGACACCTGCAGGAAAAAAACAGAGAAACAGAGGATTGAATCGGTTTATTTACAACAAAAAAAGATCAAATTTTACGAAAATGTGAAGCAAAACCAGTTTTTAAGGCATGTATTCTCATTACCTTGAAGAAACACAACGAGAATGAAGCTAAAGATGGTGAGAAAAGAGTGGTGACCATTGGAGAACAGAGCCATGGGGGAATATATTCTCTGCTTTAATTGGCGAATGATTGTTTCGATTCTCTAAAAGAGAAATTTCTTTTCAAGCAAATATAATGTTTATGGAATATGAAGCATAAGCATAAGCATAAGAAGAAGAAGAAGAAGAGAGAATGAAGAAGATGCTTGAGACTACCACCCATAAACCTCCATTGTTTTTATCGGTTTGAACCTTCACTCTTTTCTTCTCCAAGGGAAAGAACAGAAGCCGAATTGAGTGGTGGCGGTGGGGAATCTAATTAACTGCCGTTCATCCTATTTATAGCCAAGCATCATTGAGTAAACAATCAATACAGTCAATTGACACAGCCAAATCAGTGAAGCACCCCTAGGGAGTGGGATGGCAACTAATCGGGTTTTTGTCAAAATCCAATCTAAAAATATACATCCTCCATTTGAACTCAATTTGAAAATTTTATAACATACCCCCGATCTGACCTGACGCAAAAAAATACATCTTTCATCGACTTGAAATTTTAAAGTATAAATTTGGCCTTACTTGATCTGATCCGATAAAAAATAAGGATTTAATTAAAATATATATATAGATTTTTAGAAAATTATATTATTATCCTCGAGTCGGATCAAAAAAATTTCACCATCCACCCAAATCCATCCCAATCCGACCTGAACATTAATTTTTTTAAAAAAATATATATAATCCTATCGAATCAGGTCATAACCTATCAAATTTGGATTAAATTACCATCCCTAAACACACCACCTCCTCGGCATTTGTTTGCTTTTTGGCCACTCTTACCTAATAGTTAGGCTTTTCCAAGAAAAACAATTTAAACTTGCCGTTAATGAGGCTATAATTCAATTTGTTAATACAAAAGTTCAATAAGCAATGTTTAGAAAAATAAGATGCTACTCTACTTTTTGCTTTTGTGGGCAGTGATTAGAGCTTTCACTCTCCACACTCATTCATCAACCACTCATTTACATGGAACATTGAGGAAAATAGAAGAAAATTTATATATTTTGGTATGGAAAACTTATTTCATAAGCATATCATGTTCCGGGTGTAAACAAAAATAGATTTTTAGAAATTTTGAGGTATATTTTAAATGTGTAAAGATAAAAATTCCAAACATAAAATTATAATTTTATATTTCACTCCTTAAAACCTTTACAACGGTATATTATACGTTTAAAATGATTGAGTGATGAATTAAAAATTGATATTCAAAACAAGCTATATGTAAATTATGTTGAGACAAAATAGAAAACTTATATCCCATACTGGTGAGATACCAAGTGTGGAATACATGGACTCGAGATTTTATGTGAGAGGACTAAATTTATAAAATTTTGAAGGAAAATAAACTTGTAAAATTTGAAGAGGTGCAGAAATAGATTTTAAGAATATAAAAAATATTTAAAATATATAAGAATTTAAAAATTTTAAGAGACAAACAACCCATATTTACTCTTCCCTCAATCTATCTCTAGCATGATATATTTATATATATGAAACCAACTTGAAAATTATTTAACGTGAAAGATATATTTTTAACTAATGTGCAAGCACAATATAGATGAAGTGAATGTTCATTATTTTGTTTTGGCTTGTTTTTTTTCTCTTCGGTTCAAAATAACACTAGTTTATTTTTATTATTGTTTCATTTCTCAGACTAACATACTGTGAACACCGGGAATTGTCTTGTCCAAAAGATGATACAATGCAAATCCATGAATTGTACTTGTCCCACAGATCTCATGCAAAGATTTTAGTTGAGGGACAAAAGATTGGTCAAATAATTTGCATCGTCAGAGTTCAACAGTTGGACATGGACAAATCTGTGACCGACCAACAACTGTCCCGAGGTTATTTTTTGCAAGATGGTCGAGTTGGAACTACATGGATGTTTGCTGCAACTTGCATCCAGGTTCGTGGTTTGTTCCATTTTAACACACCTTCATGGGATCCTTAACTTTTTACAGTTGGGGCTGCTTTTGCTTGGCTTTTTCGGATGGCCTAACCACTGTTTGTTTTAGGTAAGGGCCCCTTTCGTCATAGTCTCTGATGGATGAACTTATTGAAACTGTAGGACGGATCATATTTGAGAACAGTTGCTAATATAATATCTCCATCTTCAGTCGCCTCCAAATTCTTATTAACACATCTTGTTGTGAAGTGCATCCAAGTAGTAAAGTGAGAATAGGATGATGCCCACTAATCGCCAAAAGTTTCCAAGTGAAAATACTTGAGAAAGACATGAATGTTTTCCTATAATGATTTTGTCTTTCACTATCAAAATTAAACCAGCAAGCAATCAAAATTAAGCACCTAATCAAAGTGGGAATTCTATTCTAACCATATCTAAACAATCTCATGATTCAATCTTACTAAATTACTCATGTTTTCTGATGTAATGGTTAATAAAATAAACATAATATCCGTTCTAAATTCTGTGTTTTGTACTAGGATTTCGCAAATTATACATTTGGAAAATGTTTCTCTTACCAATATATAAGCCACTGTTTCATCAACGTATAGGAACCTCCATGGATGTGCGGTACGTCGTGTAGATAAGATTTTTTTTTGACCCATTTCCCCTTTTAATTTTCTACAATCCACACTTCTTTAATGATATATTGTTGTCATGAATTCCCACTAGGATGGGTTTCATCGTACAAAAAATAATAAATCTTTTTGAAAAAGGTTTGCTCGAATCTTTGCTGCTTAAGCCTCCTCCTTTAAATTACTAGGCTTTCTTTTTCATACAAAAGCATTGTGTTATTAGAGTAGGGTTGTAAATGAGACGAGACAGATCGCGAGTTATTCGAGATCGATTCGATCAAGACTCGATAAATACTCGGATCGAATGGACTCGACTCGAGCTCGAGCTCGACTCGAGTTCTTAACGAGCTGAAACGAGCTACTCGATATTCGACTCGAAAATCTCGTGAGCAGCTCGAAAATATAATATATTAAGATTTTATTTTGAAAAATAAATTAATAATAATATTAATATTTATGTATTGATTTTTTTTTAAATACAGT